>NC_135718.1:97021462-97629395 GCF_964656455.1 Halichoerus grypus | reverse complement strand
ATTTCAGGCACAGGAACCTTAACTGCTAGAACAAATGAGTAAAAAAAAGGGGGGGGGTGTCCCAAGTAACTGGAATAGCCAGAAGTAGAACGTTATTACCAACCCTCAAGAAATATTTTCAAGACCTGATTTCTCCCTCTCCCCCTCTCTCTTTCCCTCCCCCCCCCTCCCAATTTGTCTCTCTTCTTATTTGGACTTTATTCTTGGGTGTCACATGGTAGCCAACTAACTACAGCCACTCTTGCCTTTCATCAGCCTGGGTTTAGGTTCAGCAAGGATACTTCCTCCCATTTTGCTCCAGCAAAAAACAGAAGCTGCGGTTGACTTCACTTGAGAAACCGTCCACCTGAACTGATCACTTGCCTGGGGGAACACAATCCTAAATGCCAGAGCAGAGTTGGTACCACCCATCAGGGAGGGACTAAAAGTGGGAAGGAGTAAGACCCTCCACACAAAACAGATGTTCTTTACACCTTCTCCTACCCAAGGTAAATCCCTCCACTCAGGCTCCATTGCCGTTTCTCTCCCCCTCATTGGCTATATTCCCTCCCCATTATCTTCTTCCAAAACTTAATGAGCCCTTTAAACCTTCCCCTTGATATCTGGCACATCATCCATACTCTCCATCTAAGTGAGAAATCACTTTCTTTTCCTCATCTCCTGAATCTAATCAGCCACAAATTCTCAAAGATTCCACCTCCTTAGCTTCTTTTCTCCAATCCTCTTCCTCCCCAGCTGCTTACAACCCCCTTCCCTTAGCGGTAGGCCTCTCTCCCATCACTCTGGCCCAATTGTAACTGTATCCAACCCATCACCCCACCTCCAGTCTCCACTGCCCCAAAATCCATGCTCCATAACTGTCACCTGTATCTTTCCAAAGTTCAAGCCTAATCTTATTCTCCCTTCTTTATACTTTGTTTGGGGTTTCTTTCTTTCTTTCTTTTTTTTTTTAATACTTTTTAATGTCTCCTTGTTTCTGGCAGTATAAAAACTATCTTATTTTTTACCATCTTCACCTATAGTTTAATCATGCCAATTACTGCAATTTCCAAAATTTAATCAGTTGTTTCTTACCAGTCCTTCTGCTCACATTGTTCTCCAGACTGGAATTTGCCTGGGCTACTCTGTGGATTCAAGGGGTTCCCCCTACTCTAAAACACCTGGGAGAACAAGATTCAGCTCAGGTGTTTCTACTTTTTTGAAACCTTTCCTGAGGTACCTGCTAGGACTTCTTTCTTTGTGCCCTCACTATACCCAATACAGCACCTATAACAACTTATTGCACTCACCTATTTGCAGGTAAATATAGTTCTCAAAAGCAAACATGCCTTAGGATCATCTGAAAAGCTCTAAAACACAGATGTCTGAATCTACACCACACTAAACATACCAAACCAGAATTAGGGCCCAGGCTTGTATAATATGAAAAAGCTTCAAGGCAGTTGATGTTACGTGCCCCATCTCTCCAGGCAAAAACCACTTACACATGATAATCTACTGAGGAAAACACTTCCTATTAAATATATCCAGTTCTTCAAATTGTTCCCGGCAGTAGGGAAACAATAAATGTTATGGAATGTTATAGAATGTAAGTCTTACACACTGCTGTGAATTACAGTTACCAAAAATCACCCAATGGAAGAAAATTACCATAACATACCATTTTCAGGCATTCCAACTAAATAAAAATTTTTATACACTGGGTGAGGGGGATGGGGAAAGAGAGAGATGAAGAAATTACCTGAACCACCTTCTTCTCTGATAATCAAGAACAGAACGTTATCCTGTATGCTCAGTTGCTGAAACCAAGGACCAATGTTTCTGACTTTAGCTTCAAGGTCCTCTATGATTAGGAGTACTTGCTGCTTTTTAACGATGAATAAAATTAATACTGTCTTCTGCATTAGCTTTCTATGCAGCAAGAATCAAGATACATGTGGAACACAGCTCTACTATGAATTACAATTAGGCAATACCCAAAGAAACAGAATTACCCCCTATGTCAAATCCCATTTAAAAAATATCTTCTGCCTACTTTCAGGGCCAAACACTAGTTTAGGGTATATTAGTAAGGAGAACAAGAGGCGCAGTGGCTGCCCTCAGGGAGCTGAGACTCAGGTACACTGCAGCTAAAAAACATTAGCAGTGGTGCTCAAAGTTTCATTAAAGAGAATGGAGACTACTATTTTATCTGTATTCCATTATAACCTTTAAGTTAGATTAATATTCTTATCTTATAAAATGTTTTTAAAGAACACTAAGGCATTTTCCTGGTTTGAGGTGGATTATCCAAAGTTCTCCTCTTGAAAAAAAAAAGTTGCCTTATTTTTTTTTTCTAGTTGCATCATAAAAGCAGGGAGCAAATAGGAAAAAATGAAATAATAACAGCAAAGACATTAAAATTTCCTTCAGCCAGTATTTTCTATTCTTTTCCGGAAACATTGAGACAAACAAACCTAGCACCAAGTTAAAAAGAAAAAAAAAAATCTAAGAGGAAATGTATTTCATTAAAATAAAAAATCCTTAATATAGGGGCGCCTAGGTGGCTCAGTCGGTTAAGCATCAGACTCTTGATTTTGGCTCAGGTCATGATCTCAGGATTAAGGCCCACATCCGGCTCCGCTCTCAGTGCAGAGTCTGCTTGCCCCTCTCCTGCTCCCCCTGCTCACACTCGCTCACGCCCGCATGCTCTCTCTCTCTCTCTCTCTCTAAAATAAATAAATAAAATCTTTTAAAAAAATCCTTAATATAGTTCCAAGTTTCACTCTGGGGTAAAAAGAACCTAGAAAAATAAAGGATGAGGGCGCCTGGGTGGCTCAGTTGGTTACAAGCGACTGCCTTCGGCTCAGGTCATGATCCTGGAGTCCCGGGATCGAGTCCCGCATCAGGCTCCCTGCTCAGCGGGGAGTCTGCTTCTCCCTCTCCTGGTCCCCCCTCTTGTGCTCTCTCTCTCTCTCTCATTCTCTGTCTCAAATAAATAAATAAAATCTTAAAAAAAAAAAGAAAAAGAAAGGATGAAACATGTTAGTGGGGAAAAAAATGACACCTTGTTGTACAGAGAGTAAATTCTCAGAGGCTAAAAGTTTTGTCTCTGACCCTCAAATACAAACTCTTGGGCTGATGAAAGATAAAAGCATAATTCAAACCATTAAAAGTAAGTACTATAGGCTCCCTTTTGAAGTGAAACTCTTGGCCTCATAAGTGAACTTGTCCCTTGATGATCAAGTTTGTCCAAGTTTCAGACATATTTCATTAGCAAACTCATCATAACGGGCTCTTTGGGCCAGTCCATTTAAAAATATGCATTGTAATGAAAACTGTACTGCAATAAAACAAGGCCATTTTTTAAAAACCCGAAGGCCCAATTAGATCATGTAAATTTGAATTAAATATATACATAAATCAGTCAATACCCCAAGCTCCTGGCAAAATGCCAGGCAGCAGTCTTTGGCATAAGAAATATTAGAAATGCCATCCTAAAAAAAAAAAAAGAAATGCCATCCTAGAGGGATATGTGCTTTTTTTTTTTTTTTCCTAGCGTCAACACACATCAGAATGAAAACTATAAACTAGTCATCCGTGTTAACATGACGCTGCTGCGAGCAAGGAAACTATCAAATGCAGTTACACTCTGGATTTTTTTTAACCTTTTCTATTGGCCAGAAATACTATTCATTTGGCCACTTGTGGCTCAGTTATGAACATTCTTGCGTTTGGAGTTTGCAAAAAAAGTAAAAACCAAACTAATAAAAGCTGTAACTTCATTACTACACAATTATACAGAATACAGATAATTACCTGGTTTGTGCTCTCAAATTATCAACAATGGAGTTTATTATGGGGCTAGTTCCCCTTCATGGTGAGAAAAAATTAACACTGAAAACAGATTTGGGGATCTTAGGTCCCCCTACAAAATTTCGTATTAGCAATTCCTGCATGGGCTTCTTCAATATGGAAAACTACACAGGAATTAAGTTTGGATAGCACTTTGGAAAAGCACACTTGAATTCCTCAAGTCTTTCAGGGAGGAACTCGTGGGGACTGCTGTTTTGTAGGTATATTCTACAAAGAAACTGCAAACATCTGTGCTTCTCCTCATTTGCAAAGACATAACACATGAAACCTGAACTACTGGTTCTAAATATAGTCTCTCCAGAGGTCTGTTCAGATAATCCTAATAGCAAATAGGATGGCCTTTATTTGTAGAAGCATCTAGAGGGATCTTGTTATGACATAAAAAGATAAGAAAGCACATTTAAAAACATGGAGAAAACTGCCAACCCTTAGAAAAGAAATACATTTTGACTTAAATAATCAATGCATCAAGAAGAAACAGGAAAAGTTTAATATTATCTTAGGTCATATCTATTTTCTCATACTTGTCTCTTAATGACAAAATACAGAAAAGTATTTTACATTATACATCATGAAGCTTGTCACACCATATATTCAGTGATGACAAAAAATGGTATGATGTCTTCACTCACTTTTCAAAGCCTATTATGTCAAGCAGGAAACACCCTATAGTCAGAACAACAAGCTCAGGCTGTCAAACCAGGAGAATTTCTAAGTATGACCTTTTAATGGAAAAATGCTATTTTCCTAGTACCTGATATGGAGAGAACATGAAAGAAAATCAAAATTAAAATTTCCCACTAGCATTAATTAAAACTCCCTCTCTAAATTCTGTTTCTCTCCATACTCAGGAAAATATTGATAAACATTGTCTCTAATTTTCTGAGGTACAAATGAATTCAAGATTAGTTTTAAAGCTAAAAACTTCATAGTCTGCTCATGAGATTTTCTCATAATACCTCTCTCTGTTTCACACACACACATCAATCTCACTATTATCTGAAACTGTTGTTGGTTAAATCTTTACTGATCTCCTGAGGAACACAATTCTGAAACTACTAAAATAACACAGTAATTTATTTTTATAGAATCCTAGCAAAATAAAGTCTGCGTATTCATTTTTAATCTAATCTAAACCTAAGTAGGAAAGGTAACAAAATTTGAAGAAATAAAATAACTTACAATAAAAGTAGACAGGGTGTTATTAAGATATATTTTTAAAATAATGCTCTAGTACACCAGAAAATTGAAGTATGTAATATATTCCAGGCACTTAAGAGTTCCTCTGTTTGAGATTACTAGAAACCATTTTTTAGAGTCGGTTTGATGCACTCTGTTGACTTAAATAAAAAAAGGGGTGGGGGCTTCCAGAATCTACTAAAGGTACAGTTATGCCCAAAGCTCATAGAAAACCAACAGACTGTACTAGTACCTTTGTTGCTTATGTACATCAATGTTTAGTCCCAAAGTACTATCCTTTCAGGAGGAGACTAACAATAAACTAATTCTCTCAAACATAAGATTACATTTTTTCCTGATGTTCCTGTGGTGACATCCTCAAAAATAAAAGTACTATTGGGCATCATTTTCCATTTTTACTAAAATTTAAACACCATAATTCAAATTCTGATAAGAACCTACATACAAGAACAACAAAAAGAAAACAACAATATTTCCCAAGCCGTGATTACTGCTTTCTTTCTACCTGATCCAGGTGAACATTCCCCAAACCTATCAGCATAATTCAAACACTCTGAACTAAAGATGAGTGTCCATCCACATCTTCATCTCATATCCTTTTCTCTTCTTTGATTTTTGGGAAAAAAATGCCAGAACAGATGCCCAGAATGACAGATAAGGTCAAAACACTGCTAACATGAGTAGTTATGCTAGGAAATATACCAAAAAGAAGGCACAACAATCTGATCATACAAATAATGTTCCTTGTCACTGAAGCCTTTGCATTATTCTATGCAAACAAAAATAAAATGTCAATTACAAAAGTAAACACATCCCCATTAATAAAATGAGTATCTACCATCTAACAGCTAGCAAGGGGCAGAGATAATAAAGAGCATTTTTGGAAATTCTGCATTCATTCTTTCATGGCTCATCACAGTGCTCACTGCACACACAAGGCCCCTCCACACCCTAGGGGATCAGTATCCTGTCACTCACACCTATGGCCAGATCTTGAACCCCATCACCACCCAGAACTCTTCTTCCTCTAACACCTTAAACTCTCTCAATGCAACCCCACTCCTCCTGGATCTGTCACTCCCTCAATCCCATTAAAGACCTACTATTCTCCAACTCAACAAGTCAGTTAGGCAGACCTCCTGCCCTCCACGTTCCCAGAGACCATTAATTTGCTCCTTTCTTCACTTCCATCTCAATTCCATGGAGACCACAAGGTCCATTAATGACTTTCTTGTCAATATTTTCTACTCCCTTGCTTCCTTGTCCTTCTGCTGTACATTCCAACAAAGCTCCCAGTCCTGGCAGATTCCATCTGACTGCCTTCTCCACTCATACACTTTGGGCTTCCAAGCACTATTAGCAAAATTAAAAATAGAAGGCACAGCCCTACAGGCTGGTCCTCCACAATCCAGTAAGTGTCCTCATGAATCTCTCTTTAGAACCCAGATTTCAATGGGTGGAGGAAGGAATTAAAGGCGTATAGCAGATGAAGGGAGTTTATGAGTTTACATTATATTCAAAGAAGCTTGGAGAAAAGGAAAGAAAAGAAGGAAAAGGCTGGTATGCAAGGGAGCCGAAAAGAAGTTGGATCACGCTGAGGTTTAAGAGGGCTGGTAACTGGGGCAAGTTTGGAGGCAAGGAGAAGATAAAGATGTCCAACATTCCTCCAGAAGCAGAAAGAAATGGATAGGATCCATTGCTTCATGTTTTACGAAAATAATATATCTGCTTCAGAAATACAAGTTAATTAAAAGGGGTTTATCTCCAATGCAACCCATAGTTTAACTTCTTGTATAGTAAAAGCCCAAACTCTGAAATCAGACAGCCTGGGTTTGATTTCCAGCTCTTCAACTTCCTAGCCATGTTATTTCCTAGACAAGTCATTGCATCTTTCTGTGCCTCAGTTTCCTCATCTGTAAAATGGGGATAATTATAATACCTATGTAACAGGGTGGTGTGAAAATGAAACGAGTTAATACACAGAACATACTTGGAATGGTGACTGGCGCATAATAAGCAGGAATGTTAGCTATTCTTCTGGCTAAAAACTTAAAATGCGGGCGCCTGGGTGGCTCAGTTGGTTAAGCAACTGCCTTCGGCTCAGGTCATGATCCTGGAGTCCCAGGATCGAGTCCCGCATCGGGCTCCCTGCTCAGCAGGGGGTCTGCTTCTCTCTCTGACCCTCCTCCCTCTCATGCTCTCTCTCTCTCTCTCTCTCAATAAATAAATAAAAATCTTTAAAAAAAAAAAAAAACTTAAAATGCTATTTAGATATTCTTGTGCTCAGTGCACTACAGAGAATGTAGTGGACTTCCCTGACCCCCATATCCCCAACCTAATTTCTATTAGCCTTCTGGGTCTTCTTTGACACATCTCCCCTGGCTCTTCCTCTCCCTCCTCCTTGCTAAATAACTGGGTTAAGTGACTCTCTTCTATTTGTCCAGAGCACACTGGGTTTACTTTCTCACAGTATCTATCAGGGTATTATAATTTTCATTGATACATTTGTCTTCCCCCTCCTCCAAACTGAATTGTGAGTTCTTCCAGGATGGGAGCTGTCTTTTCTGATTAAAGTTCAGGGGGTTTAAGAATAAGTGATGTATGTAAATCAGTATAACATTGTACTCGATGGATAACAATGAATTAAAATAAATAAATTCATTAAAATAAATGAATAAATCAGCTATTCTAGTCTTAGAGGATTGTTTTATGCAAGAGAGCAAACAAGTTCATCTACTAACTTAATGTCTATCATTTATAAAATGTGCTACAGTTAAACTCTTAAGTTAAGAAAATATAACTACCCCAAGTCCTTAAAGAGCACTGCACTCCAAAGAATTACCACACACAAATTTCTGCAATATTTCTAAATTCAGAATATACAAGCACAATACTCAAACAACTTACACATATATTACTCAAACAACTAAGTCTTTCCGAAATAAATCTGATAATGGTTTAAAAGAAGTAAAACTGTTATATACTTTGGAAAGCAAAATATACAACTTCCAACCACACGACTTTTCATAAACCATAGTGCATTCTATTACCAGAAATTGATACTTCACCCTCACTGGTGATCAGAAACTGACCAGTGTCCATTGTTCTCTCTCTGCATAAACCTCAAAAAAACCCCTAAAGGCAGAAAAATTTAAACAACATTCAAAATATGAATGGTTTGACTGTGTGCTGTAATTATTGTACCTGCACTTTTTGTTTAAGCTAACTTTTTAAGCACATCTTTTCAATAACATGTATCAAAGCCAAGCTATTTTTCCTTTTCTTGTCCAATAAGTCATAAAGATTTATTATACTTACATTACTGACCAACAACAGAATTCCTACCCACAAGTTAACTGTACAGTAGAGTATGTATCCTAGATCATCATATTAGGGGTAGGAAAAAAGAGAACTTACAAAATCCCATGTTCCCAGCTACTAAGAAAATAGAAGCCTCATAAGTACTATATAGCTCAAAACTGAAATTCAATTGGGGATGTAATATTTTCAGAAAACTTGAAACAATAAACAAAAAGAGGGAAAGAGAAAGAGATCTGAAAGAGGGAAAAGTTGGGAAGAGAAAACGAAATTTAGGTAAAGATTAAAATTTATGCACTGTATTATAAAGGTCCTTTATAAATCCAAATTCATTTTAAAATTTGGAGATATAAAAATTGAATAATGTATATATAACCTGGTTTACTCACAAAGTTACATTTAGCATTAAATTTAAAGCACCATTTGTTCACAGTTATCAACTTACTTATGGTTTGTTGTTGTCTATAAGTAGGCTCCATGCCCAGCTTGGAGCCCAGTGTAGGGCTTGAACTCATGACCCTGAGACCAAGAGTTTGTTGGACACTTAACCAACTGAGCCACCCAGGCACCCCAACTAACTTATGTTTTTAATGGGAACTAAAGTTATAAATGCATTTTTTAAATTGTTTTTATTTTTAATTTTTTTTAAAGATTTTATTTATTTGACAGAGAGAGACACAGCGAGAGAGGGAACACAAGCAGGGGGAGTGGGAGAGGGAGAAGCAGGCTTCCTGCAGAGCAGGGAGCCCGATGCGGGGCTCGATCCCAGGACCCCGGGACCATGACCTGAGCTGAAGGCAGACGCTTAATGACTGAGCAACCCAAGCGCCCCTCACATCATTTTTTTTTTTTTAAGTAGCAACACCTCATTTTTATTAGCCCATGAGAAACAGAAAAACTCTGACAGAAGGAACTATCAACATAAAAGCAAAAGGGAAATAAAAAATAGGGTCTTCTTGTCTTCCACATAGTGCTAGGAGATACAGAAAATCAATAAATTTCAATATTTTAACAAGTCACTATATAAAAGCAAACACATTTTACTTGGAAATCTAAAATCTGGATTCTTCTTTTAACTATAAGACCTTGGGTCAAAGTAACTTAACTCCTCTCTACATGAGGGAGGAGAGTCTTAGGGACTTCAAATCCCTTCCAGATCTAAAAATTATAGATATTATCTTCTATTTCCTCTTCATTAAATAAATTTTAGGCTTTGCTTCCCCAACAACTCCTCTCATTAGAAAGGTACCATGGCAAGTGGCTCCTAGTGCAGCTACAGAAATCAGACTCAAGGCTCTACCACCTACTGGCTGGGTGATCCCAGAACAAGTTACTCCAGCTCCCCAAGCCTGTTTCCTTGTCTATGAAACAGAGTAGTAATAACACTACCTATCCTCATAAGGTTGCTGTGAAGATGAAAAGAGAAAGTGCTTAGCATAGTCCTGGCACACAGTAAGATGCCTAATTAATGTTAGCTGGCATTACTGTTTTGTTTTGATGGTTTTTAAAAATGCTATTACTCCTTCCATCAAATAGATAGATAAATAATAATTTACTTAACATTTCCATTTGGGTGGTTTCTCAATTTTAACTTTTTTAAATAAAGGGTATATAAACATTTTTGTGCATAAAGCTTACCCCAAATTTAGGGAATTTCTTTAGGATATATTCAAGAAGTTAAATTACTGGATCAAAATATATGGATGTTCTGGCTTTATAAAAAGGCTGTATAGATTTTCATTCCACCAAGTATATGAAAGCGCCCAATTCACTGCATCTGAGTCAATCAGTACTGAAATTCATTACTTTCATTTTTTATAATTTCATTTAAAATATTTCTCAATGTTGCTATAATTACAATTTTGTTGATTATTTGTGAGGCTGAGAATTTTTTCTGTTTATTAAAAATAATATAAGAACAGGGGTGCCTGGATGGATCAGTCAGTTAAATGTCTGATTCTTCATCTCGGCTCAGGTCATGCTCAGGGTTGTGAGATCGAGCCCTGACTTAGAGCCTGCTTAAGATTCTCTCTCCCTCTGCCCCTCCTCCCCTCTTAAAAAAATTAAAAATAAAATAAAAATTAAAAAATATTTTAAGAACAACCTCATTCAAAAAGATTTTTTAAGTAAAGAAAAAAGTATAAAACACAGAAAGAAGGAAATTTTTTAAAAATCGAAGATTAAAACAAGCATAAAATTAGAATGTAAATATGTAGTTATTAAACTAATGGCATAATTTGGCACTAAGAATCCTACCAGCTAAAGCAAAGAAAAAATTGTTCCATGTCCTGAACTTTGCCTGGGGAGGGTGGGGGTCAGGGTACAACAGCATTCTATTCCTCAAGAAAAGCAAAACTTTTTTCAGACATTTAGGATCTAAAAGATACTTCTTAGATGGGTCTTCATAAAAAGGATACAAAGTGATTTAAGGACAACATTCTCAGCAACAGCAAATCTGATAAAAGGGCTCATTTGCTGCAACTGTATTTACCTTAAATTTAAAAAATACAAGAAAGTAGGGGCGCCTGGGTGGCTCAGTCGATTAAGCAACTGACTCCTGATTTCGGGTCAGGTCATGATATTGAGCACCAAATCAGGTTCCCTGCTCAGCAGGGAGGCTGCTTCTCTCCCTCTCCCTCTGCCCCTCCCCTCGCTTGCACTCTCTCTAAAATAAATAAGTAAATCTTTTTAAAAAAAATACAAGAAAGTAAAATAATTCACTAAATATAATTTTGGTACACAAAATTTAGTACTATAGTCATTTCCTGAGTTATTACTATACTGCTATCTGCAATTTCTGCTTCTAATCCTCCATCTTGGCAAATCTCTAGAATTGAAGGCTTGATCAAATTGAGACAAGCTTATCTACAATTTCTCAACTGTTTTTATTTATTTTATATATTTGCAAAAAACGGATCTATTTCTTGCATATACTCTAGAAAGGATATATGAACTTGGTAATAAGCCAGAGAAGAACATACAAAGTTCTGTCCTTTGCTATAACTGAGGTACATTAGTAGTGTCATTGGAGGGCCTTCCTGAACCAAAAATCTAACTATATTTCATATTCTGAAACATTTTTTTTAAAGATTTTATTTTTAAGTAATCTCTACACCCATTGTGGGGCTCAAATTTACAATCTCCAGACCAAGAGTCATATGTTCTACCCACTGAGCCAGCCAGGTGCCCCCCCTCCCCCGCCCCCAGAAACATTTTAAAGTATCTTTCCAGGGGTTTCTAGCTGGCTCCATCAGTCAGAAGACCATGCAACTCTTGAACTCAATTCTCAAAGAGAAGGAATTTTGGGTAATAATTTTTTAAATGGTTGCTAAAATGTTTCAGACAAATTCCAATATGGCTAAAATCCATTATATGACCCAAATAATTTCTAAAAACTGCG
Source organism: Halichoerus grypus (assembly GCF_964656455.1). Lineage (NCBI taxonomy): Eukaryota > Metazoa > Chordata > Mammalia > Carnivora > Phocidae > Halichoerus > Halichoerus grypus. The sequence goes on along the minus strand of NC_135718.1, from coordinate 97,617,622 downwards.
ATAAGATTTTATTATAAAATTGTGTATATCAATCATTTAGTCTGAACAAGATTTTTCATATCTATTCTTTTTTAAATGGCAAGATTTATCATAGCTTTGGTCATTCATTTTCTTTCTACCCCAATGCAGGGCATCTTAAGACATTTTGAAGATAGATAGAACCTTCTTCATCATGGCCCCATTTACCAGATAAGGAAATTTTTGCCCATAGAGATTAAGACCACAGAAGTAACAGTGGCAAAATGGGTAGTGGAAACTTTCCAAAATTTGGACAAGAAACCAAGCATTCTGGCTTCTCAGGTCCTACAGGATAATGCAAATGTTAGATGCTATTTTTCCATCTGTCAATCAAGTACCCTAAGTACCTGCATTCTTTCCTCCTACTAATGACATGAAGGTTCAATGACTAGGACAAAATTGTGCTTTGTGTTCTCACAGCAGCTATGATAAATTTCAGAGATGTTTTGGCTTTTATAACATTTGCTATTCTTCCTGTTATGTTTGTGTCATTTCCTTAAAGATGCCACTGGAAAACAGCTATGTAATAAATATGTAATATTAGGATCCCTGCAAGGTGCAGTATCCCACTCTGGAGGTCAGTAGCTGCTGTTGCCTCAGGCCACCCTGCAGCTGCCCCTGCTGAGCCAAGGCCACCAGGCTGCAGAACATGGCCATTCCCCAGCCAGGCCCCTCACTCCTGTCCTGGCCCGGCCCACCTATATGCGGATTTTTTCTCAATAAATATCTGTACAGTACTGTAAATGTGTTTTCTCTTCCTTATGATTTTCTTAACATTTTTCTTTTCTCTCCAGGCGCCCTGGAATAAATCTTTTAAAAAAATAAAATGAAAACTAAAATCTACTTTGCAAAGAATAAAAGTTATATAACACTAAACATGGTGTTGACTGTGTTGTTTTATTTGATATCAGAAAACTTTGTCTTCCACAGTTTACTGCTTATCTATTGACAACATTTTAAAATCAAAGGATCCTTTTTAAATATGGATAATCATTTGCTTTGTATGTTTGTAACTTTGTATGACACATTAAAAATTACAGCACTTGTTTACACTTGCGTTTTTACCATGAGGTTCCAAGTCATCAAAAGATCTGAAAATAATAAGAAGAAAGAGCTTATATAAATTTACAAGTTCTGGGGTAGGAAAAATTTTTGGATTCCAATTTCCAGGCAATGTGCTCAGCAATTTATGTACATTATTACCACATTTAATACTAAACATAGCTATGTAAGGAAGGATTTTTACAGGTAAATTCTCAGAGCCTAGTTTCTTTCTTTCTTTCTTTTTTTTTTTAAGTGCCTAAAATAGTGGCTCCATCAGTAAGCATTGGAATATTTGCTGAAGGAAGAAAGTTACTGGTCAGATATTCAAACATCAATTTGTCAGATTCCTGGGCTAGTATTCTTAATTACCATGCAATAATGCCCCAAGTTAAAAAATAAAGGAGAGATGAAAGCAGCAGCAGGCAAACGTAAGTTATATAGAAGCACTAAAGAATAACAGATCCTTTCTCAACTCAGAGACAATTCCTCAAAATTCAACACAAATAAAGAAAGAATTCATTTTGGGATACTAAGGAACGAGAGAGAAAGAGAAAGAGAGATTATGTTTGCACATTAATAAGTATGACTGACAGACCAATTTCTTAATTGATTATTCATGTAGAGATATATTTATCCTATCAAAAGCAGATATCATAAATATATTACTATATCCAAAGTTTCAATTCACAGCAAAACAATTACTACAAACTCATGAAGGTTTTTCATTTTTTGTTACTCTGCTAATAAAAACAAGTAACAATTCCAAATATGAAAGGTTGGGTCCACATAAATCAGTTAAGTTATGGTTCCTGATTTGGATTAATTTTACATAAAGGGTACATAAGTAAAAGTTAAGCTATGGAAAAAAAGCATCCATTTGTTTTTCTCATCTATCTCAGGACAAAATCTAGTCAATTCTATAGCTCAGACCATCTTGTGAGATAGACTCAAGCATTTACTGTTTCGACACGTCACCAGTGTAAGAAAGTTCTGTGATTTGGGTTCTTACAACATGAGCTTTTCATTGTTTTTCAAATACCAGTTTTAACAGTCTTTCAGAATTATCAAGGGCAAACAGCTCTTCCAGAGGTCCAGACCATAAAGCTTGGCACACACATACTTTTTAAAGATGTCCATGTCCTACTGTTTCTCTTCTATCACTGTTCGTAGTACTGAAAGTTACATTCATCATGGCATTTACTTTGACTGTCACTAGATAGGCTGAACAACTCAGAATTGATACCTCAATGCCCCAAACAAAAAGTATTAAAGCTGGGGCTTCTTACTTCATCCACAATTAATGTCCACAATACTTTATACAAGTGCAAAGGAGTAAGCAGCGCTTAAATGCGTAATTATTCCTAAAAAACACTCAACAGATAACTTCATTTCCAAATCTTTGAAAAAAGCAATTGACAGTTACCAGATTTTCTGCTGTTAATATCTTCCTTAACCAATCAAATAAGGAAGTCAACTAAAGTTAGCTGGAAACTGGAAGCAATACTCTTAAATTATTTTAAGTTCATCAATTCCTCATTAACACTGGAAAATTACATAACTTCCCTGTGCTTCAGTTTCCACATCTATAAAACACAGATAACATTAAGTACATTGTAGTGCTGAGGTGAGGATTAAATGAGGCAAAAAACAAAAACAGTGACTGGCACATGAGCTAAAAACAAACCTGATAAATTATTTTACATAACACAGAACCATTCCATCTTAAGCTAATACCGCCAATTGAGATTGTTAATTAATTTTTTAGCTCAAGCAACAAAACTTGCTGTTAACTTATCTACTTATAGCAAATTTTGCTTTAAAATTCTTATAACAGCATCACTGCATCTGCTCAATTAACTTTGCTGATATCACTATGTTTACAACCCAGCAGTACCTAGAAGCAAGGAGATTTCTGACTCCTCTTTAGAGGAGTTATTCCACCTGGCACTAGAAAAAAGATTCTGTAGACCATTTGGAGTCATGCCTGGAGAAGACAAGTAGGTCATAACAGAAGAGATGCTGTGCTAAGGTTATTGCTTTATACTGGCCAATGAGAAAGAGGAGAGAAGGAGGACTGCCAGTTAACTCCTATCTCCTGGGTGACAATTTCATTACAAAACAAGGAGTCCCCTAACTCAAAAGTACCAGAGTTGAGTTCTGAATCAGAATGGAAATTCCCATAAACATAATGTTGAAAAACTCAGGTAGGGCTTCAAACCACCACAAAAACAGTACCTTCATCAGGACACTGGAAGCATTTATTAAATATTTCTATGCAGCAGCACAAGAAAAAGTGAGTTAAAACAACAGATGACTTTCAATTATCTGTGAGACACTTTTCTTGGTACAAATTAACAATTACTGCACAAGCTCAGGCAAGGCATAAACCCAAGTCACTTATCTGTTGTCCCATATATTAAGTCAGAAATGGCAGGAATCCCTTCACTACTTAACTACTGCCTGATTTTAAATATTTTTCTCCTCCTTTAAAGCAATAAAGTTACCAAGTATATAAAACACTCATAAATTACCTCTAAATAATTGCCAGAATTCATTTCAACTCTATTCTTTCCCCTAATATGTTAATTTCCCCATTACCCCACCCAAAGCACACATCTTCCAATTTCTTCATCCTTTCATTTTTTTCTTTCTGACTTGAAGAAGGTTCTGTCTTTGCAGCTGAGAATCAGGATTGAAACATTTATACTCCTAAGTGAACTGGCTATTCATATTTTGACCATTTTTCTCTTGAGATATTTGTCATTTATTTTGGATGTCTAAGAGTATTTAATACATTAAGAAAAAATTAACTCTAGGGGCGCCTGGGTGGCTCAGTCGTTAAGCGTCTGCCTTCGGGTCAGGTTGTGATCTCAGGGTCCTGGGATCAAGCCCTGCATTGGGCTCCCGGTATTGGGCTCCCTGCTCCGCGGGAAGCCTGCTTCTCCCTCTCCCACTCCCCCTGCTTGTGTTCCCTCTCTCGCTGTGTCTCTGTCAAATAAATAAATAAAATCTTTAAAAAAAAAAAAATTAACTCTATCATATAAGCTACTAATATTTTCTCCACACATTACATACCTTATTTATATCTGTGGATTCTTTTGGCAGGTAGAACCTTACATATTTTACACAGTTAAATCTATCAAATCTTTTATGAGTTGTGTGTCACGTCAAAAAGGCTTTCCATGGGGCGCCTGGGTGGCTCAGTCGTTAAGCGTCTGCCTTCAGCTCAGGTCATGATTCCAGGGTCCTGGGATCAAGCCCCACATCGGGCTCCCCGCTCTGCGGGAAGCCTGCTTCTCCCTCTCCCTCTCCCCCTGCTTGTGTTCCCTCTTGCTGTGTCTCTGTCAAATAAATAAATAAATGATCTTAAAAAAAAAAAAAAAGGCTTTCCATTCCCAAAACTAAATTAAAATTATCCCTACGTTTGTCCTAGTACTTTTCTGAGTTTTTCTTTAAACATTTAAATCTTTAATCTCTCCAGAACTCATTTTGGTGTATGGCATAAGGAATGACCCTGACATACAAATTCTTTTTTCAAACAGACGGCCAACTGCCCTAATACCACCCTGTCCCTCTACCTAATGTCAATTTCAATCATTCCAGGCTCCTAAACTCTGGTTTAATGCTGACAGGAAACTTCCATGTCTGCATTAAAGTGATCACTTTTCAAAGCATATTGTTGTTCAAGCAGCTATGTATTCTGCTTCTAGCATTCCCAGCACCTGCTAGAATGAAAGTAAAAGGGAAAGGTGGGATGGGAGTATCAAATTTGGCTACAATGCCAAAATACGACCATTAAGCCACCAGAGCAGTTTATTAGGCATGTGTACACCTGTCTATGCATTAAAATTACCCCCTAAACTGCTGCCTATGGGCAGCACTTTTAGCTATGTTCTTTTACTCTGGCAAAGCAGTAAAAACTATCCAACATAAACATATTTATTAGAACTGAGAGCTAACTATGCCTTAACAGCTTGGCAAACAAGGACAACATGAGGAGTTGAACACGTAATCCAAATATCAAATATCAACCTTTTCCCTTATTTGTAACACCTTTTAAGTTGACTATTTAACCAAGTTTTCTCTGTCAGTGGCAAACAATGTTTTTAGAGGACAGTGCCTGGATTGACAAAAGGAAAAGGAAGCCTAGAAAAGAAAAATTTTCAGGATGTGCTCAGCACTGTTCAGGGCAAAATACACCTTAGCCAGCAGAAAAGGTATGTCCTGACTATTAGCATAATTAATTAATTTCCTTGGCCTTCACCAAGGAAGAGTCATTAAGCAACTCTTCTGATTATAATTTGGCTTCTCCTAAAGCAAGATTACATACTGTTGAATGGCCAACAATTCTAGTCCACCATGCAAGTATATTTCTCTTGATAGGTTAACACCAGCAAGCATTGTTTCTATTTGTCTGATCCTGTATTTGGTTAGAAGGAGGCCTGCCAATGAGCCTGCCAATGCGGTAACACCCTTTGAGGGGCCACCTGAGTAGCCGACTAGTCTTCCCGAACAAGACCGCCTTCTCTCTCTCTCCACCTTCAATAATAAGTACGAACAAACAGAATTTCAAACCCAGTGCAGCCCAATATTTATTATGAAAAAACTTCTTACTGCCAATACTCCTGTACTAATGTGAATACAGATACACTTCCCTCCTCAACATAAAGTTCAGAGAAGGAATATTTATAGAAGATTGACTAAAGGATACACACTACCTCTACCCTTCTAATTATTCCAAAATCTCTTCCTCTTTTAGCTGAGACTCTGTTTTGAATCATCCTCACCTCTCCACCACACAAATGCGTTTATTTGAGGTCCTCTGGTTATGTTTGGCCTATAGAGGGGCATTACGAAATTTGCTACAATGAGGCCACTGATCATTCCACAACATGGGGTCCTGTTTATAGGGCCTCAGAGGAGAAATTTCCTTCTAATCTTAGTGTCAAGGAACTGTGCTTTTCTTAAAACAAAAGTGTGTTTGCTTTTAAATGTCACGGGCATAAATGGACTAGGTTTTTTTTTTGCACCATCTAATATGAAGTTTAGAGAAATATTTATGCTCCACTGAAAGCAAATATTAGATTTTTATATTAGGCCTTTGATTTTATTTTACATCTTTATTTTGCATTTCTTGCTAGTTTATGAATCTTTAAAAAACACCTTAAATTTGCAGGGAGGGGACAAAATGAAACAAATGGAGAGTCTGCATTAACGCATCATAAGAACAACTGTCTTTTTAAATTTAAGGGGTCAGGAAAAAAGAGTCACATGAGAAGTCAAGGGAGAGGAAGGATTTGGAGAATAGGATGTATGGATTGAAAAAATAAAATCCAGCCAACTCTCAATTAACTGGGGAAAGAGGGAAGGGAAATTAAGAAGGGGTACAGAGAAAAGATGAGGGAATATCCCAAATAATTTACTTATTTATATAAATTAGACAAATGAAATGAGACAAATTAAAAAATGACTGTAAACTTAACCAAAGTTAAGTTTATGATTCTGCTCTCCAAGATCACAGTGCCAGAGCTGACCAGTTCCTACCCAGACTACAAACTGTCCCCTCTCTCTGACTGAACAGCTAATAGATGGCTAGAAAAAGGATCTGACTATCAAGATGATAAATACAGCTAGCATTTATTGATTACCATACAGGAGTCAATGAGAGATCACTTAGAATATGTAGATGTTTCTGCCGATCATTTTTTATTCTTTCAAAAATGCACTATTTCCTTTAAACAATGGTTAGTCTGCATACAAGCTGGTTCCAGATTAGTAAGACTTGGCTGTCACTGAAGTTCTGCTAAGTGGAAGGGAAATTAGCTAGGGAAAGACCCAGGGAAAGAGAGCAAATGTGTAACAGCCACAGAGGGAAAGAGAGCAAATGTGTAACAGCCACAGAGAAGAGAACCTTGGCACATGGGATACTCCATAAAGGCAAGCACTATGGCCATTACCAACACAAACTCAGAAGAGTGCCTTGCAAACGGTAAGCATTCAGAAAATATATGCTATGCATAAACTTGTTAAACGAAATAAATTATTCTGTAGAATACTACAAAGACGCTAAATAACTAGCCCATTGGCCCACAGCCAGTAAATGGCAAAGCCAAGATTCCAACCCAGATCTGTCCAGTTCCAGAGACAGAGCTCTTTTCACTTCCCTATGTGCTTCTCATGGCGGGAGATCAATATAGCAAGGTTCACTGAGAGAGTAGTCGAAGGCACAGGATAAACATGCTAGATCTCCTTGGAAAGTAAATTTTACTCACAGTTGTATAATTTTAAATATTTGATATATAAAACAAACACCAGTGCGTTACGAAAGAGAATAAAGAATTCATAATTACTAATTTTAGATTACATGGGCCATGGCATTTTTTCATTTTGTGATAACCCCAGGCTCTCCTAAGGATACAAGTTCATTCTCCTCTTCCACTAGAAGTACACTAATAGAAGAAAATGTGAAAATCAAAACACCACTCCATCAACACTTGTCGACCCTCCCCGGCTGGCAGCGGCCATCCGCTGAAGCGAAGCCAAGATGGGCGCTCCCAAGCGCACAGGAGGTTCGGCTCTGCGGACCGGGGGTGGGGGGGGCAGGCGGCCCGCCGCTCCGCACTCCCGGCCCCGCCCACCCGGCCAGGCCAGGTCGCACGGGCGGTTCCGGGGCACCGCGGCCGCAGACGCCCAGTTCCTAAGGCGCCACCCACGGCAGGCCTGGCCACGGCGGTGTAAACCAGCCCGTCTGCTCGAAGCCTTCGGGGTTGCCCAGGAGCGAGCTGGACCCCGCTACGCGGCTCTGAGAGTCCCCAGGTCTTACAGGGTTGGTGAGGATTCCACATACAAAATCTCAGAGGTTATCCTCACTGGTCCACGCCGTAAAGCTCTCAGAAGAAATCCTGCCCTCCCCCCACCCCCGTGCATCACCAAACCAGTCCCCCAGCACTGGGAGATGCCAGGGCTGACACGTGCGGGCCAAGGGCAGCGGAAAGGGCCACAGCTTTCCCCGCACCGTACAGCCTGGGGAAGATCAGCTCCACCGTAATATAGGTAACGTCGGTAAAATTCTTACCTAATAAAGCAGTCATATCTGCTTAAGTGTTCTTTGTTAAAACTAGTTGTCTACGTTGTCAAAATTATGAAAGTTAAACTGCAATAACGCCTGAAGACTGTTAAGTGATGGTGTTGTTTCTAAGATGATGCTTTTGTCTTTGCTTTATCTTATTAGGGAGTTTATATAGGTCAGTGTTTAAAATGCTGTTTGGTGTAACAGATGTAAAATTAATTCTGTAAAAGGAGAAAACAAACACATCCTTGTTAGGCACCAAATACATAGGAAGCATGAGTTAAATGTCAGGGACAAAATGCAGTCCTTAACCTCACAGAGCTTAGGCTATTCTGGAAAAGAGAAACAAGTTCACCAGTAATTAAAAGTGCTACCATAGATGGCTGAATAGGATGTATAGAAACAGAGAAAAGGTCTCTAACTCTGACTCGGACTTTGAAAGTCTGGGGAAATGGGGAAGGGAGTAGGGAAGTTGAAGAGTTCCCAGCAGGTGACCCAATCTCTTCTCTCATCCCTAAACTACTTCTCAAAAGATGGGTAAGAATTAATTAGATGGAAGAACGGGGAGGTACTCATGGAAAGAGAATATTTAAATTATAAATTTTCAGGAAAACCACAAGTATTCTGAAAGGCTGGAACCAGTACAATACAGCAAGAAAAAAATCACTGTTTTACATTTGAAAAATATACAGAAAAAGAAAAAAATTTAAAGAGATGCCCAACTTACAGTAAAAATATGAAAATGAAAATATGTTAATATTTTTCATCTATCAACATAACAAAAATTTAAAAGACCTTGTGGGGAAACTGGTACTATTAAATGCTGCAGATAAAATATATACTGTGGGGGTAAAAATATACAATGACAACATAGCTAAAATTTTTAAAGCCATAATTTTTTTATCCTACAATTCTTATTACTAAGAATTTATTTAAAAAAAATAAAATATTATAGGGACGCCTGGCTGGCTCAGTGGGTGGAGCATGCACATCGATCTTGGGGTTGTGAGTTTGAGCACCGTGTTGGATAAAATCTTAAAAACACACACACACATATAGATGGATGCTTATAACTATGGGGGAAAAAAATCTAACATATCAAAAGGATCAAGTAAATTAGTTGGTCCGTAAATTAGTTGGTCCACCTATACAATAAAATACCTTGTAAACATTGAAAAGGATGAGGGGAGATGTGGAAGAATACTCATGAACAACTGTTAGATAAAAAAGGCAGGTTATGGGGCGCCTGGGTGGCTCAGTCAGTTGACCGTCTGACTTTTGATTTGATTTAGGCTCAGATCGTGATCTCAGGATCCTGGGATGAAGCCCCACATGTCAGGGCTCCCTACTCAGTGGGGAGTCTGCTTCTCTCTCTTCCTCTCCCCTCCCCCGCACTCTTTCTCTCTCAAATGAATAAATAAAATCTTTAAAAAAAAAAAAAAAAAAAGGCAGGTTATGTTAGTTTTGAAGAACTGAAACCTGAAGCCATGTCCGTATTTTCTAGTTTTATAAGACAAGGTAAAAATTGCCCCTCTCCTGACTTCACTGGGCCTCTCTGTTTAACCTAAGAATCACCCTTGATCCGCTATGGTCACCCTGAGTCATAATTCAACAATTAATTTGTCATTTGTTATTTATGCCCCTAGAAGTTATTCAACTAAATAAAGTTGAGACATCTTAAAAAAAAAAAAAAGTGAAGAAAGAAAGTTAGCCTTGAAATTTCCCAAAGGTTACACCTAGCAAATAAAAAAAAAAAAAGTTTATTTTACTGACCTGAACAAATCCTAAATAGGGAGCCTTGCAAAAATTTAAGAAAAGAGGAGGGAGGGAGGTTACGTAACAGATGTACACTATGATTCCTTTTTAAAATTATGTGCACAGACACGAGGGGTCAGGCACATCGGGGGTGATGCACTATGCACTAGTGGGCATGTGTCTGCACATACTCACGAGCACATTCCAGAAAGGGGCTCAATAATTGAACCAACATCATACTGGTCCTTACAGCATTACGTTACTGATAAGACAAGATTCCAGCATCATGAGCTGGCAATGGCTCTGACACTGTAGTCTAAGTCCCTGAATTCACAACATGATTTCTTACAGCAATACTCGTTAAATTATTAATTTGTCTTCCCAGGCTATAGTGATGTTTACAATGTCTATCATGACATCAAAGGATTTTCACCAATTCCTTTCTAACTGATCGGTATATAAGTGTATATATATTAGTCTCCCTAAACAGCATTCTTGGCTGACTGCATGAGAAAGCACCAGGGGAGTGGGGGTGGGGGAGAGTGGCTCTCAGCAAGGCAGTGTAAAGAAAAATATTTCAGATACAAACAGCATAACAACTAAACAGGGTGACACTGGGCAAGACTAAACAGGGTATATATATATGATTGAGAACACCAATACTATTAAATGACTAACTTATCAGAAACAATGATCAACGGCCATGTTTCCTCAACTGAAAGCTACACCCCTGGTTTAGTAACAGCTTGGTAAGGGGTAAAGGGAATGGTAAACAAATGCATGGTATTTCCCTGTACATCAATTTTAAGTCACAACTCATTAAACATTAAAATATTTTATTTATATTTTCTTCCAAGATTTTATTTAAATTCAAGTTAGTTAATATATAGTGTAATATTAGTTTCAGGAGTAGAATTTAGTGATCCATCACTTACATATAACACCCAGTGCTCATTATAACAAGTGCCCTCCTTTATGCCCATCACCCATTTAGCCCATCCCCACCAACCACCTCCCCTCCAGCAACCCTCAGTTTGTTCTCTAAAGTCAAGAGTTTCTTATGGTTTGCCTCCCTCTCTGTAAAATATTTTAAAGACATGTTAATCAAAATAATATGCAACAGTGTAAGTCCTAATTTCCTAAGTAGCAAACTGGGTCATGAAAAAATATAAAATAAACAATTCCCCAAATAAAAATTATCTGAATGTTAACATCTGCAAATAGCTTCAGTTTTAAATTCTTAACAGAAATCCAAATTGTTCAGGATTTATGGATTACTGGATTCAGCAGTCTGTACAGTTTCAAAATATTTTTTAAAGATTTTATTTATTATTTTAGAGAAAAAGAGAGAGAGAGCAGGGGGAGGAGTAGAGAGAGAGGGACAAGCAGACTCTGCACTGAGCACAGAGCTGGATGCTTAACTGACTGAGCCAGCCAGGCGCCCTGCAGAATATTTTTAATAATCAACATCTGGAGATACCTGAAAGCTAAGTTAACAATAGATGCAGTAATCAGTTGTCCATCTCTCCAAATAGCAAGATAGAGATGAATATACAATTGGCTCTAGACCATACAATTTGGGCTTGGAAACCGTGTAAGTGCACTAAGGATAAACAGTTGCTACATACTTCATCATCCAAGTGACTCGAAACAGAATTTACTGGTTAAGAGCATGATAATTCTCTTAATTGCCTACTGCCACAATCAAAACAGGTCAGAGACCTAGATGCGCCACTCACCCTCCTTAAACCACAGTTTCCTCACGTGAAAGATGAGGATGACAACCGCACACACCTCATGGGTCATGGTGAAGATAAATGCAAAAATGCATATAAAGCATTTTTTAACTGGCACAAAGACTCAGTAAATGTTATTATTGTCACTGGAAATTAATACACTTGGTGGAGGGTATGAAGTGTATTTGGCCATTAAAAAGGACAAAGATCATATAAAAATAGCCTTATAATAAAATAATCTTCAGCTCTTCAGCTAAATCTTACTTTTCCTAGACAGACCAAACTTGAGTTCCTTGAAAGTGCTGTGTTTTCACTAGTTTCAAGAGTAATGTATATACTGTGCCCTTTGCTTAGAACATTTGCAATCCTACTTCCTACTTGGCCTTGGACTGATTAACTTTCATTCATCCTTCAGGTCTCAGTGTAAACATCACTTCCTTGGGGAACCTTTCCCAAATCCTCTTGTCCAGATTAGGTGTTCCATAAGGTATCTTACGCTTCTGGCCGTATCTTACTCAGAGTACTCTGGATTTCCCGTATTTTACTCAGTTATGTAGGAACAGTGTTATTTAATGTATGACTTGCCCAACAGATTATAAACTTTGAAGGCAAAAATTGTATCCATCTTACTCACTATTCTATTTCCAGTGTTGGGTAAATGGCAAGGAATAAAAGACGCTCTATAAATATTTACTGAATTAAGTGAATGCAGAAGGACCAGTCAGGTTGGTTAATTATAATCCAATTCATGCTCACATTGAGAACTATTACAGTTCCCCATAAGCTTAGTATCCTTGTTCATTCACATTCTAATAAGATGTTTCAAGTTTAAAATCTAAATACCACCTTTCTGGACTACCTCTCTCATGTGAGCTCTATTGCTAAGATAGGATCAAATCTATCATGCTCTATATTCTTTTTTTGTTTGGGGTTTTTTGTTTTTTTTAATTTAAATTCAATTAGCCAACTCACTGTACATCATTAGTTTCAGATGTAGTGTTCAATAATTTATCAGTCTATGTATTTTTTAAAGATTTTATTTATTTGAGAGAAAGAGTAAGCAAGAGAGAGAGCACAAGCCAGGGGAGAGGCAGGGGAGAAGCAGACTCCCTGCTGAGCGGGGAGCCCTATGCAAGGCTCGATCCCAGGACCCTGGGATCATGACAAGGCAGACGCTTAACCAACTGAGCCACCCAAGCACCCCATCAAGTCTATATTCTTAATATATTTATTAAAATGGTATTTAGATGAAAGCCAAGCTACTCAAAGTATGTGTTTACTGGCCTTCACCCAAAAGATAGCTTAAAAAGAAAAAAAAAGTATGAAAACAGTCCATAAATTATCCATGAGAATCTTATGGGCCAGAAAAGTTAGACATCAGAAAGCTACACAGTGCTACAAACAGAATAAGGACCTAGGTGTTTTCTGTTTTTTGTTTTAAATTTTGGTATTGAAAGAAGACTTCAACTTCCTCCATTTTTTTTTTTAAGATTTTATTTATTTGAGAGAGAGAGCGCACAAGCAGTCGGGGAGAGGCAGAGGGAGAGGGAGAAGCCCCCACTGACGTGGGGCTTGATCCCAGGACCCTGGGATCATGCCCTGAGCCCAAGGCAGCTGCTTAACCAACTGGGCCACCTAGGCACCCTGAACCTAGGTTTCCTAGCTCTGTTTGTCTTTCCACTATGGAGCCTTTTTGATACATTGAGAACCGCTGTTCAAAATAGTCTAAGCAATAGTCTTGGAATGCAACTATCCTAATTTAAATTAACCTAATCATTCAATGCTACTGAATCATTTGTAAAACTTTTTTAAACTAGGGATGGCCAGATCTCTACTGTATTAAAAACTCTGGAGTAAGGCCCGGGCCTTTGCATGTTGAGAAAGTTCCAAGGGTGATTCTTATCCCAGCAAAGACTGAGAACTCCTAATTTAATCAATCAAGCATTATCTGCTAAATGTCTACTCTGTCCCTAGCAATGTGTTCTTCCTCTCAAGGCTCTTAGAGGAGACAAGATTTACTTATATAACTCAATTAGAGAAGAAAATAAGACTGTGTATAATGAAGTGCTGAATTAGCTAAATGAACACAAATTAAGTGCTAAACTCAGAGAAACTAGGACAGTAGCAAAGGCTTGAGAGATCAGCTATTTTTGGAGACAGAATAACAGATAGGTCCTTTATGATAAACAAGGACAAGAGATTTCAAATAGTGTGCTCAGCAGGAGTCCTCAAGGATCCTGTGGAAGTGCCTTAAGGGCCACAATGGAAAACAGAGGGAGGATGCTTTTCCTGCCCCTGACAACTATTTCAATCAGAACAGCTCCACTCTTACCTTTTATACAATAAGCTTCTGCCTAAAATTCATTTTAAAAAGAATTAAAAAAAAAGAACTCCAGTGACTTTTAAAAGTGTGAAAACTCTCTTATTTACAAATATGAAGAGGGGGAAAAAAAATCAGTGAAGTAACTTGTCTCAAAGTCACAAAGCTAATTAGTGATCTAGAACCCAGCTCTCTCAACTCACTATACCACATCACACACTGACATTCCAAAGGAGGGGACAGTGTGAGCAGACGTTCTCATGGAGCATCCCAAATGCCAGCCTGACCAAAACAGTGGGTTTACTTTTCTTTTTAAGATTTTATTTATTTATTTATTTATTTATTTATTTATTTATTTATTTATTTATTTGACAGAGTGAATGAGTGTGTAAGCAGGGGGAGCGGCAGGCAGAGGGAGAGGGAGAAGCAGGCTCTCCCTGATATGGGGTTCATCCTGTGATCATGACCTGAGCCAAAGGCAGATGCTTAACCCACTGAGCCACCCAGGCATCCCTGGTGGGTTTACTTTCAAAATGAGATGGGGACTGTGGAGTAGGACGCATAGGGGGTGGGGAGGGAGGATGAAAAAGAGCCCAAACAAGCATCAGACTAAAATACAGCCACCCTCCCAAAACAGCTCTTCAACACAAAGTTTTAGGTAGATTTTTTAAAAAATTAAAATCTGCTAAAAGAAACTGTGTTTGTGGTGGGCCTATAAAAGGGGACTTCCTGGGTGGAATTGTTGAGTCATGCTCTGTAAGGAAGTAGCATAAGATAATGCATAGGCAGGGATGGGGGCTAGATAACAGAAGTTTATGTTTGCTACAATGCAACACCTCCACTGGGTAAAACTTCCAGAAGAGTAGCAGGGGAGTATACTCCCTCTCCCAGGGTGTTGGCTGCACAAGGAAACATACAACCTGCAGTAAGATGCCCCACAGAATCAATCTAAAGCTAAAGCTTCTCCTTCTCTACAGCAACACAAGTAATAAAATTGCTGATTTTACTCTTGTGCTCCTGTAAGAAAAACTATTACAGTACTTTAAAAATGCTTCTGCTATCAATTTGTTACTCCCCACAGCATCACTCTAACACTGGTATTATCACCATCTTATTGTTGAGAGAAACAACCACAGAAGTCAGTGGCAAAGTCAAAATGAGAGGTCTAGAATTTACAATGCTCAGACTCAGAGCTCAGTCCACACACACAGTGGCATGAGCACAAATCTCAATCCTAATATTTGTACGTTTATTACACATTTAGTTCAGTAAAACTGTTCTGATCTTCACAGTGAATTTGTAACCTAATAATATCCACCCAATCATGTCTCAAATGACATTTCCAAAATTGAATTCATTGCCTATTCTCCAAATGGCTCCCTCTTCCAACCTCCCAACCTCTGCTGATTCGGCACTACTCTTGGTAATCTAAGTTCAAAACCTTAGCATCCCCCTTGACTCTAACTAGCTGCTAAACACTTAAAATTAAGGGCTTTTATCATGGCTAGTCCAAAACAAAAAAAAATTCAATGGCTCCCTACTGCCTAGCAGAAGAAATCCAAACTCCTACACCACCAAAGCGGAGTATTCCGAGCACTCCAGAACAATCCCAAACTACCTTCCACCACTCCCCACTGTACAACCTAAGTAACAACTAACCTGGAAGTCCTGCTGTTCCCCAAACACTGTGCTTACTGAGCACATGACTTTGTGAAAGTTACTTAATCTAGGCTTTATTTTACTCAACTATAAAATGGGCATAATAATACTTGCCTGAAAGGACCAACTGAGGTAATGAAAATGAGAGTGCTGCTATAAATTTTAAAGTACTATAAAAATACAGACATTATCATTATGTCATGGTGATGGTAATTTTATTTTATTTACACCTGCCTTGCTCCAGAAAGGACATAAAGGCAGCCCACATGAAACACAAAATAACAAGAGTTTAAAGATGGAAGCAATAAAAGAAATATAAAACAAAAGTTAAGGACACAAAATGGAACTGGGAATGAGGAGGCTAAGAAAAACTCATACCATAATTACCCATCTCACCTTTCAGGTTAATATAACTTGGTCTAAATGCTGCAGTTGATTAAAAGGAAACTAAGTCAATTAGACAATCCAGTGTCCAGAAGACTAAAAACAAAACCATTGGTCAGAAATAAAATAGTTCCTAATATAAAGACCTGGCAAGAATTTCTTCTAAAGGTCCTTATTCTGTTTGATTAACTGGACAACATCCTCAACGTATTTATCGTGGATTCTCTATTTTATAATATCATTATTAGACTGAAAGCCCGTTGAGGTCAGGTAACTGTCCTGTTTGTATCTCTAACAGTGTGTAGAGCAATTAGTCAACAAACCACATGCCTCAATTTTTATCTACTGGTTTCCATGGATGGTCTCTGCTTCCTATTTCCAACCATCTTGCACACCACCATATTAATCCTAAAATATCACTTTTATCACAGGATTCCTTACTTCAAAAACTTCCAAAAGCCTCCCTGCACATAGAAAAAATGCCTCATTCTTTATCTACAATCTTCAACGTTTCCCCAGCAATGTGCTTCCCTGTCTTCCCATTCCTCCAAATTCTTTTTGCCTTTCTTAAGCTCAGCTTTAAGACTCATCTTCTACTTAAAGTCTTCTCTGACTGGCAGTAAAGTAGTAGAGGGAGAGATTGGGGGTGTAGGGAGGAGGAGTCTAGAAAGTCAGAAGTCTTGTGTTCTGATGCCTAACTCAGAGTTAAGACTGAAGGCAAGACACTACACCACTGTGAGAGCATTTCCTCATCTATAAAGGCTTTAGGATAAATGGTATCTACATTACCTTCCAGCCATAACAGCTCTAGGATGCTTTGGTTCCTACAAATTTGGACACACCCTGATCTCTACTCTGAACATTTTTATCTGCTACATATTTTAATATATAATTACATGCACTGTTTTTTAATTTTCCCTGCTAAGAAAACATACCAACTCCTCCACAACAGAGTCTTTTATTTCCCTTGTTATCCCCAAAGACAACTGGCATAAGTCTGGGTACACAGCAGATATATTTTCTAAGCAATTAAATAACTCTTTTTAAAAGACTGATTATAATATACTGTCTTGCTGCAGTATGAATCAGCAAAAAAAAAAAAAAAAAAAGGCCTTTTTTTCATTAAGCAGACCATTAAAATAAGTGTACTAAAAGAAGAAAATAGGTAAGTCACTTTTCTCTAAAAAAGTATATTCAGTCCATAAGTTACAAAGCCAGTCAGCACAACTCCATTATTTAAGGTGACCACATTAAACAAAAAACATAATGTTCATTTCCCAGCCATTCCTGTTTATATCTTCTATTGCAAAAAGAAAGCTGACTAGTCCAAAAAAAAAAAAATACCATAATTTTTATTATTTTACTGATTTAACTTTATATACTACTGTTATGATTCCAACATAAAAACCAATAAAGTTACAGAGAATTGTGAAATAAATCATGTGACAAATTAAACTGTACTTTCAATGACTTTCAGCATTGCAGACTAAGTAAAGCTATTACCAATACTCTTATTGAGCTTAGTTTTGTGCTTTTCACATTCTTTTTTTTTTTTTTTAATTAATATTATGTATCCTTTTTCTGGATGAATATCCAGTTTCCTGGACCGTACTTAAAAAAAAAATCTGATAAATCTAAAGGTTTACTGATTCTTCTTTTGCTCATTAATAGTCTTGTCAGCAAAATCTAGGCAATGGTGAAAACTTAAATATTTGCTTAATTGGAAAACAAAAAACAAAGCTGTATCAGCCAGGGAGCACAAACAAGACAACCTATCAAATGCTCAGTAACACCCTCTAGTAAAAACACACATGCACACTATGTAAAGAGCTTCTTTAAATCAGAGTATCTGAAACTTAAGATAATTCTCATATTCCAAATTCTAAATATATTGTAAATGGATCAGAAAGTCAGGCGATGGCTCCACTCATGCTATTTTGTCCCACTGTTATTACTGCTGAAAGAGTGTATAAGGCTCACAGCCAGTTTAGAACATAGAAATACTGCAGTACAAAATAAAACAGATTTATTCCTAAAAAGAAATACAGGAGGGAGGCTGGGAAGATGGCGGAGTAGGAGCATCCTAAGCTTGCCTCTTTCCATGGATACAATTAGATAACACATCAGTGTAAATAACCTAAGAAGAAATATAAATCCACAAAATTATTATCTTTATTCACAAAATGTCAATAATGTGCAAATATGTTGAGCAGAAGATGGATAAGGAAACTGCTTTTCTCTATGATCTGTAATCGTTACCTCTTTCAACCCTGATTCCCCTCAAAAAGATATTTATCTTATTTAAGCAATACAATAAAAGAATTAAGCAAAATCCCTGCCCAAAGAGTTTCCTAAAAGAGAGGAGGAGGACGACGAAAGAATTCATTCAGAAGGGATACAGAAACTCAAGTAAGACAGACGTATAACCAAATCCAAACTCTAACACCTAGCATTGGATTCCCTTGAAGAAATAAGTAATAAGCATGTTCACTCAGGCATTTAACATTAAAAGACGAAACAGAAACAAGAACATAAATGACCCAAAAGGACCATGTTTTGTCCGTGACTTGTTCCGTTCGGGAAACAATTATTTAAATAGTTCTAAACATAATCACTTCCATTGGGAAAACACATCCTGCTTAAAACTGCGCTTTCATAGTAAGTATTTACTAATCACAAAAACTGTGTAATTGAACAAATACTATTGTATAAAAGGAAGTTAATAACAGCCATATACCATTATTTTAAAAGAAAATTATTTTTAATAGTGCTTGAAAGACCTATATGCGAAGACTAGAGCTGTGGGTTTTCAACAAAAAACAAAACAAAAAAACCATTAATAATAAGGCAATCACCACTACATAGTATTATAGTCTTCCTAGTACAAAGGAAACACATTCATAAAGTGAGTGACCAATTTAAAAAAACAACTTAAACACACACCTAGACACACACAAATCCAAGATCAAATAATTCAGATTCAAGAAACTTCAAATATTTCATTTTTAATGCAAAATACATATGGAAGATAACATTCAAATTTCTAGTTCTATCATGTTAGAAGCACTGGCCTAAGATTCAAGGCTCCTTTACACATCTTTGGTGGCTTGATAAGAGCAATTTAACATTCTGAGCCCTAGACTTATTCCAAAATCCAATGACCAGATGAATAACAGATTAACAATTACTTCAATCTAGGCAGCAATAAAACACATTTATTTCTTCTGCTTTATGCTGCCTATTGATGCAGAGAATAGTAAATTAAAAATATGGCAGAATACTATACAATTTAAACCTGAATAATAGTTCGCTGTTCCTTGACTACTGGGATTTTTGACAATGACAAAATGAAAGGAATTAGAAATTAGTTTGGGAAAGATGTTAAAAATTACTTTACAATGATAGCTTGGCAGCAGAATGGTCCTTTCAGATATTAAAAACATTTGGTCAGCTGTCACATGAATTTTCAAGACCTAAACTCAAAAGTACCATTATAATTAATAGGTGGGGCAAGTTAAGAAGGAAGTGACAGTGGATCTTCTGAAAACTTGTGAGAAACCGCCTGACAGATGCCTAAGGAGACAGGCAGATTATAAACTTACTAAGGCTTAAAAGTAATCTAAAATTCTGTATCAAGCTTGGAAGACTTAGGGATAAAGCACAGCATCCTACAACATTCCCAGAGCATTTTAATCAGCACTTTAAGATAAACTGGTAAAAACTACGATGAAAAATGTCTAAAAGGAGTCTTCTGTCAGAAATCATAGGTGGAATCATTACCTCACAACATAACAATTCTAAAAATCACTAATCAAAGTAAATACACAAATCTGTCCAAAAAGAAGTTCGATTTATTTTTAAAAAATTGTTTGCAAAGCACATGCTTTCTTACGAGTTATCTACCTTATTTTAAACACTATAATTTCAACCTAAAAGAATATATAGCCTTCATTCTCTTCAACTTCACTTTACTCACTGAAATAGGTTCTAAGGCAAATGATCTCTCCTTCTTTAGCCTGGCAGCTTCTTACTTGAGTTTGGGAGGTCACAAAGAACCTCTCTAAAATAAGCATTTATATTGATCCCTTCCATGATTATACTTACTTAAAACCCATAGTCTCCTTCTGAGAATTTGAGGAAATGAATTTTTACAATAGCATGGAATGCCAACCAAAATATAAGGCCAGTTAACAATACTCATCCTTTTCTCTATTACAAAAATTCTAACAGTGGAATTTTGTTTATAAAATGCAGTGTACATTTTATCATCTTGGATAAAATATCTACAGCCTCGGAAGTGGTTAAATTGCAGCTATAAAGGAAATTGTCCCGAGATAAATGGTTTCCCTATGAGAAGGTTTCACTGCTACAGTTCACCTCAGGACAATAAATCAAATTAACTGCACCTTGTCCTCTGTCCAATGACATCATCAGTTTGACCACATCTTGGGAATCGGGTGCAAAAACATATGCTATTTAAGGCATGAAATCTTATTACTGCTTTGTGTCCATTCGACCTCATGCTTCAGGTCTCCAAAGCAGTCATTCACCTGAACATTCACATGAAAGCTACACATTTTTTTCCTGCTGCATTCAGGGCCTGCCTACTGGAGGTGAAAGAGGAAAAATGATGAGAACTGGTAATGTGAAACTGGCTTGCTGTTAGCCCATCAAATCTACAATTTTGTTACAAATGAAACTGAAGACTAATGTCTCCCAAAATATGTACCTAGCAACTGACCATAAAGTGCCTTTTAATTTCAAAGGTTTAACACATCCCTGCTAAATAACACTTCTCTGGTACTTTACTAGCAGGGGTAAAAAAAAAAAAAAAAAAAAAACACCAATGAGAAACAACACTATGTTTTTAAAAAACACACTAAAACTATAAAATAAAAAGGAAAGAAAACTTTACCAAGGGAAAGACCAAAAAATGAAAATTACTGTTTCTTCTAAATAACAAAAGTTAGCCTTTCACAGACCAACTGTCCTAATTTTACATAAAACATAAAATCAATTCTGACAACTTCAAGAGAGGTGGGTGTGTTGGGAGGAGAATAAGTTCCAAGATCAGGGTAGACACAATGCCTATGTTTATTCTTCTATGTTCCCTCATTTAACCATGACACAAACACTCAAAGAAAACACAACCCCATTTTCTGTCTTTAGGAGGGCTACCGGTAAAATAAGCAAACCTTGACAGAGATAGCACAAAATTAATATCAGCCCTATTTTAAATCAGAATGAAGAAGCTGAAAAGGAAATGCAGCACTGAGACATTCTGAAAGTGCTGTTAATTGGAATTTCTAAAACACTTACTCTACAACTCCTAGGGAAAAAAAAAAATCTATTGGTTTTACAAATACTGCAGACCTTTACAAAGCCTGAAAGTGTTTAACTTGGAGGTAGAAGCCAAGGGGCAGGGGAGAACTATCACTAAAGTAAAGTGATTTATTTGTATTAAATCAAAATAGGTTTCATTCGCCTCTGAAAATGAGAAAAATTTTTTTCCTTAGGCCTAATATTACTGCAAACTATAAGAAAGTCTTTTTAAGAGAAAACAAAACACGACAGAATTGAAGCTTAGCTAGGAGCTGCCTTAATGCTGGTTAAGGCCCCAGGAGGGTTTGTTTTGCCCGCGGAGTACGGGTATGTGTATGGAAGTTGGTGGGGGAAAGTCATTTTGGTTATTAGTAAATAAATCAAGCGGCAGAGAATGAGGCCTAGGCAACTGCTAGAGGAGCCAAGGCCTAGCTCTCCCCCTGCTCTTCCCAGCACAGCCTGGGTTTGATCTCAGAGCCCCGTGGATTGCCAAGGAAAAAAAAAAAAAAGAATCATATCGAACCACAAAAGCACATGGGGCGAATGTAAAATATAAACACGGCGTTGGGCTGTGAGTGGCTGTTATTAAAGGTCTGAATTACTAAACATGAGAGGCGGGGAAAGCCAGGCGGCCATTTCAATAATATAAACCTCCCCGAATTAGACATTATTCAAATGAGAGAGGTTCGGCTAAGCAGAGAGTAAAGAGGACCCAGCACCCAGCAAGAAACCACCACCACAGAACCGGGGAGGGGGATCCCCGCCCCTACCTAACTCCCAACAGGAGAGGGGAAATCTAGAATATTATCAACTTGTCAGGCCGGCCGGTTCTGGGGCAGGGGCAAGAGGGCAGCTCTCTACATCCGAGTTCTTGAGAGGCCTCCGGGTGCTTCTGGGGCCTGGGAGCCAGAGGCCCCCTAGGGCCCCCGGCTGCGTCCGTCCCGGTCGGGCGCAGAGGCGGGGGCGCGGGGAGGGGCAGGGCGGCGATGAAGATCAGACCACGCCAGGCACCTCCAACCCAACTCCCCGGAGAAAAGTACGACCCACGAGGGAGAGGGGGCTTTTCCAGGACCTACAGGGACTGCTGACCGATGGTCCAGAGCACATGGGGCTGCCCCAGAGGACATCCCCCTCCGAGGGGAACTTTCCACGAGGGCCGCCTTTCAACCCTGTCCGTCCCGGAGGGTGCGAAGCGGACCCCTGCGCGGGCTCCCCAACCCCGCTGCCCCGAGGCCACCTCACAGCGCCCACGACCGCTCACCCCTACCCACCTAGAGCGCAGGCCTGGCTCAGGTCAGGCCGCCACACGGGGGACAGGCGGGGCGCGGCCGAAGTGCCCGGGGCCGTGACCCCCGGGCTCAGCCCCGCTCGGACCCCCGTGCGGCTGCGGGGCGCGGGCGCCGGCAGGACGTTCTCCCCGGGCGCCCCCCTCCCCCGCCCTGGCCCTCTCCCGGGGCGGGGGGGGGGCGCGTGTGGCTGTCCGGCCGCCGGTGTCCGCTCCGGCCCCGCCGCCTCCCCGGCATTGTGCTCTCCACCACCTCCATCCCCCTCCACGCCCCCCCCACCCCGCGCCCGCCCGGCCGGGTCGCCCGCCCGCGCCCCGCCGGCCCAGCGGCTATGAATATGTAAAATGTCTTTATTGTCCTCTCCCTGTGCCCCGGCCCCGCGGCCCCGCCGCGGACCCGCTCGGGTTCGGGCACCGCGGCGAGGAGGCGGCGGCGGCGGCCGCCGGCGGAGGAGGAGGGCCGGTGCCGGCGGGCGGGCGGGCGAGCAGCGGCGGCGGCGGGGTGGGCCGGGGGCAGGAGGAGGGCGGTGGATCGCAGCCCCCTTTGCCCCTTGTCTTCCCCCTCCGCCTGGCCGCTCCAAGCCTCTTTCCCCCTCCGCTCGGCGCCCGGCGGGGGCTCCGTGCTCCCCGGCCCCCCATCTCCCCGCCGTTAATTAT
Organism: Halichoerus grypus; assembly: GCF_964656455.1. Lineage (NCBI taxonomy): Eukaryota > Metazoa > Chordata > Mammalia > Carnivora > Phocidae > Halichoerus > Halichoerus grypus. The sequence goes on along the minus strand of NC_135718.1, from coordinate 97,594,373 downwards.
AATAATCCTGAGTACTAATAAATTATGCTAAGTCGCGGGGGGGGGCAGCGGGAGCCGGGGTTGAGTATGAATATGAATATGTAAAATGCTGTAATGATTACCTGCTGCTGCTGCCGCCGCGGCTGAACTCTCATCTTGACTCGCTGCTCCTCCGTCCGCCATTTTGAATATTTTAACCAAAATCGCCCGGTCGATAAACCCTCCCTCGCTCCGGCTCCCCTCCCCCCTCCCGCCCTCCGTGCCTCCTCCCTCCTCTCCGCCCCCTCCCGCTCCTTCTTCTCCCCGGGCGCGCGCCAGGGGGCGCGCGAGGCCGACCCCTTGGAGGAGCCCCACCCCTTCGGGCGCTCTGCGCACGCGCCTCCTGGCCGCTGTGGCTCTTCAGTAGCTAAAGCGCCCTCAACATGCCAGTCACCCCTTCCCTGCATTTTTTTTCTCTCGGCTCTGCACATGCGCAACTTTCTCCACGCGCCTGAAATGCAGGCGGCGCATGCGTTACCTCCCCTGGGCTTCTTCTTGAAGCGTAACCTGTGTAGTACGTTGAGCGCTCGTCCCTTCTTACAATCCTCCCTCTCTCTCCCGCCTCACTGCCCTCCCAGCTTTACTCCGACGTCCCCCCAGTGGACAGTGGCATTTTAAAGGAAGGGCAGGGGACCCGGCGGCCAAGAGCGTGGAAACGCGTGGAGTCCTCGTGGGCGGACCAGTCCCCGCGTCCCCTCCGCTGCGCACTTTTTAAGGCTTTCCGCGCTGTGGAACCGCTGACAACAAAGGAGGGGCAGCTCCCCTGCTAGGTAATTTCCGGCCCGGTGGGCAGGTAGGGGCGGAAACGCCCGCCGCGGGGAGCAGGGCTGGAGGCACCTGCTGAGCTCTGCGCGGGCGTCCCGCTTTAAATTTGAATCCTAACTAGTCCCCGCCCCCAACTCTGCAAATGCTGGAGACCCGGCCCGGCTAACGTGAGGGGGAGTGTCTTGTGCTGCTTTTAATTAGTCCCCAAATCTCTTCTGCTCTACTTGTTTCTAATACCCGGCCGCCTTCTCGGGAGCTGGGCGTTTAAGTCGCTAATTTCCGCCCCCACCCTCCCTGGGGTTTTCTTGCGCCTGGATTGCCGCTCACCCGATCGAAACGAAGAGCTGATTCCCTCGCCCATGGATAGGCACGCTCCCCTTCCTTTGGCTTAGGAACATACTTAAAAGCTAGCCGTAAACTGGAAACTGATGACCTAATAAATAAAAACATCGAAATCAGCAGTAGCTTCATCCAGAATTTTACTTGGCTGTGTTTCTCAGAGCAAATATGATAGTAGGCGTTTCTATTGTAAATATCTTTATTTCAGTCGTGTTCTAAGATTTCTTTAATGGTAAATTTCTCTGGACAAGACCCAGTTCTAATTACTTTACGAATTCTTTAAAAAAAAAAAACTAAAATTTTTCCAGTTTTTTTTTTTTTTAAGAGTGAAAAGAAAAGCCTATCTCATAAGCAAAGTTAGAAAAAAAGAAATTCAGGAGGCGCCTGGGTGGCTCTGTGGGTAGAGTATGTGACGCCGGTTTCAGCGTCCTGAGTTCAAGCCCCACCTCGTGTGTAGAGCTTACTTAAATATATTTCTTTAATAAAAAAGAAATTCAATCCTAGATAGTCTGTCTTGAAGAGAGAAATGACTGCAAAGTTTAAATTGAGTAGAATCGCAGATTCTACATTGAAGAAAAACGGATCTCTAAGAGAGTCAGCGGTTATTCTAACGGCTAAAGTTTTAATCACGGGTCTTAGCCTCGTCATTGAATTCCTTACCCTGTGCAAGTACAGTTGAAGCTATTGTCAGTGACAGCCAATGAATTTGGGGTGGGATTGATTTATTCATGGTAATTAAGCCTTAGGGTGTGTGCAGGACTGTTCAAACCAAATAATTGGGCCACCATATAATCTAATTATTTCAAGCCACACCACCCTCCATTAAGGAAATGCAAATTTCAATCATGTTACAATTAATCCGGAAATACAGCCTAAGTTAGATTCACCGGCATTACCATGGGGGAAGTTTCAAAATCATCAACCTATTTGAAACACAGTTAATTACCTGCCCCTGCTCCGAGGGCAAGGAATTTGAAATTACCTCCACTAAGAAAAGGAACCTGAATACTTTTACTTAAATTCCTAGCTTCTATTTAATCTTTGTTTTGCTCTTTAGTTCAAAGAGTAAATTAATATGACTTTTAGAAAGTAATTGAAGCTAGTGCATGTGCTATTCATTCTTTATCTCATTTCCATAATCTTCATGGAATGAATTTTTATTTAAGGAAGAATAGCTCTGTGAGGAAAAAAATAGTTTAAAATAGTCTGTATCAATGATTCATTTTCCTCTTAATGAAAATATTTATGCCTGGGCATAGTAGGTATTCATAAATATTTGCTGAATAAAAAATAATGAATAATACAGTTATATATGTTAGGATTATTTTAAAAATTGATAAAGTCATTTATTCAACAAATATTTATGAGCATCTGCATTCTGCCAGAAACGTTACTAGGTGATAAAAATACAAAAATGTATAAAACACTGCTTTGACCTCAGCAAACTCCGTGTATCAATTCTTTTTTTTAATCCTCACAACTCTGGGAGCTAGAAAGTGTTTATCCCAATTTTCCAGGATGAGGAAATTGAGACATAGAGATGTTACATAACTTGCCTATATTAGGGTTCTCCAGAGAAATGAAACCAGTAGGAATATATATGTGACTTTCATTTTGCAGTTGATACTTGAACAAGGCAGGGTTTAGGATTGCTGACTCCCCATGCAGGTGAAAGCCCAAGTATAGCTTTTAATCCCTGAAAAATGTAACAGACTACCATTGACTGGGGAAGCCTTACCAATAACATAGTCGAAAAGTCGATTAACACTATTTTGTATGTTATATGTATTTTAAATAAATATAAAATAAAACATTTTGTATATGTATGTTATATATTGTATTACTGTATTCTTACAATAAAGTAAGCTAGAGAAAAGAAAATGCCATTAAAATCATAAGGAAGAGAAAATACATTTACAGTACTATATGGTAAAAAATCCATGTATAAGTGGACCTGCACACTTCAAACCCATGTTATTCAAGGATCAACTGTATATATGAAAGAGATTTGTTATGAGGAATTTGCTTATACAGTTTTGGAGGTTGAGATGTCACTTTGTGTTCCTTTCACCATTATCCCGTACCCTTAATATCCATTCCCACACATGTTCCCTAGATTTCTGTCTGTATAAATTAGAAAACTCACATCGTTCTTTTGGAGTGTAGCGTCCGTCCTCATGAGTCAGGTGATGAGCAGCTCAGGTCTCATGGTAATTTGGTGGCCCATGGTTAAGCATTAGGTCCTTACTAAGGTCTAGTAGCAGGCCAAGAGCTATTTCTCAAAAGGAGAAGAGTTATCCATAGAGGATGTCAGGCTTTGTTCTAAAATCCTAAGAGTCTGAGCTGCAAGTCACCTGTTAGGACCTGCCAAAGACTCCTAGTAGCATCCTTACCTGCCATTGACACTTTGAGCACCGTTGGATCTGCTGGATCCTATGGCCCAAATGGCGGAGAAGCTTGTGCAGCACTCTCGACATATTGCAGAGTCTTCTTATTCAACAGCTTTTTGAGTCACTTGGGATATGGGTTGGAATAATACACCCAAATGGCATATGTTGCCTCCAAAATCCAAAGAGGCCCCCTCAGCGTTGTGTCTCTTTTTTGCTTGTAAAAGAGGCCAGTTGCAACAACTTACCCATTACCTTAGAAGGGATGTGTTGACATGCTCACACCACAGGACCCCTAAAAATTTCACTGAGATAGAAAGCCCCTGAATTTGTGCCAGATTTATTTCCCATCCTCTGACACACCAAGGTCCTACCAGTAAGTCTAAAGTGGTTACTACCTCTTGCTCACTGGGTCCAATCAGCATGATATCATCGGTGTAATGGATCGGTGTGATAGCCTGTGGAAGGGAAAGGAGATCAAGATTCCTATGAATTAAATTATGACATAGAGCTGGAAAGTTGATATACCTCTGAGGTGGGACAGGAAAAGTGTCATGCTGGCCTTGCCAACTGAAAGCAAACTGCTTCTGGAGGTTCTCGTTGACTGGGATGGAGAAAAAGGCATTTGCCAGCCCAAGAGTTGCATATCAGTTTCCAGGGGATGTGTTGATTTGCTCAAGCAGCAAAACCACGTCTGGTACAGCAGCTGCAAGTGGAGTCACCACCTAGTTCAGCTTGACAATAATCCACTGTCATTCTCCAAGATCCACCTGTCTTCTGTACAAGCCACATAGGAGAGTTAAGTGGGGATGTGGTGGGAACGACCACCCCTGCATCTTCCAGATCTTTGACGGTGGCCCTGATCTCTGCAATCCCTCCAATATGCAGTGTTGCTTTGGGGGTATTATTTTCCTCGATAGAGGCAGATCTAGTGGCTTCCACGTGGCCTTTCCCACTCTAATAGCCCTCAGTCCACAGGGCAGGGAACCAATGTGGGGATACTGCTGGGTGTTTCAGTTTTTCAGGATGGGGAAAATTGAGGCATAGAGATGTGAAGTAACTTGCCTAATGCCACACCACTATTAAACAGGAGAGCTGAGAGTCATATACAGGTAAGGAGCTTACTCTTAACCGTGATAGTCTGCTGCTGGCTTTGGATCAGGCAAAATCCGGCAGGTTCATATATTTCAGTGTGGGAAGAGACTATATTAACAAATAATGTCCTTGTATGTAATCTCATCATAACAAAAATATATAAAAACTTACGTTCACACGAAAACATAAACAAATGGCAGCTCTATTACAACCGCCAAAAACTAGAAACAATCCAAATGTCCTTCCATAGGTGAATGAATAAACAAACAGGGGTATGTTCATGCTGTGGAATACTATTCAGCAATAAAAAGGAATGAACTACTGACATGTACAACAACTTCAGTGACTCTCAAAGGCATTATGCTGAGTGAAAGAAGGCAGTCTCAAAGGAATCCTACTATGTGATTCCATTTATACGGCCTTCTTGAAATCACAAAACTACAGTGATGGAAAATAGATCAGTGGTTGCCAGGAGGTAATGGTGGGAGAAGGTGCAACTATAAGGGATAGGCACGTGAGAGGACTTTTTGGGTAATGGAATTGGTCTGTATCCTGATTGTGCTGGTGGTAACAAAAATCTATACATGGGGTTTTATTCATATGTATACACACACAAGGTATAGAAGTAGTCAAGAGTATGATAGTAAGTCTGCCTAAGTCTTACTCTTACTGGATGGTCCTTACTAACAGTAGTGATGTGTGAATGGGAAGGTGTCAGTCTGTCTTGCTAAGTGCACCACATAAGCCTCTGCAGCTAGGTGTGACCATGTGACTAAATTTTGGCTACTGAGTTTAAGGAGTTGCTGGATAGGATTTCTGAAAGAGCTCTTACAAGAAGCAAGTTCCTTCTTCTTTTCTCCCTTTTTTCCCTCCTGCTCTCTGGAACACAGATGCCAAGATTGAAATTCCTCCAGGGTTTTTTGGCTGTGGAGTGATATTGTTCTCAAGAGATCAGGCCATGTGAGGAGCAAGAAGCAAATCCGATCTTCTTCATGGGCTGAAGAGAAGCCTAGGCCTGGGCCTAGCACTGCCTTCCTTGTCCTGAAGTTAAGTCTTGGTGCTGCTATGTTAGTTTTGTTAAAGACTGAAGAATCCAGGCTCTGGGGGATGTGTTTTAATGATTGTAATTACCCTAGGTGACTAAATTAAAAATTGTCATTTTTTTATGAACAGCTCCAACATTTTGCCTGTTCATAAAGATTATCATTCTAATAGAGCAAATTAATGTCTTTAGTGACCTGGGGGTGCGTTTCATAACTAATTGATCTTATAGCAGAGACTTCCATGCCCCTTAAAGTGGGATGAAAACCAACCCTCTACCTCCTCTTTAGCCAGAAAGGCTCTGCTTTACCTATATTGGAGTTTAAGACAAGGTTTCATTTGAAAACATGGTATCGCTGCTTTTGGATATATACACATATATACACATATGAAATTTACTGTTTCATTGCTTAAAGATGCATATGCTATGGATACTTCATTGAAGTAAAGCAAGCTTGGCAATAGTAACTTTTAAAAGTTCTCAAAATAAAATGTTCTATGGCCATTGTATATGAAGCACCAGGAGCTTAATCTCCATTTCCTCAGTGACAAATTGCTCTTCCTGCCCTTACTTCATACCCAGGAGTTTCGCCAGGGAAGATTTTGATCTTGCTTCCAATATCTCCATGGTCTTCTACCTTGAACAGGTGGAGAGGGCTTCTATTAAATGAATGAATATATTCCGATTACATATATTAACGTTCATAAAAGGATGTCAAACTTACTGGCTGAAGCTGACTGCTGCAATTTATGTTTCTACTCTTAATGTATAACGTGGAGTATTTGTACTCCTCAGAGAATGTACACTGAAGTTTTTAACAAGTCAATACTTATCAAAAAGCTCAATATCATTGATGGAAAACTATCTGATGGATACATAGCCCATTTTCCCCCTCTGGTTCAGGGTCAGCAAATTCATGACGCTACTCTTACTACCATTCCTTCCAAGCCTCTTTCCAACTTCTTTAATCCATAGCCCTTTCTTATGCTGAGCCTAGACTCTTACTCAAACACGATTCTGCCCAACCAGGGCTTCGGGCAGTCATTGGCCTCTCATTAGCACTGGCATGCAGGATGAAATCCATTTGTAATTCCAACTCTAGATACTCTTAAAAGCTGAACTGTCAGAAAGCTGTGCACTTGAAATACATCATTTTGTCCCCTTGTAGGCTTCTTTCCTAGAATTATGCTTTGGACTTATGTCATCAGCCTACATTAAAATCATAAGAAGAAAAAAAACTCTGAGAAATGTATCATATTTACTGTAGGAGTGTTTTTGGAGTGTCTGTCTTCTTTCTGGGTATTCTTTCTTAATATCTGAAGGGCAGAGGTTAAGTAACTTACCCAAATTCATACAGTAAGAGACAGAGCTAGGAGTTGAACCAAAGATTGCCTGATCCCTTGTCCTCTCTGCCTTTCCTCTCTAGGCCCCCACATTTGCTCTCTGCCTTGGCGGCCATCTGCCTCCCCATCCTGACATTCAGCCGACATCTAGACATTCAGCCCTTTGCCTTGTTTCCATGAGTTTTGGTGCCTATTTTTGCCTGCATTCATTGATTCCATTTCTGCCCTTCCTGTTTTTTCCTGCCTCTTCCTATCCCTTCTCATAAGCTTTTCAAGATAAACTCTTCCTGCATTTACTCATCAACTCATTATAGTCTGACATCTGCTCCAATCATTTTCCTGAAATTACTTTATTGGAAGTCACTGATGACCTCCTAACTGCCAGATCTGATAACATCTTCACTCCTCATCCTGCCCCATCTCTCTGCAATTTGACAATGGTGATTGTTCCTCGTTTCTTAAAACCATCTCTCTAACTCTGGCTTCAGTGACAAATTGCTCTCCAATTTCTCCTCTTATCTCTCTAACCATGTCTTGGTTTTCCTCATTGGATCCTCTTTTTCTTCCCATCTAATATAGGTACTCTCTGAGGATTTGCCCTTGTCCCTCCCCTCATTGCTGCAAGCCTGTTTGATGTCATTATCTATCCCCACAATTTCAGCTGTTCTCTGAATCTCTCTGAAGACAACCCCCAAATCTACACCTTCCGTCCCACTTTCCCCTCCAACGTCAAACTATGTTTGTTATATTTGTCTCTCTCACTAGAGTATAAACTATTCAAGGGGTGGTCCATCTTGTCCTCATTATTTTTTGTTATTTTTTTTGCTTAAGGTTATAGCTCGGGGCTGGACATAGTCTATGCTTAACAATTTTTTTAAAAACAATATTTTGCATACTTCTCTCTGTATTTTAGTTACCATCCAATGTCGTGTGAGAAGCCTTTATTCTCTCACAAGTATTCTTTAGGTACCTACCAGGTACTTGGCATTGCTCTAGGCAAAATATTTCTTTTTGGTTTTTGGAACATCTTGAGATGAGTGTACATTTAATTTGAACTTCTTATCTTTCAAGTCTATATTTATTTATTTTTTTTTTTATTTTTTTTTTTTAAAGATTTTTATTTATTTGAGAGAGAGAGAATGAGAGAGAGCGAGCACATGAGAGGGGGAAGGGTCAGAGGGAGAAGCAGGCTCCCTGCCGAGCAGGGAGCCCGATGTGGGACTCGATCCAGGGACTCCAGGATCATGACCTGAGCCGAAGGCAGTCGCTTAACCAACTGAGCCACCCAGGTGCCCCTCAAGTCTATATTTATAACTCTATATTTCATCTACCCTAAGATGCACATTTTTTCACATTTTAATATCTTTGAAATCAAGATGCATCTTACGAAGGATGTGTAACAAAACATTGCATCATAGTTTAATTGGCAGCATTTTTTAATGGTACATAAAATAATGGTATATCTTACAATCGATGGCATTTTAAATTCTATGAAATATGGTTCTTACATTAAAACTTATGGTTTAAAAAACTTCATTCTAATATGGTTCATCATCCAAGAAATATTTAATTATTCTGAGTATACTAGACTTTCTACGGCAGGAAAAGAAGTATTTTAAAGGGATTTTCAATCCTAAGGGTTAAAACAAGAGGAAAAAGATTTCCATGGCCATAGAAGGTTCACACATCCAAGCATCTCCTCTGCTATAGATATACAGCAATGATAGATAAAATACAAAAACTGAAAACCAAAAAGAAATGCGTTCAAAGGCAGTTATCATTTCCGTGAATCAGGAAGAGCACAGAAATACCAACCAGGAGTGAGTCTGTGGCCGTGCCTGGAGTTTTAGTGCCACAGAGAGGAAGAACCAGAACACACACACACACACACACACACACACACACACACACACACCCCTTTTGTATCTGGTGGGGCTTTGTTATAATTTTATCTTACATAAATCATCTTATATAGATACATCTTACAAAAATCACAAGTCAAAACTACAGCATTTTGTGATACAGAGAATTCCCATGTTCGCCCCAGTCCCCACTTCTCCTCCTGTTTAGGAAACCATTTATATTAATTTGTTGCTTATCCTTATCCATCTCTTCTTACAACTATATAAATTCTTATTTCTCTCCTTCTCTTTCACAAAAGATAGCATACCATCTATACTGTTCCGTACCTTGCTTTTTTTCACTTACCTGTATCATCCCTATCAGGACATGGAGATTTTACTCATCTTTTTTATAGCTGTGTGTACTTCATCATATGTGTGAACTGTGGTTTACTCAACCAGTCCTCTTCTCTTTCTGGACAAGCCATTTACAAAGTTCCCTGCTACTCACAAATCACAATGAGCAACCTTCTACCTGTGTCATTTCACACTCCCACACACCTTTGTGAATGGCGGCTGGATAGAACTGCTTCCTGACTGCTGCCTGAGGCTATGGCTTTTTAGGATGTTGAGAATTAGCCAAATAGGAAGACCAAGACACAACCTGGCAACCCGGAAGTAAACAGATCTGCTCTCTGGATTTCTCTAATGTTGCAGGTGCCCCTAACCACCATCAGAAGACCCAGGTGTGGACTAGAGACTTGGCAGGTAGGGTATGGTAACCACAAAACTATTAAACAGCAAAAGAGAGAGGGAAAGAGACTTCATAACAATATGTACATATGTATGTGTACAGATATATATATTTCAAAAGCAAAATACAGGGGCGCCTGGGTAGCTCAGTCGTTAAGCATCTGCCTTTGGCTCAGGTCATGATCCCAGCATCCTGGGATGAGCCCCGCATCGGGCTCCCTGCTCAGTGGGAAGCCCACTTCTCCCTCTCACACTCCCCCTGCTTGTGTTCCCTCTCTCACTGTGTCTCTCTCTGTCAAATAAATAAATAAAATCTTTAAAAAAAAAAAAAGCAAAATACATGTGTGTATGCATTAATATATATTACATATAAAATTGGGTCTGTACCTCAGACCTTGACCAGAATCAACTCTCAATGGTTCAAAGACTTAAGTGTAAAAAATAAAAATAAAAATTCTAGAAGAAAACATGAATGAAGTCTTTTATAAGAAAGCTATTTAGCAATATTGTTAACACAAAAACTGGAATTCAATGCAAAAGGAATAAATATACATGATAAGAGAAGGCTAATCCATCAAGAAGCTATAACAATTAGGAATTTGTATGCAACTAGTGACCTACCTTGAAATATATAAAATAAAAACTAAATGACAAAGACTGACAAGATCATAAGCATAGAAGATTTTAATACAAAAGGAGTTTCTCCCTATTACTACTTAACCAGAAATGTAAAGTAACCATGATGCCCATTCCCCTCTCACTACAATCAAGTGATTTGGACCCTTCAGACTGAGCCCAAACTGCATACCATTCATGTTTAGCTGTGTCTGGACATATCTAGCAGAGTGAGATGGATCAGCAGACACCTGTTTGCTCAAAGGTCTAAGGAAACGTCTGGGAGAAAAACTATCCTCAATGACTCTGGTACTGATGGCTTGACCATACATCCAAGTCCATCTTGGTCTTTCAAGGGGAAAGGCAACAAGATTTGGTTAAACTTCTGGCTTCAGACTCCCATGAGCACTCATCTGCGGATTACTGTGGAGAGGTAGCTCTGGAAGCAGAGGGGATATTAAATATACTTACCACACAGTTTGGTTCAAGCACTGACCAAACGGAACAGACAAGCAACCCATCAGAGCAGATACCAGCCGTGCCCCATGCCTTACTAGGGCATACCTAATGAATTTCAGCCTTTCCTATAAAGACGATTTTATGACACTTTCTATAGGACGTTGAGACACAAGGAGCTCTGATACTCCTCTGATCAAGTTTAATGCAGGGGAGAGTGAGAACCCTGCCCAACTCTGGCAAATCAAAAACTGCAGTGTGGAAATGAACTAGCAGGCACCAACCAAAAACAATAGCAGTGCTTGGAGAGGGAAACTTAAGTAAACGAAAGGGTATAAAATGGGGGATGCCATGGGTAACTGATCAGATGCATTTTTTTAAAAGATTTTATTTATTTATTTATTTGAAAGAGAGGGAGAGAGCACAAGCAGGGGGAGAGGTGGAGGGACAGGCAGACTCCCCTCTGAGCAGGGAGCCTGGCGCAGGGCTCCATCCCAGGACCTTGGGATCATGACCTGAGCCAAAACCAAGAGTCAGATGCTTAACGGACTGAGCCACCCAGGCGCCCCCGATAAGATGTATTAAAGGAGAAAATATAGTGAGCAGGTGAGTGAGTTCTGGCGTCAGCTAGATCTGAGATCCATCCCCTTCTGCCTCTGCCCTCACCATTTGACCGCAGGCAAGAGACTTGAATGCCCTGGGGGTCACAGTGCTCTCTCAGGGCTGCGTCACTGCAGGTGTAGTAGGAGGGGGGACGTACCCACAAGGCTCCCAGAAATCCCCTCGGAGATCAGACCCGCATGGCTTGGCAGGGCAAGGCCCCTGACATGAGAGCCACACACGATGCTCAGCATCTTGAGCATAAGCAGGAATAGGGAGAGAGCAAACGGGAATTTTTTTTTTTTTTTGAGATATTTCTCTTTTATTTTACTTCAGTTCCATAGATATCATCTCCAGAGATAAAAACTACAATTCCTTCCCTCGAGAAAATTTTAGGTTATAGAGCATCCACCAGTGTGGGTTAAGTACACACTTTGCAGTATGCATAGATCAGGCAATCTCAAAGTAGATACATCTGACTCCTAACTCAAACAAGAATTAGGGGCAGGGAGTCCTTCGGAACCAGTGGGAGGAAGGGGAGGGAGGGGACAACCACTAGCTTCCTGGCTGGGCAGCTAGAGGCCCCTACAAAGATAATCCATACAAGAGGGGAGCTGGGATTGGAGGTGAGGACCAGTAAGTACACCAATGGTGTAAGACAAGTTTCCCAACAGAGGGGATGTAGGGTGGAGGAAAGTGCTAAATGTACACTACCTCATTCAAATATTATCCATCCTTGTGAAGGAAAGATCATTTCCACTGCGTGATGCTCAGAGGGACTAAGGTTGAGAGAAATTTAGAAACTTGCCCAAAGTCACACAGGCATGGAGACTTGAACCCAGGACCACCTTACATCAGCTTGTCTTATTAAGCCAGGCTGCCCCAACTCAGAAGAGAGAAAAACCTGGTATTTCTCATTGCCAGATAGTTCTGATTGCTATTTACTTTCTCATCTATTTCATATTATGATAATGTTTTCCCGGAATTGGATGATATAATACTAGAAATTGAAGATGTTTATTCGCTACAAAGATTACATATGCAGGCTTCCTGTCATAATCAAGGGAAGTTGCTCACATCATTTGTGATTTCCAGTCTTCTCTGTATATGATAATGCCTATTTTAAAAAATCTGTTTTTACTAAGCCTGCTGATCTTCAAAAGAAAAACAGGCAGAGGCAGGACAGTGATATACCCTTTTGATATTTATCAAGTCTGGAGTCTATCTTAAATTAGTTTGCTGGGAAGCATTGCATGTGATGAATGGTATAGTATTTAAATGATGCTGTGGATGTTCTCCCTTGTAATAAAGCAAATTACTCTAACAAAACTATTTTGCTTCATTTCTTCATACAAAATTCATGTTTGAATTTCATCTACGCCCTAAAATTTTAAATTTCCATAACAAGTTTTATGCATTATTAAATTTTATACACCACTGCATTATGTTTTTGAAAGTGATTGTACAATCTAATTAATTCCGAATATTAACTACAATTTCCATAAAATGAATAGGATAATGTTGCTCAGGGTAAGATGGTGGGCTACCATCATCTCTTACCATCTCCCCAGGATCTCAATTATATGTACACTAAAACCACTTCCCTTATCCGGTAACTTCAATTTGGGGCAATACAAACAAGACCAAAAGTTAAATCAAAATGCCTCCAAATAGACAAAATGACTATCTTAACGACTTGCACTTCATTCTTAGGCAAACCTTTCCGACCCTGTTTGTCAGAATGCAATTTTTTTTTTTTTTTGCTTTTTTAAGAGACAATGTTTATAAGAGTCATGTGACTTCTAGATCCAAAGTAGATTAAATATGAAATTAAAAGGATGATGAGTTTAAAGTAGATTCCTAGACACTGTCTCCTCAAGAGAATCAAGAAGTATCTATTGACAGCCAATAACCATGCAAGAGGGAAATACTAACAGAGTGGACACAGGAACTCAGAAAGTAGAGCAGACCAAGCCCGATTTATCTTAGGAGAGCAGAGCCCTACATATGTCAGAGCCCAAGGGCCTTGCCATACCATGGCACAAAAAGTCATCACGATGACTTGGAGATACAAGGGAAGGATTAAATTCATCCTTTTTCTCTGTTTAAGAAAATACCGAAGTGTAGTATGTTTTGGCAGTCCTTCCATCAGAAAGATTAAAATGGGGCGCCTGGGTGGCTCAGTTGGTTAAGCGACTGCCTTCAGCTCAGGTCATGATCCTGGAGTCCCTGGATCGAGTCCCGCATCGGGCTCCCTGCTCGGCAGGGAGTCTGCTTCTCCCTCTGACCCTCCCCCCTCTCATGTGCTCTCTCTCTCATTCTCTCTCTCTCAATAAATAAATAAAATCTTTAAAAAAAAAAAAAAAAAAAAAGAAAGATTAAAATGGTATAATCTTAGGGGGCTATTCCAATTGTTTGGAAAATTGACTTACTTGGAATATCACATTTCCTATAACATAAAATAAGTGAAGGTCTTACTATATAATATAAATTAAATCCTCTTTCCTCTGTTTAAATAATAGATAAACCAGGGGCGCCTGGGTGGCTCAGTTGGTTGAGTGTCTGACTTGGCTGGGGGCCAGATCCCGGGGGTCCTGGGATCAAGTCGTGCTCCTCCGGGAGTCTGTTTCTCCCTCTGCCTCTACCCCTCCCCCACTTATGCACACACACACTCTCTCTCTCCTCTCAAATAAATAAATACAAATCTTAAAAAAAAAAACAAAAACCATGCAAACCACATTGATATCATACACCCCAGATGTCTCAAGACCCTACTGGCCTGTGGGTACAAATGAAGTCAGATTATCATTGATTATCCCAAAATTCCTGTTTGCAGCACCAAGCCTATCACTGCAGAACATCAGCACACCCCATGGAAGTTGTCCTTCCATGTTCCTCTCTGGACAGAGCCACCCTGCCGTCCCTGCCAGCAGAAAGTGTCCTCCCTGGGCTGTCACAGGTGCTGGGTGTTTGGCTCATGTGGAGAGAGGGCATCTCACTCCACCACTGTTTTGCAATCTTGTGCCTCAAATCCCACGAAGTACCATAAAAAAACTGTTCCTTCGGTTTTGGGTTATCCTTTCTCTCCCTTGAGGTCAGCCTGGGGAACAGGCACCATTCTTAACTCCTTTTGCCCTGTTTTCTTTAGGTATTTACCCCAACCCTCCCTTTCAAAATCCTCTCTCCAACACGCATAGCTAGGAACACAGATTCCTGGGGCTGCCAGCTATGGGTTCAACAGCTCCACTCAACTAGAAGCTGGGCCTGGGGCTCGGGTAGAATGTCATGCCCCATAATGTGTTTGGAGTCCTTAAATTCTTTTCTTTTTTTAAAGATTTATTTATTTGAGAGAGAGTGTGCGGTGTGTGCGCGTGCGCATGATGGGGGAAGGGGCAAAGGGAGAGGGAGAAAGAACCTTCAAGCAGACTCCCTGCTGAGCATAGAGCCCACCTGAGGGGCTTGATCCAGGACCCTGAGATCATGACCTGAGCTAAAATCAAGAGTCTGCTGTCCAACCGACTGAGCCACCCAGGTACTCCTGAAATTCTTAAATTCTTAAAAAAGAAGAGGAAGAAGCCATTATATCGAGTTCTAACCTTTTTCTTTTTTTTTTGTAATCATGGAAACTCTCCTTTAAAACCCAATCTTAACTCAGAAACTCAGCTCCCTTGCCTCCCCAGCCCCCGTCCCCCTGTCCCGGGAACTTCTACATTTCACAGCCCGGACAGTGGCATCTTTAGGCTGAAGACAGTATCAGTAAAATCTGACTATGCCTCTTCCCCCATGATTATCTCATGCCCTAATTGGATGCTGAATTCATCCCTCACTATATCACTATTCATCACCTCACTAAAATATTTTTTAATCACTACTAAAAAAATAAAGTGTTGCATTCTTTTCTAAAAGAGCACGTCCTTGGGCTCTGGCCAGCCCCCATTTTATCTCCACCTAACAGGACTCAGTGCTAGTTCAGGAGCGCATGCAACACAGGAACAAAGACTCTTGGACATGGTTCTGCGAGGGCAGCTACACAGTTGACATGCTCCCTGCAGGCATGAGAAGCTTGCTGTACATGTGGAGAAGCCACCCTGTGCAAGGACCTCTCTCTAAAAACCCCTACGTTGACTTCTTTTGTTTCAGGACTTGACAAAGACAACCAAATGGATTAACTGAGAATCACAAAACTCTCATCATGGCACGAACAGTATAGTTCTCTAAACAACTTAAAAAAACATAGATACTGATTAAAAATAATGTTCAATAATTACTATAAAATAGTTTTATTGTTAACTCTTTGGTCATTCCTCATGATGGGACTAAAAGGAGAATCTTTATCCTGAATCTGCCTGGGTCCTCCTTACAGTCTGAAGGGCCCACGTTTGATCTCTTGGAGAACATGCAGTAGTTTCTCACCGTGGTGTTAATTTGCGTCTCCCTCATGACTTACAGAGCTGAGTAACTTCTAGTATGTTCGTTAGCTATTTTGTGAAATGCCTTTTCAAGGTTTTTGCTCATTTTAGTATTGTACTGTCTTACTGATCTGTAGGATTGCAGGATATACTGACCCTCTGTTGGCTAGAGGTATCATAAATATCTCCTCCCATCCTGATGTTTGCCTTTTCACTCTCTCAGTGATATATTTTGATGAACAGAAGTTCTTGGGTTTAGTGCAGTCCACTTTGTCAATCTTTTCACTTATGGATTAGTTATGGTGACCAACCATTCCAGTATGTCTGGAACGAATGGGTTGCCCAGACATGAGATGTCAACGCTAAAAGGAAGATAGTCCCAGGTAAGCCACAATGGTTGGTCACCCTAGGCTAGGTGGTTCTTGTTGCTGTTTGGGGGGACAGGTCCTGTCATGTCACAAATAGATTTTCCAATGTTATCTTCCAGAAGCTTTATGGTTGTATCTTTCACATTTACATCAAATATCCATGTGCAATTTACTTTTTGTGTGTGGTGTGAGGTAGAAGCCAACGTTCATTTTTTCCCCCTTATGGATAGATACCAACCACTCAGCGCTGTTTATGGAAATGACCAACTTTTCTCCATTGCTTTGCAGTGTTGACTTTGTCGTAAGTCACGTATCATGAATCAGTTGTGCAGCTTGGTTTCTGGACTTCATTGTGTTCCATTCATCTATTTACCTCTCTCTGTGCCATTTTGTTTATTTAGCTTTGTAATAAGTCATGATATCTAATAGCATAAAAGTACCCCGACTTTCTTCTTTTTCTTTAAGATTGAATTGGCTGTTCTTGGTCGTTTGCATTTCCATATACATTCTAGAACCAGATTGTTGATTTCCTGAAAAAAATGTGTTGGGATTTTGATTGAGGGATTTTGATTAAATCTCTAGATTACTTTTGGGAGATATGACATCTTTAGGAATCTCAATATTCCAGTTCATGAACATGTTATATATATAAGTATATCTGTACATATTTAGGTCTTTTATTTCTCTCCTCAATGTTTGGTAACTTTCCTGAATAAACTTTTTTTAAAAATTTTTATAAGATTTTATTTATTTATTTGAGATAGAGCGAGAGCAAGCAAGAGAGAGCGAGCACAAGTGGAGGGGAGAGGGGCAGAGGGAGAGAGAGAAGCAGGCTCTCCACTGAGCAGGGAGCCCAATGCGGTGCTCGATCCCAGGACCCTGAGATCATGACCTGAGCCGAAAGCAGACGCTTAACCAACTGAGCCACCCAGGTGCCCCCTGAATAAACTTTTAAATAAACATATTCAGGGGCCCCATTCTAAACCTAATGAATTAGAACTTCTATGACCTCGATAGTTTGGTGCATATTCTCCAGATTTGACTCAATGCTTAAACAAATATAAATGGGTATTTTTGTATGCAAAGTTTCTGGTCCTTTGAGATCTAAATATAATTACCTTACTCCCATTTTTGCTAATTGCAATGTCTATCTTTTCACTTCCCTCAATATAATATTGCAGTTTTTGGAAGCAAATGGTCTCATGGTCACTTCTGGCCCTGAGTCCATCTGGCTGACCTCTAGATCTCACTTCTATTCCACTGCCAGGCTTTCCTCTTTTCCCGCCTTCACAACAACCCAAATAATTCATGGGCTCCCTAGTGGAGGTTACTCCCTTTTCTGATTCCCTCTATCATGAATTCAGTATAACTTCACTCTTATACCCTCTAGACTCCACTCTGGCCCATCTCTGTCTGCTCATCCAGACACACTGAGGCGCTCTGAAAAGGCCACCATTCTGAACCTCACATTTTAGCAACAGAGAGTATGAGGATTTAAAATGTCTGTGTTTCTTTTCTTCTTTCTCATCACTCCTGCTTCCACGAGTCTCTGTAAGCAGAAGGGACTAACAGGAGAAAGCTATTTCCCCATACATAAACAGTGTTTTAGAATTACTCCAACTTGCAAAGGTATGAGGCTTCTCATATACATATATATACAACACACACACATACATTCACATGTGTATATGCATATATATGTATACATGTATGTATGTGTATCCACACATTCACATTTATTTTTAAAGTAGTCTCCATATTGAATTAAGCAATGGTTTTTAAAGTGGTTCTCCTATGATTTTCAGGTATATAATTATGTTATTTGCCATAACAATAATTTTGAAGAGACCACAATTAAAAGAAAAACTATATACTTTTAGGAAAGTGATGAGTACTTTGTGGCTAGAAGGCTGCATGCTACTGGCCTTGCATTTTGATCTAATTTCATAAAAAGATTGAAAAAAGCCTCCACTTTACTGCTTCCTTAGGGGTCTAGATATTCATATTTATTGGCTACAAAGCAGTTTTAATTTTTTCTGAGCTTATACTATTTTTATAAGGAGAGAAAAAAATAAAGACATTTTCATTTAGAAAAAAAATACGAGAGAGTGGGGGCTGTAAACTTTTTATTTTATGTTTTTACATTGGCTTTTACATGAAAAGATTGCTTACCACTGGTTTAGAATTTGGGGATTAATTATATTCATTTGTGTTTCAAAAACAAACCACATTTGCCCAAGAAAAGGCTCAAGAATGTCTTTCCTTAATCTTTAGGAAACCCCACATACTGAATAGATACTCTGGACCTTAGGAGTCTTCATCAGTTGCTGATCCACAACAGATCACTGCTTTGGGGAAGATGAACTCTTGCTACCAAAATGGGCTGCCACAAAAGCAAGATTTGTGAATCAAGCTACTTGAAACAGATTTTTAACTAAATTACATATTAGTCATTTTAGCCAGCTTTATACAGTTTGTGCCCTCAAAAAATGTCCTCCCCGTGTAATTAAATGGCTTTGTCTGCAAATATGAAGAAAAATATGTCTTGATAATAAATTTGGCAAAGGGAAGCAGAAGGATGAGGGATAGTGGAGGCAGAGGACAAATGCACAGTTTACAGTTTCAACGAAATTCTAATCTTTGGGGTGGAAACAGCAGAAGTGTCCAGATTTTGAGCATTAGAAGCCTTCTATGTGAGGAGGTTGGAACTTGGACGCAGATCACTCTGAGCAGGGGCACAGACATCCTCCCAGAGGGATCTGCATGCTTCTCATCTACGTGATCGAGCACTGCGCATGTAGAACTTGACTGTGTCAAACCTTTTCGGGGTTAGAAGTACATTATCTGAGTCAGCATCTTTCCCTTATTGAATGACAGCCACACATGATTTGCAGCTTTTGAGTTATCATCCCCTTGAAATTTTCTAATTGTTTTAAATAAAAGACGTTGCAACATCTCGTTTGGTAAAAGACGCAACTCTCACAGAGGGAGGGCTTGCGCCCCAGCTCTTACCTTTGTTTGGAAGGAAGATGGGGATCTAAATTTGGGTGCTTATCTCTTGCACTAAAAAAAATATTATCTCCGACTGAAAGTGTTTTCTGACTCTCAAGTTTATCAATCTTTTGCTAAAAAAGAAAGTGAGTAAAAATTCCTGGAGTGCTCATCATAAACCAGCTTTTCAGCTTCAGGAACTAATATTTATAGGGCACAATTTATGAATCACGTTTTTGCTTTTTAATTTACACATGCTAACTCACTTAAACTTGGCAACAACCCTATGAGGAAGTTACAAAGCCCACTTCATAGATGAGGAAATGAGGCTCAGAGAGGCTGAATGACAACCCAGCGCTCACACATTAAAAGGCTTCAAATCCAAGTCAGCGTGTCTCCCCGAGAGCTGCTCAGGCAGTCCAAGGCTCTCCTTGCTCTGTATTTTGAAACTGCCTTCATAGTATATGCTCACTTAAAAATGCCAGGAAGAATACAACTGTAGATGGTGTTGGTAAGACACAAACCACCATCAGCACCCCATATGTTCTGAACACAATCTGCACAAATTTTCTCTAACAACTGCTAATATAATAGTAAGAATAATAATAATAACACCTTAGATTCGGAGTCTGCTTGAGATTCTCTCTCCTTGTCCCTCTGCCCCCCCGCTTGTGCTCTCTCTCTCTCAAATAAATGAATAAATCTTAAAAAAAAAATTTAGTTTCCTTCAGTCTATTGTCATTGCTATTAGACGATATTATACGTGGATTCATGTAAATACTCTGAAGTTTAGTTTTCAAATGAACTGGAATTTATTATAAAGTCTTGAGCTCAATAATGTTGAATCTTTAACAAAATCAGATGTTTTCTCCAGCAACATGCCAAAAAAAAAAAATTTTGCCACAACTTCTGACTAGTCATGTAGGAACAGCCTCAGGCACGCAAGCGCTGTGGAGCCTACTGCGGTGGGGCTGACGATGCGCTGGGCTACCTTCGCTCTGTGCTCTTAGACCTAACTGATAACATCTGGAAAGCCCGAGAAGCTCAAAGCCTCTTTCGAAGGCCAAGAACATTCTGATAGTGTCAGGGTAGCATCAACATGGGTCTAAGCTGACGCAGCAGTTAAGTGTGAGCCATCTTCTAATTTAGAGTCTCCTTCTGGTCTGGGACAGAAGCGCATCCAGCTTCTTAAAGAATTTTACTAGTGGGGCGCCTGGGTGGCTCAGTCGGTTAAGCGACTGACTCTTGGTTTTGGCTCAGGTCATGACCTCAGGGTCGTGAGATCGAGCCCCACGTCGGGCTCCGTGCTCAGCGCAGAGTCTGCTTGAGATTCTCTCCCTCTCCCTCCCCCTCTGCCTCTCCCCCTGCTCACTCACGCTCTCTCTCTCTCTCTCTCTCTCTCTAAAATAAAGAGATAAATAAAAATCTTTTAAAAAAGGAATTTTACTGGTGCCGTGTTTATGCGACTTAGGATAGAAAGGCAAGAGAAGGTTAGTCACTAGACCTCTGCAAGCAGTGACACACAGATGACCTCCGAGAAATAATGACCAAGTCTCCCAGGTGGTTACGGTTTATTCGGAGTAAGAGCGGTACAGGCTGTAAAACCATCGACTGCACTAGGACTTGTGAAGAATAGCTATCCAGTGAAGAGCCTGGACTGTCCCCAGTGTAGGTCACCGGTTCCAGCACCGTGGCCACACACTCTCCTTTGTCAGCAGGGTTATCTCTGAATACAAAAGACAAGGAGGTCCATATTATGTAGTCAGCTGAGGCCATCAAAGGCCAAACAGCTTTTTTCTTCCAGCCGGAGCAACCTGCCTGACGACACAATGCCCAAGACCCAGGGCAGTCGAGTGGCAGAATACCCCACCCCTATACTTAGCCCCAGCCACCTCTGAGAGAGCAGCCGGGGATTTCTTAGAGCTTTACACACTGCCTTTGTGGGCTGTTTCCAAGGTGACAAAGTGTTCTGTCCTTTGCTGTAAATAAAGACAGGAGCAAAGAGATCCAACCCTTTTCCTCCTCCTCTATTAGCTTCTGTCACGTTCAGTTGTGTGCTTCTCATGAGGGCGTGTGTATGTGAACGAAAGCCCTGCTCCCCAGAGTTAGGGCTTCCCTGGATGTGTTGTCTCTTCGTTTGTTTGTTTATTTGTTTGTTTGTTTGCTTGATGTGCATGGGGAACTTTGCTGTCGGTCAGGAGCCTGGCAGCTGGTGTTCTTGGCCCTCTGATTCTCACTCCTACCCCTCACTCCACATTGTTTTCTCATCGGGGGAGAAGTAAATTCAAATGCTGTTGAAGATTGTATCGTAGGTTCCCAATTAGTCACTGAACCCCCCCCGTGAAAGGGTTATGTTTTCCCAAACCACTGACACAGGCTTAGCACGTGACATGCTTTGACCAAATGCACTCTCAGAGGAAGTGACGTATGCCATGACCGAGCAAAGGTTTTTAAGAGGCATTTTGTGGTTCCGCCATTTTTCTGATCTTTTGCCCCTCTGCCTTGAGGACAGTACATCCTGGGCAGGTGCCGTTTCTTCAGATCGCAGAAGGAAGGAGACACACAGAGCACGGCCACAACCACTGTAGCTGACACATCCTGAGGGTGACAAAGAACAACTCTGTGGTTGTGAGCCACTGAAATTTCGAGGAGTGTTTGTTACCACAGCATAACCTCACAAAAGGGACTAATTAAATGCTGGTAAGGGACCGAGGAAGGAAAGCAAATGGGCTCGGTGGGGACTGCCTCGAAGAAAAACTCCCACTCTGCTCTGAGGGGTATGGTAGCGATTCAGCTTCAAGGGATGTTTGCCTTCCAGGAACACAGACCTATTGCTACCAGACTTTCTAATTTTTAAGAGCATACCAAGAATTCCACTGTTGATGTGACTTCTACCAGTTTTTCAATATTCAAACTACATTCAGGCCAAATAATACATATGCCACAGCCCCAAATCAGACATCAGACTCCAGTTAATAAACTGTTCTATGCTAACCTTGTACTGGAGCAAAACTGGCCCGTTCATTGCTCTCAACACCCCTCCCATACCCTCCTCCCTGCCAGGTCCTCCCCTCCTCCCACCCCTCAATTCCTAATTCCCCTCTTTCAAGGCCTTTGTCAAGTTCTCCTTCCTCTATTTCCCCAACCAGACTATCCAGCGCTGAACTTACTATAGTCTATATAGACTATATGGACTTATGGTCTATATTATAGTAAGCATTTTGCATGTTGCTCCAATTTTTTTTTAATCTTCTTATACACATGTTCTGCTCTTTGAGAGTCTACAAGCCCACTGAAGACAGAGACCATAGCTTATACTTTTGGCGTCCTTAGGGCCTCACAGACATAGTAGGTACAAAATTAATGTTTTTACATGATAGCTTGTTGGTTCAGATGAACACCCACATTCAATTATCTGATTCTGAGGTTCTTGAAAACAAAGGATGAAGCCCAGAAGGAACCAGATTCTAGACACTCAATTGCCTATTTTTCTCATACTGAAGGGTATAGCTCATTAAGAAACAAACAATAAGTCAGGGTTTGCACACACAAACCTTGTTAATACCAGTGCTTCTTTGTAGATTAAGTCCTGACTGCGGCAAAATATGCAATTAAGGATATAATATCAGGGTTAATCCAATTCAGATGGGATTGAGTTCAGCTTTATGTTGACCATCCTTCTAAGACCCCAATTATAACTTGTTTTATGCCTCAGCAACCAAAATAAGTTACGACATTCAGTTGAGTTCTTAGAGAGGGACATTTAATTTGTCAAGCTTCTGGGACATTCTTTCCAGCACTTTTTGGAAGATCCCATTGTATGCCATGGCCACTGCCATGCTTTTGGTGAGCCTCAATATGTTTGTTGAATGAACAAATGAATTAATGAAATGCTTTAATATTGCGGGTCTTATTTCTCCAGCATAGAAAGATTAAATTCCCACCACTCTCCCCTATTCTTTGGTTTAACCCCTATAATTTTCACTGCTTTTAAAGTAAGTCGGTACTAATAGTCCTCCTAATTTCCCTGAGAACCTAACTTAACACCTGGAGAATCTAGCTCTTTAATCAGAAAGTTCTTAAAATAAGTGTTTTCTTATATTTTAGAAGTGAGTTGTTCAGTGAGTATGTGAAAAAGGGCCAAATAACACCCTATGGTATTAAACCAATTACTAGAAGATGTAAGACCAGATCTGTGCTAGGAAAATAATGTCAGAGTCAAAACAAATGACTTGGAAGTGAATCACTTCCCTTTGGCAACTGAAATTAATTGAAACAACTCCCCCCCCCCCCAACCTCCCCCTCCATCCCTATGGTGTTGTCTGACATTTCTTTCAAATGCCAATGAGCACCTCACTTTGTCAAATTAAATAAGTTCAAGCTGCTGGTATTATGCAACTTTAAAGCCATATGTCTAGGATGTTCCAGGACACTGATCTCACGTAATTTTAATCTTTTTAATAAAGGCAATTTGTTAAGTATATAACTAAACATGGAATCATTTTATATAATTGTGAGACTTCATATGATTATATTCACAAAAAGGAAAACATTCTCTATTACCATTCAATTCATTCTCTAATACCAACATTTACTGACTGCTCGAAGACATGCCAGTTCCTAAGTGAGGGAACCTAGATGTAAACATGACATTATCCCTGCCCTCAAGGCTCTTACAAAGTAAACAATAAATTACAATTGGGTGATTCATATAACAATCAAAAGATGTTGCAACCACAGAGGAGCATATCACTTCATTTAGTTTGGAGGGCAGGGGAGGCTTCCCAG
Organism: Halichoerus grypus; assembly: GCF_964656455.1. Classification (NCBI taxonomy): domain Eukaryota; kingdom Metazoa; phylum Chordata; class Mammalia; order Carnivora; family Phocidae; genus Halichoerus; species Halichoerus grypus. The sequence goes on along the minus strand of NC_135718.1, from coordinate 97,570,563 downwards.
AAAAGGTGACTTCTTGGTTGGGTTTTTTTTTTTTTAAAGATTTTATTTATTTATTTGACAGAGAGACACAGCGAGAGAGGGAACACAAGCAGGGGGAGTGGGAGAGGGAGAAGCAGGCTTCCCGCCGAGCGGGGAGCCTGATGAGGGGCTCGATTCCAGGACACTGGGATCATGACCTGAGCCAAAGGCAGACGCTTAACGACTGAGCCACCCAGGCGCCCCTTGGTTAGGTTTTGAAGGTAGATCAGGGGATGGCCCTCTAGTAATCAAAGCAGAGGAATAGCCTGTATGTGTCCTGATTTTTTTTTTAATGGAAATTAGGATCATTCCATAGAGATAACAGAACTCAACAGCCTAAAAGGGAGCTATTGGCTTAATGATATTTATTGTACCTCAGAAAAGTCTTTGGAATTTCAATTTTTGCTTAAAATATTCTCTTGGTAGCCTCAATTGGGAAGAAACTTTATTGGATAAAGTTTTGTTTGTTTAAAAACTATGTAGAAGGGGTGCCTGGGTGGCTTAGTTGGTTAAGCTTCTGCCTTGGGCTCAGGTCATGATTGCAGTTCAGCAGGGAGTCTGCCTCTCCCTCTGCCCCTCACCCTGCTCTTGTGCACTCTCTCTCTCTCTCTCTCAAATAAATTAATAAAATCTTAAACTAACTAACTAACTAAATAAATAAATAAATAAATAAAAACTACGTAAAAATCGCTTCTTGGAGCTTTGTTCGTTGGCTATGAACAAGAAGGATCACTATTTTCTTATCTTAAAAGAAAATATATATCCTGGATAATAATCACTTTTCTTAAATTTCACTATGGTTAACATGCAGTGTTATATTAGTTTCAGGTGTATAATATAGTGATTCAACACTTCCATACAACACCCTGTGCTCATCAGGACAAGTACACGCCTTAATCTCCATCACCTATTTCATCCCTCCCCTCTGGTAACCATCAGTTTGTTCTCTAGAGTGAAGAGTCTGTTTCTTGGTTTCTCTCTCTCTCTCTTTCTATTTTTTTCTTTGGTTGTTTGCTTTGTTTCTCAAATTCCATATATGAGTGAAATCATATGGTATTTGTCTTTCTCTGACTGACTTATTTTGCTAACCTTTGTACTCTGTAGCTCCACCCATGTCACGGCAAATGGCAAGATTTCATTCTTTTCTATGGCTGAATAGTATTCCATTGTGTGCATATACCACTTCTTTGTATCCATTCATCTATCAGTGGATACCTGGGCGCTTCCATAATTTGGCTATGGTAAATAATGCTGCTATAAACATAGGGGTGTATGTATCCCTTTGAATTAAATAATGACTTTTTTAAGTAGGTTCCACACCCAGCGTACAGCCCAGTGCGGGGCTTGAACTCATGATCCCAAGATCAAGGCCTGAGCTGAGACAAAGAGTCGGACCTTAACCAACTGAGCCACCCAGGCGCCCCTTAAATAATCACTTTTAAACATCCAAAGGAGAAGACATCTCTCTAGGCATCTTCAGTTGCTCATTGACCATGCATCCCTGGGTGCCTGCCATGGACAAGACACTCATTGCGCGCGGTGTCTGATGCCAAATTGTACGAGAACTTTTTCTGTCCTCGAGGAACTTGTCATCCAGGAGAGAGGGAGGATTCCCTTGGGGCGATGATCTGGATCTCTGCACTTGGAGGTGAAGACTTTTCAAAGTTCGAAAGATGACTAGAGAAACACCCCTAGGCAGCTTTCTGGAGCTCTCAGACGAGCATGATAAGTCTCTCAGCTCTGTTCTCCCTGACATGATTGGGAGGGAAAGGCAGACCCAGCGCCCGGCAGGTGTTCTTTCACACTGTAGGGAGGATGATGAATCTTTCCCTGCCTCATTGTGAAAGCCTCCTTAAAAAGCTGCCCTAATGCAACTCTGGCTACAAAGGAACTCCAGAAAGAACGGGCAAATGACTCACCATATTTCCTTCTTCTACCCCTTCCATCTCCTGGCAGCCCAAACCTTCCCTCAACACATTACCCTCCCTGCTGCTCAGCTCTCCACCACACCTCTTTGCTGGGATATTTTTAGAATCTGAACGCTAGGCAAGCTTAGGCTACTTCCATGCCACCCAATGAATGCCCTGAATGTCCCCTTAAAAACCTTTTAAGTATATCAAAGTAAAACATGTATACATATGTACTCAAGAGTACTATAACTTCTAGAATTTATGAATGCACCCATGTGCCCAATCTCTCTCCCCATTCTACTGCCTGCTCCTAGGGGCAACCACATAAAAATCTTTTAGCTATTTCTTCTGTTTTTTACTCTCGTATTTCTAAATATGCTTATATTGCTAATTTTTTCAAAATTTTCTGTTTTGGACATTGCTTTTTCACTTCCAATTATAGATTTATTTCCCAATACCACCCCACCACCACCATACACATACTTCCTCATTTTCCTCTACTGAAAGAGCTATGTTACTATTATTTTTATTAAATCAACATTTAAAATTATACTAAACAATATAAAGATCAGATGTGACATTTTCTTGCTTGGCAGACATAGGTCCCAGTTGAACCACTGAGTCTTCTTTGATTCTCTTTACTGTCAGGGAGTACTTCTTTCCCCCTGAAGTAAATAATGGTCTTATTTTTTATTTGCTTAGGTTTCCATGTAATAATTATGAATTCATTTCCAAACTTTCTGGGAGTAGGATACTCTTCTCAATATGGTCAACATAAATTTATCAATTTTATGTTTATGTTTTTCTTGACGCTATCTCTCCAGGGCCCTCCCTGTCCTGCCTGACCTGTACTGGGTGCCCTGTGAAGCCTGCTGATCTTGAACTTCTCTTTGCGAGCAGCCCAAGAATCCCCTTCACTGTGCCCGTTTGTGGTATCCCCGCCTTCCTGGAGCCCACATTTTCCTTTTCCTTGACTTATTCCCTCACTCTTTTGAAACAAATCCAGCAGTAGCTTCGGGAGAAAGGTTGCACAGAAATACTTTATTTTATTTTATTCTATTTTTTTTTGAGTTCTTAAACAATCCTAATCCTACTTTCTACTTAATTAAATATTTAGCTGGGACTAGAAATCCAGGTTGGAAATGTTCTGTCAGAATTTTAAAGACATTACTCCAATGCCTTCTACCTTCCAATTCCTGGTCCTTTGAGCCTTTTTTTTTTTTTTTGCCCCAGAAACTTTTCAGATCTTCTCTTTCTCCCTATAGTACGGGAAGTTTGCTATTACTATTACTTTATTGATAATTTCCTCTCCTTTGTTTCTTCTTCTCTCCTTTTGTGGATTTTTTTGTACCTTGCAGATTAATCTAAATTGTTGTCTTTTTTTCCCCCCTATTTTCTATTTGTTTGTCTTTTTTGCTTCATTCTCTGGAATATTTCCTCAACCCTTCTATTGGACTTTTAATTTTTGATATTATATACAGTTGCTTTACTATGAAGAGCTCTTTCTCATTTTCTAAATATTCTTTTTTCATAGCATCATATTCTTAATAGATGCAATCTTTTTATCTGTTGATACATATTACTTACACCTTTTGTGAATTTGCCTCTGCTCCCTGCATTTTCTGTTTTCTAAGATCCTTTTTCTTTTCTTTTTTTTGAAGATTTTATTTATTTATTTGAGAGAGAGAGTGAGAGTGAGAGAGAGAGAGCAGGAGTGGGGCGAGAGAAGCAGACTCCCCGCTGAGCAGGGAAGCCGATGCAGGACTCGATCCCAGAATGCTGAGATCATGACCTGAGCCAAAGGCAGACACCCAACTGTCTGAGCCACCCAGGTGCCCCTAAGATCTTTTTTCTGTTTCTCTAGTTGTTCTGTCTATAAAGTTATAGGATTTCCTCATATGTCTAGTAGTCAATTCATATTTAAGAATGCGGCACTACAAATCTGACTGAAAGTTCTATGGGCATGGGCAGAGACTGTCAACTAATGAGCTAACCATAGGGAACTGCTCTTCATTAGGAGACCCCAAATGTCAGCATCTATGGGTCTTTTTGCTTGGGATGGTAAATTTCCCCAGAGGGGAATCTTCTTGGGATCTTTTTCTGGGAGCAGTGGGTAGGTCCAAGAGATATGTTTAGCTGAGAACATTCTGGAATTCAAGCAAAAAATCTGGGGGTTCTTACCATTCAATAGGCTATCCTTCAGTATGGTGTCTCCCTCCCCCCTCTAACAGTGCTAGGTGTCCCTAAGCTCAGAGATATTCTGCTTCTACTTCTAGGCAGTAACCACTTCTCTGCTGTTGGGGTGAGGAAAAGCTACTTCACAGCTCCTTAGGCTAAGGCGAGGAGACCTGGGGGTTTAACTGCTGCTTATGTAGACTTTTTGCCAATACTCTAGTTGAGAGTTTCACCCCACACTTAAGTCTTTGTTTAAAAAAAAAAGATTTTATTTAACTTTTTATTTTTTAAAGATTTTATTTATTTGAGAGAGAGAGAGAGCACTTGCAAATGGGGGGGGGAGGGGCAGAGGGAGAATCCTAGGGGCTGGATCCCAGGACCCTGAGATCATGACCTGAGCCAAAGTCAGATGCTTAACTGACTGAGCCACCCAGGTGCCCCGAGATTTTATTTTTTAAGTAACGTTTACACCCAATGTGGGTCTTGAACTCACAACCCCAAGATCAAGAGTCACATGCTCTTCCAACTGAGCCAGCCAAGTGCCTCCCACATTAAAGCCTTTAGAACTACCTCTCATCTTGATTTCCTTTATTCTGGCACTAGAATGAATACGCTCTTTTAACAGAGCCTCTCTTCTGCTAAGTCAGAAACCACTCATTCACTCATTGTCCTCCTTCCAAGTTTGTTGACATCTCTGAACTATGGTCACCGTCTTTCCCATTTTCTTTTTGTTTGTTCACACCTTTTTATTTCTGTACTGTTATTTTAGCTAGGTTTTAGGGGGGAAAGAGATGAAAAAGTGTGTTCAAACACTCATTTTTAAGTAGAAGTCTCTAATATTCTATTTTTAGATAACAAAAGGTTTAAGTAACGACAAGAAAAATTTTTTTAAAGATTTATTTATTTATTTATTTGAGAGAGAGAGAGAGAGAGAGAGCATGGGGGGGAGGGTCAGAGGGAGAAGCAGACTCTCTGCTGAGCAGGGAGCCCAATGCGGGACTCAGTCCTGGGACTCCAGGATCATGACCTGAGCCAAAGGCAGTCGCTTAACCAACTGAGCCACCTAGGCACCACGACAAGAAAAATTTAAATAAACAACCCAAACCACTTCAGAGCCCAAAATGCTGCTGTGGAAGTTGAACAAATCGGCTGGCAGGCCCCACTACCACGTGAGAGTTCAGCGTCCTCCTGTTTGCAGAGCGCAAGAGTTTGAGTTCCATGTGGGAAATGCTGCATGTGTGAGTCTGCTAGCTGTATGAAAGCCACCGCAAAGCAGAGGCCCAGTGAACAAATCATGCCCGAGTCATTTGAGTTATTTCCACGCCTGAGCGATGCGTTGTACAGATAAAGGACAAGAAGCAGATATACACTGAAGATTGGAATTCTACTGAGTTTTTCTTATGGCCAAACCAAGAAGATGTGGCCATTATACTTAACACTTTATATGCAGGAACCCTTAATAATAGTTTTCTTACTTTTGAAAAATGATATTCTTGTATTTCAAAAAATCTACAAATATTAAAAAAGGAAAACATAAAACACTATTTCACTGCCCAGAAAAGTTCTAGACATTTTTCATGTAAGTAAATATAAATACAATCATTTTTAGTAGTTGAATGGTATACTGTTGTATTCTATACTATAATTTACTTAACGAACGTATAGCCAGGTTATTTCCAAGTTTTGGGATATTATAAACAAAATTGTAATGGATAATTTGGGGCATATGCACTATTGCTCAAGGATTTCTATAAAACAGCAAATATGCTATAGGATATCAATTGAGAAAATGCTAATGACCAAAATCTCATGTGAATTTAGTCACAATTTTAAATGAATTTGTGATTTAGTGTTCATGACAGCCTTCAGGTACATTTTAAAAGCAGAAATACACATATGCATGAAACATTATTTACAAACATCTACAAACAATGAGAGACACACAGAAACCTAGGGATAACTCCTTGCCCATGCACCCTTCTTCCCAGATCCCCCAAATTCATGACCCACTGGTTTGGAATTAGTGGGTGGAGTGTGTTAGATGGTACCCAGTTGGTTTGAAGAGAAAGTGTATAGTGTTAAGGACTGTCCTGCAGAACTTAATTCTAGGCATCTAATATCTTCATCAACAATTTAGATGATGGACTTTTCATATGTTCATGACTTTTTCAGAGGACAAGTTGAACAGGGTTGCTTGTGAAGGTTTGACTAGAAGGCAATATTACCTTCTAAAAATGGGGAGAAAAATGTTGATTGAACAGAGAAGCATCCTCCCCCTTATAGAAAGCACACATGGCATAAGAGAAAGGCCTAATGGTTTTAGTGGGCCCCAAGCTGGAGGAGGGGTGTTCTTTTTGAGATAATCATGGTAACAGGATCTAGTAACAAGAGAACTACATTCAAGGCCAAGGTGTAATCCATCCAGTATATTTCCAGTGGCCCAACAGACACTAGTGGCATGAATTTCGACCAGTATATCTGACTCTCTGAAACAAATGCAGAGTCAACATAAATTAAAACTAACCATTTTATATATTTTCATATGCACAATTCCTTCAGTGATGGCTCTGAGTAGAATGGGTTATATCAATCGATTCTCATACCACCCTACAGATTGTGCAAATCAGTATTTGAAATACTCTCTTTTTGTGTGTGTTTGGTTGGTTGATTCCACCCCCCCCCCCCCCGATTCACGATGGCAACTAGCTCTGGGTGTCTGCTTCTCCCTAACTCCCTGGATGCTGGCTGTGCCAATGTTTGTGAAGATCCTTTGATCAAAGCTCATACTTAAGTGATACAGAGACAATGCTGAATTGCCAAATTGCCCCAGTCTATGGATTTTACTGCAAAGTTATATTAAATCAACAGGTAGCCAAACCAGCAGGCCTCTACCAGCCTGCCTAATTTTGGGGTGAGAGCTTTAGTCAAATTTCAAATTCTTCCCCTCCCGGGGAAGGTCAGTGTCTTTAGCCCTTCCAGGGGCTGAGTGGATGCAGACTACTGATGGAAGCAGCTGCTGCACCACTCATGCTGCCCTTTCAGCTCAAGCTAAGAGGAGAGGTTCTGGCCACCAGACAGGGAGGCTGGGGTCACGTACGGAGAAGGGCTGCATCCCTGCAGGTCTGATCCTGGGCAACACGTAAAGGAAGGAACTCATTCTAGCCCCTGCTCTGCAGATAATTCCCTCTGGGACCTTGGTTGTGCCCTCCAGCACTCTGGGCCTCAGTTTTACTTTCTGTCTGTGAAAATGAGAATGTCCTTCTCAGGATAAGCTTTTCTTGAGGGTGAAATTAAATAATAATGATAGCCAGCGTCTATTGATCTATTGAGCACTTACTCCATGTTTTCACGTCCTTCTCTGCTAATCCTAACATCGGTGCCCGTTCTGGGTTGGACCGGTCAACGGCAAGTGATTAATGATTCTTAACTGAGATCACGTTTTCCTGCCTCCTTGCCAGGCTTCGATTGGACGCCAGGCATTGTGAATTATATATTGTTGGGTGCTAGATATTTCTGTATTGCTATAAATCTTCCTGAACATTGTTCTGGGATGCGGTTACTTGGAAACAGTTGGATCTTTTTGAGTCTTGCCTTCATGATTTGTTAGGCGGACCCAGAACAGGGCCCACTCTAGTGCTAAATATTCCCCACGACGAGATAAGACTTTTCTGAGTACACTACCCAATGCGCCATGAATTATAAGTTTTTGTCAGTATGGCTAAAAAGAACAGAATTTGGGCCCTGTGTTGGCAGCAGGCCCGGTTCCTTCCAAGTCCTTTGGATGTCTCCTTCCCCACAGCCAGTGTCCTGTCCCCACTCTGCGATCTCCAGGGTTCTCTGTCCTCTCTCATATTCTGTGCTCCACTCTGGCTGCTTTGGCACCCCCAGGCTCTCAGCTCTGTCTCCTCAACTCAGTGAGATCACGGGGCACAGCCTCAGTTTCCCCTCCTGTGTGGCGTCAGGAAACTGTCTCAAAGCAGGAGTCGATGGTAATTGTAGGGCTCATTAAGTTTATTTCCCATTTCTCCAGGCTCACCGCCCTTTGTCACCTGATACTCAGTGACTCAAAACTGTTGTTTCAACTGTTTTGTGTCTTTTTGTTGTTGTTTCAGGCAGGGGGATCAAACCCCGTGTCTGTTACTCCATCCTAGCTGGGGCAGAAGCCAGAACTTCACGTTTGAAGTCACGGAAACTTGGGTTAAACCACTGACTTTGTTCCTTAAGACTCGTGGGACCTCCGTCCAGCTACACGAACGGCCCGAGCCTCGGCGGGTTTTCTGTCTAACGGGGGGAAACGAGCTTCCACAATTCAGCAACGCAGGACGGAATGAGAAAATGCGTCCAGCACACAGTATGGGTTGAAAACCCAGAAGGTGTGCAGCTGGGAAATATGGGACAACAAGTGTTGAGGAGAGAATAAGAGAGGGAAGGAAGGGGGGGGGGGCAAGGGCGTGGGTACGGGACACGGGGAAGCCAGTGGCCAGGCCGGAGAAGGAGAATGGGGGAGCCAGGTGGCCTAACAGAGAAGGAGTTCCAGAGCCACACAGCTTCTGTGGTGTGGCTCTGGAACTCTAGTCTCTGCCTTCCAGGGGAGAGGTTGTCACAGACTGGGGGCTGTGGCAGCTGTGGGCGGGGGCAGGACAGAGACTCCCTGGGCTGTGGAGCCCGCCCCAGGAGGCTGGTGGGCCAGCCAGCTTACACCCACCGAAGGGAAGGATGACCACTGTGCTCCCTGTGACTCTCTCTCTCTCTCTCTCTCCTATCAAACCTGGGGGACAGGGATGCTGGTGTTAGGTTTGAGGGTGGTAGGGCCAGTCTGCTGAGCGGGAGGAAGTGGTCTGTGCCCCAGGGTCAGAATGTAGGGTTCTCAGTGCTTGGCACCAACTCTGAGTTCCAGGCAACATCAGGTACATTCTCCCCCTGGGTACAATGTTTAACTGCCACACAGTTTGTTGAATAGATAAAATAATTGTTTGATAGAACATGCAAAAGTCACACTAGGATGGAGAAGAAAGTAAACGTCGCAGTTACCCAGTTTCCTTCCCCGGAAGCTACTATTATCACCTATTTCTTGCATGTCTTTCCAGAGATTCTGTACGCAGAAGGAAGCAAACATATACATATATAAATGCAGATGCTTTTTAATTTTTTTTTTTTGAAAATATTTTATTTATTTGTCAGAGAGAGAAGGAGAGCGTGAGCACAAGCAGGGGGAGCGGCAGAGGCAGAGGGAGAAGCAGGCTCCCCACCCAGCAAGGAGCGCGATGCGGGACTCGATGCCAGGAACCCAGGATCGCGACCTGAGCCAAAGGCAGACGCTCAACGGACTGAGCCACCCAGGCGTCCCACAGATGCTTTTTTAACACAAATGCTGGGTATAAGGTTCCAGCCAGCTCACACATAAACAATATGAGAAAGAAGAAGATGGTAAGTTCATTCCCTTAAGTCTTGGGTCACTGGTTTTGAGCCTTAGAGGGTCCTGTTTGCCCTGCCCCGCCCCCCCCCCCCCCCCCCCCCCGCAGCTTGTTGCTGCTGTCAGGTCCCTGCTCAGAACCTTTGGGTTTGACTCTGGGACCCTGCGACCCAGACTCCGGTTCTCAGTGTCCCATGAGCCCTGGATCACCAGCGTTCCGGGACGTGCGGGGGAGTTCACCACAAGCGAGGCAAAGCCCTCCCCACGTCCACCGCTGACTGCCCTCTCCTATTGTAATGAAAGTGAAACCTGACGCCTGAAAACGCCAACGACCCTTGTTGGCCCGGCGCCAGGGCTCCCGTGAGCCGCACGTGCTCGGTCGTGGATCCCGCGGCGTCCTTTGAAAGCACGCTCGGCCACCAGGACCCCAGGGCTGACACCTGAGCCCGCGTTTTCTACGCCCCGGGACAAACCACAGCAGGCCAGCCTCGGGCAGATTAATTCGTAGGCTTCAATGCCCATTCCTACTCACTGAAAGCCTTATATCCTCTAAAATTTAGGTAGAACAGAATTGATTCCTTCAAGAGGAAACTCAACACGCAGTCTCATGGACCATTTAGACATTCTCCGACAGTTCATGTAACAAAGCATTCGCCTGCAAGTAAACATTTTACAAATTATAAAGTGGCCGCTTGATTTTTCACAATGAAAGGAGGAGAAATTGTTTTTGGATTTATTTATTTTTAATTTATTTTTAAGGTTTTAATTTAAATTCCAGTTAGGTAACACACAGTGTATTAGTTTCAGGTGTGCAAAGATAGTGGTTCACCACCTGGCGCTCATCACAAGTGTGCTCCTTAATCCCCATCACCTATTTATTTTTTAAAATTCTAGTTAGTTAACATACAGTGTATTTTCAGGGAGATTTAAGATCCAGTCTGTGCTAATTTAGCTTGTGTCAAGTGAACACCGTTAGATAGAAATGCTTGCTGGAAAAGCTTGAAAATTTGTTTGGTCTATCTCATTTGTTTTTGATTTTTCTGTTTGTCCTTATTCCTTCTACTTATCTCCCTTCCTCTGCTTCTTCAGTTATTTTGTGGAATTTGAGAAAAGAATCTGAGACCTTGGAAAAGATCTTGGAGTTTTTCTGTTTTGTTTTGTTTTTTAAAGTAACCTGCTCATCAGTACCCCCTGGGATGCCTTTTTTATTTTTTAATGCGGACTCTTTAGCCCTATCTCTGGAAAGTTTATTTCAATAGGTCTAAGATGTGGCCAAGGAGTCTGTACTGTTAAAAGCTTTCCAAATAATTCCAAGGACATTCCCAGCTGAGAACCACAGCTCAGTGTATGACAGGGGCTCAGCTAATCGATTTCCTCCTTCACGTTGTGTATAGGGCATGTCTATGGATCAGGCACTATTCTAGGTGTGTGGAATTATTTTTTTTTAAAGATTTTATTTATTTATTTGAGAGACAGAGATAGAGACAGAGATAGCGAGAGCTTTCAGAGCTCCCTTGAGAGGGAGAAGCAGGCTCCCCAATGAGCAGGCAGCCCAATATAGGGCTCCATCCCAGGACTCTGGGATCATGACCTGAGCCGAAGGCAGACGCTTAACCGACTGAGCCACCCAGGTGCCCCTAGGTGTGTGGAATTAATCAGAAAACCAAGTAGAAAAAATGCCTGCCCTTTTAGCATTTATTAAAACAAAACAACTTCACCCAGAGTTCTGCACTGTCCACCAACTCAGTTGCACCCATAAATTGTTACTCCTCTTGCAAATGCCTGTGCTCTGGTCATAAGGGAAGTGAGATAAAATCTGGAAGATAAGTGCACGAATCCTGTATACAAAAATCATTAATGGGGCGCCTGGGTGGCTCAGTTGTTGAAGCATCTGACTCTTGATTTTGGCTCAGGTCATGATCTCAGGGTTGTGAGATCGAGCCCCGCATCAGGCTCCCCGCTGAGCAGGGAGCCTGCTTAAGATTCTCCCCCTCCCTCTGTCCTTCCCCCTGGCCCCCCACAAGAAAAAATAAAAAAAGAAATCACTAATCATTTTTCCTCCGACCCCATCCTGTCTTCTTGCAAAACTTGCTCTCAACTTTTTCTCAGAACCGTTGCTCCCGCAGGTCCTGCTGAGTGGGGCCTGAGTCACATGACTCCTGTGGCCAAACTGCTTAGACCAGGGGCAGAAAAGCCGTCACGACTGGGCTAGTCTAACTCTTCTGGGCCTTTAGATATGCACTTAGAAAAGTCACAGGGGTTGCAAATTCAAATGCCTGTTAGGGTCAAATGGGTAACGTAATGAATGAGGCCGACCAGGTGTAAGGAAACGAACCGCACAGCTTCGAAGCACAATTTCACCTGACCTGGGATCTTGGGGTCAGGGACCCTGCTCTGAATTGAATATGTGTCCCTCCAAATTCTTATGTTGAAACTCCAATCTGCAGCGTGATAGTATTCAGAGAGGAGACCTTTGGGAAGTAATTCAGTCGTGAGGGTGGAGTCCTTGTGAATGGATTAGTGCCCTCGTAAGAAGGAACAGGAGAGAACTTGCTTCTTCTCTCTTGTCCCCTCACCATGTGAGGAAACCAGGAAGAAGGCTCTCAGCAGAACTCGACCAGGCTGGCACCCTCATCTCAGACTTTCCAGAGCGTCTCCAGAATTGTGAGAAGTCAGTGTGTGGTGTGGAAGCCACCAATCTTCTGCATTCTTGCGACGGGCGCTGGGACTGAGGAGGACAGGTGGGGGACTGAGCGAGAGCCGGGAGGCCGGAGGGCCCCTGCTCTGTGCAAAGGGGTGGCTGTTAATTGGCTCCAGCCAGATGCTGCCACGCGTGAGCCCCGGTTTCCAGGTATTCTGATGTTTACAGAAGTCCCCAGTTCAGGTTTGTGTATGAAATCCCACAATTTAACAATGTTGAAATTATCTTACATTAAAAAAGTTGTGTTGTCCGTGACAAACCCAGGGCTGGCCATATCGGCTAGAGAGCACCAGTTTGCCCAGTGTGCTTGGTCTGGCCAGCGTGGGGGAAGCAGGACGGGAAGCGTGGTGAACGGGGCCCGCGGCTGCCTCCGGAGTAGAGAGAGCCTGAAAGGTGACAATGGCAAAAACAGGCTTTTTTTTTTTTTTAAATGTGGTAGAAGGACACACTGGTTCCTGACAGCCTTCTAGTTTTTATTCCAGTCCGTTGCTTCTCAACCTGGGGTTCTGTACGGTCCTGTTTCTTTATAATAAACCACCTTTTTATCCACACAAGTTGCAGCTGTCTGTTATCTTTTTCCCAAAGGGCAGTATTATTACTAAGCGTTAGTGTAACTAATAGTGACTCTTCTACGTGTCCGTTGGTTTGGTATCTGTCAGGCACATCCCGAGTTATTGAACTAAACTGATGTTCAGCTAGTGATTGCCAAACCTGGCTGTGTATCAGTATCACTGGGAGCTTCTGGAAAAGTACACATCCTTCTTGTAAGCAAACGCTGATGCATAGCAAGGCAATCACGGAGACGCCCAGTCCGCAGCAAGGAAAGACTTGGTTTGGGAGGCAGCTAAACGAGGAAACTGGAAGACAAGCCTCCAATCTGCCTCTCCACAGGAGAGTCAGGGAAACTTAAAGGCAAAGGAAAGAAGTCCGGGTAAAAAGTTGCAGCTGTGCTCATTAGCTTGTTAGTCCCATTGACCCTTTGGTTTCACTCTGATCCCACGCCAGACCTACAGAATCAGTCACCAGAGGGAGAGCTTGGAGACTGTATTACAAGCTCTCTGGGTGACTTGGAGGCAGCCAGTCCAACTCTGGTCTGGGAACCAGAGTTTGGGGGTACCACCATGAGACCACCGTCAGGTGTGGACCACACCTGAGCCTGAGTGGGCTGCAGGTGCTTAGTTATTTTTTTAAATTTTTTTATTGTTATGTTAATCCCCATACATTACATCATTAGTTTTAGATGTACTGTTCCATGATTCATTGTTTGTGCATAACACCCAGTGCTCCATGCAGAACATGCCCTCTTTAATACCCATCACCAGGCTAACCCATCCACCCAACCCCCTCCCTGCAGGTGCTTAGTTATTTAAAAAGGATCTCAAGGAGACGCCGGCTTCCAAGTTATCTTATGTTGTAATTGAAAAGTTTTGCTTCTTGCCCCTTTATCCTTTCTTGAATTGGAGAGCAGGTTGAGAGCAGGAGATCCCGGAGCCGCTTGGTTAAATCCCATGTGGGAATTACACTCTACTCAGAATTCAGGACCTAGATCCCCGATAATGTTGAACTACTATATTTTCCAATATATTCTGTTTTGAAACTTGATGGCAATTGTTAATAGTCAAGAAGCATTTATTGAGCACCCACGGAAGACCGAGCTTTAGTATTGTAATAAAGATTACAGAACTCAATATTATAATAACTGTAGAAATCACGATCTTGGTTTTGTTAAATAGAGCTGTACTGAATGTAGATAGGACATGTCTGGAAGATAAGGTCAAGGGCAATATTATTCTAAGATCTGAGATGGAAATTTATCTCAGAACTGAGGTCTCTTTGGTGCTGTGACTCTGGTCCTTGACCCCACCCCAACCCCTGACTTCCTGTCATGATACATGAGCATTGTACTTACCATGGTCTTCAAGGCCTGCAACCTCCTGGTTCCACTGCTCTGTTCTTCTTGTGTTTGCTTTGCTTTTTCTTGCCCTGGACCCTGAGAGCCCTGCCTCGTTGCTTTTGGCCAGCACACAGGAGTCTGACGTGAGCCTTCGTCTAGCTCCGTAGGCTCTACCCCAAGGCTTTGCTATAATTTCCCACTGTTCTGTGCGGACCTAGCTGATGTTAGCACACCTTCCCAAAGCCTTGGCTTACACGAAGGACTTAAGAGTCATCACACCAGTGATCTCTGGCCTTCTTCATCCCACTGAGGACTTTTGGTTTTACATTTCCAAGGCTCTCCTGAAAGTGGTCCCTAAGCCCAATGAAGAAAATTGAGCAGGATTAGGTTGTACTGTTGGAAGAGGCAAGAACTTCAAGAAGCAGTAGCAGGAAAAAGATCGTTCCCTGGGTTAGTGATGTGTTAGAGAGAAAGAGAGACTTAGTCTATGAGCCACCATGGTAGATGGTATTTCAGCTTGCTAAATATTCCAGTTCCCTCCATAAAGGGGGCTATGCATTGCCATTTCACTGATGTCAGGCTTGGCCTCAAGACAACCTTTGGCAAAAGAAATGTGAGTGACGTAGCCATATGGCCCCTAGTGATCCCCACCTTCTGGTGTCCATGGCCTTGTGGAATCCCCTTCTACACTGAGTCAGGGCTGGCCCTTGTGATCAACAGAATATGGCAAAATGCATGATTTCAAAGACGAGGCTAGAAAAGGCATAGCAGCTTCTGCCTTCCTCTGTAGGATCACTTGGTCCAGAAAAGGTCATCCACTGTACCATGAGGACACAAAAGCAGCCACTGGAAGAGATGCATGTGGAGAAGACTCAGGCCCCAGACAATAGCCTTGGGAGTGCGCCATCTTGGAAGACAGTCTTCCAGCTCTAGACAAGCCTTTGGACGATGCAGGCTCAGCTGGACTCTCACTAGAGACATCGAGAGAACCACACTGCCCGAACTCCTGACCCACAGAAACCAAGATAATAAATGGCTATAGTTTTAAGCCACTATTTTTTGGAGTGATTTGTTATAAGCAATAGGTAGTTAATACAAGTATGAGTAATGTGGGTTGTTTTGCACAGTCTGGAAATATTCAAAGCCAGCTTGTGTTTGCCATGATCTCTGTTCTCTCTATCATGATGCCAGCTACGTTCCACAAGAAGGTTGCTTCATCAATTCAGGTCCTAGAGTAAAAGCAGCGTAGAGCTCAACACGGCTGATCCAAGAGGGATGTGATGCTCGAGCAAGAAAGAAATCTTTGTGGTTGTCAGCCTTGAGATTTTAGAGTTGTTTATTATCACAGCATAATCCAGCCTGTCCTGGCTGATACGGCTACAGATTGTCCATATTCCAAGTTAAATTCAAACTGTTTTCCACAGTTATAGATTCATGGAGGATTACTGCGGATAGAAAAGAGATCTGATGTACTTTTGGGATAGTGAACGCAGGAAAGAGAGCTAGAGCTTCCTACAGTCCTGCCCCAGTGTGTGCAAACACACAGATCAAGAAGCACTGAGCAGCCTCATAGTCAGCCAGCCCATGGTCCTGCACGTGGCTGCTCACGGGATCAGATGAGAACAGGTGGTTTTGTGCCCAGAGGTTCTGCCTTCAAACTCGGGCCCAGGAGCTGGCTGCCAAAAGCCATCCTTCCTGGGCTGCGGAGGTGGGAAAATGAAGGACAGGTGCTTTCCGAACTCAAGGAGTGCTAATAACCATTCAACACTGCCACGTGACGGTTTATGGGTGAGTTTGCAAAAGTCCAGATATTATTGACTTTACTGCTAATTATATCCTCGTAAGCAAGGAACCAGCTGGAGGAAGCAGAGAGAAGAGTTCAAACTCATTTGCAAGGTTGCATGAGTTTTCCCAGCTTCGACTTCATTGCTTACATAATCTCCCCAGAGAGTAGCGTGGAGCATGGTATGTGTGTGGGTTTCTGAACTGAGAGATACCAAATAGGGGGCAAGCCTCTAACATCTGAGGACTACTACAGTGTTGGTCTCAAGCTGACTTGTGCGGTGCCCCAGGCATCCCGGATCTGGGCTCCCAGTGTTCTGGAACCTTAAGGAAAGGGCAGACAGTATTGCTCTGAGGGGCGGAGACAGCATCAGGAAGCCATTCACCCACCCATCCAATGAATCCAGTTTCTGTGGTTTCTTCTCCCAGTTCCTAGGCCTGCCCAAGCGGGGTGAGGAGAGAGATTGCATGTGCCCCTTGTCATGACTGTCCGTCCTGCTTTCCCTGCCACCTAGCCCTTTTCCCAAAGCCATGCATTTTCACTGCTGCCAGTCCTCTGGGGAGATCACAGCACCCCCTCTCGCCGGAGGGCCAGTGTTAACCCCCTGAGCCACACTCCTTGCACATCACACACTTGCTTTCTGTTTCGTCTCTTTCCTCCTCTTC
Organism: Halichoerus grypus; assembly: GCF_964656455.1. NCBI lineage: Eukaryota > Metazoa > Chordata > Mammalia > Carnivora > Phocidae > Halichoerus > Halichoerus grypus. The sequence continues at coordinate 97,554,004 of NC_135718.1, read as the reverse complement.
TTCCCTCCTCACTCCCCTTAACCAGCAGAGGATTGGAGACAGACAAAAACAAGAATGTTTAAGCTCGTCACCTCTGGCCTATGTCTTCCATCTCCTAAGCTAAATTCCAAGAGGGTAATTGCATTAGTTATCCCCAAACCTGGCCTCCCTCCTCCTCCCTCTTTCATGGAGCTGGAGCCCAGTTTGCAAAAAGCTCTGCACCTTAATTTCCAATCTGTGCCCTCTCTGGGACCTTGCCCTTTCTAGAGACCAGCCATCCTAGTCCAAGCTGAAGCTCAAAAGGCTTTCCGAATATAACCCTTCTTGTCACACCCTCCAGCTTGCAGCCAATTAATGGCACAGAAAACTAGCTGCTGCTCCAAGGAGAGAAGGAAGAGGGGAGGAGGAGGGGGGATTAAGGAGAGGCTGGTGGGAGGCCGCACTGAGAATGGGGCCAGGCCCTGGGCTAAGATGGGGTGGAACGTGCAAAGGGATTCTTGGAAGCTGGGGCTGGACGGGAAAGGGTGAACAACCACACTGAATCGCAGCCCTGGAGATGAAAAACTAACCAGAAGGTTCATCAGTTTTCCCTACAAATTTGGCATTTTCTCCAGGGTAGCCATGATTCTCTGTTCTGTGGACAGGGCACCGGTGATTTTCCTCGGACTCTTCACTGTACCTTCTTACCTATGTCTGGCGCCTAAATACACATTGGGGTATTTGAAATAGACCCCACCCGCCCTTGAGGAGCTTCTGTCTCATTAAACAAACACCTTTGAACCTCCACTTTGCATTTTATCCCATGCACCCATGGGTGGACGATCCACAACCCCTTTTGAGGAGGGATATGTTTTTGCTGTGGGGCTTATGGTCAGAAATAAGAAATTTACTTGGTATGTGTAAACTTGTTAATTAAATATAGATGATAGATAATAGATGGATAGATAATTTTTTTAAATGAAGTTAGAGGAAATTCACTCTTTCTGTCATTAGCTCTCTATTCTGGGCTGATGGCTCTCAAAAATTTATTTTCATCAAAAAATTTATTATTTTGTATATAACAACCCATTTGCTCTTCTAACATTTGCTGAGTACCTGCTGTGTGTGCCAGGGATGATTCTAGGTGCAGGGACAGAAGGAAGAGGGACACAGCCCTGTCCTCCAGGAGCCTAGGTGGGAGGGGAAGCAGACTTCTTAACAGAAAAGTTGTGTTTGTGCCAAAATACGGCAGGTGCTATAATAGAGGCATCAATAGATTGCTATGGAAGGACAGAGACATAGCACCTAATGTCAGGATAGTCAAGGAAGTTTCCACCAAGGAGTTGACATTTATGCTAAGTTGAGTAAGTAGGGTATTTTGACACCCAGTGGCCTGTTGCCATCCAATTCTGGCGCTAACTTCCCAGAGCTGGCACAGTCCCCACAAGACCGCCCCCACTTCATATACCAGCCACAAGTTCAGGGGGTCCCCAGGCCACCTGCCCTTCTGGCTGATTGTCTATAAATTTAGGGGTTCTCACGACCACTGTAGGTCTGATAATTTGCTAGAACAACGGACAGAACTCAGGAAAGAGCTATATTACGAGTACGGTATTATTCTAAAAAATACATACAGATCAGGACCAGCCAAATGAAGAGACACATAGGGTGAGGTCTGGGAGGGCTCTGGGTCCTCTTCTCATGCTCTCAGCACATCAAAGTGTTCACCAGCCAGGAAGCTCCATTCAGCTTTGGCGTCCAGAGACATACTTGATTAAATCATTGGCCCCATGATTAAACTCAATCACCAGTCTTCCTTCCCTCCCTGGATCAGAACTAGCTCAAAGGCCCCACTAAAGACCCTCTAATCATACGGTTGGTCTTCCTGGTGACCCACTCCCATTCTGAAGCTATCTAGGGGTCCACAATGAGTCACCTCGTTAACTTAATGATAGCACAGTGACCCATGGGGCTCATGAATAACACAGGTACTTCTATCACTCAGGAAATCCCAAGGATGTTAGAAGCTCCATGCTAGGAACGTAGGGGGAAAAAAAATCACACAGATTCTTTATAACATAACAAATTTTTTATACCAACTAAGATGCTCTGGGTAGAAAACTTCATCGAATGATTAAGAGTTGCTGCAAGTGTAGATTTTTGGCCTACACTGACCAAAAACGAAGATTTCCCTTGGTCCCTATACACAGGGTAGCAGGGGAGCTTAGCCAGGATTAAAGATAGCACAAGTCACCTCTGTTTCTTTTCTCCCTTTTCTTCAGCCCTGCATCTCCCTCCACTTCTACCTGCTGTTCCTTTTCATCAGTCCCTTCAACTTTTCCTGCCTGAATGGCTAAGAGTTATGGCACAAAAGCCCCAAACTCCACTGGCAACAGCATCACAACAGAGAGTCCTTTCTAGCTGCACTCTTCCCCAAGGCCGCGAGTCAGACGTCTCACACCAGCAGCCCAGAGGTGAAATCGGGTGGCAGTCCCGTTAGCTTACATTTTACATTCTTCCAAGTGGTCACAACTCAGAAACAAACATCTGGAGCTTTTTACAGAGACTTTAGAAAGAAGAGAAAAAATAACATCCCCTAGGATCTCTGTGATGTGAGCTCTATCTCTCATCGCACTCTTCCCTTTGTCACTGGGTTCTCCCCGTCCTCTTCTGGGGGGTGGTAAGGAATCATCATTGTCCTTGCCTTGCAGACATAAGGTTTGTCCCAAAGGATGGCCATGAAAGAAAGGATTCCTTTAATGGCCCATGCACATCCATGAATTTTCTCTCTCTCTTTCTGTTGGGGGTTTGGGGTGCTATTAGGAAAAAATTATGAAAAGGAGGATAAGGTTCAAACTATAAGCAAATAAAACAAATTCTCTCTAGGAGATAAAGATTCTACATCAAAATTCCCATTCTTCCCAGAGACACTGTGAGATTGGGTGGGGAAGGAGGAAGGCTTTGTTTTATTTTCTTAAGGAGTCCCTAGACCTTTCATTTATCCATTGAACAAATACTTATTGAACACCAACTATGTGCAAGACACTATTCTAGATGCTTGGAATACAGCAAGAAATGAAATCGAAAACTTCCCTATGTGGACAGTCTCTTCAATAAATGACGTTGGGAAAAGTGGACAGCCACATGCAAACGAATGAAACTGGGCCACTATATTACACTGTACACAAAAATTAACTCAAAATGGATCGAAGACTTGAATGCAAGACCCAAAACCATAAAACTCCTAGATGAAAAGAGGCAGTAAGTTCCTTGACATCAGTTTGCAATTTTTGAATCTGACACCAAAAATAAAGGCAACAAAAGCAAAAATAAACAAGTGGGACTACATCAAACTAAAAAGCTTCTGCACAGTAAAGGAAATCATCAACAAAACTACAAAGCAACCTACTGAGAAGATATTTACATATCAAATATCCATTAGTGGGTTAATACCCCAAAAACATAAAGAACACATACCATTCAATAGCAAAAACCCAAACAATCTGACTTAAAAATGGGCAGAAGATCTAAATGGGCATTTTTCCAAAGAAGACCTACAGCTAGCCTGAGGGGTACGTGAAAAGGTGCTCAATATCACTCATCATCAGAGAAATGCAAATCAAAACCACAGTGAGATATCCCTTCACATCTATTAGAATGGCTATTATCAAAAAGACAAGAAATAGCAAGTGTTGGTGAGGATGTGCAGAAAAGGGAACACTTGTGCACTGTTGGTAGGAATGCAAACTGGTGCAGCCACTGTGGAAAACAGTACAGAGGTTCCTCAAAAAGTTAAAAAAATAGGGCACGTGGGTGGCTCGGTCAGTTAAGCGTCTGCCTTCGGCTAAGGTCATGATCCCAGGGTCCTGTGTTCGAGCCCCTCTGTTGGGCTTCCTGCTCAGTGGGGAGTCTGCTTCTCCCTCTCCCTCTGCCCCCCCCAACTTGTGCGTGTGTGTGCTCGCTCTCTTTCTCTCTCTCAAATAGGATCTTAAAAAAAAAGTTAAAAATAGAACTACCATATGATCCAGCATTTCCCCTTTTGGGTATTTAACCAAAGAAAACAAGAACACTAACTTGAGAAGATATCTGCACCCCCATGTTTATTGCAGCGTTATTTACAATAGCCAAGATATGGAAACAACCAAAGTATCAGTGGATGGTTGAATAGATAAAGAAGTTGTGATAAATATATATATAATATATATAATTTTTATATATTATATATTATTTTATATATAATGGAATATTATTCAGCCATAGAAAGAATGAAATCCCGGTGTATGTGACAACACGGCTGGACCTTGAGAGTACTACGCTAAGTGAAATAAATCAGACAAAGAAAGACAAATACCTATGATCTCACTTATATGTGGAATCTAAAAACAAACAAAAAACCTGAACTCACAGATAGAACAGATTGGTGGTTGCCAGAGGCTGGGGCGGGGGTGGGGGGCATGGAATGGATGAAGAGGTCAAAAGGTACAAATTTATTTATAAAATAAGTAAGTTATAGGAATGTAATGTACATGATGACTATAGTTAATAATACTATATTGCATATTTGAAAGTTGCCAATAGAGTAGATCTTAAAAGTTTTCATCTCAAGGAAAAAAATTTTTTTGTAACAATATATGATGATGGATATTAACTAGACTTGTGGGGATCATTTTGCAATGTATACAAATAACAAATCATTATGTTGTACCACGGAAATTAATACAATGTTATATGCCAATTACACTTCAGTTTTAAAAAAAGAGAAAAAAGAAAATGGCAGACAATATACTTCAGTAATTTCCAAGATATACATATGTCCTAGACAGTGCTGAGTTAATCACTGACAAATTAAAAAAGAAATAGCACAAAGTGTTTCAGATGTTTGTATTAGTTAAGTGAAATAATCCTGTACAAGTGTTGCTTCTCGTAGGATATTGCTCTTATTTCTGTAGTAGTTAGTTTTGGAAATGCTTAGGCCTCCTTGTTTTTTAAAGCTGAAATAAAAATTTATAGTAATTACAAGAAAAAAAAAAAAGGAAAAACTCCTGCACTGGTGAAGTTTACATTCCTTTGAGGGAAGAAAAACAAACCAAAAAACATATAATATGGCAGGTGATGGTAATTGTTATGAAGAAAAACAGACCCCGTTAAGCGATTAGAGAGTGATGACAAGGAGTGGATTACAGGGATATCAAGACAGCCTCCCTGTGAGGTGCCATTTGAAGTGAGTTGAGGAAGTGACAACATTGAGGAAAGGGAGTTCCTGGGAGAGGCAACAAGTGCAAAGGCCCTGAGGTAGTCCCTACAACAATGCTAGAGAGTCAGTACTACTGTCGTCTACCCTTTTTTTTTAAATTCTTTGCTTCTCCAGTTTCCTCACCCTCTTCCCCCTCCCCTTTTTCCAATCTTTCCCACAACTTCTCTTCCCTTCCCTTCCCTGATTTTCTCCTTCTTCACTTAACATCAGCCGCATCTAGCACTACCTGGGAGTAAGCCCAATCTTGTCCAGGAAATGCTGAAATTTTTAAAAGGTGGGGGAGAAGAACAGAAAGAGAAAAATCCGTCTCACCGAGTGACACTCCGTCCACATGTAGCCACCATGTGCCCACAACATGCTGCGGAAAAAGCCCTTCCCTGGCTCTGGGCCACCTGCAGAACCATCTTCAGCTCTTCAAACACGCGGCTGCCTTCTGTCAACTGTCAACAAGGTCTCCTGGCGGCCCCGAGGAGTCTGGGAAGCAGGGCAGGGCTTGGAGAGGAAGGGACTGCAGAGAACACATTTCTCTGTCAGCAGCCGAACTGAAAACTCACCAGGGTCTGCCGTGACAGATTTCCTGGCCCAGGAATTGAAATCAGAATGCTCAACTGCTCAGCTACTTCTGTGATTGAGGAAACATAACTTGTCTCGCTTGTATACAGTTTCAGAAAATGCATTACATTCTGTAAGAGAAAGAAAAATATCTCTTAACAATGGCATAACAGGGGCGCCTGGTGGCTCAGTCGTTAAGCATCTGCCTTCGGCTCAGGTCATGATCCCAGCATCCTGGGATCGAGCCCCGCATCGGGCTCCCTGCTCAGCGGGAAGCCTGCTTCTCCCTCTCCCACTCCCCCTGCTTGTGTTCCCTCTCTCGCTGTGTTTCTGTCAAATAAATAAATAAAATCTTAAAAAAAAAAACAAAACAGTGGTATAACTTCCAAATCCTCTTCTCTTTAAACTTATGCCAGAAGATACACCAGGATTAGTTCAAGAGAAACTCCCATTCGCATGTGTAAAGATCAGCGCTGCTGAGAAACACCCGTTTCATTTGTTTCCTCTTCTCCATCCTCCTACCCCGGCCCCTCCTGGTCTCATCTTCACTCCACCAAACCCACCCCCATCCCGGGTCACTCCCGCTGAGAATCCCACCAGCATCCCCTCAGGGTGGGCTGCACTTTGTGTCTCCGCTGAACCCTCCTCACATTTTAGGGTGACAAGGCCTTTCCATATGCCCCCCCCCGCCCCCCGCTAGCCTGCAGGCCCCCGTGTGTCAGCCTTCTGGTCTCTCTCATCCCCTGGGGCTCCAGTGCGCCGTGCAGGCCCAGAAATGGTACGTGACCGGCTGAGGGGCTGAGCAGGCCTCACTTCTGAGGGAGATTTGTAGCCCCGCCTGGGCTTCAGCGCTGAAGCTCTCACGCCAGCTGTCGTAGATTTTCTTGAGCACTTCTTGACCTCGAAGACTGTGCTTGGTGCCAGCGTCCGCTCAGCGCCTGCCTCCATCGTGATCCCCGCCTCGGCTTTGTGTCTTGTCTGATGTACGCGGAGTTGGCGTTTGCAGAGCACTTGATACAAAGCCCGACTCTTGAGTTAGCGGTCCGTGGTAAGGGGTTCACTCCCGGCATGTGCGGAAGCATCTGCCAGAGTTGGAATGGTGCCTGGAAGTCCTAGGTTATTCACAGGTCACAGGAAAAAAGGGAAGGGATGAAGGAAGAAGAGGGAAGAACGGAGATGATTTAAAAAGGAAAGCTGGAAAATGACTTCCTTTCTTCTTTCACTCATTCATGGATTAGTTGAATAAAACACTTCCTGAGCAGAGATGCGAACTCTGCACTGAGCCCCCGGGATCCCAGGCGGTGCCCAGGATCTAAGGACTGCAGGAGGGAGCATGCGCATGTGGGCGTAGGCCTCAGCGTCTGCGCCCAGCTCCCCTCGCGAGCCTGGGGGATAAGCCTGGCCCAGGTCACACAGCTGGAATGCCGGTTACCACGGAGGCCCCAGGGCGAAGAGGAGGGACGGCCACTCTGGTATCATCCAGCAGCTTCCAACCTTCTTTCATCCTGGCCCAAGCTGTGGCCCTTCTTCCAGTTGCCAGTACCACCCGCAGGGGGCCTCCCGTGGAGGGAAGAGGAGCAGCTGACCCCGGGGGGCTTCAGGCTGAAGGTGGTGCTCGCCGCGGAGGAGGAGGAAGTGGGCCCTGCCTCACGGCTGGCCAAGCAGAACTGCCACGAAGAAAATTATGAGGTGAATTAAACTTTAATTTGATTTTTATTTGGTTCCAGCAACCAATAAAGGGACAGCAGTTTTCCCAAGTCCTGTCAGCGGTTGGAGGAATGTTTTGAGAACATCTGTTTTATTAAAGGCAGCAACAATAAAAGCCAATCCCAGATTTGTAGAGGAGCTGCCTTCCAAGGCCCCCCGAGCACTTTCACTGATCTTGTCGGCGGCCTTGCCTCAGCAGCCCCAGAGAAACGTACTTGTAATTAAGCTTAACTACGGAGCTCTCTTGCAGACCTCCCCACTGCTGCCTCCTCAACCGCCGGGGAACCAGGAAAAGGGGGGGGGGGTGGGCAGTTGGGAGAAGGAGGGAGGGAGAGACGGAGCAGGAAAGAGCCGGGAGCCAGCTCTCAGTCCTTCATCAGCCTTTATTCGGAGCTTGCTGGGGACTCAGCACCCAGCTGCCTAGCACCGCGTGCTCAGTTTTCAGCGCTTAGGAAAATATAGAACGATGTGTAGCCACCGGGAAAGCGTGGGAAAGCATTTCTGGTTTGCATAAAATTCCACTTACCTGAAAGAATAGAAAACACAGAAATTTCTTATTTTCCCCCCAAGAATTTTCTTTTTCCCCCTTCCTCTTGCTGAAATGCCTAAACTGTTTAAAAAATAGACAGCATTTATTCTAATTACTTGACAGAAAGTATGTATTACAACAATTTCCAAACTGACTGTAGTTTAGGCACTGGAAGTGACGTGCTTTTACGTGTAGAGGCCAAATGGGATACACAAAATACTGGATATCCATGCAGTGGAATATTGTTTGACCAGTAAAAGGAATACAATACATGTTTCATGGTGAATGACCCTCGAAAACACTATGCTAAGTGAGAGAAGCCGGTCACAAAGGACAACACATTAACTGCCCGAGATAGGAAACGAAGTGTTTGGTGATGGGATACATCTTCAAAACACTGCACTGGATGAGCAAAGTGATCGAATGCATATGCACAGAGTGGGGGTACACATCTTCCTACACCTGGGGCGAAAAGGGGTACGTGGGGCTGGGTTGGAATGATGGGCAGGGATGAGGGGAAGGGTCTTAGATGGGTCTGTGATGGTACTAATGTACCACAATTGAAGGGTTTGATTACCTTCTGAGGTTATTAAAATATTGCAGAAAAGATTCTCAGAAAAGGAGCTGGGGAGATAAACTCTCGAAAGAACAATATAAGGCAAAATGTAACCAAGAATAATGTTTTGCTCAAGTTACAAGTCAGTTGGGAAATTCAGTCACTTTTTTAAAAAATTAAAATTATTTTTTCTATTAAAGAGCAGTAAATAAATTAAAAATATCAATAAATGTATTTCTATTGTTTTTTTTTTTTCCCCTAGCCTTTTTTGGTTGTTTTTAAAGTTATCCTCACAGTCCAACCCCGTATTATAATACACATTTTTCAGTTCAAGTTATAAGAAGGATTTATTCATGTTATCACAAATTCTTAATAAACATCACATTCATCAGGCAACTTTCTTAGTATGTGTATTGTTAGAAGGGAACAGATTCAAAATGACTGGTAATAAAAAAAATCATCTACACAAAAAGCGAGGCGAACTTTGATTAATCTGGATACTTAGAGAATTAATTCTCATTTACAGAATAAGTCTCTACCTTAAGAATTATGCAGTGTTCTAACCAGGGAAACAGGAAATACAATTAAAAAGCAAAACAGCACAAAGGTATCAATATTAGCTTTTCTTCACCAGTCTCTTGGCAACGATTTTTTAAAAACTGTTCTCAGGATGACGGCAGATACGGAATGGAACAAAGAAGTCAATTGGATTGTTGAATGAGGTTGTTTTAAAGTCACAGCTGAAACAATAGTCTTGAAAGGCAAGGTACCAGAGAGTGGAAAGGTTTTTTTTAAATTCCAAAAGCTGGCTTTGAACATCAGAAGCCGAACGGGAAGGAAGCTGGGCAGAATATTTATCCACAAACCACAGAATAGGTAGGAGTGCATGACAGAATAGGCTGCCTCCTGAGAATTGTTTATTACTCAGATAAAGAGCTCAAAACAGAATGTAAATCAACTTTATCACTATGAACACTATTTAGTTCAGTTGGCACTTTTTTTTTTGGTAGCCAGACTTCCTTGATGAAGGGAACAGTGTGTTGATTCACATGCTAGCAGAGCATCCTTCTGTTGCAAACCAGCACTTTGAGGAGCAGGATGGAAGAGACAGTTTTCCATTCCAAAGCAGGAGGTGAGAGAGAACTGGTTAAGGAGAACAAGAGAAGACACCACTGTGGTGCTTCCCTGTGGGAACGTTTGGAGTCCTGACCACCATCTCTGCACCCCTCTCCTTGGGCTTCATCCCAGCAACTGGGTGTTGGCCAAAATTGACAGACACCTCTGATAGGTTGGGGCCTGAGATGAGTAAGCACTCGTGCCTTGCTCCCCAAGGGGTAGCCTCGGGAGGGGGTGAGGCTCTTAGAGAAAGACATCTCCCACCAGCACCCGCGATGTGGAATGTGCCAGAGCGGTGGTCACCACCTCACAGCATCTTAAAGACCCTGAGGTCCATGGGGGGAGGAGAAATGTTGTGAGAGGGTTAATAGATACCAGAGGCCTCGGGTTGGGATGAGGAGGGGCCGGAGTGGTGAATCAGCGCCGGCCATCTACTGCGAAGGTTGAGAGGAAAGTCACAGGGCCGTGATGGCCTGCAGAATGGAAGGCAGCTGTGGGGAAAGGTGTCCCCCTGTGCCTCGCCTCAGTGGGGGCACTTACCTACTCTTCTTATTCCCTCCATTACCCAAAACTTAGACGTGCTCTCCCCATTCCCCACTGGACAAGGAGGGGAGCAGAACCTTGAGTTTACCAAGTATTCTTCCCTCACAAAATGGCTGATCATCACATTGAAAGTGAGCAGAGTGGGTAAGACTAGATGTTCTACATTGGTAAAAGTGAGGGCTTGATCATAAAGTTCAGTTAAGAGGAAACAAAAGTACATTTCTGTACTTTCTAGGCTGTTTCAGTCAGGGGCGGCTAGACTATGCTGCAATATCAAATAACCCCCAAATTCCAGGTGCACAACTCATCTACCTTGGATCAGCGAGAGCTTGGCTCAACATTGTTCTCACTTCAGGATCTATGCTGATGGAGCTGGAACTGGGCCATTCGCCGGGCACAGAGCTCTGGGAGGTCCCAGTCTGGTGGTGACATACACCACATCTAGTACTTCCAGTCACAACTCATCGGCCCGAAAGGGTCACAGGCCCTTGTGCAACCAGGTGAGGATCAGGAAATCTGTGTCCAAAGGGTGGAGGTCTGAGAATATTTGATGAACATCCCATGTAGGTAAAATCCTTACCCACTGCATGATTTAGGGCTCAAATACAAAAACAAACAAACAAAAAAACCCAAAAACAAAAAACCCAAAACAAGATAAATACAGCATAGCTGTTTAGAGCATAGAACCTGGGGTTGAATTTTGCCTCTGCTACTTGCAAATAGTGGTAAGATCTTGTCTAAGTGACTTAAAACTCTGTGACCCTTAGGGTTTCCCTCAGGGGGGAATATTGTATAAATTTTATATATTATATAAAATATTATATATTATATAAAATTATTATATAAAATAACTTCCTGGCACATAGAAGTGACACAACAAATAGCTATTATTTTTATCTTTTTTGTTATCATTTTGCTTCTTTCTTTGTAATCCCAATTAAGTAAGTGTTCTAGTTAGTTGAATTTCAGCCAGTTGAAGTGTTATTTTCTTTTCTTTACTTTTTTTTTTAGGTTCACTGTCTTTTAAAAATACAGTCAGATACTCACGGATATTTGCAGCCGTAGCCTTTGGGTCACTCTGACTGATGACTGATGAATCCCCATCCTGGAATGGCTGTCTGCCGTTGGGTAGAACCAGTGGTCAGGGACTCGGAGTTTTGTGGGCTTCATGGTTGGTTGTAATTGGGAATGACTGGCTGCCCTCACCAGTCCTGACAAATGTGAAACTAAGTAGAAACAAAGCAAGAGAGAGAGAGAGAGAGAGAGAGAGAGGAGCAAAGGAAACATAGCCACCCATTGCTACTGTGTTCACCTTAAACCAATATCGACATGGTCCACAGTTAACCCTGGGAGGGTTTCCACCAGCAAATGGTCCTGCCACTTCTTTAGAATGAACCCAGAGAGTCTGCGTGCTATATTTTTTTTTGTATACGTTTTTTAAAAAGATTTTATTTTATTTATTTGACAGAGAGAGCGCGCACAAGCAGGGGAAGCAGAAGGAGAGGGAGAAGCAGGCTCCCCGCTGAGCAAGTAATCCAAGGCGGAACTCAATCCCAGGACCCTGGGATCATGACCTGAGCCGAAGGCAGACGCTTAATGACTGAGCCACCCAGGCACCCCTATATTTTGGTTTTGAGTATGAAAAGGTCCCCAACAGAAACGTGGAAATAGCAGTACTGTCCATTTCCAGTTCCCACCTGCGTGTGCCGGGCTGTCAGCCAGGGCTATGGAACAGGGAGAAAGAGAAGAGCTTCCCCTATGGCAGCCGCGGTCCACCTGCTCGGACCACTTCCCTCCCCCACTCCCTCTGCAGGTGGAGGAGACACAGGCCCCAACTCACACATCACTGTACACCCTCCCTCCTTTCGCCCTTCTCTTCTCAAGGAAGAGGCTCAGGTTTGGGCAGCAATAAAAGGAACACTTCTGGAAGGCACATTTCTCCCAGAGTCTCTGTTGTGTGTGTGTGTGTGTGTGTGTGTGTGTAGAACAAGCCCTGTGTATTCTTTTTAATCACTGGGGAACCAGGTCTGGTAGCTGAGAGCAAAAAGCTAGACACTGACTAAGAGTAACCATAAAGGTGAGTAGGTTTGGCCCGAGGCAGAATGATGCTTCTCGTAGAGATACGCACTGCTAACCCTGATTATGTTGCAAACTAAGCTCAGACAGAGACTGAGGACACTCCCTTCCTGTTTGTTGTGTCACCAGGTCACCCATACCCCAAAAAACACCAGGAATAAGACAAAACAAATGTCCAGAAACAATTTTTTCTATAGACAAATCCTCAGTACACATTCTGCCGAGAGAATAAAAATGTCCTTCAAGGAAGGACAGCCTCAGAAATTGCATTCTCTTTCAAAATTAATTTTAAAACCCCGTGGCAGGGGTGGAGAGAAAATCCTCTAGCATACCTTATAAAACACAGGATAAGGTCAACCATAAATAGCGGAGTCCCTCTCCTAACTTGGTTTGAAAGAAGAGTGAGACTGAGAGGAAGACACATGGAATAAAAGACAGATTTCACAAGAAAGGGAATGCTGAAATTAATTAGAGGTACCTGCCGAGTGAGAATTTAGACCTCCCGGAGGACACAGATGTCCTCCATGAATCCTGTCTGGAAATGATGTTGGAAAGGTGGGATTCCAGGCTGCTCAGAGGCTCTCTGCTTTCTCGGAGCAACAGAGAAGAACCAGGGAAAATTCTTCAGGTTTACAAGGTGAAGCCTGGAGTGAGCAACTATTAATCAGGAAACCAGTACCTGGGTTGACCAGCAGCCTTGGAAATCACCTGGATCAAGAGCAAAATGTGTGGACATATGTGTGCATTTGTGTGTGTGTATGCATGTGATCATTCACAGCTACGTGACGAAGGAGGGGCCTGAAAAGTCCTTGATACCAGAAATGGAACCTAGCAGGCCCAGGCAGGACCCAACCCCACTGAGATCCCATTCCAAAGGTGCAGGAAAAGGAGGGTAGTGTGGGAAAATCTTTTCCTGGCCCGCCCACTCAGGGTAATAGGATCTCGGATGCAACTGTTGGTTGGGTCCAGTTAGGTCGGGTATCTTTCGACGCCACCCAAAGGGTTTTGTTCGCCTGTGACTTTCTGGAGGCAGCAAGATGATTCGTTGAGAGTGACTGTGCCCACACTCTTGGGATTTCCGGTGGCAGTGCGCACACTGCACTCTAAGCATCAAACCAAACGAATGAATGTATTCTTTTATAACAATGATGGTTTGAAATGCTACTTTTTTTTTTTTTTTTTTATGATTCTAAAAGTGACCCATGTTCTCCAGTGCGGTTTTGGTGGCAATCCTCCCTTCCATCTCTCTCCAGCTTGGTAGGACAGATCAGGGGTAGCCAAGGGCCCACCTTTACTCTGGCGCTGATGATGCCTGTCTTCTTGGGTTGGGTGACTGTGCATCGCTTCCTGATCCTCTGATGCACGGAGCTTGTTTACCTCCCAGTTCTGCATAGTGGGGGTCACTCTCTCTTCCAGCCTACGATGAGCCTTAGCGGAGTCCCTACGGAGGTTTGTGACAACTCTTTGGAGACACGTGCGACACTGCAAGGCCCCGTGCCCACTGCGACGGAAAGAAGAGGGAGACACTACTCCTCACTCACCCTTTCGTGCAGGATGCGTCAAGTGCAGCCCAGGTCTGGCACCTGGAGGACCTGGCGGAGCTCGCTCCAGCCGGAGAAGCAGTGGGCAGAGGCCCCCCAGCTGAGGGCTGCCCTTTGGTGCCCACCTGGCTGTGAACATCGTGAGGAGCTCCCTAGGTAGTGGGAGCGACAGAGCAGGGCAGTGGCAGGGGTCGCCGAGGGGTCTCTTCATTGGCACACGAGAACTCTGTGGGAGCCCCCTAAAGGAACGGGTGCGGCAGAGGAGGGGTGCAGGATGCAAGACCCACAATAGCAGACTGAAGAGAAATACTGTTTATTTCTGCTCATGTGACCCTGTCTTAGCCTCCAGGCCCATGTGGCTTTGGATGCAGACGATCACATCAGGGCTTTTATAGAAAATCTATAATAAAAATATTTTATTCTCTCTGTAATTATTTTAGGTCCCCTTTTTAAATGTAGAGTCTTCCTCAACCATATTTTCATTGAATATAGAAATGCAAAATAAAGCTGCAGAGCCACCTGGGTGAATCCAGAACAGACCTGGGTCCAGCCATGACTCACAAACACTGTGAGAAATTAATCTTACCAAGGTCCTGGGGGTGATCAGACTCGGTGGCTTTGACCCACACTTTACAGAGCTCATAAAATACTGATGGCAAAACAAAGATGCCCTTTTATTAATGCACATTTAGATCTATGTCCACCAAGGTGACTAGGTACCCCTGACCCTTGAACTACAAATTCTCTTCCTGAGGGGAAACTACTGGGGAAGCTCATTTATAATCAGAAGCATTCCAGGTGAGCGTGGAGTCAGAGAAGCGTAGGGTATGAGATTCACCTGTTCCTGGCAGGGTCCGAGCTAGCCCGAGGCGGCTGTCTCCACAGCAGGGATCCACGTGCAGATCAGAAGGCCTATGGGACATCATCATGAATCTGCTGGAATGAGAGGGGGTTCCCTTCCAACTCTCCTTCTGCCTATCACATCACTTCTTAAGGGAAGCAAACCAACTTTCCAAAAGCCAATATACTGGTTTGCTAAAAGTCAGGTACTGAATCCTCAATTTGCCGAGGGAATAACTTACTAAATTACTGATTCACCAAAACCCTGCTTCTGTTCCCTACTTCCGGAGCTTGTCACAGACGGTTTGTAGGACATCACTTCAGTTGTCTTGGAGGCTTCGTTTCCAGTGTCTGTTTGGTGTGGCCCCTGGGAGCTGCTTCACCCAGCAACCCCACTAATGGTTTGTCAGATTGGCCCGGTTGAGGGCTGGTTTGAAATGCTACTTTTTTTGTGTTTTCTAATGTTCGATCTCTACTGCGCAGCATTTTATATGTTAACAGGTGAGCTCACTCTTCAGTACAGCCTCATGCCTTCTCTAGTTTTGAGGCCTCATGCATCACCTGGATTTTATAGGCCACACACCTAAAATGATATAGAGAACTCCTCACATGAAAAGGATTTTGCTAGTCTCCGCATTTGTTATGGATAAGCAAAATTAACAAGCAGACAAAAATCTTTGTTCAAAAGACTGATGAAGTCAGCAAAAATAGGGAAGGGCACGTTGGCATAAAACTGTTTAAAGGGCAAACCATTTTTTCACATTTATGACATTAAAGTGGAAGGAGTCTGAAATTTGAAACATGCGCAAAATATCTGATTGAGCTTATTCACGAGGCCATGATTAAGGATAATAGGAAAGACAATGGGCTAAATGCACTTGCAGAGAGAAACCTATCTCATTATTTATCAAATCCTTGACACTGCAGATGTGCACCCTGCACGAGACTTGAAGTGTACAAGATCCTCTCAATACTTGGTGACATAGACCCACAGGGCCAAGTTCACCAGCACGTGGCCAGCCTCAGGGCCACAGCTGTAGCAAATTGACTTGTCCTGAAATCGCCCTGGTTAGCTGTTCTAGAGGTTATCAGATTTGGCAGTTTGGGGTAAATTAATCATTCAGCAAATTAATTTTCAACGTGTTGGCTTTTGATGAATTGGTCACTGAGTGACTTATCTTTTGGTGAATTGGTGTTTGATCAATCGATTTTCATGAAATTTACCTCAAGTTCTTTGAATTTATTACCACCATCATTTAGGTTAGCATTAAATCTCTAGTCTTAGGCACTTCTAGCTCTTGAAGATGACTTTTCGCAAATCCCCGATTGAACCCTACTGTGTTGATTTTGTAGTTTAGTCTGAGGAAAAGCAGAGTTTTCGTTTCTGGGGAAACAATGTCACTAACACACATGCCTGTACTGTTTATCAGTATTTGGGTCTCTGGTTCCAGGATGCTACTGAATTATTCACACATACACAGCGTTAGGGCATGCGATCTTATTGTAAATAGTTTCCTGGGGTCTCCCCAGACATTGATTCTCAATGAGGGTCACACCACTGGGAGTATTTTGGAAATTTATGGGGGCAGTTTTGTTTGTCACAATGACTGGAGGGTACCAGTTGATGTAGGAAAGACATTAGGGTTCGAAGCCAACGGCCAGGACAGAGTTCTTGAGACGTCTTTGGTGCAAAAAGGTGATTTTATTAAAGCCCGGGGACAGGACCCATGGGCAGAAAGAGCTGTACCGGGGTCATGAGGAGTGGCCCATTATATACTTCCAAGTTGGGAGGGGGTTAGGGATAGCGTAAGTCTCTAAGGAATTTTGGAAGCAAGGTTTCCAGGACCTTGAGGGGGCTACCTGTTGTTAGGAAAACATCATTTATTACTGTCTCAAAAAACCTGAGTCATGAGACCCTTCAGACGTATATCGGTGGGTCATATGCTTGGGGGCTGATTGCCAACACGTATCTTGGGGGGCTTAGAGATAAAGGAAATTTCTAAAGGAATTTTTATGTGTTAAAGTAGACTTACAGGATCCTGGTGTGGGGCGGGTGGGGGTGGGTTGGGCTAGGATTGCCTTTTGGCCCTTAGCAAAGTATTAACATCGAGGCAGTTGAGTTCCTAGAGGAATGTCCCTCTGCCTATTTCAAGGACTTGTCAATGGGCTATAGGTAGTAAGGAAATTTAATAATTTTTCTTCTGCCTTTGATTCCCTTATCATCACTGACAGCTTAGGGAAGGGGTCAAGGATGCTGAGCTTCCTGAAATACACAAGGTCATCCTCCATAACAGCACCTGTTCTGGGTCTCATATGACTTTGGGAAATCGCACTAGACATTTGTGTAGTTGAAAATCCTACAGATAATTATCTAAGCCTAGAACGTAACTGTGAATCAAAGAGAGATGATATTAGGTTTTGTTTAGAACTTTGACAAAAGTTGTTCACAATTTTGGAAATGCATGTTTCTGACAGCAACACTTCTCATGATACTAGATCACCAATTTAACCACAACTATATCAATCTGTCTTTGTAGCTCTTGTGCTCGTGATGATTTTCAGTAAAGGTGCAAGCATCTGGCTCTTTGCTATGTCTTCTGGTGTAGTCGTGTGTTAGGATCACATTTTAAAACATACTTTATTTCTGATTACTTTCCTTTTATTTTTACCTTATATTGTAGGAAGGACATCATATTGATTTTTTTAAAAAAATATGTGTGTAGGTCAGTTGTATTACCTAAGAATTTCATTTGCAGAGAGTAAAAGGGCTATGAGGAAAGATTTCTTATAAAAGGGAAGCACAGTGTCTGAGAGGCTGTCCTCAACTTTCTCTCTCCCCTTGTCAGGCCCCGGCACTCTGCTTTCTGTCCCTCTAATTGTTCTCTGAGGGCAGAAGGAGCTTTGTAGTCAGCCTAGGCTTTGAGGCAGGAAAGAACAACCTCCAAGACGAACTGACCTCACCAGAGTCCTCAGGGGCTCCCAGGTCAGTGAGTGCCTGTGTTGCAGCATGAAGCCCTTGTCCCCCCACCCCCACTCGCCAACACTCCTCGTCACAGCTCCCCAGCTAGAGGTGCTGGAGCTCTCACCGTGAAAGCACTTCTCTCCCACTGGTAAAGCCTCCGAGGAGGGATGGCACGCTTTAAGAGAATGCCAAAAGCCTGGGTGAGCCCACTGTATCTCTACCTTGGACTTTCAATTAAAAACCACAGTATCTCTCAAAGATTCCTGCCTCTTTAGGAACATGTCACCTACGAGGAGTAAACGACTAACGCTTCGGTGTTATTACCTGAGATTCTTAGGTTAGCCAGGCTGGATGCAAGCAAGAGAGGGCCAGGCCTCTGCAGAAACCGGGCCCTGGTGTGGGAAGCAAGAACGGGTCAGGCTCCTGGGTCCGGTCAAGGAACCCAGTTGGTTGGGCCCTGCAGGGGTCACCTGGAGGGGGCGGCGGGCGCAGACTTTAGCAGGGCTAGTCTCAAGATATGCCACCGACAGGGAAGACGAGGGACAATTTCCCACAGGAACATTGCCGGAGAAGCTGACATCCTGCCGCATAAAGATGGGCCTTGCAATAAGGACAGCAGGTAGGAAATACAACCAATAGTCATCTCTGTTGGCGGACTCAGAGGTGATTTTTACTCTCTTCCTTTCCCTCTTCTGTATTTCATAGGAAACAGTGAATATGCAGTGCCCCGGCTGGCGTTTGGCTCCCACAGTCACACCTCTTGGGTGTGAGTCTCCGAGCTGCCGCTCCGGATCCGTGATCGGACACAGGTGACGACTTGCCCTAAGTCTGTTGCCTCGCGTGCAGCGTGGGCACGTGACAGAACGGACTCCGAGGAGCAGGGAGAGGGATTGAGTGAACTAGCACGCGGTGTCACCATGCTCCGCAGCTGAAATAGCGCCAGGGGCTGTAACTTTGGAAGAGCGGGTTTCTCCGGGGTTGATCCAGACCAGCCGTGCCTCGAGGGGAGCCTTCCGAGGTGGTCATCGCCTGTGTCCCCTGGGGTCTGGCTCCCCCACTTTAGGGAGACACAGGGATCCTGGTCAGGTGCTTCCCTGCCCAGAATAAGCAAAGAACTGGACTAGCCCAGCAAAGAGAGCCATGCGGTGGTGGCAGAAGCAAAGCAGGACTGAGTGGGCCGCTGGCCTGGAGAGGGGTCATCCAGGAGAGAAGTGACCGCCCTGGTGACCAGGCCTGGCCTTGCCCAGGGAGGTTGGTCATCCGTGTCTTCACTTCCCCTTCAGCACCACCCCCCCCGCCACTTCCAACCTTATGTCTTTTAAAGTAATGATATCGTGGGTCAGAGCCAGAGTATTCTTACCTTCCATTAAGTGCTGGCACAAATCTTAACTATACATTGCCTGAATTTATTTTTCAATACCATTCACCACTTTAACTTTGGTTAATTCCGGCAAATTTTAACTTGGGTGATTTTTTCCTTTCTCCATTAACCAACCAATATTTACCGAGCATGGGTTACGTACTGGACAACAATCAAGTCCTCTGTCTGGCCAGTATGGGCTCTCGTGGCTACGGCAAGCATGCCAAATGTTGATTTGGGGCATCCAGAAAGGAGACTTGCTGCCCATTGGAAAAGTCAGCGGAGTCTGTGCTGCTGACTCCTGAAGCTTGGGACCCTGCGTGTACCCTGGGCTCCCGGGGCTCCGTGAAGATGGCCGTGCTGGGAGCGGATGGCAGCTTGGATTTGCATGACGAATACTGAGGTGCCTCCTGCCTTAGTTGTCTAGAACCCTCCTGCCTTCCTGAGCTAATTCTGTTTTATCTTCAGACTTCTCACGGAACCTTCTCTCTACCACTTTCCCTTAACTGAAGGCTGATCCCAATTCAAGGACTTGTTTCCTTCACTGTTCGCCTAAGTAGAATCTTCTTCTTATCTCATACTCTTGACATCGCAGGACCTAGAAATTCAAATTTGTAGTTCACTGGGAGCACAGAAGTCTTTAGGAGCTTGTTTCCTATTAACCAAATTTACAGGAGATTGGTGTATAAATCTGTGGCACCGATTTTTTCCTTTGCAAATGGAGATACGCCTAACCAGCAAGCCTTAGGCATCCTGCTTGGCATATAGGGTATTAGGAATCGTGTTCCACTGTTAGCAACAGAGCTCTGCGATAATGGTGGTTTAAGGAAGTTTATTTTTCTCTCATGTAAATGAAGTTTAGATGTGGGCAATGAAGGGCTGAAATGCTGGCTCTGGAGAGTCGTCAACGCTCCTGACTGGCTCGAAGTCCAGGCTATAGGTCCCAGAGGTTTGCACCCAGAATGCAGATCTTGTCATTCCTGTTGTCCTTTGTGGGTGCTCTACCTGCCTTTTTAGTACCCTGAACTCTGCCTTGACGTACAGTTTTTACTTAGCATCGGATCAAATTTTTTTTGGCTGTTACCCACATTGCCAATTTCTGCTTCAATTTCAGAATATTTTAAGCTTAATGCCTTCTAGGCCAGCCTCTTAGGTATTGAACGGAGGTGAATTGGGAACGAGGCAACCCCACATAAACACACACTGATAATTATTACAAAGAACAATTTAACTCTTATACCACTATTCCACAGCAACTTCCCACCGCAGAGTGAATAAAGGCATCCTCCTGGGGTCTAGGGTGCAGCTTAATTAACCTACTGCAAACAAGAGTAATGTCTTTTAGTAATTTGTTTTATCTTAAAAATGGATACAAATTCTACATTTTACTCCTAGGCATTGCTGAATTTATATTAATATATTTTTTAAAGATTTATTTATTTATTTGAGAGAGAGAGAGAGAGCGCATGCACGGGTGCAGGGGGAGGGGGAGAGGGAGAGAGGGAGAGAGAGAGAAGCACACTCTTCACTGAGCGTGGAGCCCAGTGTGGGGCCCGTGGGGCTCGATTTCACAACCCTGAGTTCATGACCTGAGCCAAAACCAAGAGTCAGATACTTAACTGACTGAGCCATCCAGGAGCCTCTACATTAATATTTTTAACTCAATAATCATCTTTGATGATTATTGGTATCCCAGGAAGTTGGAAAGAATGACTTTTCCATAATATTTATGTACTTCCAGGGTATGTATGATCCAATTTGAGCTTTCTTTTTTTTTAAGGTTTATTTATTTATTTATTTATTTGAGAGAGAGAGAGAGAGAGAAAAAGAGAGAGCATGCAGTAGCAGGGGGAGGGGCAGAAGGAGAAGGAGAAGGAGAGAAGCAAACTCCCCGCTGAGCGCAGAGCCCCATGCTGGGCTCCAACCGAAGACCCTGAGATCATGACCTGAGCTGAAATCAAGAGTCCAGCACTTAACCAGTTGAGCCACCCAGGTGCCCCCCAGTTTGAGCTTTCTCTGGTTACCTTTTGGTATTGAGTTATGATCACCTTGACTGGATTAGGACAGTTCCCAATATTTCTTGCAGGAACATAGTCACTTCTGGTGGTGGTAAACCCTTTCATTGTGTTTTATTTATTTATTAAATTATAATGTATAGTGGTAATTTATTCTTATTTACAAAAATAGATGTTCTATTTAAGGACGGTCTTGTTTATTTTTGTACCCTACATACTTTACTCCTATGGAGTGACTGGCAAAATTTTTCTGTGAAGAACCAAATTACAAACACTTTGGCTTTGTGGGCCATACAGTCTTTATCAAAACTACTCAGCTCTGTGGGCGCCTGGGTGGCTCAGTTGGTTAAGTGTCTGACTCTTGGTTTTGGCTCACGTCATGACCTCATAGGCCATGGGATCGAGCCCCCATGGGGTTCCATGCTCAGCAGGGAGTCTGCTCGAGGATTCTCTCCCTTTGCCCTTCCCTCCACTTGTGCATGCGTATGCTCTCAAGCACTCTCTCAAATAAATAAATGAATCTTAAAAAAACCCCAAAACTACTCAGCTCTGTAGTTGTAGTGTGAAAGCAGCCATAGACCATGAATAAATGGGCTGGGTATGGATATGTTTCAAGAAAATTTTATTTGCAAAAACAGGCAGTAGGTAGGATTTGGACCTAGTTTATTGATTCCTGCTCTATACTGTATAGAAATTGAATATTGACAAAAATTGGCTCACATATTCAGCCACAAAAATTAAAAAAAATAAATACCCAAATGATTGGCGATTCCTACATGCTCTCTTAAGTAATTCCCGGATCAAAGAAAAAAATCAAAATTATAATTGTAAAATATTTAGAAAATCATGGTAATAAAAATAACAAATAGCAAAATTTATGAGCAATAGCCAAAGCTATATTCAGAATAAACTCTGTGGCCTTTAAGAAATTTAATATAAATGTAAGTAAATATATATTTACATTAAATACATCGTATGTTTATTTAAAAATAGATGTAAATAGGGGCGCCTGGGTGGCTCAGTGAGTTGAGCGTCCAACTCTTGATTTCTGCTCAGGTTATGATCTCAGGATTGTGGGACCAGCCCGGCATAGGGCTCCATGCGTGGCAGGGAGTCTACTTGAGATTCTTTCCCTCAGCCCCTCCCCTGCTCATGCTCTCTCTCTCTCAAATAAATAAATAAATCTTAAAAAATAAATGTAAATAAAAAATAAGTGCATTAAGTGTTCTATTCAAGACATTACCAAAAGTACAGTAGAACAAACCCAAGGAAAGTCGGGATACAGAATTAATAAAGATAAACACATTCACTAATTAGAGAACAAATAGTAAAAATACAGTTTCTTTTGACAAAATACAAGGAGGTAGATAATCTACTATCTAAAACAAAAATGAATAGACAAATATAAAACATTAGGGGATGAGAAAGCATATAGTCATAAACACAGCAGAAATGTTTAAGATTTGTGAGTATGCTTCATATAATACGTTTGAAAATTTGCATTAAGCAAACACTTTTCTAGGAAAATATAGACAGTGAAAATTTCCTCAAAAAGACGTAAAAAATAATAAGCCAAAGCCCATGGAAGAACCATTTTCAATGCTGTATAGAATAACTAGATGGAAGATCACCATAGAAACAGAAAACTTAACACCATAAGCCCACAGGCCTAATGCTCATCTACAGAACTCTATAGCCCACAAAGGCACAGGATCCACATTCTTCTCAAGAGCACTTTGCCCAGTTAGACCATATGCTAGCTCACAAAACAGAGTCAGCAAATTTAAAAAGATCAAAATCATAAAAGGATGCTCTCTGACAAAATGAACTTAGACATCAGTAACAGATGGGCATAGGAAGAAATTAAATAACACACTCTTCAGTAAGTAATCCATGGGTCAAAGACAAAATCACAAGGGAAATTAGAAAATACTTTGAGATGAATGAAAATTAAAACACAACATACCAAAATTTATGGGATGCAGCTAAAGCAGTGCTTAGAGGAAAATTTATAACTGTAAACACCTATATTTTAAAAAAGAATGCCTTCAAGTCAATAATCTTACCTTTTACCATAAGAAACTAGAAAAGAAGAAGAGCAAAGTAAATACAAAGCAAGTAGAGGAAGTAAATAACTAGTGGTAGAGCAGAAACAATTAAAATAAAATAGAAAAATACTAATCAATAAAAAGTTGGTTGTTTGAAAAGACTGACTCAAGTAACAAATCTTCTTTTTAAGATTTTATTTATTTATTTGACAGAGAGAGAGAGAGCACAAGCAGGGGGAGCGGCAGGTAGAGGGAGAAGCAGGCTCCCTGCTGAGCAAGGATCCCAATGCAGTACTTGATCCCAGGCCCCTGGGATCATGACTTGAGCAGAAGGCAGACGCTTAACTGACTGAGCCACCCAGGTGCCCCTTGAGTAACAAATCTTTAGCTAGACTAAGCAAGAAGAAAAAGAGAGAAGACAGAACTTACTAAAGGCAAAGATGAAGAGGGGGATGTCATTACCAACTTTACAAAAATAAAAAGGATTATAAGGGAATAGTATGAACATCTGTGCATATAAATATATAGTTATATACACAAACCATTTGTATGAATCACTGAATAGGAAAGGATTTTCAAAGCAGAAACCATCAAGAAAAAGACCGAAATTTTTGACTATCTGAAAACATAAAATGTCTGTATATCTGAAAAATAGCATTAATAAAACTACAAGAAAATCAACTGAGGAAATGATTTGCAATATATAGGATGGAGCCAAAGTGTATTATAACTACCGAGTATTTGTAAATTAGTCACAAGGTCAATACCCAAAGTGAAAAGGGGACAGCAGCTGCAAATGAAGCAACTTATAAAATCCAAAACACCAACTGTCAGGAAACAGAAAAAAGTCAAATTCAGCAGCAATATTTTAAAAAAGCAAAACAATGAGGTGGCATTTTATTATGTGATTTGAGGCAAGCTACTTATACTTTCTATACTTCATTAAAATCTAATTTTAATTTTTATCAAAGTAATACATGCATGTTGCTTTACATGTACATCATTTCTAGAGTTAAATAAAAATTACAAAGGTAATCACAAAAAGCAGCCGACTCCGGTGCCTGCTCTCCTCACTGCTGATTTCTGCCTTCTGTGGGCAACCATCTTCAGCTCTTTCATCTAGCAAGTATGACCTGCGGCCCCGCGGCACGGGATGAGTAAAAGCATAAATAGCCTTTGCTTGAGAAGGCTGAGACTGAAGCTGTGTCCCGAACGAAAAGCCAGATTTCTTTTAAGGCAAGGAGAGGATGAGGGCAACTCAGAGAAGACGGTGCATCAGCCGGAGGGTTTGGAGGTGGGGAGCGGTGGGGGCGTGGCCAAGGAGGGGCGGAGCATCCTGGGGATGGTGGTGTAGAGAAGGTGTGGCCAGGGTGGCTGACACGTGAGCATCATCAGGTGCAAGACGGGATCAGGGGCAGCGGGCTTTAGTTCCAGTTTCTTTGAGAGGAGTACACAGTGGGCCGGGACTAGAAGCTTAGTCTCACTTGGGCTCACGGAGGACCCGAGAATGGCAGCCTCACACCAGATCTAGGAAAGCCCATCACGGTGCCTAGCACACAACAAGCATTTCATAACCTCAGCCATCATTAACATCGCATTATTATATTGGCAAAGATAAGTGTATTTGCTAATATCCAGCACAGGTCGGAGTTTGGAGAGCTAGATGCTGCTGATACTGAATTTATGCAAACCTCCCAGAAGGCAGTTGGCTCTATGTTGCAAAGGGCTTTTTGGTTTTGGTTTTTGAGTATGTATGCACGGAGGCAAGAACTTCATAGGATTTTATTCTTTTTTTATTAAGATTTATTTATTTATTTCAGAGAGAGAGTGAGAGCATGAGTCAAGGTAGTGGCAGAGGGAGAGGGAGAGAGAGAATCTCAAGCAGACTTCCCACTGAGCATGGAGCCCGATGTGGGGGCCTGATCTCACCACCCTGAGGTCCTAACCTGAGCCAAAACCAAGAGTCATTTGCTGAACCGACTGACCCACGCAAGCACCCAGGAGTTTATTCTGAAGAAATACTGGGCAGATACACAACCATGTGTGTATAAGGTGATTCATCTCATTGATTTTAATAGGGAAAACTAGAAAACATAATTGTTTGGTAATAAAGATCTGTATAACGAATAAGGCAGCTCCAAGACAGAATACTGTGAAGTTGTTAAAAATCGCATTTTAGGGAAATATCTTGAATGGAAACATACTAAGTGAAAACTAAGTTTAAAAATGAATAATATGATCTCAAATGTATAAAAAATATGTATTTATATACACGTAAAAGTATCAACAGTGAGGGGCACCTGAGTGCCTCAGTCAGTTAAGCGTCTGCCTTCTGCTCAGGTCATGATCCCGGGGTCCTGGAATTGAGCCCTGTGCTGGGCTCCTTGCTCAGCGGGGAGCTTGCTTCTCCCTCTGCCTGCCGCTCCCCCTGCTTGTGCTCTCTCTCTGTCTGTCAAATAAATAAATAAAATCTTTAAAAAATATATCAACAGTGAACTATGATTACAGACAGGTTTTCTCTTCTTTGTGTGTTTCTCTGTGTGTGTTCCAAATTTGCTTCAGTGAAATTTTCCTTCTATTTGTAAGTTGTTGTTGTTGTTGTTGTTTAATTTTTTTTTGGCAATGGAGGGAAAAACTCAAGAATGTTACTGGGAAAAGTGTAAAGATTTACATCACCCAAGTTCATGCTTCATTATCTACTTTTTGAATATTCTCTAATTGATTCTCTAATTCATCAATGGGCTTTGGGTTTGTCTTTTCCAACCTGGAAATTGTCGTCTTACAGGAAACTCTTTTGGCCTGGGGGGGTTTCTTATCCTCAATGTTTCTGTCAGACCAGAGCCATGAAACCCCCCTGTAAGCCTCAACTACTCCCAATGACAGCAGAAGTCTGCAGAAGTTACTAATCTTACCAACCCTTTAGCTGCAGGTCCCTGTGATTCGTGGTGGAATCACTGTACGCAACAGGCATAGATCTCTTTTATTGGCAGAAGTGCCTCCGCAGCAGAACAGTGTCAGCAGGGCTAATTTCCCTTCTCTCCTTCAAAGTCCCTGGAACACCGAGTAGCAGCAATGTAATTAAGTAAGCTGATAGTGGCATCTCCAGTGGAGGCCATTCTCACTTCACACAAACATTCTCAAGCAACAGGTGTTAGTGATGTTTGTGGCATGCACCGACAAATCCGGAGATACCTACAGCAAGCTAAAAGCCGAACAAGAAAATTGTTCCAGAAAATAACAGATGCTCTCAGATCAACCCCAGACATGATCAGGATGTCCAGCTGGGGAGACATCAATATTATAGACCACTCAATTAAAAATTATGTGCTCAGGTTTGATTTATGATATTAGTCCCTGATTTGGGGATCTGGGAATGGTAGATAAAATGATGTAGGAGTATCAGAAAAGTCTGTGGACTTTCAAGATCCCATGTCATACCTGCTAGAGCATTTTGCAGTTGGGAGGCCAAGTAAGGTATGAGAGAGGGTGTTGGCTCCAGAGTCAGGCAGAAATGTGTTTTAAGGTCAGTCCCACCGGTCTAGATGTGTGACACTGAGCAGGTAATTAAACTTCTCTGAACACATTTCCTCACCTGTAAAGTAGGTAGAGAAATGCCTGTCTCGGAGGACTGTTGTGAATATGAAATAAAAGAATGCATAGTGCCCGTGGACATTCCACCAGTGGTGGTACTGAACATCGTTGGTAACATTAAGGGACCAGCACACAGTATCACATAGAGCAGCAAAGCAGACTTTGACAAACAAACAAACCCAAATGATTGGGTGGCTGAGGCATCCAGTTCCTTACTGAGGAAAATAAGAGAACACTTTTGTTTAAGACTAATCATGGGGTTAAACCAACCAATCTTGAGTTCAACTCTTCCATACGCAAAATGTGGCAAAAATATATCACTATTCCAGAAAAGGCTTGGGAGGGGAAGAAGTGTTGTCTAGAAATTTAAAGGTATTCTTGAGAAAAATCAGAATTTCATTTAAAATTTTAAAAATCACCCCAAGCAAATTGATAATTTTCTAGAAAGTTCCTAATGGCTAGAGGGTGGGCATTGAAATAAAAAAAATGTGAAAAATCATCAAGAAAAGTCTGCTATGTAGTAGTTACATTTTAATTATTAACTAATTATTTTTTAAGTAAAATAATCGAAATGCTGTCACATATTGCTTTGGATCTAGAACTAAAATCAATCAAAGCACAGTGAAGAAATTTGGGATCTAGACTCAAAGTTATATGGTGGATTCCCTACTCTGTCTTTCCCAGTTGATTGACCTTGAGTAATTTCTTTAACTCCCGAACCTATTTTTCCATCTGCAAAATGGTGATTAAAATGCCCTTTTCTGGTCGTTGTTAGATCACTGAGGTGATGTAGAGTCACAAAAGCTGAGATATGCCAGCTCTGGCTTACAGGAAGGTCATGGTGAGTCCTGGAAACCTGGGTGGCATATGACTCTCAATGACAAGTTGAAAGATTTTGTGGAGAAATCAGGGGACGGGGGGTAGCTTGTTCTACCACCATACAGCTAAGATGTAGAGGGGAGATTTTCTGAAAGTTGACTTAAAGCTTCAGACCTGAAGAAACATAATTTTATTTAACAAGAAAAAAGATGGAAGTATAATGTCTGAAACCATTTTATTCTATAATTTTGATTGTTTCTTAGCTTTATCATAATGAAATAAACACAGCAATAGTCTTCTTACATAGATGGATGGATGTACAAGTTAATGAAATGACATTTTATGGGCTAAAGGGAAGGAAAATTTGAATGCTGTCCATGGAATTAAATTGTCCTGCTCACTCGTCTTTCATAGTAAATACCGTTGGCTTTGCCAGGCAAGTGGCGACAATGAAGGTACTGTGGGGATCTGACGGCCAACTAGCACAGTAGCGTGGCATTTATCTGGACAGGACTCAGTCTTAATGCCGAGACTTCACTGAGGGTCAGGCCTGCAAGGCCAGAGTTCAGAGGGCCTAGTTCATATTGTTTATTATTGTGGTGGTGGTGAAAATATTTTATGATAATAAATGCAATTTTTAAAAACCATCCAGTATATAATCAGAGCAGAAACAATATTTTTGTGTCAAGTAAACATTATGACCTAAAACTCCACAATTGTCATAATCAAATAATTGATTGGCTTAGGGGTGCCTGGTTGGTGAAGTCGGTTAAGCGGCCAACTCTTGATTTTGGCTCAGGTCATGATCTCAGTGTCCTGGGATCAAGCCCCGAGTCTGGCTCCACACTCAGTAGGGAGTCTGCTTCAGGATTCTCTTTCTCCCTCTGGCCCTCCCCCCACTTGCTCTCTCTCTCAAATAAATAAATGAATCTTAAAAAAACAAAACAAAACAAAACTTTGATTGGCTTGGCTGAACTGCTGACACACAGACTAAAAAAAAAGAAAATTTTGGCGGAGGTCAAAGAGATTGCTGCCTGTGTTCTCCTCTAGGATTTTGATGGTTTCCTGTCTCACATTTAGGTCTTTCATCCATTTTGAATTTATTTTTGTGTATGGTGTAAGAAAGTGGTCCAGTTTTATTCTTCTGCATGTAGCTGTCCAGTTTTCCCAACACCATTTGTTGAAGAGACTGTCTTTTTTCCATTGGATATTCTTTCCTACTTTGTCGAAGATTAGTGGACCAGATAGTTGTGGGTCCATTTCTGGGCTCTCTATTCTGTTCCATTGATCTATGTGTCTGGTTTTGTGCCAGTACCATACTGTCTTGATGATGACAGCTTTGCCTTAGCAACTTCTTACCAGACACATCTCCCGGAGGTGAGAGAAACGAAAGCAAAAATGAACTGTTGGGACTTCATCAAGATATAGAGCTTCTGCACAGAGAAGGAAACAATCAACAAAAGTAAAAGGCAGCCTACAGAATGGGAGAAGATATTTGCAAATGACATATCTGATAAAGGGTTAGTATCCAAAATTTATATCAAAATCAAACCCAAAAAAATAATCCAGTTAAGAAATGGGCAGAAGACACCGAATAGACATTTTTCTAAAGAAGACATGCAACTGGCTAACAGACACATGAAAGATGCTCCACACCAATTACCATCAGGGAAATACAAACCGAAACCATGATGAGATACTGCCTCCCACCTGTCAGAAGGGCTAAAATTAACAACACAAGAAGCAATAAGTGTTGGCGAGGAGGCAGAGAAAGAGGAACCCTTTTGCACTGTTGATGGGAATGCAAACTGGTGAGGCCACCGTGGAAAACAGTATGGAGGTTCCTCAAAGAGTTGAAAATAGAACTACCCTATGATCCAACAACTGCCCTACTAGGTATTTACCTAAAGGATACAAAAATACAGATTCAAAGGGGTACATGCACCCCGATGTTTATAGCAGCATTGTCCACAATAACCAAACTATGGAGAGAAGCCCCAGTGTCCGTCGATGGATGAATGGATAAAGAAGATGTGGTATATAGATGCAATGGAATATTACTCAGCCATCAAAAAGAATGAAATCTTGCCATTTGCAATGACATGGATGGAGCTAGAGTGTATTATACTAAGTTAAGTCAGTCAGAGAAAGACAAATACCATATGATTTCACTCATATGTGGAATTTAAGAAACAAAACAGACAAATATATGGGAAGGGGTAAAAAAAGAGAGAGAGAGGGAAACAAACAATAAGAGACTCTTAACGATAGAGAACAAACTGAAGGCTGATGGAGGAATGTGAGTGGGGGATGGGCCAGATGGGCGGTGGCGATTAAGGAGGGCACTTGTTATGATGAGCACTGGGTGTTATATGTAAGTGATGAACCACTGAATTGTACTCCTGAAACCAATATATTGCACTGTATTTGAACTAGAATTTAAATAAAAAAGTGTTCAAAAAAGAAAATTTCTCGGAGTGGAGGGCCAGCACATGTCAAGTGAGCTGTGCGGTCTTGTGATCCCCTGCAGCAGGCACTGAGATGTATATCTTAAGAAACTTACAGCGATAGAGAGGAGAAAGGAAGGAAAGGGGTCTTTCTTGATTTGCAAAATGGCCTCATGCTGCCCTTGTTATTCCTCTGACACCATTTATGGGCTCCTGGACCTTTTGATATTCCTCATAGAAACTTATTTTCTCAGGGTCTGTTTCATTTCAAAGAGACCAGCTAATCCACACCACTGAGTTACCCCTAATTCACAGACACTTTAACTGCAGCTAGGCCTTAATTCAAAGGAATGAGTCTAATGCTGGGATTTCAAGCCAAAATTGCCTCTGGGCTCCCAAGTGCCGTTCTTTGTCAGAGAACCCACCAGACTGCAGTCACACTCTTCAGAGAAAGACACTGTGTTTCATTCTTCTTTGCATTTCCGGCACCCAGAACAATTCTTGTCCTCTAGTGAGTACTCCCTAAATGCTGGTTGAATGAAAGTAGGAAAGAATTGATGAAACCAGCGAAGATCTTTTATGGCAGGTCCCAACTGTTGTTGAACAATATATTATAATACAGGTCAACTGAATGGGTCTAGTAGTAGACCCATTTGTCTAAATGTTGGCTGTAGGTGAAGTTCTCTTTGCTATCAAGCAGGGGGCATTTTCCTTCTGTTTGAGACACTGTGGGGATGAGTAATTTGCTCTCTCTCTCCGTTTCCATCTCTGTCTCTCTCCGTTTCCATCTCTGTCTCTCTCTGTCTCTGTCACGCACACACGTACACGTGCGCACGGGCCCTCCAGCTCTCTGCCATCTCCCCCCACAGCCTTTGTGATAAATCGAGAGCTACAAAACTACCTGAGCTGCGCAGCTTTAAAAAGAGAAAGCTGTCTGAAATACGCACAAATATTGTGACTCCCTGGAATGAAAGCTTCTCTCCCAGGAGTCGGGAGGAGAGAGCGTGCTGAAAACGGAACCCCTTTGAACATCCCATCCTTTAGGTGAGGCTCCCATTTAAGAGCAATCCCTGGGGGCTCCGTGCTTGTCATCTTCCCGACACTTTTTTGCACTGGGCTGTTTATTAGTGAGATGGCTAACACAAAGGATGGAGGGAGGCGGACGGAGCACCGGCTTTGTTCGCAGACTGCACCTTCTGGATGGATGCGGCCCTGCAGTCAGATTTCAGATTTCTCTGCAATTTCAGTTTTAATCCCTCCCTGGGCATAGATCTCTCATAAAGGCAAATTGGTGTGGTAGAAATCGTGGCTTTAAAATCAGACACACCTAGGTTCAAATTTTTGTTCCGCTACTTACATTGTGATTCGGGGCATATCACTTCGCCCTTTCACGTCTGACTTTTCGCATCTGTGAAAGGGGGTTAACAGGGATTTTGCAGAGCTGTATTGGTGGGCAGGGCTAAATGGGACCAGGCTCAGAGGTGGTCAGCTGCCCGTCTAAATGCAATTCCAAAAGAAGAGCAAGGGGGTTCTGTCTTTGGGGCCACCAGGGCCAGGAGCAGGAACAGTCTTCCTGTTTGAGGGCTTGTTTGCCTTGTCTTCTTGTTCCAGTAACTTTAATAAGGCGACGATCCATTTAAGCCAAGTCTTCTCAAAGTCCTGCAGAGGGCAGTGAGCCATGCCTGCCGTCTGCCCTTTTGCCTGCTGCAGGGGGCCTTTGTTGTTCTGTGTTCCTTTGAGGAATGCCTACTTCTCCCACAACAGCTCTTAGCAGCCTCCTGTGAGTGAGGTCCGAGCAGGCTGGCTGTGGCTGGCCCGGAGCTGGGCTGGGACATGTCATAACTCTGCCGACTTCTGGATTGGCTTTGCTTTCCCCTCCCTGCTCTCCGCACCAGCTTCCACTCCGCCTTGGACGTGCGGACACTGGTCAAGACTGGCCTCCTTTGGGGCAACTGCAGTGTCACTGTGACTTGGAGAGAAATGCTTTCTGCCGTCAGTGCTTGAGTACCTGGGACATTCTCTCTCCCATCACCCCCTAACCGTCTGGCTCACTCATCAGGGGGAGAAGAAGGGAAGGAGATCACTCTGACACTAAACAGAAACAAATGGACTTCTCTGGGTCCTAAAAATGATCCATGCCGAATCATTAATTAACTAGCTGATCAATAATTCTACACTTTTAAGACAAGACTGATTTAAAAACTTCCAATCCAGTAGTGGATGTAAAAGATGCTTACTGAGCATTTATTATGGACCAGGCATTGCTGTAAGCACCTTACAGACGTCACTTACTCTGTGCAGTGTGTAGTCTCTGAAATCAGATCGTCTCAGTTTGCATTTTGGCTTCAACTTGGAGTTGCCATATGGCCTCGGGTCATTCATGGTTTCACCTCACTAAGCCCCAGTGTCTCCGTCAGTTTCTTCGCAGGGGATGTCTTTCCTCGGGGTCCTAACCTGGCTGACTCCTTCTCATTGTTTAGGTTTCAACTCCTCAGAAAGATGTTCTCCTGATCACCCTCTGGCCACCGCACTCCCCACCCACCATTGTTTCCACTGTGTTACTGGGCTGGTTTCTCTTCAGCCACAACACAAGGTTCTTAAGAGGACCTTTTATCCTAGGTGTGGCTTCTAGGTGTGGAGCTACATCAGTGAACTGCAGGCACCCCCATGGGGCTTGCATTTTATTATTTTATTTTATTTTTTTAGTGAGCTCTATGCCCTACTGGGACTCAAACCCATGACCCCAGGATCAAGAGTCCCATGGTCCACTGACTGAGCCAGGCAGGCACCCCGGGGCTTGCATTTTAGTAGGTAGAGACAGACAGATAGGTGGGTGGATGATAAATAAACAAATAATATTCTAAATATTCAAAATTCTTTGTTTACCGCCTATCTCCCTTAATAAAATTATTAGCTCCTTTTTTTTTTTTAAAGATTTTATTTATTTATTTCACAGAGAGAGAGAGCGAGAGCAGGAACAAGCAGAGGGAGAGGGAGAAGCAGGCTCCCCGCTGAGCAGGGAGCCCGATGTGGGGCTCGATCCCAGGACCCTGGGATCATGACCTGAACCGAAGGCAGACGCTTAACGACTGAGCCACCCAGGCCCCCCTAAAATTATTAGCTCCTTGAGGGCAAGTTCTCATCTCTCTTGATTTCTCATGAATCTCCAGTGCCTCTCACTGTGTTTAGCACACCATATGCTTCAAAAAAATGAAGTAAAAAAGTAAAGGGTAAGATTTTGAAGAGAAGTAGATAATCCATGCTAAAGCTCTTAGCGTCATGCCTGGAGCATGGTAAACACTTAATAAAGTGTTGGCTGTTTTTCCATTGGATTCCAAAGCTGTGTTCTTAACCACTTTACCACATTGTGTCTATAATAATTATAACAGTAATCACATTGTTATTATAGAATTACACGTAACAATGTACAACTTACTGAATTCTACCGTATGCCATCACCTGTCTAGGTATATTAAAATAGTATCTTATTTAATTATAACCCCACAATAATCCTAAAAGACATTCTTATCTTTATGTACCAAATTCCTATAATAAAAAGCAGACTGGGGTAAGCATCAAAGACAAGTGCAAGCAAAACGCTGCGCGATTTCAGAGGAGGAAGAGACTCGTGTGGCCAGGGAGGCTGGAAGCGGGTTAGCAGCAGAGGAGAACCTTGGAGGCTAGTGGGGCCGCAGCAGGGAGGGGGTAGGGCCTGATGGGGTGCCCGAGGCAGAGAGGACAGCCTAAGACAGAGCATGAGAAGAGGGTGTGGAACGGCGTGCTGCTCACATGTGGTGGGAGGTGTGGCTCGTGAGGGGAGCAACCGATAGGGCTGGAAATGCAGCAGAAGGGGGCCCTCGAAGGCCAAGTGAAGGAATTTAAGCTTCATTACATAGGCGGTAGGGAGCACTGCAGTTTTTAAGCAGAGGAATAGGAAGAACCAGAATTAGGAACCTTGGGAAGATTAGTTTGGTTCTAGACTGGATAGCAAAGAGGTGAGGCCAAAACTGGTTAGGAAGGCAGCTGCAACAGCCAGGTGGTGGACGGGGGGGCCTGGTTTGGGGAGCCGTGAGGGGACTACAATGAAGGGGGCAAATGTGATGGGCGGCCTTTCCTGGCCCAGCTACAGGCAAGAGGGACCGGGAGGGGACAAACGTGGCTGTGTGGTCTGAAGCTTCCGTGAACGACGCTCTTCTGATGGATCTGGCACACTACTGAGCCTAGACCCCTCCTTTGTCGTTGGTTACTAATTCTCCCTAGCCACACCAGGTGTAAAGGTTTCAGAGAGTCCAGAGAAATGCATATCCCTTTTCTGGTAACATTCCTAACACCAAAGGCAGAGTCTTCCTAACCCAGCATCAACAGTATGTCACAGGATAACTGGCGCACTGGCCCCAAATTTTGCCTTTGCTGTTGCAATCTTCTGTTGGCCCCTTCAGCCCCACGCCCCAGCCTTCCCACCCTCCTCTGTGCCTATGAGGCTGATCAGGGGCACCGCATGCACCCACTCTCTGGCCTCTGGGTTTTGGTTTGTGGGGAGACGGGCAGGAGACTGGAGCCCGAAGTCCTCTGGCTCCTTCCCCGTGGGGTCTGGCCAGGCTGGCTCCCTGGACCAAAGGCATCAGCTCTTGTGAGACAGCCTCCCCACAGAGCCAGGCCTCTCTGCCTCTAGGGTTCCGGTAACAGCTCCGTGCGCTTGCCTCTTCGGCCCAGGGATGTGACCCTTGGCCCTGGGGTGCACACTATCCCACTACACTCACCCACAGCTTTGTACATGACTCCTTTATGGACCTCCCCTTCGAATTACCCTGATCTGGGTGTGCCCTTGCTTTCATTCTGGTATGCTTCCCATATTCCTTGTTTCTTCACAGCCTCCAGGTTTTCATTTACCCCCCAGGGCCTCACCTTTGAGGCAAATTCTGTTCTCCTCTCCTTCTCACCCCCCACCTCAGAGTTCTGTTCAGGATTTCCACTCTTGTGGGGCCCCCTTCTGCACACTATTCTCCCCTTATTGTGGGGGTTTTCTCCTAGCGAGCTCTACACAACTCAGGACTAGACGAAGGACGCAGAGTCAGATCTGTCTTCTCTTTTTCTTTCTTGTAAAACAAAATTACTGGCTCTATTAGTTGGTCTTGTGTAGCTAAAACCCTGTTCCAATCATTAATTAATTCCTAAGAGCGGATCGACCTTGCAGTCAGTGCAGTGTCCTGTCATTTAGAACAACATCACTGGGGAGGCTCTAACAGACATGGCCTTGCCATTTCAACGTATCCATTTCTGTGCTGGTTATTCTCTGCCCCTTCAGATCCGCTTTCTGCTCTTCTCCAGCACTCCAGGACTGTGAAGAAACCAGAGAGGGGCAGGGTCAAGCTCTGGAGAGAGGCCTTTTCTTGCTGTGTCTCCAAGGACAGCTCCTTCAGGATCCTGTATTCAGAGAGGTGTCTGTCTGAGAATTTGGGATTCTGAATTCAGCTTATTCCTGGAGTTCAGACTTTATTTTGGGAAAGCACATCAATAGAAATTTTATGTGATTTTTGATGAGCTTGAAGGGATTTTAGAGTGTTAGGATCACAACTATGACTTCTGAATTAGACCAAATCTAGGATGATAGGTTGCACTCCAGCCTTCCAGACTCTGAATGACTTTCAAAGGTATGTGTTGTGTCTGTAAAGGTCCCAGCAGATGGCACGCCCCAGCTGGAAACCGATGAGAGTTTAAGGCACGAACTGTGCACAGAGGCATGGGCAGGGTTAAGGGGACAAGAAGGAAGAGTAAAGCACCCAGGTACTAGCAATGTGAGAAACTGATAGCACCCGAGGGCTGAAGGGACAACGTGAAGGAGCTGTTTGCAGAGCCTGGCAAGAGCCACAACCATGGGCCAAGGGCCACTGACAACCTGGCAGAGGAGTACGGGGGACGAATACCCTGACCTCTCTCTCCTTAGAAGGAGATTGCGATCTCATGCTAGTCACTTTCCCGCCAAACCTAACTGGAATCCAGCAAGAAGGGTAGCCCCGTACTGGAGTCTCTCCCATGGTACCATCATCCTCCAAGGAATGAAAAGCAAGGGTGATGGCAAGCTTTCATAAAACCACATCTCCATCTCCTCGTATTGGGCTTCTTTTCTTCTCCCCCACTCCCCACCCCATAGTTTGCTTTTGTTTCTCTGCTGTTCGGGGACTCCTCTCTGCCTAGGTCTCACCACTCTCAGCACAATAAAACCTGATCTCCCTCTAATTCCCTGTTACTCTCATGGGTCTTCCTCCTGTCTTCCCGCTACACTGTGTCATAGACGAAATACTTGATTACTGATTTAATGTGATGATAGTGGTATTGTCTGGAGACATAGCATTTATGGAACAAGGTGAGGCTGGCTCATGATCACCCAACTGTGTCTTTTAAGGTGGGTTCAAAGAGCTAAAAGTGACCAGAATGAAGGAGAAATGTTAGACAACATGCCATTTTAATGGAGATCCCAAACATTTAAAAGACACATCCAGAACTCAGCTTTGCCAGGAGAGGTGAGACTTGGCACAGGATAAATTTCCTGGGTCTCATAAAACCTCCACCAACAGAACCATGTCCTGCATTCCGTCTTCCTGGACGTGAGCTGGAATCTCTGACAAGCTTTGGTGGCACGGCGAGCTCACCTCTCCCGTTAGTGCCGAACGCTATCGGGTACAGAAGTGAAGGGTCAAAGCCTAAGAGGACATCGGGCAACAGAAAATGGCGTCAGTTGGCTTAGCATTCAGACCTCACCCTGACGGCTCTCCTGGAGGCTTTGCCCCTCATGATGATCCTCTCCACATCTTGATGGGCGGTGGCCTTGACGGGCGGTGGCCAGGTGTGCCCAGAGCCCTGTGCTAAGCTGTGTGGCTTCTTCCCATGTTCTGCGTCTCTCCCAGGTCCGCCTTGCCCCAGCTCAATCCTCCCTCCTTCTCTGCAGCTTCGTCCTGGTCTCTTCCTGCCGGCGTCTCCAGGCCGAAATGATGGCTTCATCGTCCATCTCTTCCTCCTCCTCCCTGTCAGTGCTTCTCCGATACTGGGACCGCCGCCCTGAAGCAAACCTCCCTTCTTCCCGGTTTTCCATCCTCTCTCTTTCTCCCTCCTCCTCGGACCTCATGAAGCTCTGGGTGAATTTCCTCTTGGCTCCAAATTCAGAAAAGTCCGAGTTGGACGACTCTTCCACATCTTCCCAGTCCCTGGGCCTGGCCCAGTCCGGCCGCCGCGCTTCCGGAGACTCTTCCCCGTCCGAGGGCTCGGGGGTCCGGCGGAAGAAGTAGGGCTCTGGGCTCTCCTCCCGGGAGCTTGAGGTCTCACTGAACGTTGACCTGGAGAATCTGTGCACCGCTCTGCCCTCCCTGGTAGAGGAAGAAGAGACCCGCGAAGTGCTCCTTACAGAGTTGCCATTGGCCTCCTGGTAGGAGGACGTGTCCTGTTCCTCCGACTGCGATTTGGAGAAGCTGTAGCTCGAGGACTTGGACTCGGTCTCCCGGAGCAGGGAAGATCTGGTGTACTTGCCCCTGGCGCTTGCAGACCAGTCACTCGGGGGAGGAGGTCTGTCCTCTGTCCCGAGGCCGCTGAGCCAC
Source organism: Halichoerus grypus (assembly GCF_964656455.1). Lineage (NCBI taxonomy): Eukaryota > Metazoa > Chordata > Mammalia > Carnivora > Phocidae > Halichoerus > Halichoerus grypus. The sequence continues at coordinate 97,516,501 of NC_135718.1, read as the reverse complement.
TTGGTAATGCTGCCCTGCCTCTCTCTGCCCGCCCTCCGGGAGCTGGCGCAGCGATCGGACGCAGCCGGGGAGGAGCACGTGTCCGTTTCGGGCTTCTGGGAATTACCGCGGGAAGAATACCGGAAGCTCCCTATGGCACTGTCGGTGTCCTCATCCCTGTCACCCACGCCATCACCTTCCTCTTCCTTGACCTTCTTCTTCTTGAAAAGGGAGCTCCGCTTGTTGTCGGAGGCCAGCTTCTCCATCTTGTACTCGGACATCTTCTCCCTCAGGTCCATCTGCATCGCCCTCTCCTTCCGGCCGAGCTCCTTCAGGTCTACGCTGTCAGCGAAGAGGCTGTAGAGCGGCTTGCTGGTCCCCCCGCCCGGCGCGGGGCTGCCGCGTCCACTGAGCAGGGGGGCCCGGGCCCCCCCCGGGCCGCGGGCCGCCGGCGCCGCCTCGGTGCTCGCAGCGGCCGGCGAGCGGGACAGCAGGAGCATTTCGTTTCGCTTCTGGGCGAGGGTTTCGCTGACCACGTTGGCGATCCAGTTCTGAATGCTGGCGACGGAGACGGTGTCCCCAGGCCCCACGGGCAGGTCAGGCGGCGCCGCGCTGGCGGTCGGGGCCCAGCACCCCCCTGCGTGGCTTCCAGCCTGAGACGGGCGGGAGCCGTGGCTCTGGGCGCTGAGGACCGAGGCCGCGTCCTCGGCGCTGATCGAGGGAGCTGCCGCCCAGACGGCGGACCGGGGGATGCTCGGGCTGGCGGCCGAGCCGTCTGCCTCCCAGCTGCCCACGGACTGGCTCTCCTCCAGCGTCTGCCGGCTCCTCTCCAGCAGCTCCAGCCTCCGCTGCCTCTTCTTGGCCGAGGCCGAGTCCTCCCCCTTGCTGAGCGCCGCCACCTCCTGCTTGCTGTCGCCGCCCACCTTCTTCTGGTGCCCCAGCTTCCAGGCCCGGTAGGCCGTCAGGTCCACGTCGGAGCCCTTCGGCTCCCTCTCCGCCTCCTCGGCGGCTCGCTCACTGCTGCCGTCCTCTGCCCCCAAGTCTTTCTTGTGAAACCCAAACTGGACTCGCTTGATCTTCCACCTCTCCAGGGCGGTGAGCTTGTCCTGCGTCCTGCTGCAGAAGTTACAGGAAGAGGAGGCCTCCGAAGACACGCTCTCCTGGTCCTCCGCTCGCACGCTGCTCCCCACCTCCGGGCTCGTGGCCGCCCCCTCCGTCGTGCTCCGAGAGCGGTAGCGACGGGAGGCTTCCTCCTCAATCTCCAGCAGCCTCTGCGTCCACATGTCCCACGTGCCGTCCGTGGACACTGAGTCGGAGCGGCCCGTCGCCCCGCCGCCCTGGCCGCTCGTCTCCAGCGGCGGCTGCGGGCCCCGGGGGTCGCGGCTGCTGACGCTCTCCGAGGGGCGGCTCTCACTCAGCGTGTGCCGCCGCCTTCTCCTCCCGAACCAGCCGGCCTCGCCGGCCTCCCCCTCGGCCTCCGCCCCCTCCCACCTCCGAAGCCCTCCCGCCTGCAGCCCCTCATTCCGGCTCTGCCACTCCTGGATCCTCCGGTCCACGGCCCGGTCCTCGGGCTCCTCCCTACCCTGGCCGGAGGCGGGCCGCTCGCCATTTCCCCCGGGGGGGCCCTTGCCTGGGGGGAGGCCCTGCCCCCTCCTCCACTCCTCATACAGCTTCTCCTCCTCGTCTTCGTCGATGAGGGTGAAGGGCTTGGACGCCCGGCTGGCCTTCCCCCAGGAGGAGCCGCTCAGGAGGCTGGCGGTGTCGCTCTCCTCCTGCACCGTGAGGCTGTGCACTCTGGCCCCGTCGTTGCTCTCCACGTCCTCGCCCTCCTCAGCCTCATCTGTCCCCCCTTCCTGGCTGTAGTCTTCCTCTCTCTCCTCCATCAGCTTCTCGTTGAGCTCCCGGAGCTGCTTCAGGAAGCCGTCGTTGGGATAGATGGCCCGCTTCCTGCGCACAGTCATCAAGGCCTCCAGCACGGCCATGTCGTGGAAGATCATCAGGTAGGCCACCACCAGCACGGCCGACCGGCTGAGGCCCATTTCGCTGCTGACCAGGACCTTCCCTGAAAGAAAGCACAGGACAAGAATGTATCCACAGTGGCTGCCTTATAAAGGTTCTTGTTAAAGTGCTGTTAAAAGGTACTGTTTAGATGTGCTGCATTTACTGTGTTTACTTGCCTCTGGAGTTCATCTGCGCTCAAGTCCTGTGAGGGACGAGCATCACTGCCCCCAGAGAGGGCCGCCAGGTGCCCTGCCCTGCTGCAAGCATCCCCCGAATTTGCCTGAATGCGGGCGGGGGGGGGGGCGGGAAAGGGAGCCAACACGCGTCCCCACTTTTGAAACACTGGAGTGCATTTCTACTTTCTTCCTGCCAAACTGAACATCGGAGGGAGGAGAAATAAAAGAATGGGGGAAAGGGGGAGAGACAAGAAAAGAAGTGAGGCTAGATGAATGAATCACAGGACTGTCGGTGTGGGAAAGCACCACAGGCATAGTTAAAACTTGAGAATTCCCTTTACAACATCCTCAATGTGGATCACCCACCATCCAGTAGAGAGACTGGATGCTTCCCGAGATGGGGAGCTCAGTATCACGCGTGTGTACCTGTGCGCACGCGCGCACGCACACACACACACACACACACACACACACACACACCCTTCACTCCATATTTAGATCAATCTACTCTTTTGAAACTTCCTTCGCATGTTAGAGCAAAGTATAACTCTCTGTAATGAGCATCCGAGCTCCTCCTCTGACATTCTGACGTTCTGGGGTCAATAACGAACATCTGTATGAATCAGGCCTTTTATACAAAAATATGTAAGAAGATCACTAACATATTCTTCATTAATTTTTTCCCCTTTTCCTGGCTATTCTGGGTCTCTCAATCATTATTTGGACATCTTTTCATGTCCCATTCCTATACTAGCCAAACTTGCAAGTCAAACTTTATTCGTTTTTTTTTTTTTTTTTCCTTAGGACTCTGTGTCAGGATGGAGCAAGTATATTTCAGGTTTGGACTGATCCACACAGAGGCCTCTCACCACTCTCATTCTGGGCACGGAGCCTTCCCTCATGCCATTTAAGCTGCAGTGTGGATGGATATGTCCTAAAATGAACTCAGGTTATCTTTTATATCAACTGAAACCTGTAAAGGTTTTTTAAAACACTGCTATTCAGTCATGCATCAGTTTTTTTTGGTCGCATTTTTAAAACATAAGGATAACGTTACAAATTCCTATTAATGTTTTTGGTAAATATAACCTGTTTTTTTTTTTTTAAAGAGTTTATTTATTTGACAGAGAGAGACACAGCGAGAGAGAGAACACAAGCAGGGGGAGTGGGAGAGGGAGAAGCAGGCTTCCCACCGAGCAGGGAGCACGACGTGGGGCTCGATCCCAGGATCCTGGGACCATGACCTGAGCTGAAGGCAGACGCTTAACGACTGAGCCACCCAGGCACCCAATATAACCTGTTCTTATAGCCTAATAGAAACTTTTACCAAGTCTTGACTCCAGCATTCAATAAATCGGTTATCCCCTTGCCTCATCTTCTGCTTTGAATCCTTCATAAGCCTGACAAACATGCCTTCTATGCCTTCATTCTGACGGCTGTTTACAACGCAGCCCAGAACCACGAGACCTCCTTCCAGGCTGCCATCAATCTATTTGCCAACAGTCTTTGGGGATGTTAAATCTTTTAAGAGTCCTAGGTAACAATATGGGATGGGCAGGGGGTGACTTTTATCAGCACGTCTTGCATCAGTGAAGACCATGTCTGTCACCCAGAAGGTCGGAGACCAAGGCAAGACTGGAAGGGACCTGAGGCCCAATAACGCTGAAAGGCGTTGCCGCCAACAGCCAGCAGTCACTAGAGGGAGGTAAGCGGGCAGAATAAAGCTGCTGCAGGTGCATCTACAGATTCCCTGTCTCACCTCTTCCCACCTCCAGCCCCGGGCTCAGCTGTCCCTCACCAAGGACCCCCCTTTAACTGGCTGACCAGGCCACCACTTACTGCTGTCAACACCAAAGTCTCCCTCCCTTCCTTCGGAGGTGGAGTCACCGGGCCGGCTCACGTCAGGACACGTCAGGCACAGCCAGCCAAGCTGCCTCACGAGGACATGGCAGCAAATGCTCCTTAGACTCAGTCTGGCAGAGACAAGGTTGGGGGTGCCATGCTTTTCTCGGCTGTGTTCCCTGCACCCTGGGATTCCTCTGTGGAGCCTCAGGGGCGGCCTGAGGACAAGGGGGAGGCAGGTGGTCAGGCCCTGGGTGACAGGACTGTCCTCTGTCAGGCACAAGGCCACACTGACACTCTGCAGATCGTGCTCTGCACGACTCTGGGGGGCACCTTGCACATCCATGTCAGAGTAGATTTGTAGATTTGTTTGGTTATGATGAAAAATTTCCAGCGGTAAAATGGCTTGAGGAAGGCGGTCTTTTTCTAATTTGCCGTCACCATTTTGATTAGCAGCGAGGCTGACTGCGGGAGGGAGGGTCCCTCTAGATGTGGTCCCTTTGTTCTAAGAGTTTGAAGGGTATGGCTAGCGGAGAGAGCACTGGGCTTGAGTAAGAAAGGTCTCTTTCCATTCTCAGCATGCCTCTACATGGCTCGCTTTTGGGTTGTATTCTCCCAATTCATAATTCTCATTTTCCGCAGAGCGTTCCCTCTTTCCATTTTCAAGAAAAACAAGAAGTACTTGCCTAGAAGCTACGCTCCCCGCCTTGCCAGCACGGATAGAATTCAGGGTTGACAAAGGACCAGAGTCTGCCAAGCAAATTTTCTCTCTAGGAGATTTGGAAATGGGACTGAGGCAGGGATTTAGCCAGTCTGTGTTCAGGCCTGTGGAGGGCTATGCTATCCGAGGTAGAAAGAAAAAGAGAAGATGGAAACCAAGAGTCCAGAGATTGCACAGTCCTTGTTCAGACGATCCTGGAGCCACATTCCCGTCTTTGGACGTTTTCTTGTGTTGTTATAATTAATGCCTTGACATGGTTTCTACTGACTAGCAACCAAGAGAACCTTGATTATTACACAGTGGCAAAGTCACAAAACCTTTCATGGGTCTCGATTTCCCCAACTGTAAAATGTAAATAACATCCTCCATTGTGGTTATTGTGATTATCACATAACCCACCCTGCCCAGGTGTTAGTTTTGCCTTTCTCCTCCTTAAGAACTGACTCCACAGCATCCTGGGGTAGAGGAAATCACAGAAACTAAGGCTTTAGGGATGGTGACAACCCTCAGGCCTGCAGTAGGAATCAACCCAGAGGTAACCCCAGGAAGGAGAAGGTCCTTTCCCTGCCTGGCAGGGGTGCGGGGGGAGGGAAGGCAGGCTGAATGCCACCGACTGCCAGCAGCCGGAGGAGAGAAGCAGGTGCGCGGGGCACGGGCCCCTGCTGGTGACGGGGGTCCACCGGGTCCCCGTTCCCCCTCTGCCCCCCCCCCCCGCCTGCGCCAGGCAGCCCTGCGCACCGCTTCGGGCCACAGGGCAGCCCACCCGGACCTCGCAGGAGTGCGGCCTCCGTTCTTGAAGCCCCGAAGAGACCCTTCCCAGCCCCGGGGGCGCAGCTCGGGTTCGCACAGCCCGTCGCCCCCGCCGTCTCCCTCCCCGCGCAGGGCAGCTTCTCCCGCCGCGTGGCCCTTGCTGTTGCCGCACTTCTGGGGACAGTCACCGTCCTGCGGGCCAGGTCCGCCCGCCCGGGGCCACGTCTACACCGGCTCCACCCCGCCGAGCTGCGCTGCAGAAGCAGCCCGAGAAATCCCCTCCCTGCGGGCGTTTGCAGACACGCTCAAGTCACGTTGGGTCAGAAGGAATATATTTTTTAAAGCGGGTTTTTTTTTCCCCCCATAAAAATGTGTCAAACCATATGTATTGTTTTGTATTCAGTTTTGTTCACTTAATCCGTTACAAACATCCCCTCACGGTAGCAAATATAAGGCTCCATTTTCATTTTTAAGGATAGCCGAGTTTTCTAGTCTATGCCCATATCAAAACTGACTTAACCAATCCACACTTCGTGTTTCTAATCATTCATAGTTTACATAATCCCATGAGTAATGGCCTTGTAAGCACATCTTTGCATGCGTATCTCATCTCCCTAGGGTGAGTCACTAGTAGAACTGCCCCCTCAAATGTCAAGTACTTTTTTTTTTTAAAGATTTTATTTATTTATTTGACAGAGAGAGAGGTAGCGAGAGCGGGAACACAAGCAGGGGGAGTGGGAGAGGGAGAAGCAGGCTTCCCGCCAAGCAGGGAGCCCGATGCGGGGCTCGATCCCAGGACCCTGGGATCATGACCTGAGCCGAAGGCAGACGCTTAACGACTGAGCCACCCAGGCGCCCCTGTCAAGTACTTCTTAAGGTTCTGACTAAGGGCTGTTGTTTGTTTTAAGCATTGAAAAGAGGAGAAAACTATTTCATATATATACATACATATGTAATATATATATATATACACATAAAATTTATAAATTTATGAATTTCATTTTAATAAAAATCTCTATAAAACATTCTATGTATAGATATATATACATATATTTATAAATATACATATATACATACACATGTATATTTACCAGGTGCTGTGCTAAGTAAGCTTTTATATGCATTTTAAAATGTTAGTCCTCACAGCGAAGTTAGGAGGATCACATCTCTTTAACTTTGTTGTATTTACAAGGAAACTGAGGTTCTCCTGGAAAAAGAAACAGCCTGAGGTCCCATGAAATAGAGAGAGCAAAGCAAAGCCCAGACTCAAGCCCGAGGTTTCTGACTGGGATCCTGAACTCCCAGCGCCCCCGGGGCATGCATGGGCTGCCGCCCGTCCCCACTGAGGTGTCCCATCAACTCTGTGGCTGAGTCTCAGGTCATCTTGGGTCAACTTGGACGACAGCCACAGCCTCAGCACTGCTCTCCTAGCTCCCACTCCCACCCTCCCACCAGAGCAGAGAGAGAGTTTTCTAAAATGTAGATCAGATCAAGGCACTGTTCAACTCCCTCACTTTGGCCTAAAACTTCCTGCATGAAGGGGCCCCTGCCACTCTAACCCTTACCCACCGTGCTGACCCGCACTAGGACCTGCATCAGGATCCCTGATCCTGAACCCACCAAGCTTATTCTACTTTAAGAGCTTTGCGCTCTCACTTTTCCTGGCCAGGAATGCTCTTCCTCCGATTTTTCCATGGCTGGTTCCTTCTTGTCACTCAGCTTAAATGTCCTCTTCTTAGAGAGGACCTCTCAACCGCCCTCCCCAAGGAGCTAGCCAGTCACTCCAACACATCATCCTAGTTAGTCTCTGCCTCACTCTTGTCACTATCTGACGTTTTTCTTTGTAATTTTCTCTGCCCTCACTCTGGTGTGACATTTGAAGGTCAGGGGCTTTTTCTGTGTCTTTCACCACAAGCACCTAGAACAGTGCCTGGCATGTGTTAGGCCCTCAATAATTATTGATAAGATGAATGATCATCCTTTCCTTTCCCCTCCTCTTAGAATGAGACAACAATCTTCTTAAGACAGATAATCCGGAGGTTTTCATGACATCCCCCACGTTGCTTCTCCCCCTGTGGAATTCTAGCAGCCTGGGGCAGGCGGGACCCCCCACCCCCCGCCTCACCTCTATAGGTCAGCAGGGCTTCATCAAGGAACTCAGCAGCCTTCCGGAAATGCTGGGAGATGTCCACCTCGGGAAAGTCATCCACCTCCATACCCAGGTACTGAATCTCCAGGCCAGTGTAGAATTCGGGCCCAGTGTAGACACCGGTGCCATGAGCAGCATTCAGGATGTGAGTAATTCCCAGCCTCTTCAGCCTCCCCTTGTTCACAGCTACACTCCTGCGGGGAGAGAAGCAGAGACAATTTTTGCCAGAGTCCAAGCTAGAAAGGTGCATTACCCCTGAGACCGGGAGGCTGCTTCGGCTGGGTCAGGGAGGCCGGAGCTGGGTGAGTGCCTCCTTCTCTGCTCTCTGGTGTCCGGGGCTCACTGCAAATGTGGTTCTAAAATGGGGCCAGAGAGAGTAGGGACAGGGAGCTGGGCAGGGAAGAGTAGAATGAAGAGGAGAACAAGACTGATTTGTCAGGAAATCTTTGGTCTAGAGATCTCTGGTTTAAAATGCCTTGCCTTGGGAATGGACCTTCGTTAGGACACAAAAATAGCAGATAAAAATAATAATAAAATTAGGTGTGCTTCACATTGATATGGCCTGCCATATTTTCCAAAGTCCTTTTACACGCATTCTTTAACTTTATCCCTAATCATAATCTCAAGAGGTAGACAGGGCAACTATTTTTATTCCCATTCGAAGATTATAAAAATGAACCTGAGAGGTTTTATGACTTCCCAAGACTAAAAGAAAAAAAGACTGAACAAGGACAGGTGTTTTTGGTTTCTAGTTCAGAGCTCTTTTTGCTGCAGCAAAGTAAGAGGAGTTTCATTCGAAGAGGTCCTGAAGACCTTAGGTTACCAAAGAAGGAGCAGAAGCCAGGGTATCTGCAGGTGTCTGGGGTCCCTGGTGAGCACGATGGGAATGTTTCCAGGTCTACAGAGCTTAGCTAGAGATCACTTAGGACTTGGTGCCCAGATCCGAGAACCAGGTTCTGGGCAACTCATTACTCCTAGTGGAGTAGGAGCCCCACCGTCCAAAGTGATCTTCCCGACTGCCTGCTGCCATGGGGGCCCCAAATTCCCTGCTTTGCTTCTGCATATATGAGTAATTACACAGGGATAATATCTCATTAAGTCGCCCATGGAGCAGCAAAAATTAATTTCACAACCTAGCCTATTGGTGCCAATTATACATGGACAAGATCCTGAAGGAATAGGACCTGAGTGAATGGTTTCGCGTTTTGTTTTGAAAACCACTCACAGACTTTTTAAAAATAACATTTTTTTTTGATTATGAAAACAATAAATGTTTACTCTAGGAAATCTGTACAATTCAAAAGAAACCTAAAGAAGAAAATAAAAAATCACCTGTAGAACCATCTACTAGAGAATATCGTCACCATTTTATCACATTGTGTCTAATTGTTGTCTATGCAGAAGTGCATACACACACATCAGTACATTGTTCAATTAGCATTATATTATATATATATATAATTTGTAACCTATTTATCCTCTTACTATATTGTACAAGTTTTCATTGGTTGGTAATACATATAAAAGTCAGTATCATCACTGGCTCCAAATGTCCCATCAGATAACCTCAATTTGCTGGATGGAGCTCTTGGGGACTTTGCTCAAAGCGGGGGGAGTTTCATCTCTCTCAGGCGCTGAGAGGGTAGGACAGAGGGTCATGACCTGCCGCAGTCAGACTCACTTCTCTGCTATGAAGACATTGGGCCAGACCTCATCCACCTCATTCCAGGGGGTCTCCTGGCGGTCTTGGACCAAGGCCCGCTGTAAATCCAGGACGCAGGGCGTATTGTATAGGCTGGTGTCATCCATCTTCTCCCTAACACGGTTGTACAGGTCCTCCACCAGCAGCTGCTCGGCTGACTCCAGCACGCCTGGACGTTCTGCCTCCGCTCTGATTCCCCGTGGCTTGAATTCTAGAGAAGACAGGCAGCACTCCCATTAGAGAGTTAGAATACCATGGCCCTCCCTGTTCCTCAGGAGAATTTAAGGCATTTGAGGTCAGATGCTGCTAGGACTCTGGGCATGGGCTGAAATACCAGGAAGGACTTAATGAAGGTCCAGGTGGGCCCTGCGTTGGCCTGGATCCTTGTGGTCAGGACCAGCAGTCGTATAGGTAGATAGGTGAAGGGACACGGGTTTCCCTTACTCCCTCCTGTATTTTTCTAAAGCTGGCTGATAATTACTTAGACCAAGGTCCTTAAGTACCTGGCGTATGTCTGATTCACACCTACAGCTCCCACAGTGCTCCACATAAACTAGAAGCATTTACCAAATGAATCAATGGCATTCTTTCAAAACATAATTAGTTTGACTCCTTTCATGCGGAATGCAGATAACTTGGGAAAAGTAAAACTTTCAGAATTTTGCCAGATCACTTTCGCATACACATTTAATTTACTTGTTTATTTCATTTATTGTCTGCTTCTCCCCACTGGAATATAAGCACCTGTGAGTCTCAGTCCCGCACTTTCTGGCAGGCGGCAAAGATTTGCCGTGAACTCCCCTGTTAGTCCCCAAACAGCATTCTGGGCCTTTCTGCCAACAGTTCAGAAAAGCTCAGATTCCAAATGAATTCAAGGGATGCCTGGGTGGCTCAGTCAGTTAGGCATCTGCCTTCCACTCAGGTCATGATCCCAGGGTCCTGGGATCGAGTCCAGCATTGGGCTCCTTGCTCAGCCGGGAGCCTGCTTCTCCCTCTGCCTGTCACTCCCCCTGCTTGTGCTCTCTCTCTGAAAAATAAATAAAATCTTAAAAAACCAAACCAAACCAAATGAATTCAAAATCTATTCACCCATATCTCCAGTGAAACTTTATTTCCTCCTAATATTTCTGTTCCCAATGATCAAATTTGGGGGAAAAGTAAGGTATTTCTTTCTCTGAGAAGGTATACAAGAATAGTGGAGGGCAAAACCCTACTACTTAGGAGCCAAAAACACTGAACAGAGAGAAGGGAAAAAGTAAGCAAGGAGTATGGCCTGTGTTGGCCATAACCTCGGGCGGGCACTACCTCTTCCCCTGATGGGTGGAGAGCACAGCCACATTTGGCAAATAGATTCGGCCCAGCCCTTCATGGGACGAACAGGTGTCTGTGAGCCTGGCTTGCTGCTCAAGCTCTGCGGGTCCTGGGAGTTCTGGGTTCTACCCAGCACTGAGCACTCCGTTTCCCCTTTCCCTGCAGCTCTTCTCTCTCTTTCCCCTTTTCTGAACCACTTGACTGGGCCCCCATATCCCTGCATCAGATCTCCACTCTAAATGTTCTCTGATCTCCGTTTCAAGAGCAGAAAGAAGAAAAGCCCTGCAGTCCCAGAGCTCTATTTTGTTTAAAAATAGATGAAGCGTTCCTCTTCTCTCTACCACTCAGTCTTCTCCCCTGGCTCTCCTGGGATCCTACCTAGCAAATGCAAAAGCCCCTCTCCCTCCCTCCTTCTCCTAACTGAGACATCTCTCCTTTACTACATGTAAAAGATAAAACACTCTGATGCCTCATTAAAATATACAGCACTGTCTTCCTCAGCTATTTATATGGCTGGCTGTTGTCTTGACTTTCCCCTTTCCAGTTTAGAAACAAATGTTGCAGCCCCTCCTCTCTACCGGCAGCTCCTGGACGGCTCTGGAGGTCCTGAGGTCTCCGGCCCACCCCTCAGCCTGTTTCAACTCTACCGCCCTCCCCGCATCAACTCCTCCCATTTATTTCTACTACCTAAGGTTTCTTCGGAAGAAAGCCAAGCCTACACATTTCTCCTCTAAGCTCTTTCAGATGTGTGGCATATACAGACTTTCATGAAAATGAAGAGTTCTTCAACACACGTTTTTATCCCTCTGATCACTAGTGAGGAGGGCAATGTTTTGAAATATCACCTGGTCCATCTTCCTTTCTCTGTCATATATTTTTTCTTCCCCCACCACCTGTCAGCCACTAAGACTAAGGAAACTTAGGCTTAATGCCCCAGACAAGGGGAGAGTAGATAAAAACCTAGAATTTAAAAAAAAAAAAGGCATTGCTTAGCTTTAGATTTCAATCTACATGTGCAATGTCCTGTAGACATATCCATAGCATTCTATAGGCTTGAAAGTGAAGTTTTCAAAGAGAGGAAATGGTTTTCTCACAGCTCCTAAAGCTGGATGTTCACTTATAGAACCCAAGCATGGAGAGAGGTCCAGAGAGTAAAACACAGAGCAGGGATGTTGCAGGCTGGAAGGCGAGGGAAGTTCCCAAACACATAGGAGGAAAAAAGAACTTCCAGAGCTAGGGTGGTGCTGGGATCAGTTTAGAGAGATCTAGACTGGGTGAAGCCACTTAGGCCTGGCTTGGAGGGAGGGAAGAGAGACCCCAGGTAGGGAAGGAAAATAAAATAGAAAAAAACTTGAGAGCTCCTTGAGAAGATGGGGCCTCTGAGGATGCCCATACCACAAGCACCAGCAAATGGAATTTCTGGCTCCTCATAAGGTGGACAGGAGATCTAGGTGTCCTCAGGGACCCTGTGGGAACCCAAACGGCCTGGGGACTGAGAAAGACCTGGGATTACATGGAGAAGGAGCAGCATGTGTGGTTCTCACAGCTAAGGGCCAGGGAAGGGATCATGGCCACCAGCAGGGGATGCCAAATGAAGTCAGTAACTGCTGCTATATCCAACCCCCCCCCACAGGGGTAACAGACACACCCAGGGCAAAGGGAGGAGAAAAGAAATTTGCCCAAAATTGATTTAAAAAAAAATCCATCCAATCACAATGAATATCCTTGAATGAAATACATAGTATGTTTTCTGTTCCAACATTTACAGTGTGCGTATTAACCTATCTCCCCACTCTACCTTTCCCCCCCTCCTCCTCATACATAATTCAGATTGAAAACCATCTTCAAACACTAGTGGAAATGCAGATCTAAATCTAGATATCCCTTTGAACAGAACTCTCTGGGTGCTTCTGGTCATTTCTTGGGCTTTCAGGTCTGTGTCTCTAGTATAAGCCACCCGAGGATCGCTGAGATTAACTGAAAAACTGAATGGGAGGCCATAGGAGCAGATTGGAACTGCCTCTCCGGTTGCTGACTCAAGAGAATTATTCACACTGGTACATAATAATTTCAACCTCTGTCTCATGAAGGTTGATGATGAGTTGTGTTGGCAGAATTGCCTTCTTTGGATCTGCTCCTCTTAAATGTGATGGGCAGCACCTGAGAAGCACGCTGACCTCTTCCAGTGGGCCCTTTCCAAGGGTCCCCAGATGAATTATGGACTCTCCCTGCTCCCACCCACCTTCCAATGGCATTACCTTCATTGATGATCTGTTTAGCTGCAACAGCTGAAGAGAGGTGTATGGGCTCCATGAAAATGCTTTCTGTTTCTGCATCTGATACCACCGAGTACCTAAGAGAAGAGAATATCTGTGTGAGAGGACTCTGGGCAGCATCTAAATGGGAGGCATTCTTTTTAGACAAGAAACCTGGACCTGATTTTAGGCACAGTGGACCACGAGAGATAAAGGGAATGCCTTCCTCAGTTTAGGGAACCTGAGAATGCCCAACACTGTGACTCATTTGCCACCTGTTTTCAGACCAGAGTTGACACTTAATGGGAACTGATGTTTAATGACATGGTAGTCTAGGCTCTGGAGGGAAAAGCATATGTCTGTGGTTGGGGAGAACTCACCCTGATGTGATTTCACTTTCTCTATTGGGTTCCCACCCTTGGATGTACTGCTGATCATTTTTTCCCTCTTGCCCCTGTTGTTGCCCCTCTGTTATCAGTACTATAGGATGTCCCTAAATATGCTGTTCCTGAGGTTCTGATGGACTGGTGGGCTGGGTAGGCTGCCACCATTCCGTCCATGCCCCATATCTTTGCCCTGTTGGAAAGAGAATGGGCTCAGAATGGGCTCAGAATGATGGGCTGCCCTCCCTGCCCCGTATCTTTGCCCTGTTGGAAAGAGAATGGGCTCAGAATGATGGGCTGGCACAGGGACGTGGAGGTGCTCAAATGCACAGTCCTGATTCTGAACACAAGAAATCAAGGTTCAGCCTGAGCCCAGGATGCAATCAAGTAACTTAGGTAAATTTCAAGGCAATTTTCCAGAAATAATCCAGCAGAGACGTCCAAAGGGATACGAGGGACATGGTGAATCGGGGCAGAAACAAGGGGTAAGACCACAGTATCACGGTTGGTGCCCCCCCTCTGCCCCACTAGTGGGTTCATCTCTTTTCCCTGTGTTGGGGTGAGTTTGGGTCGTTTTTTTGCTTAGTCTTTCCTTTAGGTCCAAAGAAGTTAAAGAAAAAGTGAGAGGACTTAATGGATACCATGTATTTTTCCCATCACAAAAGTTCCCATATGCTACCCCTTTATAGTCAACCCCTCCCTGAACCTCATCCCCTGCCAATCACTGATCTGTCTTCTGTCTCTACAGTGTGGCTTTTTCTAGAATGTCATATAAATTAAATCATATCACAGTCTTTTGGATATGGCTTATTTCACTTAGCAAAACGCATCTACAGGTCATCTATTGTATTGCATTAATCAATAATTTGTTGTTGAATAATATTCCATTTTTTAGGCACTTCAGGCCGTTGTTGCTATTTGCTGTCACACTGCTTTAAGTCACAACTGGGTATTCCAGGGAAAAAAAGGATACTCACATTTCTGGTTTGGTTGTACTTTGAATTCTGTCTTCCTCAATCTGCCTGCTACTATTTACTTTTCAGAGTCTTCAAACAGTTGCTGTATCCTTCTGTTCAGGTTTTATAAAGGCAATCCATGAGAGAGTGATAGGTGTGTTTGCCATCTTACCCAGGACCAGAACCTCTGTTTTACTGTCTTTTTGCTTTTAAATGTCTGACGTCCATGTGTTTCCTGATCCTTGTAACTGACTTATTTTATCTTTATGAAAACCCATAGGATCCTTTGGTTTGCCGTATTTAGAAACTTCCCAGTGATGTTCATTGGTTTATTTTCATCCATTGCATTTGGAATGGATACCATTTTTGAGCGCCTTCTATGAATTTAATCTTGACAAAATTCCACCAGTAGGTATTATTATTCCTGCTTTAAGATGAGGAAACTGGCCCAGATAAGCTCATGAAATTCCCCAAGGCAGTAAATAAGAGGAAGGACTAGGATGCAAACATAGGGCAATCCTGCTCAAAGTCCAATCTTCTCTCCACCACAATACACCATTTAGATTAGACCGAGGAGGCTAGTCGATTGGTGGATCCCCAAGCCCAACATAGACTTTGACACAGAAAAGTACTTCAAAAATACTTGTTGAAAGCATGGATGGATGAAGAGATGGATGGATGGACTGGGTTGAGTTGTGCTGAGTCCAGCTGAACTGAATGGAGCTAACTTGAGCAGAGGTAAGTTTAGTTGAATTGATTAGCAGACAATTTTCTCATAGTAGAAATCTACACGAGAGTCCTCCCTTGGGAGAATGGTGTGCTCAGGGCTAGCAAGGCTATGGAGAAAGAAATATCTTCGCCAAAAGAAAGGAATAGCCTATGACTCTACCCAGGATGTGGCTAGACTTGCCCATGCAGGACAGCACAATGCAGAATTATTGTTGGTAGTTCCTGAGGGATTTCCAAGAAGTGTTGTGTTGGATTCCCATTCTAGACCAAGTACTCCTCTAGTACTCTAAGTACTCAAGAAATGCATTTTTAAGTAAGTATGACAGTGGGGGTGGGGGTGGATTAAGGGTGAAGTGTGTGGGATATTCATCCTTGCATGTTGGAACTGGAGAGGTCTCATTATTTGGTGAAGGTAGTAAAGAGTGGAACACCTGGTGGGGGTGGGCATGAGCTCTGTAAAGGCACACATTAGGTCATTTTATTTACCCCTGTATCGCCAGCCCATGGAGGGTGATCAGGCAGACTGAGATCAGATGGAATGGATGGTAGGTGGACAGATGGGTAGATGGATGGACAGACAGATGGATGGATAAATGGATGGAATTTGCCAGGTACTGGGCAAGGTGTCCACATACCATCTTGGGGAGCAAACCCAATGGTCTCCAGGGCCCTGCCGTCTCTGGCCTCTTTCTCCTTTCCAGCCTCAGCTTGCACTGGCTCCCCTCCGGCTCACTCCTTTCTAGGACGCTAAACTTCTTTTGGCTTCCCATCCTCACCAAGCTTCCTTCTGCCCTGGGACTTTGCAGAAGCCCATTTCCACTGCCTAGATGCTCAGTTTTTTCCACTGCATCTATCTTTCAGATCTCAGTTCAATCATCACTTCTCCCTGATCTCCGCCTCTCATTACACCATATGCCTTTCCTTTATGGTGCTTCTAGCAGATGCAATTTTCCTTTTATTTAGGAAATCATTGATAAATACCCATCTCCTGTATTTATCAAATAAATCTGTCCACCTACCATCCATTCCATCTGATCTCAGTCTGCCTGATCACCCTCCATGGGCTGGCGATACAGGGGTAAATAAAATGACCTAATGTAAACCATACCCTCTATGAGCAAGGGACCATGGCTGGTGCTTTGAAGACTTGAGTTCCCCGGGTGCCTGGGTGGCTCAGTCGTTAAGCATCTGCCTTCGGCTCAGGTCATGATCCCAGGGTCCTGGGATCGAGCCCCACATCGGGCTCCCTGCTCTGCGGGAAGCCTGCTTCTCCCTCTCCATCTCCCACTCCCCCTGCTTGTGTTCCCTCTCTCGCTGTGTCTCTCTCTGTCAAATAAATAAATAAAATCTTTAAAAAAAAAAAAAAAAAAAAAGACTTGTGTTCCCAGCACTGAGCACAATGTACCAAGTAAATGCTTAATAGGGATTTTCTGATTCACTGACTGACTGAACTGGTCCTCAGTATAGTACCATATTTAAGGTGATATAGCAGTTCCAACAATTAGCAACAGGTATTTATCAAGTATTTGCTACTTGCTCATCATTTTACTGGGATACCAGTAGCAAGCCCAGAAGCAAAACCAGGGTCCTAACTATGTTCTGTTCATGCTCACTCTCAGCCCTTGTGAGGCCAAGTTGGATACAATCTCGGAGGCCGGTGTTGGACCCTTAGCAATTTTTCTTAGGGTAGATTAAAGGTGGCCCCAGGTCTGTGATACTCCTCACGCTTGCCTTGAAGCTGGCTGGTCTCTGTGACTGCTTTCACCAATAGAATATGGTAAAAGGGACGCTGGGGCAGTCTGAGCCTCAGTCTGGTTCTCGTGGCTCTCTCTTTGGGAGCCCTGAGCTGTCCTGTAAGAAGTCCTAACTACCTCGGGCGCCTGGGTGGCTCAGTCGTTAAGCGTCTGCCTTCAACTCAGGTCATGATCCCAGGGTCCTGGGATCGAGTCCCGCATCGGGCTCCCTGCTCAGCGGGAAGCCTGCTTCTCCCTCTCCCACTCCCCCTGCTTGTGTTCCCTCTCTCGCTGTGTCTCTCTCTGTCAAATAAATAAAAAATCTTAAAAAAAAAAAAGAAGTCCTATTACCTCAAGACCACGAAGCCAAAAAAGCCATCGGTCAACTGTTCCTGCCGAGCTCCCAGCCCATAGCCGGCCGCGTAGATGCGTCTCTTAGACGTGGTTCCTCCCCCTGGCAAGCCACCCCAGCTGACACCACACAGACGAGCTGCCCAGTGGACTCCTGTCCAGACTCCTAACCCACAACGAGGGGAGCAAACTAAAATCACTGCCTTAGGTCCTTAGGTTTCGGGGTAAATTTGTTATGCAGCAACAGGTAACAGGCACTAAGGGCTAAGAAGTGAGATTTGAGCAAATGCTAAGGCACTCTTCTCCCTAATAGTGCTACAGAACCTAATAAATATCAGCGAATGACCCAGATTTGCTGCAGTCGGGAAGTAACAGCAAAGTAACACCAGTGTGAGAGCAAACCCTGCCACCACCAGACCCTGTGGGCACAGGGGCCCAGGTTTCAGGGCAGTTGCCGTTTTAAACTAGCAACATTTCACAAAACTAGAGTTAGAACCTCACATTTTATGTAAATGTGAGCGACATCCTCATAAATAAACAATATTTATTAAGGGAGTTTTGTTCTTTTATTTATAAATAATATTATTTATACTATTATTTTTTATTTATACTATTATTAGTAAAACAATCATTTTGTTTATTAAGGGTCAGTATTATGTAAAATGAGGTTGGGCGGGGAGGGGGGGAGATCGAAGCAAAACCCTGAGCAGGGAATTAGTGGAGAACCCCTGCGGTCCATGGGGCTGAGAGGGGCTTTCTTCAGGCACAGCCCCTCATGTCTCCCACAGGTCGGTTTTCTGTTTCTCTGCAGGCCTCCGCGGCTCTGCACTTGGAGGAGGCTTTCTCACATCTGTACTCAGTATTCCAAACAATGGGCACGAACTGAAAAGGGATAGAGGAGGAGCCCTTGCCTGGTAGGTGTGTGGAAAGGCTTGGGAGGAACTCACCTGCCCATGTCACCTGGATCCCTGCCTGGAAGGATCGGCGAGCCCATGATCAGGCCATTTTCCCTCAACACATTGACTTCAGATGGTGTGGATTTGGTTTCACATGACAAATACAGGGAACTGAGAATCTGTCCTAAATATACCTGAACTCTGAGGCTGTGGGCTTGATCGGGGAGAATTTGAAATTGAAATCTGAAAATAGAAATGACAGAGAAACATCCTCCCTTCTTGTGCATGGTCAAGATTGAACTTCAGCTAATGAGTCAGTGAATAGGAGACTCCTGAAGACTCTACCCAGGACACTTTTCATAAGCTGGTGCTTTTAAAAGAGGGGTGTGAAAAACAGATTCTCTCCCCAGCCCCATGATATATCTCTTCTTGGCTGCTGACGCAAGCATGTGAACAACAGTAAACTGAGCTCAGCATTACAGTGTTGAGTCTAGGATGTACATTATGAATCAACTGCTAAGGGAAAAGGAGATGTAAAGCTAACAGTCCTAAATTGTTTTGCCACGGATGCGGTTTACTAAGTCAATTGTAGGGGTGGGACCCAAAAAGGACCCAGTGGAGAACAAAGTTTAGGCATCCAGAAGTGTTTCCTGTGTTTTCCATGGAGAAGCAGGCCTGCAGGGAAAGAAAGGAGGAAGCAAAGCGAGACCTGAACCACTGGCCCTGTTTATATTTGCAAGGTCAGTGAGACAGTGTGGCCCGAGAGGTTTTGATTTATGACCACGTCTGTCCCTCCACCCACAGACCTGAGACAGAGTGAAATGACACTCACACCCTGATTGGAAAGCAGCAAGGGCTGGTTGTTCAAAGAGACAGGCAGGGAAGGAGAGAATCTAGGATCGATATACACCTCATCACAGGATCACAAAGCAGCAGCTAAAAAGCCTTGAGGGTGATTTGAAAGAGAAACAATAAAGCAGAGTTTGATGGACTTCCTAACGAAGAGCAGGAGACTGGTGCCATTTTCTTTAAACCTGTGTTTTTCAAAATTGCAGACTGTGACCCATTAGTGTATCATAAAATCAATTCAATGGGCCCTGCCCAGCATCTGGAAAAAGAAGGAGGGAAGGAAGGAAGGAAGGAAGGAAGGAAGGAAGGGGAAGGGACGGGAGGAGAGGGGGAGGGAGGGAGGGAGAAAGAGAAAGAAAAAAAGAGAGTAGACTAGTACCATCCATTTTAAGATGAGTATAATTTTGTTAAACCTATTTTTTTTTTATTTAGACAGACCTGAATGTATGTTCTGAGTTGAGCTGTAAATGGCACGTCCTACCCTGGATTACAGTCACCAAAGTTTGAAACCCACTGCTTTAAACCAATTGCCAGGTTGTCAAGGCACAGACCGGGTCCGTCAACCTAGACCCCTTGCCAGCTGATCACTTCATTTCAAGGAGTCCCTTGGAAATGAAGTGGAGGCAGTGGCCCAGGAAGGGGTGTCTGTCTTGATTTGGCTTTTGCAAAAAAAGGAACAGATTTCTGAGTTTCTTCTAAGCATTCATTCACTTCAGAGAAAGTGACCACACAGGCAAAGTTCAGGTTCCAAAGAAGGAGAGAAGTCAGTAAACTAAAGAAAATTGATTTATAGCAAGCTGCTTCTGGCAGGCTTTGTGAAAGCTGGAAAAATCTTCACGGAAAAAGAAATATAAAAGGGAAAGGGTAGCTAGGAGTAGCCATTTCCCAAGGACACTCAGACCTGACACTGCATGACCCAGTCCCGCCTGCCGCTACCAGCCACGGAGACCTCCCTGTAGGAAACGTTAGGCACAACATAGTTAAGGAGCTTCACTGAAGGTGGAGGGGAAAATGCTATCACGAGACCTGGCCTGAGCAGATAATCAAGGAGCTCTAGAAACTGCAAAGGCTTAACAATTTCAGATCCAGAAAGCCAAAGCAAGAAATGAATTTTAACTCAGAAAGAGATAAACGAAAACAGAGAAACATTCTCCAAATCAGAACAAGAGAAGGATAAAGAAGTCTGATCCTTCATTTGGAAAGGAAAAGAAAATTGGTCATAGCTAAGGAGGAAGAGGAGCGGCAGAGGTGGGCTCCAGATCACCTGCAGGAGAGGGCTTGGGGGGCTGCAGTCTCCTGGTAAGGGAGGGGAGGGCCTGCCTTGAGCTTGGTTCATGGCACAACACACTGATTTCTTAGACTGTTGCTCATTTGGTTAAGCGGGGAGGTCTGACGGAGATGATAGATACAGGCAAAGCCCCACCAAGTTGCCCCGTTGGACAGGAGGTTTTAAATTTTAGCGTTAACTCATAAATTACCTAGGGAAATTTGTCTCGCTGGGAGACGGATGAATCTCTAGCCGAAGGTTTTCTTCCAGAGAGAATGATTCACAGACACGGGTTTGAATTTAAGGCATTTGAGGTCAGTGCCTAAGTCAGGCAAAAATGAAGATGTGACACCTCTATCCACTGTCTATTCCCCTTTCTCAGGTTCTTAATGCACCCCAGGATGCCATCTACTGATGAGGTTGGAAATGTTAAGACACCTGTCAGTGCAGCAAGCAGACTTCGTCCCTGAACCAGCTCTGGGTGACTGGCAGTGACTGTCTGCGGCCCGGGATAGACTTGGCAAGGTCCTATCTTGGTTCCATAGGAAAGAGTAGTTATGTCTCCCAGGGGCTGGATCTGGGGCTGTCGTGGGTTGAATGGTGGCACCCCAAAAAGGTGTGTCTCCCAGAACCTGTGAATGCAATTTGATTTGGAAAAAGAATCTTGGCAGATGTAATTAAGTAAAGGATCTTGAGATGAGATCATCCTGTGTTAGGATGGGCCCTAAGACCAATGGCAAATGTCCTTGAGGAGGACACATAGAGAAGAGAGAGAAGAAAAGACATGTGAAGATGGAGGCAGAGGGGTTGGAGGGACACAGCCCCAGCCAAGAAACTCCTGGAAGCCGCCAGAAGCTGGGAGAGGCAAGGAAGCCCTCCTAACGCCTTCAGAGGGAAACTGTCCCTGCCAACACCTTAATTTCAGACTTTCAGCCTCTAAAACTGTGAGGGAATATATCTGTGTTGTTTTTCAGCAACTCCGTTTGTGGTAATTTCTTACAGTAGCCTTAGGAAACCGGGACTGACAGTGGCTGGTGGGGTATTTGCTGACTCAGTGTATATTTAATTTTTAAAATGCTCAAGCCTTTAACTAAAGAGATAAAACAAGAAGGCTGGAATTTCAGGCACAAATTAAGTACAGAGGGAACTGTTCAGGCTGGAGACCAATGGCAATGGTGATGATCAGTTGCTTGGAATACAGTATTTGCTTAGAGCAGAATGAGAGAAACATGGCATTTTAACTAGAGTGGGTGGGTCTCTGGTTAAACAAAACTTTCTTGACATCCTGAGTTACCATCAGATATCTTTCTCTGGAAGGAAAAGGAAAGAGAGCCACCATTTATCAATACCTAATATGCCTTTATATACATATATATATGTATATATGTATATATATATATACAACTTTATATACATTAAACAATGTATGTTCTACATCATAGATCATATACTATAAACAACATACGTTATATTATATTATTTAATTTCTACCACTGGGTAAACTGGAATTCCAATTTCATGATTAAGTAACTTAAGCAAGCTCTCATAGCTAGTAAGTGGGAGAGCAGACCTGACTTTGATCTTGGCCTCAATTATGCCATTCAAGTTCTTTCCACAGCATGACACTGCCTCCTAGAAGAGTTTTATTTCCCCTTTCGTAGCTTTCAGAAAAGCACAGCTTTTTGAGGTGTAATTGTTATACAAACGGCACATATTTGAAGCGTACAGAGCGGTTAACATTCGACTTACATATACAGCTGGGAAGCCATCACCACAGTCAAGGGTGCGAACTTACCTCTGACCCTCCAAAGTTTCCTCATGCCCCTTTGTAAGCCCCCCTGGGCGCTCCCACAGCCCCGGGACTCCCCCCGCAACCACGGGTCTGCTTTCTGTCACTATACAGAGTCATTTGCGTTTTCTGGAATTTTATATAAATTGAATCATATGGTATGCACTCTTTTTTTGTCTGACTGCTTTTATTTAGCATAGTTATGTTGAGATTCATCCATGTTGTTGTATGAACCAATAATTTGTTCCTTTTATTCCTGCTGGCTAGTATTCCGGCGTATAAATTTACCACAGTGTATTTATCCATTCACTGGTTGATGGACATTTGGGTTGTTTCTAGGCTATTACGAATAAGGTTGCTCTGAACATTCATGTACAAGTCTTTGCATGGACGTAGGCTTTCATTTCTCTTGAGTAAATACCCTGGAGTAGAATGACTAGATCATACAGGTGTAGGTGTCCGTTTAAGCAGGTGTATGTTTAACTTTTTAAAGAAGTTTATAAAATGGTTGGACCATTTTACATTTCCACCAGCTGTGGGATTCCAGGTACTCCACATTCTCACCAATATTTGGTATGGTCAATCTTTTTAATTTTAGATATTCTAATAGGTAGGTAATCGCATCTCAAGGTGGTTTTAATTCGCATTCCCCTAATGACTAAAGATTTTGAGGATCTTTTCATGTGCTTATTTGCCATCCACATACCATCTCTGGTGAACTATCTATTCAAGTCTTTTGTCCATTTTTAAATTGGGTTGCTTGTTTATTTTTTATTGGGTTTTGAGAGGTTTTTAAAAATATATTCTGGATACAAGTTCTTTATCAGATACGTGATTTGCAAATTTTTCTTCTGGTCTGTGGGTTGCCTTTTCACTTTTTTTTTTTAAGATTTTATTTATTTATCAGAGAGAGAGAGAGAGCGCACAAGTGAGGGGAGGGGCAGAGGGAGAGGGAGAAGCAGGCTCCGGGCTGAGCAAGGAGCCCCACGCAGGACTCGTTTTCACAACTTTGAGATCATGACCTGAGCCAAAGGCAAACACTTAACTGACGAAACTACTCAGGTGCCCCTGCCTTTTCATTTTTAAAGATACTATAGGCTCATTCATCTGAGCTGGTTTAGGCCTGGTCTGTAATGCAGTGGGATTGACCGAACGATAACTCAAAGCCAGTGCAGCTCTAACAGTTTATGCTCCAGGTTTTATGATGATCATTGTAGGAAGGGGCAGCCCATCAAGTGTCACTGTGTTTGCCTCCCTTGAAAATTTCTGCAAAGGGCTAGCCAGCTGATTTGGGATCAGGTTCAAAAACCAATTCCTAACGAACGTACACAAACCAAGAAGAGCATCAAAACCAACAGGCGTCCCTGAGAACCTGGAGGAAATTAGCTCTGTATGTGGGACCGTGGAAAAGCTCAGCGCATCCACATGTAAGAGGGGCTTTCAGGCTGAGCCTGTTTTTGCCCAGGAATGAGGCAGGCACTAAGGACTGAATACCATCGGCACTTCTCTATTACAAACAAATGCTTCTGTCCTGTATGTGGCCGGCCAACTATGTGGAACTGGGAAACCAGCAGAGTTGGCCTTCCCTGTCTCCTGCCTCCCCTTGCAGTGACCCATTTCTCACCTTCACAACCAGTGCTCATGGTCTGCCTTCCCCAGCCAATAATCCAAGAACCTCAATCACACCAACATGATAAGCACTTAATAGAAATGTGTATTCCTTAGGGCAGCATTTAAAAATATATACATATACCAGACTTCATTTATCCAGCCTACCGTTAACCGGACAGCTCATCATACTGTATACACATTCTGTACCCTTAATGGCTGTTAGCTACAGAAACATTCTAGGTCTTCTCTTCTTGTGCACAAATGTCCTTGTTTCTGTTAAGTATGTGTCGGGTTACAGGACAGGCATGTGTTGAGCTTTAGTAGATACTATGAAAGAGATTTCCAAGTGGTTGTACTAATTTATGCTCTTCCCAACTATGAATGGAGTTCTGATTATTTTACATCCTCATTTATAGATGCTACCATCGGTTTTTAATTTTAGATGGTCTGGTGAGTATGTAGTAGTATTGAATTGTGGTTTTAGTTAGAATTTCGATCATATATTTTTGCTTTTATTGATTTCTAGCTTCATTCCCCCAAGGTCAAAGAACATATTTTATATGATTTCAAGCATATAACAAATCTAAAAATTTGTTGGCACATGTATGGCCAGTACATGATCTATTTTGATAAATGTTCCGTGCGCATGTGATAAGAATGTGTATCCTGCACTTGTTGGGTACACGTTCTATAAATGCCAACTAGGTTAATATTGTTTATTGTTTTGTTCAAACTTCCTAAATTCTTTTTTTTAAGATTTATTTACTCATTTTAGAGAAAGGGGGGAGAGAGAGAGTGTATGAGTGCAGGAGGAGGGGCAGAGGGAGAGAAGCAGACTCCCCACTGAGCGGGGAACCCCATGTGGGGCTCAGACTCATGACCCTGAGATCATGACCTGAGTTGAAATCAAGGGTCAGGCGCTTAACTGATTGAGCCACCCAGGCACCCCCTTCCTATATTCTTAATGATTTTTTTTTTTGCCTCATACTATCAGTTGCTGAGGTTGTTTTTTTAAAAATTTTATGTTTGACTAAGATTGTGGATTTTATTTTTTCTTTAGTTCTGTCAATTTTTTGCTTTATACATTTTAAAGGCTACATTATTAGATCATAGAAATTTTATTTATTTATTTTAAAAAGATTTATTATTTTAGAGAGAGCAAGCAAGCATGAGTGGGGGTAGGGCCAGAGGGAGAGGGAGAGAGAGACTCTCAAGTAGACTCCTTGCTGAGCATGAAGCTCAATGCAGGGTTTGATTTCATGACCTGAGCTGAAATCAAGAGTTGGAGGCTTAACTGACTGAGCCACCCAGGCACCCCAGATCATAGAAATTTTAAATGATTACACCTTCCTGGTGAACCACACCTTTGATCATTGTGAAACATCCTTCTTTGTCCTTAAATTCTTCCTTGTCTGATGTCAGTAAATAGCTTTAGTTTGTGATTGCGGCAGTTGGTAGTTTCCAAAGATGGCCGCAATAGTTCCTATCCCACTTGTTCTCTTCACAGGGTTACTGCGAAACTCCCGCAGAGCTGGCAGAGTCTAGGTTGCCTCCTTTTGAGCCTCTGTGGTCCTTTACATGACTTCTACGGCTAGATCATGAAAATCAATGCACATCTGTCTTGTTCTCTTGGATGCTAACCCTTGGAATTTAGCTACTAGGCTATGGGAAAAACCAAACTGGCCCACATGGAAAGACCATAGGAAAAGACCATGTTAGGTGCTCTAGCCAACAGCCTGGCTCAAAATGAAGTGTCACACATGTGAAGAAGCCTCTCTGCTACCAGCCCTCAGCTGGTGAGTCATCCTTAGCCTTAAGTCCTCCCGGAACCTACGTCTTCCCAGCTGAGGCACCAGACATCTTGGAGTAAAGACGAGCCACACCGCTGTACCTCGTGCAGTTTCCTGATTGCGAACATTGAAAAGTGGTTGTTTTATGCCACTAAGTTTTGAAGGTAGAGCAACTGTAACTAGGACAGAGTAGTCTAAGTTTTCTAGCCTTTGTTAACCTTTGTCTATCTCTATTTTGTTTTGTTTTGTTTTGTTTTAATTTGAAGTAGGCTCCATGCCCAATGTGGGGCTGGAACTCACGACCCTGAGATCAAGAGTTGCCTGCTGCACTGACTGAGCCAGCCAGGTGCCCCTTGTATATCTCTATTTCTTAAGGTGTATTTCCTATAAGCAGTATGTAGGCTTTTTAAAAAACTGAGTCTGACAGTATTTGCTTTTAGTTGGAGTATTTCATTTTTATTAGGTTTAAAGTAATTATTTCTACACTTGGGTTTAAATCTACCATCCTACTGTTTTCTTATTATTTGTTATGCTTTCTCTATATTCTTTTTCTCTTCTTTCTTGCCTTCTTTTGGGTTGATTACATTTTGGCTTTGCATTCTCCCCTCATTTGTTCATTAGTTATAAAGGTATTAGATACCTTTTGAAGATAACAGTCTTAAGCTTAGACAGTGACGTATGCAGACAAGGAGGCAAAGAAAAAAATCAAGATTGAAAATTATATCTAAGAAAGAACTTGGTGTGTGGTTTCTGATACATGAGGTTGTCTGGTCTATACCCATCAGAAACCTATTATGTTTTTAAAGAGATCCTATTTTCAAAGAAACCATGAGCCTTAAAAAGCCTTTGGCTGCTTTCAGCCTTAAACAGCCCTTGGGCCCCCAAATTTCCATAAGCAGGACTTAGTCTGCCAAAGCTACACAGCCTTCAAGGAAAACACACTCTCCAAGCTCAGTTTGGATGTGGCTCTGGAGGATAACAGACAAGGATAAAGTCCCAGAGGGTGGAGCTAGAGGCCACAGAGAACAACAGACAAGGAAATGCTCCCTGAGGGCCAAATCAAGGTCAAGTCTGGGAGATCTTCTCTCTTCTCAGGCAGATGTGCTCATTAACTATATGGACTGATGACTGCATACCTCCCACTCCTCCCTTTATCAAATGGGAGCCTGTTTTGTAGACCATGATGTGCTGCACTCTGACCTGGGCAAGAAGATGAACGCTCTTCAGAGAACCTAGCCTTTTTTTTTTTTTTTTCCAAGTTTTTATTTAAATTCCAGTTAGTTAACATGTAGGCAGAGAACCTAGCCTTTGAACTGTATGTAGCAGTTGGTAAACTGCTTTTGGGATTGTCTCCTTTGGGAGTTTCAGGACTGGGGAGAAAGGTAGCATGAATATTAGCTGTCTACAGAGGTATACTGTGGCTGAGACAGCTATGTATTAGCAAACCCATTTCCTCTTTTTGCTGGACTCATGGACCTCAGTTCCCATCCCCCCGTATAAGAAAGCATGGCTTTGCTAAGTTCTAGCCAATGGAAAATGAGTGGAAGAGAAATGGCCATTTTCAGGCCTGGCCCATAAAAACCTCCTGAGAGATTCCTCATTCCCTTCCCATTTTGTCTTGATGCTGATGAGCGCAGTAACTTTAGCAGCCTGCCTTAAAATGGAAGATCTACAGGATAGAAGGAGCCTCAGTTCCTGAATCACTGCTCAGGTACCTGTTTTGGAATTTATTTGGGTGAGAAAAAAATACCCAGTTGCTAAAGCAGCTAACATTACCCTAAGTACTACACAAAGCCGTCCATCACCTACCTCAATCACACACAAAACTATCTGCCTTGTCTGGTAGTGTAGAGAGGGGAGGGATACATTTTAAAAACACTATCCTGATAGGTTTTCTTAGTGGGAACATAATGCTGGATTTTAAAGGAAAAGTCCCCAACATCTGGACCAAGTGTCCTGACCCATGAGTGATGAATCTCATTCCAGTGGGGAAGGTTTTTAAGCTCTGAGAAGCAAAAGCCAGCAAGATCCCAGAACAAGCAGAATCAGACAGTTTGAGGTAAAGTTACCATAAGATATCTTAGTTGGATCTTTCCTTCCTTTTTTTATAGATAAGAAGACACAGGCTCAAGAATTAAAGGGATTCTTCACATAAGTTTGGTGATAGAACTAAGATTAGAAGTCAAGTCCTCCACTACGATTTATGGCAGAAGAAAATAAATAGGCACACACACCATTGCTTTAGCAGGCAAGTAAGCATTTCTCTGATGTCTCATGGTTTTTCTTAAAATTTCATGCAAATTTTCCAATCTACATCATCATATAGCCTCAATGATTTTATGTAAAGGAAAATTTTAAATTACTTGTCATAAAATTAAGAGGACTCTCCAGGAAGACGCACCATGTTGATCTACCCCTGCGCACACTGCCACTTACCTTCAGGTGTGCACATATCCCAGTTTGAAAGACATGGCTTGATCACAGATGCGAAATTATCTCAGTACTAGGGCCTGGTCTAATGCCCCTTCTTGTCCTGATGCCTTCTCTTACCGTCTGTGGTCTAGCATCCCCATCCTCAGCCTCAATCCTAGTGAGTCAAGCATCACCCTCCAGGTGGGCCTGTCAGATTCTTACTCCTCCTTCGAGGTTCAGGTCCAGCATCACCTCCTCCAGGAAGCCTCCTATGACCCATCCAAGTCCAGCGGTTCCTTCCCTGGCCCACCATGCCCTAGACCTGAGGCATACGAACTCCAGCACTTTACCACGCCACATCAAAATGCGGTCTGTTTGCTTACTTGCCTCTTTCAGAAAGTGTGACACATAAAAAGTACCCAATAATACTTGTTGAATGAGTGAACTTAAGGTGGTAGCTGTAGGCTCCCCCGGGCCCACATCTCATCATGCCCCCCCCCGCCCACTCGTGTTGTGGGGCTGCAAGGGCAGGGAGCATGGCAAGCGCACACTTACTGGCTGGGGGAGGGGCTCCGGAGGTACTGGGCCTGCACGGCCCTCACGTCGGCTTCATCCTCTTCACTTGGGACTACCTGCTCCTCCTCTGGGTCCCCACTGGTCGCCATGACAGCCTGCTGGTCCCTGTAAGTTTGGCATGACAAAAGTGGTTAGGGAATCTAGAGGTTTTGGGGAGGGGGGAGGAGAAGGGGTATATCAGTGATGTTGGGGAGAAGGTCACCACATGCTACTTCTCTGGTGGTGAGAGGACCCATGGGGGGGAAACCCAGTCTGCCTTGGCCCAGCTACCGTTAAACCAGGACACCAAGACGCACACACCCAAGCTGTGTAAACTGTCCACCTTGGAGTCACAATATTTAAGAAATGACAACTTGGCTCCTTCCTCAGTTTCCAGCAGGGAAGCAGTGAGGGGAACAGGGTCCTGGGTTTGCATGAATAGAGCTAACGCAGTTAGAAAGCAGTGAATTCCCTAGACCAGAAAGATCTTTCTATCGAAGCCCCTGGGTGTGCCCCCACACGCACGCGTGGGCACACGTACAAGCACATAGCCTGCCTGCGCACACGCATACACCTTCGCCTCTGCTGGGGGAGGCGCAGCTGGCCTTCCTCAGTGTCTCTACCCAAGACCCAGGAGTCGTTACCCTTGGTCAAGGCGCCCTCCCACAGCCTACTGCGGAACATGAAATCCCTCAGGGCTGGTCCCACACATGGCTGGGCCCTGACACTCAAGGCAGAGCTGCTGCCCCCCTCTGCTTGTAAGTCTTGGGCTCACAGGACAAAACGAAGGGAAAAGCACACTCACCACGGGTTTGCCTGTATCTCCACACCAAAGGGCAGTCACACAAGGGCTGAGGGACCCAGATAAAATGGCCCAAAGTTCCGACCAGTGAGAGGGACCAATCTCTCTCCTCTCTCCAGTGCTTCTTCTCTGAGGGGCAGGACAGCTGTTAACAGGAAATCTTAGCTACCTTCTAAATTTAGCCTCTGGCCCCACAGCCTGGCAGATCTCTAGGAGGAAGGAATGCAGTCTCAGGACCCAGACCTGAAAGCAGGCCCCACTTAACTCTTTCCCTCCTGGCTGATTCTCTGGACATCGGACACTGACATTGAGGAGCAAAGTTAGGAGAAGGTCACACTTCACTGATGGAGAGGCCTGAAGAAAAGGGTTTTGGGGGGGCTCTCTCTTCATACCCTCTTGCCTGGGGCTACCTATTCAAAGTCTTTTCAGAAGATGGTCTAACACCAAATATCTCGAAGAATGAAACAAACTGTATCCAAGCCCCATGTCAGCCTGGAGGGCCCTGGGAAAAAATACCTGATATATAGAATGGGGAGGGGC
Source organism: Halichoerus grypus (assembly GCF_964656455.1). Lineage (NCBI taxonomy): Eukaryota > Metazoa > Chordata > Mammalia > Carnivora > Phocidae > Halichoerus > Halichoerus grypus. The sequence continues at coordinate 97,486,952 of NC_135718.1, read as the reverse complement.
CTTGGATCAACGTCGGGAGCCCACCATGGTGCTACTAAAGGGTATGGTCATGGCTTTGACCAGGGTTACATTTCTTTGAACAGCAATGACCCTGGAGAATAAAGTGGGCAGTTGTGCTCACCCTCCACAATCCCTTCCCCACACTTATACTCATGGTGATGGTCAAGTGGCAAACCTGGATGGTATAAAAACTCCATGAGCTTCAGGGCACATGGGCGGCTCACTTGGTTAAGTATCCAAATCTTGATTTGATCTCAGAGTTGTGAGAACGAGCCCCACATTGGGTTCCATGCTAGGCGCGGAGCCTACTTAAGATTCTCTCTCTCCCTCTCCCTCTGCCCCTCCCCCCACCATGCCCCTTCTCTCTCTAAAAAAAAAATTTCCACAAGCTTCATACACTTCAAATGAGCTCATAACCCACTCTACTCCTCTTTGTCACCTCTTATTATCACCATGTCCAAAGCAAACCAAAAACCCAATACTTCAGCCCCCTCATCCCACACATTCTATAATTACACCTTCATCCATCAGTCCGTCCATCCATTTGTCTACCCATTCACAAATTACCCACTATGCGTCAGGTACTATCCTTGACCAAAGTTAGTAAGACACATAATTACATGCTCAAAACTGTCCTTCTTCCTAGCCAAGTGGAATAATGCCCTGCACATAGTATCATCAAAAATTGGCTGAATGAATGAATGAGCTCACAGTTTATTAGGAGGAATGAAACACAGGTCAAAAATAACTCAAGCATAAGGCAGAATGTTGTTAAGTATCCTAAGAGAGATCCAGAGTGCTGTGTGAGTTCAAAGAAGGGAAGAGACCTCCTGGCTGAAGAAGTCAGGAAAAGCTTCATAGAAAAAGTAATAATACATGCATTGGCCTTTAAAAAACAAGTTGGATTATAACAGCAGATGTGATGCGGGAAGGAATTCCAGAGGGGACTAGCATGAACAAAGTTTGGGGATGTCAGTGGTTAGAACTGAAAAGAAAGCAAACAGGTTGTGTGACAGAGACTTGGCAGGGCCAGAGTGGGGGGCTCCTTTGGAAAGGGTTGCCAAGGAACACATCTCTGAGGAGGCACATGGCACCACCATTGACCAATCATCAAACTTCTATCCTGGGCCAAAATAGGGACTCAGTAATTGGCTGCCTAAGAATGACCACAATTGAGAAAACATGGGGGTTCATTTCAGGCCCACACACTTCAAGGTTCCATAAAGATGAAAGGTGGTTTGAGAGAGAGGTGAGATGGGGGTGTGGGGGGAGGGCTAGGGAAGGACTGAAGGGCTGCATCAATCAGGGTAAAGCTCAAGATGACAGGACACCAGTGCAGAGAATAAAAAGGTGGCAGGGAAGTGGGGGAGGGAAAGATGGAGAACCAACACACCTAAGAGAGGCAACAGATAAGAAGGGACCACTCAGGAGGAGGACATGGCCTCTGTCTTCTATATACCCTCAGTTACCTGCAGAGTGGGACATCAGGCCACTGAAATGGTGGACTAGAAATCAGAAAACCACTTACTAGCCATGTAACCTTTGAGAACTCATTTCACTTCTCTGAGACTCAGATCCCATTTTGTAAAATAGAGATCCATAACACTCATCTCTCCATTTTGTTCTGACTACCCAATCTAAAGTGGGGCCCCCTCCCCTGCCCCAATCTCATTTCCTGTACCATGTCCATGTTATGTTCCCCCTAGCACCATCACACTCTAAGTAGGGTGACCAACCATTCCCACCTCGCTTGGGACTAAGAGATTCCAGGGACAAGGAACTTTCTGCTTTAAAACCAGGACAGTTCCATGGGGGAAAAGACAGTCCCTTTAATAAATGTGCTGGGAAAACTGGACAGCTACATGCAAAAGAATGAAACTGGACCACTTTCTGACACCATACACAAAAATAAACTCAAAATGGATCAAGGACCTAAGTGTGAGACATGAAACCATAAGACTCCTAGAAGAAAACATAGGCAGTAATTTCTTTAATTTTTCTAGATATGTCTCCTGAGGCAAGTGAAACAAAAGCAAAAATAAACTATTGGGACTACACCAAAATAAAAAGCTTTTGCACAGCAAAAAATACCATCAAAAAAATGAAAAGGCAACTTACTGATTGGGAGAAGGTATTTGCAAAGGATAAATCCTAAAAGGGGTTAATATCCAAAATATATAAAGAACTTATATAACTCAACACCAAAAAAAAAATGACCTGATTAAAAAATGCACAGAGGACCTGAATGTCATTTTCCCAAAGAAGACATATGGATGGCCAACAGACATGAAAAGATGCTCAACATCACTCATTATCAGGGAAATGCAAATCAAAACCACAATGAGATATCATCTTACACATGCCAGCATGGCTAAAATAAAAAAAAAAAAGACAACAAATTACAAGTGTTGGCAAGGATGTGGAGAAAAAAGAACCCTCTTGCACTGTTGGTACAGCCACTGTGGAAAACCGTATGGAGGCTCCTGAAAAAATTAAAAATAGAAATACCATATGATTCAGTAATTCCACTACTGAATATACACCCAAAGAAAATGAAAACACTAATGGGAAAAGATACATGCACCCCTATGTTTATTGCAGCATTACTTATAGTAGTCTCAGCAAACTGAGACAAGTTGGTCTGGTTATTTCTAGGATTGTTTTCTTTGTTTACTTGTGTACTCTCTATCTCCCCAACCAAATGATCAACTCTCTGAGCCTAGAGACTTCCTGTCTTCTTTATGCATCTGTCTGTAGCATGGGTGGGGTGGGGGTTGTAGGAAAGGGAGGGAAATAGAAGAACAGATCCTACTGTGCTGGGGAGTATTCCAGCAATTGTGGGCAACACCCTTGTTTTATTGGCTTTGAAAACCTGCCTCTGAGATCATGCCCTTTTTATAATGAGATGGTAATTTCCTGTTATCGAAGCCCACACCTTGGTGAGAAGCCCAGGACTCTGTACACCTGCTAAGTGGAGAGAAGGGGGGGGGCGGGGCAGGTGAAGATGGGGAAGGCCTCTGGTGGCGTAGGCAGAGCACGAGTCCAGTCCCATAAGTGAGCTCACCTGCCAGTCCTGCTGAGCAGCTGGCAGGGGAGGGGGCAGGCTGGGCAAAGGTATACAGGAGAAGGGAAACCACAGGGACAGAGGGCTGGGCCAGGCCAGAGGCCGCTGTGACTTTAACTAGCCAGCCCAGACCTGCCCGGGGCCTCTCCCTGCCAGGCTGGGCTTGGGGCACAGAGGAAGCGAGACCATGGTGGGGAAGATGCAGCCTGTGCTGTGCATGCTCTGGGCCGGTGAGTAAGCCCCTCCCTTGTCCGGCGCCTGGGGGGTGGGTGAGACAAGGGGACTGAGTGCTGACAGTCTCCCAGTGCCCCCCGAGGGATGACCACCAGTAACACGGCTGCATTCCCGCTGAGCAGAATCACAGGTTCTGCTGTGCAGGCCAGCGCCCAGCAGCAGAATGGTTTGTGTATGCATATTAATCAATAAAATTCCAGCCCATTTCTGGAAGGAATAATTCACAAATTTTCAAGACCATAAATTCTGATCCCAGATCGGGTCACAAGATCTGACACCAGATCTGACAATAGGGACCAAGTATTTGAAATCAAGGTTGTCCCAGAAAATCCAGGATGCGTGGCTCTAGATACGTTCACTACCTGGGATTTTAACCACTGCCTTAAAACTAGAGAAAAAGGCGATGGTAAAAGTGATAACTTCCCTATCACGTATAGGGAAACCAAGGCAGAAGAGCAATCCAACTTAGTATCATTCCCCGAGCAAGAGAAGACTCAAACCCTTCAAAAACTAGAAAGGCCCTTTCCAAAGGTCAAAGCTCTCCACCCCTTCTGATACTCTGGTCATTGAAAACTGGGAAGATGGGGAAGCCCCACAAAATAGAAATGGGGCCCATGGTTGCGTGGGGCCCATGGAGTGTTCACGGGTTCGGATGGAGGCGCTGGTGGTAAGGGTACTGGGCACAGGGAAGAAGTAGAGTGGAGAATGGAAGTTGAGAGGCTGGGGTTGGGGGAATTTGAGGCGTATCTTTAATTCATTGTATTTGGCTATGCTGAGAAATCCCATCGGCCTGCAATTTAGAAACTGTCGCAAACTTCAGGGATCTGGTAAGAATGGGGAGGAGGTAAAGAGTTTTACTGGGAAACTTAGGAGCCCCAAGGCCTGGAAAGTGGGGTCAAGGAGGCTCTGATTTAGAGCTCGCTTTTCAGCCCCTACAGCAAGCCCCAGGGCCAGCTGGCCTGCCTGCCCAGCGGACCCCACTCCTCCCAATGCTCAAAACCTGTCCTTTGAGACCTTAGGTGGAGGTGCTGGGGGAGGGCTGGGCCAATGCTTAGAGGTAGACCTGGAAAAGATCCATCAGCTCAGTCTGGCTCAACCCCCCCCCCCCCCCCCCCCCCCGCCGAGACCCAAATGACTGGGGGCAGAGATGCCCTCCTGCTCAGGCTGGAGAGCCTGGTTGGGTCTTTCCCTCCTCTGAACCTCTTTACTGAGCACGTAGCTGGTGCAAGTGTCTCAGGAGCGAGGATTGTGGAATGACATCAGATCCAGACAGTCAGGGTACTTCAAGTCCCGAGGGAGGGAGGCTGCAAGGAAACGACCATCCTCCCCGGACAAGGCCAGGGACACTCTGATCCTCTTCTTCGGAGCTGGAAGTCTTGCCAGGGATGTCTCCCCCCTACCCCCCCAGTACACATCCTTGCATTTGTGGTCTGGCTGCAACCAGTGCATTTTTGGCCTGGGAAAAAACTCTAAAACAAAATGCTCCCCCAGTTTAGAATGAAAAGTGGCCTTAACTCTGAATTGCCTGCACATTTTCCCTCTTCCTTTGAGAAGGCACGTGACCCTGGGGTGAACTTCTCCAATGGAACCAGTTCTTGGGCCTGTGTTCAGGCTCATGTGCGTTTTCTGCCCCCATCCCCATCCCTCCACCCTCCCAGACTGCCCAGTCCAGATTCACGTGCCCACCACCTTAGCCTCCATACCTTACACTAAGGGGAAGGGGTTGGAGCAGTGGGGCAGGGGGAGACTGGGTTGGTGGCCGGGTCAGTGGCCAGCTCGGGGCACGCAGACAATTTGCCAAATGGAAATACCTGGGGACAGAATAGCCATTAGCCATTGCTTTGTGCAAGTGAGCAATGAGGGTGTTCAAAGGTCAAACCTAAGAGCAACGGGGTGGTCCTCCCCACAGCGTCTCAGGAGAGCACACCAGAGGGAGGAGCAGGGAAATGAGGGAGGGCTTCCTGAAGGAGGTGGAGCTTGAGCTGGGTTCCAGAGGACCTACTGGCCTTTGCCCTTCTTCCTTTCTCCATCTGAACCTGCACAGTAATAACCTAGATTTTGCTGCTGTCCTGGGCAGCTGATGAGCCAATGGGCCCCAGGACTCCACAGACTTTGGGGAGACAGAAGATAACACATATGGAAAGGACCCAAATAGAAGGCAGTACATCAGAAAATCTAAAAACAATCCTAAAACCAACTGAAAATCAGCCTGACAATTCTAAACACTGTCAGTGACAGAATACTTCACCCTTCCCGAGCAGGGGTCCCCACCCCCTCCTATCACCTCACTCTACTGCCTCACAGGCATTGAGAGGGCCAGCCTTCTTCCTGTACCGACTTTAGCCCCGGGGCAAATTAGTTAACCTTCAGAAACCTCAGTTTCCCACTCTGTGAAACGGGGAGGGTAATCCATAACGTGCAAAAATGCAGTGTGCCTCCCACAGGGTTGTTACGGATAGTAAATGAGTTTGTAAATGTAAGGATCTTGGAACAGTGCCTGGCACATAATAAGCATTCAATAAACACCCGTTATTATTGCTGTTGATATTATTAGTGTGGGCAAGTGTAAGTTACAGAGAATTCGTAGACTTTGGTAATCCATAGCCTGAGTGCTGGGGTCTGGTAGAAGGGTGCCAAGAAAGAGAGTCAGAGTCACTGTGACGAGCCCTGAGTTATCAGCCCTCCCAAAGGCTGCTAGAGAAAACACCCCAGCTTGTGCACAGAACTAAGGCTCTTCCATTCCGGGAGTTTTTCCAGCCACTAGACTCCATGAGACTTGATGTGAAGGAAGTAGTTGCACGAAGTAGGAACCCACCAGAGGAATAAAAAGTCCGTAAGCAGCTCTGCCTGGAGTCACTAAAATCTTTGAAGACTTGATAAAAGACACAAACAAAAAAAGCCCCACCTTCCTGGAACTAGAGGAAACCTTTTTGAAGGTTAAATTAGAAAAACTGAGGAAGGCACTGCTTTACACAGAGAAATAAAGGAATCTATCATCCCAAAATATACTAGATGAGAAAATATATTTTTCTCCCCCATCTAAAGATATTTCAATAAATCCATGGATGCTTGATCCATAGTGTGTGTGTGTGTGTGGGGGGGGGTCTTTGCTGGGATCTAGGTGTCCAAGTTCCTGAACTGAGGCGTTACCCAGGTGATTCTGATGTGCAGGCTACGTTTAAGAGCTAGATCTGGAAACTTGAGGGAAAGTAGGTGTGATCAGTCACCTCTGTTGCCCGGGCTGATCCTCCGCTGGTGACTCGAGTCAGTTTTGCGCCATCTGGCGGCTTCCCTGAGTTACTGTCCAGCGCCTGATTTGGTGACTCAACTCAGGGACCCAAGTGTATGTGCAGACCCATTCAGTAGGGCAGGGCCTGAGAGTCTGCATTTCTAACAAGCTCCCAAGTGATGATGATGCTGATTTAGGGACTACTGTTAAGAAACAAGGCTCCAGGGAGGAACTGGTTTGTGGACGCAGGTGTGAGCCTCATCTTGCCTTTGCTCCCCAGTCCCATCCCCAGGCTTCCGGGTAACCCAGCCATACTGCTTACTGTGATGTTGGTCCCTGGGAGGCCTGGAGGAAAGTGTGCCTGGCTCAGACTGTTCTTGTATTTCTGGCAGCACTTGACCCTGGTAATCCCTCCCTCCCTCTTTCCCTCCCTCCCTCCTTCCTGAAACTCTTCTGTCGGCTGGGTGATACACCCTCTCCTGGTTCTCCTCCTCCTCCTTTCAGGTCTTCTTTGCAGCTTCATTCTCCTCTGCCCACTGGGAAATGTCAGAGTTCCTCACACCAAGACCCACTTCTATTTTCGCTCTAGATCCACATCCACATTCACATCTTTAGGTGACACCAGTTTCCAATTGACTCACAATTTCCGTCTTCAAACCCAACCTCCCTCCTGAGATACACACCCACAAACCCAACAGTCCAGCCCACATGACCTCTCAATTTTTTTTAAAAAAAGATTTTATTTGTCAGAGAGAGAGAGAGGCAGGCAGAAGGAGAAGCAGACCCCGATAAGCAAGGAGCCCAATACGGGACTTGTTCCCAGGACCCTGGGATCACGACCTGAGCTGAAGGTAGATGCTTAACCCACTGAGCCACCCAGGCATCCCATGACCTCTCAACTTAAATGTCTCAGAAGCACTGCAAACTCACAAGCTGAAAAGCAAACTCATAATCTTTTTCCCCAACCTAGGCTTTTTCAGTGGTCTCTGCATCATAAACGACTCCCATCCATCCTCAAATGAAAGCCGGAAACCTAGCAGTCTTCTTACAGTGTTTCTACTGCTATGTAATAAACTACCCCAAAACTGAAAATGATAAAATAATTTATTTTGCTCACCAATCTACAAGTTGTATGGGGCTTGGCAGGGACAGTCCTTGCTCCGTGCAGCATCACTCGGGGTGACTTGACTGGGGTCGGAAGACCCACTTCCAAGACGGTGCACTCACTAGCTGGCAAGTTGGTGCTAACTCTGGGTCCTCTCTTTGTGGGCCTCTCCACAGGGAAGTTTGGGCATCTTCACAGCATGGCAGCCGGATTCTAAGAGCAAACTTCTAAAGAGAAAGAAAATGGAAGCTGCCAGTACCTCAAGGTCTAGGTCCAGATACTGACCCAGCATCGCTTCCACCATGTTCTACTGGTCAGGGAGTCACAGAACCCAGACTCAAGGAAAGGGACATGAACTTCACCTCTTGATGAGAGGAGTTTCAAAGAATTTGGAGACCATACTTTAGGATCCCCATATCACCCGATACTTCCTTCTTCCTCAGCTACACATTCAAGTTATCACTGTGCCCTGACAATTTTAGCTCTTACATCTTTTGAATCTGTTCACTTTTCTCGTCTCTCTGCTGCCTAGCTGATGTGACTGCCTCCCCTAAGCGGCTTCCGTAGCCTCTCACTGGCCTTGTGTGACTGTTTTGCCCCTTCTCTCTGTTCTCCACGCTGGAGCCAGAACGATCTTCTAAAATAAAATTGTGACCATGTCACTCCCCCTACTTAGCTCTTCAGTGATTTCCCACTAGCACTAGAATAAAGGCTCAAATCATGAGGACGGGTTCTCCTAAGTTATACTTAAGTTCTGGAAACCACTGAAGCGTTCCCCAAACCCCAGTATTTCGGCATCTTGACTGATCTCCCAGACTGACTCCTATACGTTGGATAGTTCAAAAATTTTTGTCAGATCACATCTTTTACTCCTTGGTTTGGAAAAATATCATCAGCACCTCCACCTGAAGCATCCACAGCTTCCCTGTCTCCTGTCTAATCTTCAAAGGCCACGAGTCCCTTTCCCCCGTGAAAGCCTTCCCAGGTCACTTGGGGCCCCGCTGATCCCTTCCTAATAGGAACTTACAGTCTCAACCACTTCTTTGGCATCTGTTATATGGCCATTTAACCTTTCACCCACTTTGGGGCCTAGTTTTCCTAAACAACCTGGGGGCAAGAACTACTGCTACATAGTTTTCTTTTTCTTCTTTTCTTTCTTTCTCTCTCTTTCTTTCAAGTATCACAGTCACGGAACAAAGGCTCACAATGTATATTTGGCTTTCCACAATCAAGTTATAACTTCCTGGTCCTCTTTTCCTCTCCTCAACTCTGAGACCCCCTGTCGTCCGACTTGGCGTCCATCCTACCAAGTATCCTCACATACCCTACTGACTTGTGAGATTCTACACCGCATGCTAAACAAAACAACTAGATCTCTGTCCCCGGTGACACAGGCTCTTCTGCCTGCTTATCTCCTTTATAATATTCCTCTTCCCTACCCTCGAAATCGAAATTACCCTTCTATGCGGACAGCTGCCACAAACAAGGCTTCTTCCCGACCAGCAGTCAACCTCTCACCGCTTCCGACGCCTCCTCGCGCCCATTCCCAGGTGCTCCTTCTCTTTCCTAAGATGGCCGCCGCGGAGCGCAGGGAAGGCAGCGTGAGTCCCAGCCTGCAGCGATGCTGCCGCGCTGGGGGCCGGAGGACGACGGGCCTGAGGAGCCGGGCGCCTGAGGAGTGGGAGGGGCCGGAGAGGGGGACCTGTGAGGCCGTTGGCCGAGCTGCCAGAACCACCCGCCCCCTCCCCTCAGGCCAGAGCCCACCTGCCTGACACAGGAAGTGGGGCCTCATGGCCCAACATCAGGGCCCGGAAATGAATATTGCTGGGGCCCGGATGTGGGGTGAGGGCGTCTGTGTCTCCACGGAGCCCTTGGATGGGCAGAAGAACCTTACAAATCATGCTGTTGTCGCAAATAAATTGGCTACTTGTCCCTTTGAAGCTCACCCCCGGGTTCCTTGGGCTGAAACCAGTCATCACATCTCAAGCTGTGATGATAAAAGTTGTATTGGGGGGATGTTGTCAACCAAACCAGGAACCTTGGACAAGAGACTGAGAGCACATGGCAGTGCCTTCCTTGCCATGAAGACTGGGATAAAGATTTGTAGGAACAGACCAACGCCCGTTTGTCTGGGCAAGGCCAACTACTGTGGCAACAACAGCCCCACAAACAGCATAGTTAGGGAACATAAGAGTGACCTGGCTTCAGGCATGCACGTTCCCAAGTTTCGCTGTATGTTCTGCCGTGGAAAAAAATGGAAATGCACAATAACTGAGTATCTCTCTTATTCACATGCTAGACCCTAGAAGATGCTTTTTCCTGCTATCAGTGGGTTCTTCACTTTTCTCCTAATCTATTTATGAAAGATAAACTGCCTTTCAAACTAATAAGTACCCTTCCTCCGCCCCCCCCCCAGTCTTCATTCACTTGATGCAAGAAAGAACCCTCATATTTAGAACTGTTTCAAATAAACCATCAATGCAGATAGCAGGGGAAACATACACACACACACATACAAAACCAAAACCCTCAAATTGTCATCATGGCCAATTACACTTGGACCCATCCCACATTTCTGGCCCCACAGAATTCTGGAATTCCAGAATTTCATCGCAGAACAGCCTTATTCTTGCTACAGACTGGCTTCTTTTACTTTCTGGAATGTGCCCCACCTTCTCCATGCCCTGACCTCTGCACAGTGCTCTTCTCTCTCTACCCACCTCTTCTCCAATTTTCACATGGTTCACTCCTGCTCATCCTCCAATGTCAGCTCAACAGGCCCTTCCTTAGGACAACTGCTTCCCATCCCCAAATGTTTTGTTATATCCTGTCATCATCGAATGTGTAACACTTGTGTCCATGGTGGTTTTACATTTTTTTCTCTGGGATTATTCATTCCAGTTTGACTCAGCCAGAAGACCGAATGTTATAAGAGCAGGGACTGGGTCTGTCTCTGCTTGTCATTTTTCTCCCCAGAGTCCAGCACAGTCCCTGCAACACGGGTGCCCAGCAGCCATTTGCTTTATGGGTGTTAGTGAATGAGAACCTACCCTTTGAACCTCACTAGGCAGCAAGCTGGTTTGCTTTTAGTGTCTCCTATCCTGCCTTTCTTCCTTTCCTTCTTCTCTAAACAGTTCCAGCTTCTCTCCAAGCCTCAACTTCCTATTTTCAGATGGTTCTATCAAAAGTTACGCATTCTGAGTCCCTTTCTAGGGTTTGACGGATAAGAGGGATGAATTAGGGAAATGGGTTTGTCCTGCAAGGGAAAGGGAGTCACTCAGTGTGCCTTCCCTCCCTCCCAGATAGCACTTGGATTTTAGCAGCAGCTTCAGTGGTGATTTCAGTACTGAGATGGTTGGTGGAGGACATACTTGACTTGGAGGTCCGTAAAGAAAGTTGCCCCTTAAACTACTCCATGTTGGCAGAGCATAGGTTTTGTCCCCATTTCCTCTCTGCCTGCTGAGCTCGTCTCTGTTCCCAGATCACCCTGTCCCTGGAGCAGCCCTCTCTGCCCGGAGCACCAACTGTCATGCTTGGAACCCGCCTCCTTCCTCCCCTCTGCCACCTGGTGACCTCCAGGCTGCTTTCTCATTTTGGCCTTGGTTGAGTCAGGGATGCCATAAACACCTGGCATGGGCAGAACACAGTGACAGACAGATGCTCCCACTTAGGGACTTATCTCTCGGCACACGTGGAGACAGGTTACACTTGCTGTGAGCAAAACTGGTCCTCCACTCTGCCCTGAGCCCTCCCCCCACTCCCCTTCTCACCCAGGCTGGAGTCTTGCTCCATCTGGCTTCTCTTCTATTTTCAGTGTCTTCCTTTCTAGGAGCTCCTTCCCTATAATCTACAAACCTGCATAAGTCTCCCCATCTTCCAACCCAGAGGAGACTAAAGAAACTTTCTCAAGGCCCTCTCATTTCAGCTTTTTCTGTTTATTTATTTATTTATTTTTTATTTATTTATTTGACAGAGAGAGACACAGCAAGAGAGGGAACACAAGCAGGGGGAGTGGGAGAGGGAGAAGCAGGCTTCCCGCGGAGCAGGGAGCCCGATGTGGGGCTCGATCCCAGGACCCCGGGATCATGACCTGAGCAGAAGGCAGATGCTTAACGACTAAGCCACCCAGGCACCCCTTGTTTCAGCTTTTTCATTTCCCTGTGTTAAGTGAGCTCCTTGGCAAAATAGGCTGCCCTCCCTGTCTCTGCTTCCTCAAGTCCAGCTTGATTTATAAAACTGTAACATGGCTTTGTGATTACAAAAGTAACACATGTTTAGTACAGAACATTTGGAAAATAAAAATATACAAACAAGAAATCCAAAATTTATCCATGATCCCAGAATCCAGAGGTAACTGTTATTAATACTGTGTTTTGGTATATTTGCTTCTAGAATTTGTTCTCTCTCTGTGATTATGAGGAAATGGGATACTGTTGTATGTACAGTTGTGTATTCCGCTTTATTTTCTTACATATACAAGCTCAACGTAGTGAAGTGACTCCCTTGGGGGCAATTTCAAGTCCCACCTCCTTGGTGAGCCTTTCTCTTACAATCCTTCTTCAGGTGACACAGCCCCTCCCCTCTCTCCTCCTTCGCTTTACTTCCTTAACCCTTGCACTTAACACTTAATTAGGCTCCATTAGGCTGCTGACTGACAGTGACCTCTACCTGCTTCATGGGCAGGGACTGTGCCCCAGGCCACTGAATCCACAAGGTCTTATTAGCACCCAGCTCTCTAGAAACCCTGAGGTGGGAACTGTCGAAGAGTAGACACAAGAGAAACTCGAGACACAGACCCTGCTAGAAGGGGCATACTATCTGCTGAGAGGAGGAGGTCCCATTGCCCCAAACCCCAGCAACGTGAGAATTGTGTGCACTTGGCAGAGTGCCACCAGATGCAGCTCTGAAAAGCCTGCGAGCCTGCAAGCTGGGCTGGGATGGTCCCAGCGGTTTCTGGAAGAGGTGGCTCACGAACATGCCTCTGATCACTTTCCCAGTACCTTGCTAGGGGGGCCTAGGACTAGGACCTTAGGAACAATGCATTGAATTGATTGGAATTTGCAGATTCCTAAACATCCATCCAGAACTGAGTTCTAACTACGCAGCCCTGCACCGACCCCAGGGGAGGTGGGACGACCCAACCCGCTTGTGTGAACTGCCCCTCCCCAGCTAGGGGCCCCATACTTTCTCAACGAAGAGCCCCGGCCTCGTCCTGGGGCAGGCTGGGACACCTCCGGCCTCCAGCCCTTCCTCCCTAAGAATGTGGTTTCTCTGAGCAAATGGATTTGCCTAAGTGGAGGTATTAACTGCCAGTTTCCCAAGGGTTCCCATAATGTGCTGTGTACGCCTCAAGCAGCCAGTTCCATCAAGCATTTCATTATCCTCCTTGGATGTATTACTTTCTGGTTAGCTCTCAAGAGACAGTTTATTATCTTCTTAACAAACCTTCCTTATTTACAAGCAATCAGCAAGGCTTCAGGCTGGGTGTCCCCACACCACGCCCTCTTAGGGAGGTTAAATGACCTCTCTCGGGGCGCCTGGGTGTCTCAGTTGGTTAAGCTGTTGCCTTCGGCTCATGATCCCAGGGTCCTGGGATTGAGCCCCACATCGGGCTCCCTGCTCAGCGGGGAGCTGCTTCTCCCTGTCCTCTCCCTTTGTGCTTTCTCTCGCTATCTCTGTCTCTCACTCTCTCTCTCAAATAAATAAATAAAATCTTTAAAAAAAATGACTTCTCTCATTTCCTTCTGAGGCATCTTGCTCTGGGGGCTCTCTTGACCCTTTATTTGATTTTTTTTTTTTTTTTTTTTGGACATTTTCTAGCTATCTGTAAGGCAGGTTCTCCAACAAGTTTCTCTGGTTGTGAGTCCTCCCCATCTTTTAAGCTTAAATTCTCTGTCACTCACGTATTTGCTATCAAAGAGCACTTACTTGAGCACCTCCTACGTCAGGCACTTTGCTGAGCCCTGGGGACGTGCAGATGAAGAAAACAGAGTTGCAGGGCAGAAAGATGTGACAATAGAGAGGGCTGGTATGGTTCTGGCTTGCGTGCCAGGCTAGAGGATGTGCCCGCTAAATACGGTGAGTCATTCAACCCTCACAACAATATTGTTAGGTAATCTTGTTATCCTCATTTTAGAGTTGAGAACGCTGAGGCACAGAAAAGTTAATTAAGGTGGCCAAGGTCACACAGTTAGAAAAAGTAAGAATGAGGATGGCAGCCCGGGCAGTTTGGTTCCTGCATTTGGCCACTCTGGTGTAGCGTGTAATAAAGTTGCATGAGACAGAAGTCCTAGGAGGCGAGTACTTGTGAGTAGTAGGTACTGATTCTGCCGGGGAGAGTCTGGACATTTCCTCTGGGACAGTGAATGCGCTCTAAACTTCTTCCTCAGCAAACTACTCTGGTGCCGGGAGGTTTTGATTTCTTCCTGGAGGTGAAAAGCACTCACTCTCCCAGTTTGTCTATCCTTAGGGAAGTTAACACAACCCTGAACTCTTTGTTTGTAGACCCTTGGGGGGGAATTAGCTGAGCATCAGATGGATGTTCTTCATGAATAGGAGAAGGGCTCAGCCTGGAGGAAGAGAGCAGGGGAGTGGCGAGGGTGAGAAAGAATTCTTCTGGAGCATGGGGCATCCACAGCTTTCAGGCGGCAGCAGGATGGCAGAACCCACTCTTTTCTGAACCACTAGAAAGGAGATACCCAGTGTAGACCCACGCAAGGAAGGAAGAAGGGAGGTAGTTGGAAGGTTCTCGAAATGAACTTCTCTACTTCCTACTTGTCTAATTACAGATTAGATGTTCCATCTGGTACTTTTGTCACACCCACTGAGTAGAGAGGCAAAGATCGCATAGAAGAGAAAAACATGAGGGCCACGGTATCAAAAATATTTTTTTAAATCATCATATATTTTTAAAAGGCACAAACCTCTCTTGACCCCACAGACTCCTTTAACCCCCACATCTCTTTGGCAAAAACTGCCCTCTTCTTCTCATCCCGCTTGCTCTTGAGCCCATCTTCCCAGGCTCCATCTCCACTCCATGGAATCTGCTCATGCCAAGGTCCCCTCATCGCCTCCATGTCACCACATCCAGTGGTCATCCCTCAGTTCCCAGTTCCCCAGCCCAACAGATCAGCAGCTTTGGCGTAGCTGACCTCCTTTGCTTTCATGAAATACTTTTCCTGCTTGGCCACTGGGAACCACTTTTTCTGGGCTCTCTTCCTAGCCGCCTGGCCAGTTCTCCTTCTCCCTTGCTGGTTTCTCCTCATTTTCTCCACCACTAAGCACTGGAGTGCCCCAGGGCTCCATCCCAGATACCTTCCCTGTCTTTGTGCGCTTCTCTGTCTTCCTCCCCATCTTCTGGCCTTCAGTGACCTCCCCAGGAAACTGTCTCCTCAACACCTCTATTGAGTGTCTAATAAGTATCTCAAACTTCACATGTCCACAAACAAACTCCTGATCTTCCCCCTAAAACCTGCCCCTCTCAGTCTTCCTCATCTCCATAAATGACAATTCCATCCTTCCAGTTGTTTCGGCCAAACCCCTTATCTATCCTTGACTTCTCTTTTCCTCTAATATGTCAAATCTAATCTGCAATCAAATCCCATTGGCTCTACTTTCTATATACATTCCAACTTGGATCACTTCTCTCCACCTCCACTACCCTGACCTGCGCCCAAGCCACCATTAACACTCGCCTATACAATTGGAAAAGCTTCTTGATTGGTTGCCCTGCTTCCACTCTGTTCCCCAATCTCCTCCTTCCTTGCACCTCACTTCAGCCAGGTTGAGCCTTTAAAAATGTATGTCAAGTATATTACCTCAGCTTAAATCCCTCCAAGGGCTTCCCACCTCTTCCAAAGAAAAATAAGAAGTCCTAAATATGGGCTAAAGGCCCGGTGTGACCTCAGACTTCTCTACCTCTCTGCCTCATCTCTCCTCCTCCCTCCCCTCCTACCACATGGCTTCCTTGCTGTTCCTCACATGGACCACCCTTACTCTGCCTAGAAAGTTCTCATGACAGGTATCCACATGGCTTTCTGTTTCAAGCATCTATTGCTACAAACCAGATCACCCCAAAACTTAGTGTCTTAAAACAATGCCAGTATATATTTTGCTCATGAATCTTCACTCTGGGTAGGCTCTCTAAGGATAGCTCAGCCCTGCTTTCCTAGACAGCTGAGCATGCTCATCCACATGCTGGGAATGGATATTGGCTCTTCCAAGGGACCTCAGCTCAAGCTCTGTCCCAAATAACATGTGGTCTTTCCATGTGGCTGCTTCACTTTCTCACAGAATGTTATTGGGTTCTCAGAGGGAGCATCTCAAGAGGACCAAGCAAATCTTATGGCCTCTTACAAGTTAGCATGAGAAGCCATATGGTGCCCCTCAGACTGTAGTCCCAGCCTACTCAAATTCAAGAGGAGGGGACACAGATGGAGATGAGTCACCATCATGTGGAAAGATGAATATACGTGATGGGAGATACTGGTGTGGCCACACTGCTTTTCTCACCTTTTCCTGGTAAACTTAGGTAGAATAAACTCACCTGGGAATACCCTCTCTCTTTACCTTGATTTAATCTTATTTATAAAACTCCTTACCACATTTAAGTGCTCCATAAAAATTTGTTAAATGTATGGCTACATTATCATCACAACAAAAAAAGGTGGTGAGGAATATTTATCAAGAGCTTTCTATTAGACACTAAAAAATGTATTTATACATATTATCTCACTAAGTTCTCCCGACAACTCTTGGAAGTATTGGTGTTCCTATTTTATGGATGAGAGAAGTTCACACAGCTGGTAAGAGGTGGGGCTGAGGTTCAAAGCTGGGCTTTTAGCTACCATACAATGCATTTAACTTCTTTGTGATGTTGCAGGATGGGTATAGGGTGGACCAAGGCACACGATCATCTTCACTTTGGTCATGGAGAACAGAGGGTGTGCCATGGCCAAGATCACAGTTATAGTGTGTCTAGCTGTGGTTGCAGGAGGAGAATGTCACTGGGCATTCCCTGAGAGGTCCTCTGGGCAATGAGTGGCTATGCCATGTCATTTACTTCTTCCCACTTCCCACTTTCTTTCCAGTCTGGGCGACTGTCAATGCCATCTCTGTGGAAACCCCACAGGATGTTCTTCGGGCTGCCCGGGGAAAGAGCGTTACCCTTCCATGCACCTACCGCACGTCTGCCTCCGACCGAAATGGATTTATCCAATGGGACAAGCTTCTAAGGAGTCACTCGGTAAGCATCCTTAAAAAGCTGAGGGTATCATGGAAGTGAATATTACCTGATCATGACCTCTTAGAGGACAAGGACTACAAGTCTTTCAATAAATGTTAGAATAAACACCAGCACCCAAGCTGGACTGGGTGGGGAGAGAGTAGTGAGTGTTGGACCCAGTGAGGGGCATATTATGCCACCTTTATTTTGAAAAAGTGACCTTCCCTAAAATATCCTTCTGCTGGTCAGTCTCAAGTTACCTAAATTGTATCATTTGAGACAGTCATTCCTTTTGATTAGCACAGAGCTCTCCTTAAGGTCAGATTTTATTGAATAGTGTTTTGGGTTTTTTTTTCTTTCTTTCTTTTTTTTTTTTCTGTTTAGGTTCTTTTGCGGAATATAGAAGACATTGTATTTTATTTTATTTATTTTTTTGTACCTATTTTTTATTGTTATGTTAACCACCATACATTACATCATTAGTTTTTGATGTAGCATTCCATGATTCATTGTTTGTGCATAACACCCAGTGCTCCATGCAGAACGTGCCCTCTTTAATACCCAACACCAGGCTAACCCATTCCCCTACCCCCTCCCCTCTAGAACTCTCAGTTTGTTTTTCAGAGTCCATCGTCTCTCATGGTTCGTCTCCCCCTCTGATTTCCCCCCCTTCATTCTTCCCCTCCTGCTATCTTCTTCTTTTTTTGTTTTTCTTAACATATATTCATTATTTGTTTCAGAGGTACAGATCTGTGATTCAACAGTCTTGCACAATTCACAGTGCTCACCATAGCACATACCCTTCCCAGTGTCTATCATCCAGCCCCCCATCCCTCCCACCCCACCCCCCACTCCAGCAACCCTCAGTTTCTTTCCTGAGATTAAGAATTCCTCATATCAGTGAGGTCATATGATACATGTCTTTCTCTGATTGACTTATTTCGCTCAGCATAACACCCTTCAGTTCCATCCACATCATTGCAAATGGCAAGATCTCATTCCTTTTGATGGCTGCATAATATTCCATTGTATATATATACCACCTCTTCTTTATCCATTCATCTGTCGATGGACATCTTGGCTTTTTCCACAGGTTGGCTATTGTGGACATTGCTGCTATAAACATCGGGGTGCACGTACCCCTTCAGATCCCTACATTTGTATCTTTGGGGTAAATACCCAGTAGTGCAATTGCTGGATCGTATGGTAGCTCTATTTTCAACTTTTTGAGGAACCTCCATACTGTTTTCCAGAGTGGTTGCACCAGCTTGCATTCCTACCAACAGTGTAGGAGGGTTCCCCTTTCTCTGCATCCCCGCCAAAATCTGTCATTTCCTGACTTGCTAATTTTAGCCATTCTGACTGGTGTGAGGTGGTATCTCATTGAGGTTTTGATTCGGATTTCCCTGATGCCGAGTGATGTTGAGCACTTTTTCATGTGTCTGTTGGCCATTTGGATGTCTTCTTTGGAAAAATGTCTGTTCATGTCTTCTGCCCATTTCTTGATTGGATTCTTTATTCTTTGGGTGTTGAGTTTGATAAGTTCTTTATAGATTTTGGATACTAGCCGTTTATCTGATGTGTCATTTGCAAATATCTTCTCCCATTCTGTCAGTTGTCTTTTGGTTTTGTTGACTGTTTCTTTTGCTGTGCAAAAGCTTTTTATCTTGATGAAGTCCCAATAGTTCATTTTTGCCCTTGCTTCCCTTGCCTTTGGCGATGTTTCTAGGAAGAAGTTGCTGCGGCTGAGGTTGAAGAGGTTGCTGCCTGTGTTCTCCTTTAGGATTTTGATGGACTCCTGTCTCACATTTAGGTCTTTCAACCATTTGGAGTCTATTTTTGTGTGTGGTGTAAGGAAATGGTCCAGTTTCATTCTTCTGCATGTGGCTGTCCAATTTTCCCAACACCATTTGTTGAAGAGACTGTCTTTTTTCCATTGGACATTCTTTCCTGCTTTGTCAAAGATTAATTGACCATAGAGTTGAGGGTCCATTTCTGGGCTCTCTATTCTGTTCCATTGATCTATGTGTCTGTTTTTGTGCCAGTACCATACTGTCTTATGATGACAGCTTTGTAATAGAGCTGGAAGTCCAGAATTGTGATGCCGCCAGCTTTGCTTTTCTTTTTCAACATTCCTCTGGCTATTCGGGGTCTTTTCTGGTTCCATACGAATTTTAGGATTATTTGTTCCATTTCTTTGAAAAAAGTGGATGGTATTTTGATAGGGATTGCATTGAACGTGTAGATTGCTCTAGGTAGCATTGACATCTTCACAATATTTGTTCTTCCAATCCATGAGCATGGAACGTTTTTCCATTTCTTTGTGTCTTCCTCAATTTCTTTCATGAGTATTTTATAGTTTTCTGAGTACAGATCCTTTGCCTCTTTGGTTAGATTTATTCCTAGGTATCTTATGGTTTTGGGTGCAATTGTAAATGGGATCGACTCCTTAATTTCTCCTTCTTCTGTCTTGTTGTTGGTGTATAGGAATGCCACTGATTTCTGTGCATTGATTTTATATCCTGCCACTTTACTGAATTCCTGTATGTGTTCTAGCAGTTTTGGGGTGGAGTCTTTTTGGTTTTCCACATAAAGTATCATATCACCTGCAAAGAGTGAGAGTTTGACTTCTTCTTTGCCAATTTGGATGCCTTTTATTTCTTTTTGTTGTCTGATTGCTGTGGCTAGGACTTCTAATACTATGTTGAATAGCAGTGGTGATAGTGGACATCCCTGCCGCATTCCTGACCTTAGGGGGAAAGCTCTCAGTTTTTCCCCATTGAGAATGATATTCGCTGTAGGTTTTTCATAGATGGCTTTTATGATATTGAGATACGTACCCTCTATCCCTATACTCTGAAGAGTTTTGATCAAGAAAGGATGCTGTACTTTGTCAAATGCTTTTTCTGCAACTATTGAGAGGATCATATGATTCTTGTTCTTTCTTTTGTTAATGTATTATATCACGTTGATTGATTTGCGGATGTTGAACCAACCTTGCAGCCCAGGGATAAATCCCACTTGGTCATGGTGAATAATCCTTTTAATGTACTGTTGGATCCTATTGGCTAGGATTTTGGTGAGAATTTTTGCATCCATGTTCATCAGGGATATTGGTTTGTAATTCTCCTTTTTGATGGAGTCTTTGTCTGGTTTGGGGATCAAGGTAATGGTGGCCTCATAAAATGAGTTTGGAAGTTTTCCTTTCATTTCTATTTTTTGGAACAATTTCAGAAGAATAGGTATTAATTCTTCTTTAAATGTTTGGTAGAATTCCCCTGGGAAGCCATCTGGCCCTGGGCTTTTGTTTTTTGGGAGATTTTTGATGACTGCTTCAATTTCCTTAGTAGTTATAGGTCTGTTCAGGTTTTCTATTTCTTCCTGGTTCAGTTTTGGTAGTTGATACATCTCTAGGAATGCATCCATTTCTTCCAGGTTATCTAATTTGCTGGCATAGAATTGCTCATAATATGTTCTTAGAATTGTTTGTATTTCTTTGGTGTTGGTTGTGATCTCTCCTCTTTCATTCATGATTTTGTTGATTTGGGTTATTTCTCTTTTTTTTTTTGATAAGTCTGGCTAGGGGTTTATCAGTCTTGTTAATTCTTTCAAAGAACCAGCTCCTAGTTTCATTGATCTGTTATACTGTTCTTTTGGTTTCTATTTCATGGATTTCTGCTCTGATCTTTATTATTTCTCTTCTCCTGCTGGGTTTAGGCTTTATTTGCTGTTCTTTCTCTAGCTCCTTTAGGTGTAGGGTTAGGTTGTGTATTTGAGACTTTCTTGTTTTTTGAGAAAGGCTTGTATTGCTATATACTTTCCTCTTAGGACTGCTTTTGCTGCATCCCAAAGATTTTGAACAGTTGTGTTTTCATTTTCATTGGTTTCCATGGATTTTTTTTAATTCTTCTTTAATTTCCTGGTTGACCCTTCATTCTTTACTAGGATGCTCTTTAGCCTCCATGTATTTGAGGTCTTTCCGACTTTCCTCTTGTGATTGAGTTCTAGTTTCAAAGCATTGTGGTCTGAAAATAGGCAGGGAATGATCCCAATCTTTTGGTACCGGTGGAGACCTGATTTGTGACCTAAGATGTGATCTATTTTGGAGAATGTTCCATGGGCACTAGAGAAGAATGTGTATTCTGTTGCTTTGGGATGGAATGTTCTGAATATGTCTGTGAAGTCCATTTGGTCCAGTGTGTCATTTAAAGTCGTTATTTCCTTGTTGATCTTTTGCTTAGATGATCTGTCCATTTCGGTGAGGTGGGTGTTAAAGTCCCCCACTGTTATTGTATTGTAGTCAATGTGTTTCTTTGCTTTTGTTATTAATTGCCTTATATAATTGGCCGCTCCCATGTTAGGGGCAAAGATATTTACAATTGTTAGATCTCTTGTTGGATAGACCCTTTAAGTATGATATAGTGTCCTTCCTCATCTCTTATTACAGTCTTTGGTTTAAAATCTAATTTGTCTGATATAAGGATTGCCCCCCCAGCTTTCTTTTGATGTCCATTAGCATGGTAAATGGTTTTCCACACCCTCACTTTCAATCTGGGGGTGTCTTTGGGTCTAAAATGAGTCTCTTGCAGACAGCATATCGATGGGTCTTGTTTTTTAATCCAATCTGATAGCCTGTGTCTTTTGATTGGGGCATTTAGCCCATTTACATTCAGGGTAACTATTGAAAGATAGGAATTTAGTGCCATTGTATTGCCCATAAGGTGACTGTTACTGTATATTGTCTGTGTTCCTTTCTGGTCTATGTTGCTTTTAGGTTCTCTCTTTGCTTAGAGGACCCCTTTCAATATTTCTTGTAGGGCTGTTTTCGTGTTTGCAAATTCCTTTAGTTTTTGTTTGTCCTGGAAGCTTTTTATCTCTCCTTCTATGTTCAATGACAGCCTAGCTGGATATAGTATTCTTGGCTGCATATTTTTCTCATTTAGTGCTCTGAATATATCATGCCAATCCTTTCTGGCCTGCCAGGTCTCTGTGAATAGGTCTGTTGCCAACCTAATGTTTCTACCATTGTAGGTTACATATCTCTTCTCCCGAGCTGCTTTCAGGATTTTCTCTTTGTCTCTGAGACTCGTAAGTTTTACTATTAGATGTTGGGGTGTTGACCTATTTTTATTGATTTTGAGAGGGGCTCTCTGTGCTTCCTGGATTTTGATGCCTGTTTCCTTCCCCAAATTAGGGAAGTTCTCTGCTATAATTTGCTCCAATATACCTTCTGCCCCTCTCTCTCTTTCTTCTTCTTCTGGGATCCCAATTATTCTAATGTTGTTTCGTCTTATGTTATCGTTTATCTCTCGAATTCTGCCCTCGTGATCCAGTAGTTGTTTATCTCTCTTTTTCTCAGCTTCTTTGTTTTCCATCATTTGGTCTTCTATATCACTGATTCTCTCTTCTGCCTCATTTATCCTAGCAGTTAGTGGCCCCATTTTTTATTGCACCTCATTAATAGCCTTTTTGATTTCAACTTGATTAGATTTTAGTTCTTTTATTTCTCCAGAAAGCGTTTCTCTAATAACTTCCATGCTTTTTTCAAGCCCAGCTAGTATCTTTAAAGTAATGATTCTGAACTCTAGATCTAACATTGTACTAATGTCCGTATTGAGTAGGTCCCTGGCAGTCGGTACTACCTCTTGTTCTTTTTGTTGAGGTGATTTTTTTTCCGTCTTGTCATTCTGTCCAGAGGAGAATAGATTAATGAGAGAACAAAATGCTAACAGGGTAACAACGTCCCCAGAATATATACTCTAAACAAATAAGAAAAGACCTGAAGCCAGGGGAAAAGAAAGGGAAAGAAAGAAAAAAGAAAAAGAAAAAAAAAAAAAGAAAAAGATAAAAACAAACAAAAACAGAACAAAACAAAAAAAACCCAGAATATGATCAAATATGATCAGGCTGGTGCATAGATCAGTGCCACACCCTAGATTTTGGGTGTATTTTGGTCTGTTAGAAGAAAGTGTCTCCCAAAGTTTTAAAGAAATAAAAACTTATATATGTACAAAAATAAGGGTTGATATGATGAAGGGATGGAATATAGCTGTAAAGATGAAAATTATAAAAAATTTTATAAAAGGAATTGATAAGAAGTTGTTTGAAAAAAGAAAGAAGAGGATTTAAAAAAAAAGAAAAAAAAAAGGGAGAGAATGTGATCAGGCAGGAGAGTAGAACAAAACCATACACTAGAGATTTAGGGTATATTTTGATCTGTTAGAAGAAACTATCTCAAAATTTTAAAGAGAGAACAACTTATATATATATGCCAAAAATAAGGGTAACTACTATGAAGGGATAGAATATGACTCTAAAAATGAAAAATAAAAATGTTTTTTAAAAAAGTGATTGATAAGATGTTGGTTGAAAAAGGGAAAAAGAAAAATTCAAAAAAAAAAAAAAAAGACAGTTAAAAAAAATTAACTTTGAAAGACTACAGAATCATGGTAAAAAAGCCATGGATTCTAAGTGTAGTATTCCCCTAGCGCTGGAGTTCTGCCGTTCTCATTGATCGGTAAACTTGGCCTTGGCTGGCTGTTCTCGCTGATCTTCTGGGGGAGGGGCCTGTTGCCATGGTTCCCAATGTCTTTGCCGGAGGCGGAATTGCCCCACCCTTGCCGGTCTGGGCTAAGTAATCTGCTTGGGTTTGCTCTCGGGAGCTTTTGTTCCCTGCAAGCTTT
This sequence comes from Halichoerus grypus, assembly GCF_964656455.1. Taxonomy (NCBI): domain Eukaryota; kingdom Metazoa; phylum Chordata; class Mammalia; order Carnivora; family Phocidae; genus Halichoerus; species Halichoerus grypus. The sequence continues at coordinate 97,463,414 of NC_135718.1, read as the reverse complement.
CCGTACAGCTTTGGAGGACGAGAGTGAAAATGGCGGCCTCCCAATCTCCACCCCGGAGGAGCCGAGAACTCGGGGCCCCGCTCCTCAGTGAGCCCCCAGAGAAAAGCAGTCAGTCACTCCCGTGTTCCCGGTCTCCGGCTGCACTCCATGCTCACCCGGCCTGTGACCGCGCGTTTCTATCTCTGGCACCCGACCCCGTGTGGAGTCTCCAAACCCAGCAGATCCCTGCGGTGTGCTCCCGCGCCGCTCCTCCCAGGGGAGGAAGGGGAGTCTCCCCGGATCTGCCACTTGTTGGGTCCCTGCTGGAGGAGCAGTGGCCTGACTGTGCCCCGGATCACGGTTTATGGCAACCCCGAGCTGAGAGCCTGCACCTGGGCTCTGTCTCTGCAGCCGGCTTCCCTGCTCCGATACCTGGGAGCTCTGCCACACTCAGGCACCCCCGGTCTTTCTGTGACCCCGAGGGTCCTGAGACCACACTGTCCCACAAGGGTTCCACCCCCTGCTTAGCCACCGGAGTGATGTCCCTCAGTGGAGCAGACTTCTAAAAGTTCCGATTTTGTGCTCCGCGGCTCTATCACTTGCCAGAAGCGGCCGACGGAGGCCCCTCCCCCGCCGTCTATCCTCCCGAATATCGCCTCGTATTCACTTCTCCGCACGTTCTACCTTCCAGAAAGTGGTCGCTTTTCTGTTCAGAGAGTTGTTGCTATTCTTTTCTTCGATCTCCTCTTGAGTTCGTAGGTGTTCAGAATGGTTTGATCCCTATCCAGTTGAGTGCCTGAGACCAGACATAATCCAGCTCTCCCACTCCTCTGCCATCTTGCTCTGCTCCCCCTGTATTTTATTTTTTATTTTTATTTTGAAATAGGTAATACAGTCCCACGGGTCCAAAATTAAAACATCATTGAAAGCGAACGTTGGGAAGTCTCATTCCCATCCCTGCCCCTCCTGTCTACCCCAATCTTTCTATTCCTCACCATCTCCACCCCTCTCCCCCTACACTCCCCACCTGTAGGCAAGGCCGATTTTCACTGGTTCTGGTTGTTTGGGACCAGCCTCTATTCTGATTGGTTGGTATCTCTGCTGCAATTATTACGTATTTTGAATATTACTCTCGGCTAAGAGAACCAATTTAGTTTCTTGTGTATCCTTCCATTGACTCTATGCAAATTCAAGAAAATGTTAGCATGTTTTGTGTGCATGTATGTGTGTTCCTATTTCCCCCTCTTTTTACACAAAAGGTAGCACATTCCAGGCACTGTTCTGCCCCTTGCATTTTTCACTTAACATAGTTCCTGAAGAGCTTTTTCCATCGGTTAATAGAGAGTTCCCTCATTCTTTAAGAGCATCATAGGAGTCCACTGTGAGGAGGCACTGTTAGTATTTAACCAGCCCCATAATGATAGGCACTTTTTTATTCCCAGTCTTCCAATTACCAAGAATAACCATTTACATATGTCATTTTGGGTGTGGACAGGTATACTGCTAGAATACACTCCCAGAAAGGGTAAATGCTCTGATAATTTCATAGAGACTACCAAATTGCCTCCATTCTGTGCTCCCCCCAGCAGAACCTGAGTGCTCATTTGTGTGTATGTGTGTGTCTTAAGTAACACATGCATATGACTAAAGATTAAGCAGTAATACTTAAAGTATGTCTACCCCATACCCTGAACTCCCAGTCTCCTGTTCCCCTCACCAAAGGGAACCATTCTTATGAGTTTTGGGGTGGCCTTCAATACATGCTGTGCACATATGCAAACATACATATATGAATATGCATGTTTACAGAGACTACGCACACACTGTTCTGCACTTGGCTTTTTTCTCTTAATACATGTCATGAAGCTCTTTCCATATGTCAGTACATTTATACCTATCTCATTTTTTACCCTTGATCTTAGCCAAAAGGCCTAGAGGCAATCTGTCTCATTTTTTAAACATTTGCACAAAGTGTTCCATTTTATGAATGTACTATATGTACCAATGATGCATATTTGAGTTGTTTCCTGTATTTTGCTGCTACAAATAATGTTGCAGTAAATATCTCTATGTGAATGTCTATGGACATATGTACCACACATATATGGCATAAGTGTGTATATAAAGTATATACATGGAGGATAAATTATTAAAAATAGAACTTCTGAGTCACAGGGTATGTGAATTTAAAATTTTGATAAATAAGATCAGATTGCTCTCATTAGATGTCATGCCAATCTCCACGTTCACCAACAATACGAGGACGCCTACTTCTCCAACACACAGTATTCCCAAACTGTTTGATATTTGCCATTTTGGTAAGTGAAAAAAGTATCTCATTTTTAAAAATCACATTCACATTTCTCTAATTATTAGAAATGGAGCATCTATTCATAAGCTTGAGTGAGGTCTACTTTATTTTTATTTATTTTATTTTTTGGGGTGGGAGGAAGAAGAACACATTCAAAATTTATTTTCCAACAGACAGCCAGCATCAGCAGGTAAAACTTCAGGAGTTTCTGCATAGATCATATATTCACGAGGCATCATTTGCTTAACAGTGAGAAAGGCCCTGGTATATTCTCTGTAACAATATGTACTTCACAGTGTGAAAAAGTGCTAGTTTTGTGTCCCACTTACAATTCCAGGAGGAAAGGCACGACTTGGCCAAAAAAAAAATTGGATACTAAAGTCAGGTACAATAACACAGAAGAACTTTTGGTAACAGTCTTGATCTACTTTTCCACATTGAAGGAGACTGACTTCTCCACCCAGAAATTAGGGTCTTTTGTTCTCCTTCCTTTGTTAAACCATTAGAGCAATGTTTCATCATTTGCTTAATATTACATATACAAAAAGGGGAAGTTTAAAAAAAAATCACAAAAAATATCTCACATGGCCCCACCATACATCAATTCAGGTTTAAGAAAGGGTGTCAGGACACTTCAGCCGTCCTAAAACAGGAAAATAGAGACTTTGGCTACAAAGCTAAAAATTAAATGAGGTGGATAAATGAGAGCTTTCACACCCATGACTTGCCTATTCCAACTTCATAACCTTCACACAATACTCAAGAACAATCCTCATAATTACTTGGCATAAGCTGCACCAAGGACATTTTTGTACAAATTAGTATATAAACCTAGGGCTGCCTAGTCTGTTGAGTTGGTTTTGGCTCAGGTCATGATCTCAGGGTCATGAGATCGAGTGAGCTACTAGTCGGGCTCCGCACTCACGGGGATTGGGGCGGGGGGAGTCTGCTTGAGAGTCTCTATTTTCTCCCTCTCCCTCTGCCCCGCCCCACCGGTGTGCTCTCTCCTCTCTCAAATAAATAAATAAATCTTTAAAAAAAAAACTAGTATGTGAACCTATAAGAAACATGCCCTTCCATGAGTCTCTTCAAGAATAAAAACCCAGCTCTTCCAATGAGTAGGCACTGGTGAACTAAATTAACTCACCCGAGGTTCCCTGCTCAGGTGCCTACCCCTCCTGGTGGTTCAGGAAAGTATCTCATTTTTTTTTTTTTAAATGAGATACTTATTTTAAAATACCGGCCACTCCTTAGATGGTTAAGCGTCTGCCTTCGGCTCAGGTCATGATCCCAGGGTCCTGGGATCGAGTCCTGCATTGGCCTCCCTGCTCCTTGGGAGCCTGTTTCTCCCTCTGCCTCTCTCTCTCTCTCTCTCTCTGTCTCTCATGAATAAATAAATAAAATCTTTAAAAAAAAAATACCGGCCACTCTCGGAGCTCTAGCTGAACTGTCTTTAAATAAGCAGCAACACACATTGACTCCAAAGGACTAAAATCAGTTGAGGGCATCCTACTTAAGGTCCCAAGGTAGAAGGAATTTTGTAATTCTACAACCTTAGTTGTTGTTGTTTTTTAAGTACGTTCAGAAAAAAAGAAAGGATGGGTGTAGGGTTGGGGGTCATACAAAACAGGTCCCTAAACAGATGCCAGATCTTGTTCATGTACCTGCATATGGTCATCAGGGAAGTATATAGCCCATTAGGCTAACAGTTGTCTTTTCCATTGTGGTTCAGTAAGTTCCAGAGTGAGGTCTACTTTTAAAAGGCAAACGTGGGGGCACCTGGGTGGCTCAGTCAGTTAAGCACCAGACTATTTATTTATTTATTTATTTATTTATGTTATGTTAGTCACCCTACAGTACATCATTAGTTTTTGATGTAGTGTTCCATGATTCATTGTGTATAACACCCAGTGCTCATTACAACACGTGCCCTCCTTAATAACCATCACCGGGCTACCCCATCCCCCACCTCCCTCCCCTCTGAAACCCTCAGATTGTTTCCCAGAGTCCATAGGCTCTCATGGTTCGACTCCCCCTCTGATTTCACCCCCTTCAGTTTTCCCTTCCTTCCCCTAATGTCCTCCATGCTATTCCTTATGTTCCACATCTGAGTGAAACCATATGGTAATTGTCTTTCTCTGCTTGACTTATTTCACTTAGCATAATTCCTTCCAGTTCCAGCCATGTCGATGCAAATGGTGGGTATTCATCCTTTCTGATGGCTGAGTAATGTTCCATTGTATATATGGACCACATCTTCTTTATCCACTCATCTGTGGAAGGGCATCTCGGCTCCTTCCGCAGTTTGGCTATGATAGACATTGCTGCTATGAACACTGGAGTGCATGTGGCCCTTCTTTTCACTACATCTGTGTCTTTGGGGTAAATAGCAAGTAGTGCAGTTCCTGGGTCATAGGGTAGTTCTATTTTTAACTTTTTGAGGAACCTCCATACTGTTTTCTGAAGTGGCTTGCATTCCTACCAACTTGCATTTCCACCAACAGTGTAAGAGGTTTCCCCTTTCTCCACATTCTCTCCAACATTTGTTGTTTCCTGCCTTAATTTTTGCCATTCTAAACTGGTGTAAGGTGGTATCTCAGTGCAAGCAAAGAACTCTTGATCTTGGCTCCGGTCTTGATCACAGGGTCTTGAGTTCAGGCCCTCTGTTGGGCTCCATGCTGGGTGTGGAGCTACTTAATAACAAACAAAAAAAAAAGAAACAAAAAATGCAAACGTGCCTGCCAGAGGTAAGCATTAGGTCCCTGGAATACCCAGAGTGAAAGCATTTACCTTTTTCCCTGACAGGAAAGAAGGGGTGACCCAGGACGCCCAAGGCCTAGAGCAGCAGGACCCATGGGAAAGGAGAGTAAATCCTGCCTGATGCACCCTGTTGTCTGTTGCCCTGGGGACCCTGATGGGCCATGGGCACAGGTCCTATCTAGTTCCAGAATCTCAGGGTAAAACCTAGAGAGGGAAGCTGTGGCCTTTAGCTTGAAGAAACTGAAGGCTGTCTCTTCCACCATCACATGTATTCAGCCAACCAGATGTAAGGTCTCACCAGGCATTTCTCTGAGTGCTTAAACACTAAAGTTCTTCTGTTGCCTGATGGATCCCCCACTTCTGAAAGAATTTGAGGCAATCCCTTTGAGGGTGCGGAGAAAGGGATTAAATCTGTGTCCTCAAGGAGATTATTGTGACAGGTCTGGGCAGCGGTGCGGGATCCAGGGAGGAAGCCTTGGGATAGCTGTGATTAGGAGAACGGTTGGGGCATCAAGAGCCCCAGGCAGAGCCAGCCCGTCAGAAAAGAGCTGAGCTGGGAAGGATCTGCATCCATGGACTGGTCCTCAGCTCAAGACACCTCCTCCTCTCCCACCCCGATGCTCCTCCCCTCCTCAGCCAAGCTTCCTGAGAATTATCTGCTGCTCCCAGGGCGGTTGCAGTTATGCCCTGCACAAGGGTACCCAGCCCAGGGAGCCTGCACTCCAGTAGCCAACTCGCGTGCCCTGGCACAGGCTGTGTTGGTCCGAAAACTAGGGCACCTGGTCCTACTTTGCCCAAAGGACCTGTGCAGCATCAGACCTGACACTGTGTCTCCACACTCCCTTCTCTACCCAAGCCGGCTCTGCCTTTGGCCTCTACCAACCCACTGACGTCACCGGCAACTTCTCTTTTGCTGATTCAATGTACTCATTCAGGCTTCCTCTTGTTTCATCTCTCGCTAGCATTTCCCACGATCGACCACTTTCCCATCTCGGAATCTTCCTCCCTTGGCTTTTTGGCAGTCCCATCTTGGGTTTTCTTCTGATCCATCTGAGCTCTCCCCGACCTTTCAGAATGAAGTACGCTGGGGACTTGGCATACCGTACTCATTTACCTGGGATGGCCTCCTCCAGCCCACGGCTCAGTTAACATCTAAGTCACTGACTTCCAAACCTTCATTCCCAGGTGCACTCAGCTGCCCTGTCCACTCCTACTGAGCTCCACCTGGGTGTCCCTTCGACACTTCAGGCACATCACGTATTAAACAGAATGCATCATTTTTTCTTAAAACATTCTCTGTCCAGGTGTTTCTTCTCTTGGAAGTGACATCACTGTACACCCAGAATATTCAGGCCAAAGACCCTCCCCCTTGAGGTCTGCCACTCCCTGACTCCCAGTCCCATTGGTCTACCCTGTTCACCCTCCCTAAATTCACTTCATCCTTCCCGTCTGCACTGCCACAGCCTGATCCGAAGACCCATCGTTTTTCATCTGAATTGCTCAACTCATTTCTTAACTGCCTTTGCTTCTCCTTCTAATTCATTTTCCACCCTGTGTTGAGAGCTAACTTCCTAAAATACATGGCTCTCTAGTGCTTTCAGGATAAAGTGCAACCGACTCAGTCCGTATACACGGTCCTGCAGTCTGGCAATACAGAATCGCCAGGGTCGGGGCTCTGAAGCCAGACGTCTGGTTCAAATCCCTGCCCTGCCATTTGGTTAACCACGTAAACTTGGGAGAGGTACTTCACCTCTTGGTGCCTTGGTTTCCTCATGTGTAAAATGCGTATAATCATAATACCTCCATCACGTCAGTGTTGTGAGATAATACACACAAAGTGCTTGGAATAGTACCCAGCACGGAGCACACACTCAGTAAAGAGCAGCTATGATCTTTATTGCTACCTGCCCGTGCGCATCTTCCACCCACCCTCACACACTCACCTCCATTCATACTGAACCACTTGGGGTTGACCCAGAGCTTCCCACTCCTAGGTCTTTCTTCAATGTTCTCCCTTTGCCTAAAATGCCGAATACATCTGTCCTCCTCCAACGTGCACCGCCCCAACCCCCTAGCCCTTTGCCTGGCCGGTTCTCCTTTGTCCTTCAGGATCCGAGACACTGTCTTCTGGGAACTCTTCCAGGAAGCCTTCCCAGACTTCCCAGTTTAGATGTAATGCCTCTATTCTGAGGCCCCATAGCTAATCATAGGATGTCGTAACATTTATTCTTTGAGGGCAGAAATCACGAGTTACTCGTCTTTGAATATCACACTCAGGAGTGATGATGTCTGGCACTTACAGCAAACCTACCGTGTCAGGCATGCCCTGTTTTGCATATATACTTTAATCCTCACAAAAATTGTATAAAATAGGTGTTATTGTTTTTATCTCCATTTTGTAGAAAAGGAAACAGAGTCACATTTTGCTCAAGGTCATATGACTAGTAAGTGGCAGAACTGGGATTTGTACTTGGGCCGTTTGGCTAGAAAGTAGTGATCTTAGCCAGTCTCATGTTCTTTTTGGTAAACAATGAGTAGATCAGTGAATAAATAAATTCCAAAGGCAAGAGTCAAGTAAATAAAGTGGGCTTGGAAGCCAGTGGTGGCCGCCTAGCATAATGTGTGGCACGTAATAGGTGCTCATTAAACCCTGGTTGTCTGAATGAGAGAACAGTTTGAAATCAGAAGGGTAAGAGAGATGCCAGAGGTTACCAGAGGGGAAGGTGTGGGGATCCGAGAAAGCCCTTTATCCATGTGTGCTTCTGTGTTATGAACTGCCTATCTGCCCTGGTCCTTCAGTATTTGCATTAAAAGGACACATACATTAGAAGAGGAACCCACAAATGGGCACTACATATTAGAGCTGTTTGTTCTTAGGGGTTGGTGAGTCCACCCTTTGGGCCTGGGAAATGGTGGATGACGCTACTCAGCACAGGCTGCAAGCACCATGCCGAGACTTGGGCTAAGACTGAGTGGTGTTTCTTCTTCCTCCCAGGAAAGGGTGCTCACCTGGCAATTTTCGTTGAAAAGCTACATCTATGGTGACCTTTACAAGAACCGCGTCAACATATCGAGCAATGCTGAGCAATCAGATGCCTCCATCACTGTTGACCAGCTGACCATGGATGACAACGGCACGTACGAGTGCTCAGTCTCCCTGATGTCAGACCTGGCGGGAACCTCTAAGTCACGCGTCCGGCTCTTGGTCCTCGGTGAGCATCTCCGTCTCCTTCCTGGGGTGGCAGGGAGGTGGGGTAGGGAGGCATGCTCAGAGAAGAAGTGCCCTCGTGGGAAGGTAAAGTCAGAGGCAGCCAGACCTGACCAGGAGCTCAGACTCCTCCCCTCATCCCATCTGCCTGGGCAGGGGGCGGCTCTTCCCTTTTTAACTGAAGACTATTCTGAGCGGCCCACCAATGGTACACAGTTCCAGGGCAGTGGGGAAGGCTGGTTTGGAGTGGCCCCGGGGTCAGCCTGGGAAATTCTGCCCGTGCTCTGTCCAGTGCTCTTCCCCATAACCCAGCTCCCTTCCTTTTCATGGCCAACTTATTAGGGAGAAGAAAAAGGGAAGTTCTAGATCCTAAATAAGGACTCTCACCGGGCCTTCCTTTGGTGCTGAGAGCCAGATTGTGAACTTCCCCGTCATAAGTTCAGCTAATCAGTAGAAACCCTTCACACCAGCATCTCCCCACCCCGGGCCCCAACCACACACCGCTGATCAGGCTCTACCACCTTTGAAATATGTCCCAAGACGACATTCTTTTCATACAGATAACTTATTATTGGAGCTTATAGTTTTGGAAGAATCTGAACAATCATCTACTTTAGTATCTTCATTTTGTAGATGAGGCCCAGAGAAAGTAGGCACCTGACTGAGTCAGTTACTGGATGCATTTTAAGGAATGGCTCCTCTAGGTCCAATATAAGGAGTGGCCTCCACCCTGGAAGGTAGCAATGCTTTAAACCAAAATGATGGATCACTTTTCCTTTATTTTTTCCATTTATACTCCTTAGTGGGATTTTTTAAATTGCGGGAAGTGGCTGCCTGGCTTTTTGAAACATTGTGTCAATCAAACAATGTAGCCCCGAAGAGAGAAATTAACCGTCTCCTTCCATCTTACCACCAGCCTGGTAGCCAAGGGTAATATTCCTCCATACTTTTCTCCACGTCCTTTTCAACTATGCAAGTGTGCATGCACACACACACTTTTTCTTTCTTTCCTTTCCTTTGGAAAAAAAAAAAGAGAGATCATATTATAAAGATCACTCGGCAATGTTTTTTTGGGTAATGTTTCATGCATATTTCTCCAGATCAGTACCTATAGATCTACCTGTTAGCAGCATACATTCCATCAGGTGGATGTACTATGATTTATTCAAGTGTTCCATCCTGATGGATATCCTTAGGCTGTTTCCAGTTTTGTGTGTGAACAATACTGATATATATAGATATTCTTCCACTCTGTTGTTTTTATTTCTAGGGGATAGATTCTTAAAAGTAGGATTTCTGGGTCAAAGACGATGCCTTCATTAAATATTAATCCATACCGGCAAACTACTTTCCTCGAAGCAACTTACATTGCTATGGCATTTTATGAGCATGCCTGTTTTCCCATATCTTTACCAGTACTGAATGTTATCAATCTTTTTAATTTTTGTAAATTTTGTTAATTTGTTAGGTGAGAAAAAATTCAGTGCAGTCTAAATCAAAATGTTAATCTAGCCACTAATAAGCTTCACTACCCCCCATTTGGGCCCAACCCCCTTCGTGACATGAATCAGCCCCCACCCCCACCCTGCCATTGCAGCCTGCTCCAGCCGGCTTCTCTCGCTTCTGTCGGCAACAGGCAGGCACCACAGTCCTCAGGGGGATCCCCAGGGACCCAGAGGCATCTACAGAGCCCTTCCATCCTCACACTGCAGGATCAGCACTTCAAGAACTTACAGGTTTCTGTCACTCGGCGAGCCTCAGCCAGGGAATGAGAGATGTCAGCTCCCAACAGCAGGGAACCCCAATCTCCATGTTGGATTCTTTTGGTGCCTCCCTGGCTTGACCCGAGATGGGGGAAATGCCTCCTTCCCTTCCCCCAAGAGAAGGAGAGGAAATGCTCATGGGTCCTTATTCCTAAGCATCCTCTTCAAAGACATCTCCTCCCTGCTGAACCTCCAGGCTTCTCTTGCTTGGGTGGGAGGAGGGTCACTGATAACCTAAGGATTCGCTCTTAGAAAGGCTGCTGGGATGTTTCTCATGCTTCTCCTTAATATTGAGGACACTTACTCCCCTGGGGGTTGTAGTGGAAGTTCTGAGGCACAGGAGAAGTCCCGATCTGTACCATGCTGATGTTTTCTATCACGCATTTGAGGTCCCTTGTCGTGTACCACCACCTCTGGGAGTATAAAAATGAACTTAATGTTCTTTTCTTATGTCTTTAAGCCTTATTTTTTACACTTAGACTTTTATTTTACCTGGAATTTATTTTTGTAAATAGGATGCTAGGAGTCTAACTTTGTTTTCGTCCACATGGATAGTCAATAGACTGTACCACAGAAACACTGATCATCCCACTGGGATGCTAGCTTTGTCACATAGGAAGTTCTTACACAGAATGGCTGCTTTCTTACTCCTTTTTTTGTTCATTTTTCTTTTGATTATTCCTATGCTGATATTACATGGTTTTGATTACAGCATGTTTATACTCAGTGTTGATATATATATAGGCATATTTATCTATTTATCTAATTTTTTGTTTTTCTGTTTTTTGTTTTTTGGTTTTTTTTTTTAGTTAGAGCTATCAGTGTTTGAATAGTTGGCTTTTAATACCTGGTACTGTGTAATATCTTCTCTTACTAAACTATTCCAAAAAAATTCTGTCAATTTTTACACATTTATTCTTCCATGTTAATTTTTTAAATCACTTTGCTTAGCTAAAAATAGAAGTTGATGGGAATTATGGTCAACTTACAAATTAATTTGCAAAGGAATGACATATTAAAAAGATTAAGTCCTCTCATCCAGGAAGAAGTATTTCAGATTTAATGACCTTCAATAACAAGGGATCTCTAATAGAATTCCAGGCCTCCCGTGGACAGAAGCAGAGCCCTTTTTTTTGGTTTGTAGAAGGAAGGCACAGGACCTCTTTCCCAACCCTGCACCCATCCATGTAGCCAAATTTCCCGTTTCTCCGTGTCCTAAAACAGAAGGGTTTTTATCTTAAATAGAGAGAAAACTACCATCAACTTGCAATGACCTTGGTCTGTGGGAAAGTTGCCACAAATTCATGGTCATAATAGTTCCCATTTACTGAGGACCAGGTACGTGCCAGGCATCTAAGAGCTTTACATTTATTGTCTCTTTTAATCTCTGCAATCCATCTGTGGAAGTGGGTACTAACACGTTCAACAGAACGCTGAGGCTCGAGACACCTGTAGAAAGTGTGCAAGCTTCCGTCAAAACAGCATGGCCCAAATGCAAAGCCCTGCGCGGCTCCACCACGTAAGCCTGCCACCCCCGGCCAGTAATTGATCCAGGTCAGGAGGATTCCCAAATTCTTCTAGGTTTACTTACCTTTTCAAAGTACCCTCTCTGTCAGTTGAAAGCAGACATAAGCTTGCCAGTGATGTTTTAGCTGGCCCCGGCAGTAACTTGAGCTCTGCGCTTCCTGGATCCATGCCAACAGAAGGTTGGCGGGGCAGAGCCGAGAGAGCCCTGGATACGCCATTTGCCCTCATTTGTCCACAGAGCTGCATCTTGGACACATCACTCATTGATAACTGAGGTTCTGTACCTGCTCTTCCACGTGGGAGGTCTTTGCTTAGGGTCCAGGAGATGGAAGCCCCACTGGCCCATGAGTGCGTGCCTCATTGTCTCTGGGTTTTCACGGCGGGGGCTCTTGATGGTCTTAGACCTTTAGGAACATTCACAGCCCCTCTCAGCTCACGGACGAGGCTGTCGCCATCACACATTATCACCTTCTAGCGTTTTTACAGCCGTGTTTTAGTTGCTCCCAATCTACCTGGGGTGCCTGATGTGTTTGTCTACCCGGGACCCTTAGAGCAAGGGGCCTGCTCTCTGGAGGGCCCCTCAGCTCGAGATCTGTAGCGCACAGAAGGCTGTGAGTTGTTGAAATGGAGCTCTGCTCTTCCCTCCTGCTGCTATAGCAACCTTAGTCCAAACCCAAACAAATAACTGTGTTTGCCTTGCCTGTTAAAAATACTAATTAGAAAAAAAGAGAGAGAAACTAAAAAAGAAAAACATTCACTCGTATCACTAGGTCTTGTACTTGTCCACGTTGACTTCCAGCTCCTGTGCACATGCTTGTTCATGTCATAACTGAGTTTGTAGCCGAATGGGTTGGTTCTTTGCTCTTTTCATTCCTCACCAGGTAGCCCTTTCCGCTGTCTTAGCACCTACAGTCCCTTAAGCTCCCTGCTACTTGGGTGAGTGGGTAGAGTCCCCTGTCCCTGGCTGAACATTCAGCCTGTTCCAATCAAAGCCATTATGAATAATGTTGTAACAAATTGTTTTGTGTACATAGCTCTTAATTTTTATTTGCGTTAGCTCCTTGGAGAGATATTATAAGCTAAGAAAATGCACATTTTTATCTAGTTTCTATTCTGTAGGTCTTCCTCCAAACCCATGGCCCTGAATCCCTCACTTCTCCGGATCTGGTCCTTTTCTGGCTGATTCCGTCTCTTTCTGGCTTCCCTTAAGTAGCTCCCACTTTCCTCTGGCAACAAGCTGGTTGGGGGAAAGGTAGCAAGACCCCACTTACGTGTGAATGTCCGATTCCTCCTTCCCTCCCAGGGCCAGCTTCATTTTAAGACAGGAACTAGCTAACTAGAAGGGCAAAGATACAAGTTAAATCAGAGATTATGGAACTCAGTGTTTTGCTTTACAACGAGAGAGAGAGAAAGAGAGAGAGGAAAGGAAAGAGAGAAATCATTTTGTACTCTCTGTTCAGAAATCCAGTAAAAATCTTTAAAAGAAAGTTTTGTTTCCAAATGGCTTTTGCTACTGGGCTTTTTTTAGGTAGAAGGGCTTTAATTATACGGGGCCGCCCACACGGGGCTGGGCGACCTCACAGTAAACTGAGGGAGCGGAGAGCTTCCGGACAGGGGCGGAGCACGCAGAGCGGGTCACCGGGGGAAGCCACCTGGCCCTGGGGCCCGGCACGCGGCGCTCCGGAGGGGTGGGGGTGGGGTGGGGGTGGGAACCGAGCAGCTCCCCGGCCTCTGGCGCCCCCTGGCGTCTGCAGCGGGAGGCGCAGGCTTTGGAGCGGCGCGGTGCCCCGTCCCGAAAGCTCCAGGTACAGCCGCCTTCGGTCTGGGAGGTAGGAAGAGCCCACCCAGAACCCTAGATCTCCGGGAGCCCCGCAGGCCTCACAGCCCCGCAGGAAGGGCTGTTTAAACTAGAGCTGATTCGAGGTCCTAGCTGGTTGTGATGGTGGGGGGCTGGGGAAGGAATCCTTAGAGAAGGATCAGGACAGAGTTGGGGGGGTTGTGCCTAGGGTGAGCTGGGGTGGGAGGACAGCCTGGGGGCTGAGGGGTAAGGGCCCCAGGTGTGTGTGTGTGTGGGGGGTACGGACAAAAACCTGACACACTCCTTCATAAGGCTGGTCTCTTGTTACCTCTACTGCTGCCTCCAGAGTGAATGAAGGCTTTGCCTTAATAATTTCTCCTGGCAAAGCTAGCCTCCGGATATGTCCAGCTTGCTTTTTTATGTTTCTGTAGGTGCTAGATGCTCCTTTGCCTTGGTCTGTTCTCTCTCCTTTTTGTCTCGGATCCCAGAGAAGGCTGGTCACGGAAAGGCTTGACAATGGTCATGCACACCAAGTATGAGGCTGGCTCCATGTGACACTTCTTCGGGGGTGTCATAGTTCAGGCGGGCTCTCTAACTGGGAAAGTTGTAGCCCCCTGGTCAAGGCATCCCTGGGAAGCAGGCTGAGTGCTTTTCATGCGTGGAGAGGGCTGTTCCTGTACCTCTGGAGAGTTCAGGAGGCACTTGGCTCATCAACACTGACCTAGAGCCAGTCTCTGGGGAAGCAGTGTTCACCTTCCTTGTACCCGTTTGCAGGGCCCGCGGGGCGGACGGCTGCTTGTCAGAGTGGTCCGAAGGCAGCAGTCTCTTCCTGCCCAGGCTGCTTCAGTCCCTGGGGCCTGGACCAGGATATAAAAAGGTGGCTCGTGAACCAAGCTTGGGCCTCTTAGGTTTAGGGACTGTGCAGCTGGGGCTGGTGTGGGGGAGGGCCTGTCATTTTCTCCACGCTTGTCCCACACCTGGTGGCCCTCAGGAGAGAAGAAGGAGCTGTGGGGCACACACACCCAAGAACCCCTTGCCTGTCTCAGAGAAAAACCAGAAGTGGCGGCCGGGTGCATCCCAGGTAGCTTCCCCCAGCCACTCCGGGGGGGGGGGGGGAGACAGGGGGCTGCGCCGTTCTGCGTGCTCAGTGACCGTGCATCCGTGCAGTCTGGATGGTGCAGTGGGTGGTGCTACTGACCGGGGCAAGCAGACCATCCAGGGGTCTGAAGAAAGAGGTGGAGGGGACAGGCCTGCCACGGGGGATTCAGTAATAGCCCTCTGCACTGCCTGTTCTTCCCGTCCCCAGCCCCAAGGACGCTACCTGAAGTCTCAAGCATACCTGATGCTTCTTCCTGCCTCAGGGCCTTTGCACATGCTGTTCCCTCTGTGTGGAGGGCCCTCACCTCTCTCTGACCACCACCACCTCCACTGTTGGCCTTGCTTACTTTCACTCTTCCTCCAGGTCACAGCCCAGGCTGTGGGGGTCAGTGTCCCTTGCTTGTACCTTCCCCGCCCCCACAGCCTTGCCTCCTGCCCGGTCATGGTCCAGTTACTTGTCTTTTGCCCCCACTGGACTCCTCGAACACAGGGACTCACTCACTATGTCATCCCAGTGCCTAGCGGTATCAGACGTACAGGAAGTGCCCCACAAGGTTTGGAGAATGAGCCATCCTACCCAGTGGTGTAGGATGAGCCATCCTGCAGCAATGCCAAGTGAATGGCACCAGCTTAAGATCCTCGGGAATTGTGGGAGATCACGTCAGGATTGTGAGTAGAGGGGCCTGTTGGTTTCTGTAACCTCCTTTCTGTAGGCTTCCCTTTCCTTGTCTCTTCCTTTCTGCCCCCACCCCCACCCCTTCGGTCCTCGTTGTCACCCAGCATGCAACTCTGCTGCCACCTGGGGTCTCTCCAATCACCCAGCTACTCCGAGCAGTTGCATTTTCTCAGCAAAACCCAGGACGAGGGCAGTGCTTAACACAAAGGGAACCTTCCTAAGAAGTCTGAGTTGAAGGGCTTCAGAGAGAGGGGCCTTTCCCTAACCCAGGGGCAGGCAAACATGGCCAAATCCAGCCTGCGCCTCTTCGTACATGGCCTGCAAGCCAAGAATGGTTTTTACATTTATAAAGGGTTATTGAAAACATGGAAACAGTGACAGACACCATAACGTGGCCCACAACGTCTAAAATATTACCTTTGACCCTTTACAGAAATTCTGTTGTCCCCTCATCTTACAGATGGGAACACTGGGGGACTGCAAGGTTTCCCTAAAATGGCACAGACGAGCCAACAGCAGAAGGAGCTCTCCTGGGCTGGTGGAGAGATCCCTGGACGTGGAGTCAGGAGACCTGGGTTCCAGTCCCACCCAGTCTCCTCTCTGGGCCTCAGTGTCCCCACCATTTATAATGGTGGTGACTCTAATCTTGTACTCAGGATGCTTCCTGATGTAGGTGTGCGCTGCATCTCTGTGATGGTGACAGGGCCACCAAGATCTTTTGCGGTGGATCGACCTTACAGCACTATTTCTCACCAGTAGGCTATGAATTTCTCTGCCTGAGAACAAACAGCGGTATGAGTGTGTGTCCGAGGCGGGAGGGGGCTGTCACCGCGCCCCACCTGATTCGTGCCTTCCCTCTGATCCTTCCCCTGTGCAGTGCCACCCTCCAAGCCAGAATGCGGCATCAAGGGAGAGGCCGTGATCGGGAACGACATCCAGCTGACCTGCCAATCGAAGGAGGGCTCTCCGGCCCCTCAGTACACATGGAAGGCCTACGACGTCCTGAACCAGGAGCGGCCAACCCCAGCAGGTAACGGGGGCAGTGGGGAGGACAGGCCCCCACCCGCAAATGCTAGGGCCGCCAGGGGAGATCCTGGCCTGACCAGTCAGGTCTCCCTGAAGGGCTGCCCGTTTCCTCGCCCCCTCCTCCCCCCTGCAGCATCTCTGAGTCTTCTCATGATAATCCCCATCTCACAGGTTGTTGTGGAAAATAAAGGTGAGTCACATAAAGCACTCTGTGGAAGCGCATAATAAATCTTCATCTGTTATCTTTGTTCTGCACAATTCAGTTCCTTGAATAAGCACGTCTGGATAGCCACTCCGTGCAAAAGCACCAGGTGGGGTTTTCATTTTGACTGTGATCATGTCCTAAAGTATACATTCGAAGCCTCAAGCCTAGCTCTGGGGCTCCACTCAAGGGCGGGAATTCCCATCGGCATGCCCCATCCAGGCTGGTCCGGCTCAGGCTCCACGGAAGCCCTCCTTCCCAAACCTGCCCTCCGTTTGTGGCCACAGCCCCCTGCACGACCAGGCAGCTGTAAGGGTCCCTCAGTCTCAGGGAAGGAGACTTTAGGTTCAGTGGTGGTGGCCTGGAGACCTGCTTTGTACTGGGCAGCTTGCTCTTTGACCTTTGGTCAGGAAACAAACTGAAAAACAAAACAAAACAACCCTATATAAATATCTTACTGTCATTACCTTGGTGCCCACTGGTGGGGGGGATTCCTCGGTGGTATCTTTGGGCCCCAGTAGCCCCTGGCACAGCCAGCATTCCTGGAGATCAAAACAGACAAGGTCTGAAAGCTGCCGGCTGGCCTAACTTCTGGGCGGTCTCTCTGCTCGGTGTGGGTGAGGAGGAAGTGGGCAGTGAGAGGGGAGCAGAGGGTGGAGACGCTCCGGCTGAATGGACAGGCTGGGCTTTGGTCAAACAAGGACGGTCTTTGTCAGTCTGTCCTTCACTCACCTGGGGGCCAAACGAGAACTTCTTAGAAGTAATAAATACATAAATAAATAAATAAAACCCACTCACTCCAATGTAAATTAGAAAGGATATTGTGGATTTCAACAAGTTTCCAGTTTTGTTGACAAATTTCTGGCTGGCAAATTACTATCGAGTGTGTCTGGAATTTCTGGAAACCACCTGGCAGCTCTCGTCTGGGTTCAACGGTCCTGCCTCTCTGGCCTGTGCACGACCCGGTGATTCCAGCAATGGTCACCACGGTGTGCCACGGACAATGGCTGGTCGGCCCTTCCTTCCAGCTAAGTGTGTGTAGGGAGACCCAAGGCTGGCGAAGATTACATGGTGAGCACCGTGCTAGTTTTATAGCCAGGGCTGTTGTAAACCAGGGGAGGCATAAGGGCATAAAAGGCTTCTCCAAGGAGGGGGCCCCTGAGGCAGCAGTGTAGCATGGTGGCTAAGAGCATGGTGTGGGCTTGAATCCTGGCCTTGCCACTTGTTAGCTACGTGACCATGGCAATAGCCTCTCTGTGCCTTAGTTTCTACATCTGTAAAATGGGCATAACACTAGTACTTACTTCACAGAGTTCCTGTGAAGATTAAATAAAAGTACATGTAAAGCATGGAGACCATGCCTGGTAGGTAGATGGAACTCCTTAATGCTAGGTGTTATTAACTATGTGGTACGTGAGCTAGATCCTTAAGGATGAGTAGGGTAGGCATGGCAAATATCCCGGGAATCGCGAGAATTCTGTGCAGCCAAGGGTAGGGAGCATGCGTTGCAGGGAGGAGGGGGTACCACTTTAAGAAAAGCAGCGATGGGGGATCATGAAGAACCTGTGCATGGCGCCAGAGAGGCCGGCCTTTGCCCTGCAGCCCCAGGCACCTTCTGAGGGGCATCACAGATGACTGCCCTGCTCATGCTCTCCGGCCTCCATCAGGAAAGACTTCCAACCTTCGTCTTTCAGTGATTCAAAAGGGGAGAAACCTGAGGACATGAAAGAGGGTCAAAGGGAGACTCACATACTTACTTTGGAAAAGCTTCATCCTGCTTCAAGTTAAGGTTTGCTCAGAGTCAGAGTCCAGATCTGGGAGTGCCAGCCAAGAGTGTGGTTAATGGTAAAAGCTAGGCAAGCTTGCATCTGGTGTTGGATGGAACGGGGTGGGGTTCGTTCTCAGAGCCTTCGGACTCCACTTGCCTCACGGAGCACCAGAGTCAGACCAAACCCAGTTCTGATTTTTAAAACATTTCAGTCCACAGTGGACAATTTGAGAGAAGGGTTCCTCCACCCTTCTCTATCTGAAGACAGAAGAGATTGCTTCCTTTCACTTAGTAATCAATGGAAACAAGCCAGCAGCGAAAAGAACAGGGACTCTGGAATCAGTAAATAAGAATTTCAGTCCTGACTGAAGTCACTCACAGCCTCTCTGACCCTTAGTATCCTCATCTGAAAACCCTGGGATGAAAACCCAGAAGGCTGGGAAGAGGAAAGAGGAGATCCCATGTGTGATAGTTCTGAATATCCTTTGTAAGGCAGCTGAACTTCATGCACTGAAGGAGTAGGAATTTGGCTATCAAGGAAGGAGGGAGGGGTAATTCTGGGGGCTAGAGCACTTTAGAGGAGGATGTTCTTGAAGGATCAAAGGGTGGGTATGCGCCCTGCAGCCAGGGAGGATCTTGAGCATCCTGAGTGAAAGGTGGCAGCCATAGGGTCAGGGTTGTGGGGGTGGAGAGCGGCCAGGGACAGGAAAGTTAAACCTTGCCAATTTGACATCAGTGCCTCTGGGAGACGGGGTTTCTCTCTGCGGAAATCTCCCCAGCTGGAGCCCGGGGGAAGTGGGAGGCTGACGGTCCTGTGCGTTTCTCTTCTTGACCACAAGGTGTCGCCACTGCAGCGAAAACATCAGCTTTAGCCGGCTTTCAGAAACTGTATTAGGTCGTTTCCAAGAGGAAAAGGGGCTTGGGAGCCCAAGCTCAGAGTCAGAGCAGATCTTGTGGCACTGGATATGCACTGGTTAATTCCAGACCAGCTTCTAATGTCCACCGTTTCCTTTGCGGAACAAGGCCCGGAGTCCAAAGCTGGGCTCTGATAACCGGAAAGGTCCTGGAGGCAGTCTGAAGTCTTCTGTCCTGATCGGTCGGCAATGTGCTGTGTACACCTTACACATAGACTGAATCTCTATTTTTTTTTTTTTAAAGATTTTATTTATTTATTTGAGAGAGAGAGAGAGCAGGAGAGGGTCAGAGGGAGAGGGAGAGAGAGAACCCCAAGCAGACTCCCTGCTGAGTGTGGAGCCTGATACTCGGCTCAATCTCACAACCTTGAGATCATGACCTGAGTCGAAATCAAGAGTTGGACGCTCAACCGACTGAGTCACCCAGGTGCCCCAAGATGCCTCTTAAAAATAAAAAAAAATCCAACTAGTTTAGAAAATAAGACCATTAGGGAGGAGGAGTTAAGATGTCAGAGGAGGGAATATTAGCCATCAAAAAAAAAAAAAAATGAAATCTTGCCATTTGCAATGATGTGGATGGAACTGGAGGGTATTATGTTAAGCAAAATAAGTCAAGAGAGAGACAATTATCATATGATTTCACTCATATGTGGAATTTAAGAAACAAAACAGATGAACATAGGCAAAGGGAAGGGAAAATAAGAGAAAAACAGAGAGGAAGGCAAATCATAAGAGATGCTGAACTCTAGGAAACAAACCGAGGAGAGGTGGGTGGGGGGATGGGGTAACTGGGTGATGGGCACTGGGAGGGCACAGGAGGTAATGAGCACTGGGTGTTATATGCAACTGATGAATCACTAAATTCTCCCCCTGAGACTAATAATACACTGTATGTTAACTAACTTTAATTTTTAAAAATTTTAAAAGAAAAGAAGACCATTATTACTATAACCTCCACTTAGGGACACCCAGTGCTCATTAGCAAATTAGAAGCTCTAAGAGTTCTGTTGTTAAAAAATGTATTTAACCCTCTCTCAATGATTTTGAAATTTGCTTTGGTCATGGACTGCTTTTTTAGTACCGTATGTTAATGTCATGTGTAAGCAATATTCCAGAAAACATTTGGAGGCATGAAATTCTAGGGTAGAAACATATAGAGAATGAGCATCCAGAAGATACAGCTGGGGGTTTCAAGGGAAGAATCTGAAGAAAGTACATAGGAAAAGATTGGAAGAAAATAACCCAAATCATCAGCTGTTATTTCTAGCTGGTGAAATTATGGATGATTTTATTTTATTCTCTGTTCTTTATACCAGCTTTCCCTGACCCTTCAGATGAGATTAAACTCCCTTGCTATAAACTCAAATAGCATTTCCATTTCTAACTCTAATCGCCCTGTGATCACCCTGGTTTCTTGTCTGTCAGCCCTCAGGCCAGGACAGAGACTGTCTTCATCTTTAGGGCTATGGCAATCAAGCTTCTAAAGGTTTTCTGGACTGGATTGATTTAAATAATAGCTTCATATCATGTACAAATTCTTATAATGAACCTACATTAGTTGTGTAATACCTATTTTTTTAAAGAAAATTGTCAACTGCTCCAGAGAGTTCTAGACCTAAAACAGGATTTTTGTTACGCTTTATCATTTCTTAATTTTGTGACATGTGGCAAGTACCTTAACTTCTCGAAGCCTCCAGTTACATCGGTGACATTGGAGATTGAATATTTGTCCCACTTCCCGTACAAGATTGCTGACAAAATCATAAGACATCACATTTGAGGAAGTATACAGAGTAGCACATCCAGACAAGGGAAATCTGCACCAGATACAATCTGGCAAGAGATTGGAGGTGGGGCAAGGGGGGGCCGCACAGCAGGGGGACTGGCCAGAGATAAAGCTGAGGTGATTGCAGGACCAGATCTGTAACCCTGTGATGGCATTAAGAAGCTTGGACTTGTTTTTTTTTTTTTACGTTTTTATTTTAATTGCAGTTAACACACAGTGTAATATTAATTTCAGGTGTACAATATAGGGATTCAACACTTTCACACATCACCTGGTGCTCATCACAAGTGTGCTCCTTAATCCCCATCACCTGTTTAACCTTCCCCCACGGTAACCATCAGTTTGTTCTCTAGAGTTAAGCATCTTTTTCTTGATTTGTCTCTCTTTTTTTCCCTTTGCTCAGTTGTTTTGTTTCTTAAATTCCACATATATGGACAACAGTATGGAGGTTCCTCAAAAAGTGAAAAATAGAACTACACTATGATCCAGTAATCCTACTACTGGGTATTTACTCAAAGAATACAAAAACACAAATTCAAAGGGATACATGCACCCCTATGTTTGTAGCAGCATTATTTACAATAGTCAAGTTATGGAAGCTGCCCAAGTGTCTATTCACTGATGAATGGATAAAGAAGAAGTGTTATGTGTATGCAATGTAATATTCAGCCATAAAAAAAGAAGGAAATCTTGCCATTTGCAACAATATGGAACTGGAGGGTATAATACTAAGCGAAATAAGTGAGTCAGAGAAAGCCTGGACTTGTTGTTGAAGATTAGGAGCCACCTCTGGAATGTCTGAGCCGTACAGTGACTGGGTCCCACTTGCCAGGTCAAACATCTCCTCTGGATGAAATGCAACCACCTGGTGGCAGAAGATCTTATGAGGCTTGGGGTGCCTGGGTGGCTCAGTCGGTTAAGCGGCTGCCTTCGGCTCAGGTCATGATCCCAGGGTCCTGGGATCGAGTCCCGCATCGGGCTCCCTGCTCTGCGGGGAGCCTGCTTCTCCCTCTCCCTTTGCCTACTTGTGTTCTCCCTCTATCTCTCTGTCAAATAAATAAATAAAATCTTTAAAAAAAAAAAAAATCTTATGAGGCTAACTCTGCCGCAGATTAGAGGAAATGGTTTCTAACTCTCCACTCAAGATAGCAGTTATGACAAAGCATCTTTGAGGACAGGGCATATAAAGAGGTCTAAGCATAAAGCTCTCCCTTTCAAGGTGAAGAGATCCATAGGATCACAGATTTAGCAGGAAGGTTTCTCATGAGGACTATTGGACCATTCTTGATTTCTCAAAGACTTCTTCCACGAGTCCAAGCTCAAGGACTCAGTTTCGGAAGACCATAAAAGTGGTTATAACCATATCTTCTAATTAGAAAGCATTTTCATGTAATACATATGTATTTTATGTTTCCCGAGCACTTACTACACATCAGGTGTTCCGATGTGGGCTTGCATTGATCAGTACCTCATTTTATGCTATTAGCGTGCCTCACACGGACTCTTGTTATTTATAAATAGAGAAGCTAAGGTTCAGTGAAGCTAAGTTCCTGGGCCAAGGTCACAGAATTAATCAGGGGCAGAACCAGGGGGCCTGACTGAATTCTGAGCACTTCAGAATTGGGCATCCTGCCTGCAGCTGTCCTGGGAGGCCTAGAGGTGGATACTCTGTCTCTCTCCATGTTTCAGAGGAGGCTCGGACCAGTTCAGCCGCAGTGCTCGTGTCTGCCTAGGCATTCAGGTCTCCAGATTCCTAGGTGTTTCCACTGACCTGTGGTGCCTGGGCTCCTCACCCTCACTGTTCTTCCTTCCCAGTCACAGGCCAGACCTTGTCTCTGAAGAACATCTCCACAGATATGTCGGGTTATTACATCTGCACCTCCAGCAATGAGGTGGGGACCGCGTCCTGTAACATCACTGTGGCTGTCAGACCTCGTAAGAGCGGGCTGGGGGGCGAGGGGGGGAGGGGAGTGGACCAAGGCTGAAAGATCACTGGCTTGGGGTCCAAAGAGGCAGCTGAGAGAGACGCTGTGGAGGTGAATTGGGGAGCCTCTTCGGCAGGGTAGCTGGGGTGACCTCAGCCAGACACTCCCGGCCTAGAGGTCAGTCCAGTTCCCTTGGTTCTTTGCAAGTAGAGCCTCAGACTGACTTCTGGAGACCTGCTCAGCCCTGCCTGCCTTTAGGGCCACTCAGTGGGCCTGAGGGAAGTGTCCAGAGTCAGCTGCCACGGAGCCTGGACCTTATTTTTGGGGTGGGTCACCTCCAGCAGCTCAAGGACAAGCTAGATTACGAGTTGGCATGGCTGACAGCTGAGGACTTGGCTGGAGCCTGGGTCGCCCAGGGAGTGTTGAGATGCAGATCTACTGGCCTGTGCATCTTTGCGTCCGCCTCCATCCTGAAGCGCAGTCTCTAGACCTACCTGGTCACCTTTCTGCAAGGCCATGCCCTTCATGGCGTGTTACTAGAAGCTGACAGTACTCCCTGGGCTGGGAGGGAGGCTGGGCCTGCCCAGAGGCTTCCCTCACCCTGGCTCACCAGCCCCAGATGCCTGGGCTCAGGTCAGGACTCGGGAGGTGCCGCTGCCCTGCTCTGTCTCTTGCAGCCTCCATGAACGTGGCCTTGTATGCGGGCATTGCGGGCGGCCTGATTGCGGCCATCATCATCCTTGGCATTGTCATCTACTGTTGCTGCTGCCGCCAGCAGGAGGATGAGGCTGAGGACATGGCGCCGTGAGTGTTTGCGGGCACCTGTTGGCGGGGTCCTGAGCAGAGGGCGAGGACGTGTCACAGCACCTCATGGCCTTTGCCACTCACACCACCCCCGGGGACAGTGGCCCCCAAGTGGCCTTGCCATCCTGGTGCTTGACTGCAAGGCCCGTAGTTCCCTAGGCTTCTTGTGGCCTGTCTGGGGCAAGCGCGGGTGGGGGCCCCTCCAGGGGCTGGTCCCTCCTGGTCTGGCGGAGCCGGCCCGTTCCTATAACACTCTGAGCTCATGAGCAGAGCAAGTCTGTGCCACCCGCCTGTCCACTCGGAGCCAGCCCCCCAGCCCAGGGTCCCTTCGCATCTGGGCGGGGAGGGGCGGCAGGTGCGATGGCTGATCTTCCCATAAGGAGCACTGGGCCCAGCTCCTCCAGCCTGAGTGAGGGCAAATCCTTCCCCTCTGTCCTCACTGCTCTTAGGAATCGGGCGGCCTACCAGAAGGCTCCAAAGCAGGTGAAAGAGCTTCAGACAGAGCAGGACGAGGAGGATGACTATGGGCAAGAAGACCAGAAGAGCGCTGGGCGGGAGTCCCCCCGCCACGCTGACCGGTGACCGGAGCATGCCACACGCAGGCTGAGGTGGGGGGAAGATGGGTACTCATTCCTCTGCCGCCTGACTCCCCTCTCCTTGCCCCATTTTTCTGGCCCTCCATTCCCGTCACTGATGGGATGCTTCTTCCCTATGTCATCTGCTGGAGGACTTGGCTAAGGGGACCTTACTGGTGACTGACCCTGCCAAGGGCCCTCACCCACAAAGCGGCCCCCTCCCACTGCCATGCCTAGCTCACAGCCTGGCCCCCAGCCTGGAGCCGGCCGCAGCCTCACCTTCCTGTGTAGCTGGCGGGGGGCTCCCTGAGGCCCAGGGCGGAGCCTGGGTGCCCCTGGTTGGGAGCCCTCCGAAATGTGTGCTCCCGACGCGCACAGCACCTGGGGGAGCCCCTGGGGGAGGGGTTGAAGTCAGTACATACTTCTTGAATAAATGAGTCTTGGAAGGACTCCCTATTATTTATCCAACCTAAATGAAAACTCCTGCTTCAGGACCCACTTTGGCCTCAAGCTCCCTTTCCAGCTCATCTCCCGCCACTTCCCTGTACAGTCCAGAAACTCTCCGCAAGGGCCACCTTCCGCTCCCCTGCACACATCCTCAGGGGCCCCTCACTTTCTCTCCCTGGCTGGGATGCTGTTTCCATCGCCACCTGTCCCAACAGGCCCGCCTCAAAATCCCAGTGATTCCTATAACTGGACCCTGATCTCCCCGACACATGGGAACAATCTTGTCACCTTGTCTCACACTCGTCATGGGCCACACGGCAGTTTTCTGAGCATTAGCCTATCCCTAGGCTAATGTCTGAGCTCCTTGGGCCAGAGCCCAGCCTTCACTCCCCCCGCCACATCCCAGGAGCCCTCCCAGCAGGTGCTCACTCCAGCTGAATCTGGGTGCCTATCTTGATAGGTTGCATCTCCCCCTCCCTGGTCTCTCTGAGATGTTTGTAGATTCATGACTCCTCCCCCCCCAAACCCCTTGGCTAGTTTAGTGAAGGGAGTGTGTGCTGATGTAAGTGAACACACACGTGTGCACAAGCAGGGGATTGTTTCGGCTGGTCCCACATGCTCACTTCATGATGACTCTTCTCGAGAATACCTGGCATGACCTCCCCTGCTTCCTGACCCCTAACCCTGGCCCTGCTCCCCCACCGGCCTGGCGTGTCGCCCACTGTCAGATCACAAGCACTGTCCCAGCTTCGGGCTCGTGGCCTGGTGGCTAGTCTCACCCAAGTGCAGTTACATCATTGTCTTTTCTGGATGGCCAGCAAACCAGTTCTCGAAATCTATCATCCATTTGTGATTAAAAAAAAAAAAAAAAAATATATATATATATATACACACACATACACATATATGTATATATTTTGTTACATTCTTCACTTCATTCAAAATGCGATCAGTAATGATAAATTTGTTAGCGGAAATTCTTATTTCTTTTTTAACGTGGGTTTGTTCACACCGAGGGAAAGCTCGCGTCCTGTGGGTTTGTGTCTACTTACCGCACGCCTCTCTGCGTCCTAGGAGGGGCGAGGCAGGGTGCCGGGGGAGCAGAAGGTGGGATCTGTGGGTCGCAGTGCCTGTGGCCGCAGTAGGGTCAGGCAGGGTCTCTAGTGGGTGCTGTGGCCAGGACAGAACCCGCCCTGGTAGCAGAGGAATGTTCCAGGCGAAGTGCCGGACAGACCATGGTGGGCCTGGCCGTCGGCCAGCGGGCTTCCGGGAAGGGGGTGGCGATGCTCGTACCGGTTATACCCAGGATGGGGCCCTCCTGAGAGACGAGGAGGCAATCCTCCTGTTCCAGCTGTCGGACAGAACAGGCGGCTCTCGCTCCCCAAACCTGCGACGCTGTCACTCCTGCCACCCGTTCAAAGTCCTCTCGCCATGTCCCTTCCCATGGCACCTTGTGCCCCCTCCTGTCCCAGCACCCATCACGTGGTACTGTCCCCCCCACGGGCTGTTTCTGCCTCGGCCTCCAAGATTTGTGAGGGCAGGAGCTGAATCTCATTCACGGCCTGGCCCATGTTGGCACTGGAGACATGTGTGCTCAATAAATAATGTTTGGTGCCAACATTTCTTGCCCAAGGGCATCTCCTGGGCCTCTGCACCTTGAGGTGCCTTCCCGGCCTCGCGGGCAAGGCTCTAGAAGCGTGTTCTTGACAGAGCTGTGGCAGGGGGGCGGCCCCCTCCCCCGCTTGGGGCTGGCTTGGCTCGCTGTCCCGGAAAGGCTCTAAGGCTCACATGCCTTAGCTCCAGGCTCGTGTAAGAAAATGAGGGAAATCAGGACCCATTGCGTTCATTCAATAACCTTAAATCAGGGCCTACTGCCTCAATTTAAAATGACAAATCGTTTGTGAGCACCTACTCTGTGCTGGCTGCAGGGTATATAACGGTCACCAAGACACCGTTACTCAGGAGGAGCTGACGTCTAACTGGCGTTCTCTTACGTGAGTCTCAAATCACGTTATCAGCTGCTGAGGCTACAGTCTCCTGCTGAATTTATTTCAGTCCAGAAACGGTGGGAATGAGACGGTTGCAGGTTCTCCTAGAGTCAAAGTTAGCGATCCCAGTGTCCGTAGGCTGCCAGGCATTCCCTTCCCAATGCATGGTTTGCAGCTGACAGGTCAGAGACCTAATGGTGCTTGAGAAGAGAGACAAAGGCACCATTGTTTGAGGACAGACAGTGTGCTGGACACTTGTTAGGCTTCTGAAACAGTTTTTCATACAATCCTTACTGACATTTTCAAATATTAGGGCACATGGCAAGACGAGGCGTGCATGTTATCACCAAAGGAAGGACTCTGGCTGCCCAGAGAGGTCCCTTCAAAGTTGTATGAACTTGGTAAATCAGCCACTCTTCAGGGGCGTGGTCTTAAGTTGCTTTTGTGCGTGCCCCCACAGCACTGGCTTCCGAAGGCAGAGTGACATTAACCAACCTCACAGAGCCTGATGTACAATACTAACAGTGAACACTCAGATAGCACTTCTTCTGGACCAGCCACTGTTCCAAACACTTTCCATATAGCTCTCATAATCCTCACAGCAATGCTGCGAGTTAGGTGCTATTATTATTCCCATTTTACAGTGGAGGAAGCTGAGGCACAGTGAGTTTGAGCAGGCTGAATAAGCACAGAATGTCACTTTGTGATTTGCAGCTATTAAGCAGACCAGACTGTCTACCTACCTGAGGCATTCTCACCCCGTGAGCTCCGTGCCCTCAGTTGCTTACTGAACATGGAGTCAGGACAAGGGAACAGCTTCTCTACAGCACTGTGTATCACCAGGCATTGTGTCATCTCGGGGGGACTGTGAAGCATTCACCAGCCTTGCCCCATCCCTGCAGGTTCTGGTTCAGGGCCCTGAGCATCTGCAGGGGCGAGGCCCAGTCCCTACTGGAAAGTGCTGTCCTGTGGGAAGGACCTCCTCAGGGACACTTGCTATTGGCTCTTGAGTTTGCTCACGGAGATTGGCTATCTTCTGGCTGATTTCCAGAGAGGTCTTTCTACCCTCTCCGTTACAGACGAGGAAGCTGAGGCTCAGGGAGATAGCATCATTAGAGTTAACATACCTGGTAGGTATCAGAATAAGGATCAGACTCAGTTCTGTCTGATTCTGAAGGCCACGCTCTTTCCACTTGAGCACATGTCCTCCTGACCCCATGCATATGTACAAGATGACTGAACGGGGAAAAGACAGGGATGGAGAAAGAGTTACAGGGTTTTTATTTGTTTTAAATTGGTATATGGGAATTGTTACCTATTAAAATACAGGCATTTCAGATATAACACTAGATGTGCATTTCCAAAAACTGCTGCATTCTGCAAAATCACATGCTAAAAATAAGAGGACTTACAAGAAAACTAGGATAAGAGGCAGACCACAGAAAACCAGTGGAACTTTGTAACTGGATCCTTTTAAAACAACAATCCTGGTAAAAATACAGTGGTATTAAATCTATGCCATTAACAGCAAATATCATAGTCATCAACCTTTGACCCTCCAGACCTTTTGGCTTTCCTTTCTATAGCGACTGACTTACCAAAATTAAAAAATGATCCAAGAAATTCATCTGGCTATAGAGTTGGGGGGGTCTCCCTTTAAAACTTTTGGCTTTTATCAAGTGTATTGATTTTTAGCTATGTGCTTATCTTTGTACTTGAATTCTCTTGTTAGTGTGTGGATATATCCTGCCTTTGCCAGTTGTGGGAGAGGGCCAGGATATGCTGCAAGGTGGGTTTACCATTAGCTCGTGTTTTTTAAAAAACAATCTTTCCTTCTTTTTTTTTAAGATTTATTTATTTATTTGAGAGAGAGAGTGCAGGGGGCGGGGCTGGAGGGAGAGGGAGACAATCTTCAAGCAGACCTCCCGCCGAGCGTGGAGCTGGACACGGAGCTGGATCGGGACCCTGAGATCATGACCTGAGCCAAAATCAAGAGCTGGATGCTCAACAGACTGAGCCACCCAGGCACCCCCTTCCTTTTTTTTTTTTTTTTTTTTTTTAATGCAAGGTGTCTTTTAGTATTAGTCAACTTAAGCCAAGTTATGTCCTGGTAACAATGTAAAGTTTCAGTGGCTTACAACAACAAAGGGTTATTTCTTGCTCGTATTACCTGCTATCTCAGGTTAGCTCAGCCCTGCTGCACATCTTCCTCATTCTGGGATGCAGGCTGAAGATTAACCCAGCTCTTGGGACAGTGCATCTCACAGCAGAGGGAAAAGAAAAAATGAAAGACTTTGAGGAGACTCATAAAGCTTCTGCTTGGCAAGGGCTGCCACCCCTTCTGCTCCTATTTTGTGGCACAGAGCAAGTCACATGTCATTGGGACATGGGCCCACTGTCCTTCTCAGGGAGAAACAGTGAATATATTGAATCATCAAACCTTCGCTGTCTCCTCCTCTATACTCATAGCATCCCCATAAAACAAAGTGGATCGATTCTTGAAATCACTTAACTTGAAGCCACTTCTTGAATGAAAGGAAGGCACTTGTGCAGTATCTTTAGCTTTTTTATTAAGGCCTTCATGTATTGCTCAGGGTTTGTCTTTCATTGTGGGAAAGCTTGCTCCTCATGTCTGGGAAAGCCATCACCTTCCCAACGCCCAAAAGGACGAGGGGAGGGAAGAAGGCGAACCCTTCCAGAACCCAGTGAGAGCTAGCGACATGGAGAAGGGGTTTCCAGTAGGAGGTGGAGTCATGGAGAGATTCCAATGCCAAATAGCTGCACCAATGGAAGGAGTGGGCAGAGGAGGAAACACCACTCTCCCACCCCACCCGCCTCCCACTGGCAGAACCCAAGGAAGCCAGATGGCAAGACATCACGTCATGCCTTCTGTGGGGATCAGCCTCTTGGAGTAAAAATCAAGGAAGAAAGGGAAAGAGGAGGGGGGTGGGGAGTGCAAATGGAGAATAACCAACACATCTGCCTTCACCTATAACCAATTATGAGTATTCTGCTTCTACCAAGTACTAAATCTCTTCATCCCCACTCCTCTGCACCCCCTGCACCTTCTTAAGGGGTGAAGAGAGATTCATTCTACTTCTAAAAGAGTTAAAGCTCATTCCGAGATAACCCAGTCTAAGTTCCAAATAAGGAATTTTAGAAACACTCATAGCCTATTTTGAGGGCTGAAAGAACAAGGGCCTTTCAATGTCTTTCCAATTCCAGAAAATGGGGGACTGATTCTTCAGATGGCTGGTCCTGTGGCAGCATCACAGTTGACTGGGAGAGGCTGCGGGAGGGGTGCATATGGAGATGCCAAACATACACAGGAAGGTGGTGTGATTCTATGGTATCCCTCCACTGGAGTTTTTTCTCCTTCCACTATTTTTCTTGAAATAATCTCAAACCTACAAAAAATGTTTAAGCACAACACAAAAGGCTTTTCCTGAACCATTTGAGAATGCCAACACAATGCCCTATCACCCTAAATATGTTATTATATATGTATCATATTTAATGTGCATTTCCTCCCTATAAGGATATTTTCCTATGTAGCTGCAATACAACCATCGATATCAGGAAATCAGCATCAATACCCTCAGACCCCATTAAGTTTTCCCAATTTTCCCAGTAATATCCATTAGAGCAAGAGAATCTAGTTCAGAATTACTCATTGCATCTAGTTAGATATAATATCTCTGTCTGTATTTTGTAGAAAGTCTCCCAATTTGGGTTTGTCTGATATTTCTTCATGATTAACCTCATGTGTTTTTGAGAAGAGCATCATAGAAATGAAACTGTGTTCTTCTCATTGCATCCTATGGGATGGCACAGGATTTTAATTTTCCTCTTACTGATAATGTTAACTTTGATCATTGGATTTAAGTGGTGTCTGAAAGTTTTCTCCACTCTAAAGTTACTGTTTTCCCGTTGCAATAAGTAACTTCTTTTTTTGAGAGGTTCTTAGAGACTATGTAAACATACCATTTCTCATCAGAGTTTTAACTTACTTATCAATTGATTAAATCTCTATGGGCTTTTGTGTTTCTATTTTATCTCCTGGGTTGTAATCCTTTGCTGTCATTACTGATTTTGATGCTCAAATAGTCCCAGATTTTGGCCTTGGGAGCTCCTTTCTAGCTGACTTCTTTGACCTTTGACAATCTTATCATTCTTTTTACACTTCATCACTTTCTGACATAAGGTTTTGCAGGTTCCTTTTGTACTTTCTCTTTCTCAGCCCTGAAATCAGTTGTTTCCCCAAGGAGCACTTGTCTGTTTTAGTGAAAAATGGTGTTCAGAAATGAAAATCTGAGAATTAGGTGTGTTCATTGTTATTGTTTGCGAGGCCCTCTCAGCAGTGTAAAGATTTAGTGAATGAATTATGTATATATCATATATAAAAAGTTGTATGTAATATATAATCATATAATTTTAATAATATATAACTTTAAATAATATATATAATTGTTAAATAATTTTTCTACATAAACATTATCTTTACTTTCCCTCTATATTTACTTCTATATTAATAATCTCTATATATTGAAGATCATTAGTTCACACCAACGTCTTCTATTCCAATCCAACAGGCCACAGGGTTCGAGTTTTCTCCCCTTCCATATTTGTAGCTTCCTCCTCCAACAGTGGGAACCCATGGGGCAGGAATCTTTCTCCTTTCAGATATGCGAGAAGTTTGGAGACAATTTCCCACAGTAAATTTGTCCCTGATCTCCTCTATCAGCAAACCTCCCTCCTCAAAAAAAAAAAAAGGAATGAAAAAAATTGTGAGAAAACACTCCACTTGGCTTTCAGCAGTAGTCCCGAAGTCGCTTGCCATTTTTATGGTATGAAGACTTCACCCAGAGCTTCAGAGGAACAACAAGATCAGTGAGAAGAAAAAGGGAGGGGACGAAAGTGATGTTGATATTGGGCTAGTCTACGGAGCCAACAAAATGAATGCTTAATTTCTAGACATCTTTTGGTGATTCTGACTCTGAGCAGTATGGCATGGCCTGAAGCTCCTAATCCTAGACAGAAAAACTGTCCTCTCTGAGCTTGCTAGGGAATTTGCAGCAGGGAAAACAGCCCCACGTCGGTTCCTCTTTCCTTCATGAAGTTAGTACCCATCCAGATTGTTAGCCTTATTCTCTCCAAAAGGCATTCCCCATTATGACCAGAAGCTGCTATAGAGTGAGGTACAAGAACAGGTATTACACAAATGTCTTGGCAAAGAGGCTGATGCGTTGAGGTAACTGAAAGCCAGCAGCAATCATGTCTTAGCTATAGAATAGAGAGGTGACCAACCGTTACTGAGGTCTGAGTGGCTTTGATTACCCAATGCTAAGGGAAATGACCCAAGGGCAAAATGCCTGACCCACTGAGCTTATTTCCTCTCTACTTCCTTTGTTGGAAGTCAGAGAAATTGAAGGTAAAGGGTTGTGAGGTGAAATTAAAGATAAAGAGTTGTGAGAAGGTGATAGATACCTACTCAATAAAGTCACACAGAGACCAACTAAATTGAACTACTGTAATAACCTGCTTGTCTCCCCCTGGAACTTCTGTTATTTGAATAACAACACATCCACTTCTAGCACCCAGATCACCTAACACTTTTTAGATTTTCCATCATTCATTTTTCCCTGATACCTTCTGGGAATGTTCTTTAATCCAATCTTCTAGCTCTAATTTTGGGATTGGGCTGGCTTCCTATAGCTTCCCCAAAAGCAGAGCCTGAGATCAAGGTGCTTTGTCTTATGAGCTGATATCAGGAAGCTGAAGTGATGCAGCAAGTAGGATGGGATAGGGAAAAGGTCAGTAAAATCTGTGTTATTGAGCTGGCTCCTGCTGTGGGCAACTGGGGCTCAATCACACTGGAGACCCTCTGAGAAACTGTATGGAACATGCCTCAGAATTTTCCCACAGAAGGGATGACCAGCTGGGTTATTAACTGCTAAGAAAGACTATCTGTACACCAGAAACATCAAGCAACTATAACTTAGGACTCACTACCAGTCAATAAATTTAAAAATCTTTACTGAGGGGCACCTGGGTGGCTCAGTCAGTTAACTGTTTGCCTTCAGCTCAGGTCATGATCCCAGGGTCCTGGGATCGAGTTCCGCATTGGGCTCCATGCTCCGCGGGGAGCCTGCTTTTCCCTCTGCTTGTGCTCTTTCTCTCTGTCAAATAAATAAATAAAATCTTAAAAAAATAAAATAAAAATCTTTACTAAAAAAAATAAAACGTACAGAATATTTTAGAGTATATAATAGTCTTTACCCTTGACTCAAGCCAAACCATCAGATCTGCATAGTTGGTTTGCATCATCTTAATTTCTTCTGGAATTCTTTTACATTAACTGCATTATACATATTCTTTTACATAGCTATGTTATTCCACTGGACACTATTGTAGAAGATTATTAGAAACAACATTAGGTCTCTCATTTTTGTATTTGCCCTTAGGATGCTGTTGAGGACACTGATCATTACATTGCAAACTTCTTATTGATTGAATGGTATCTCACTAGAGAATTTTCTCTTGGTTCTGCTTACTCGAAAGGTTTTTGCTACTACAACAAATTTGCTATAGACATATTGTTTTAACTTTATATGAATTGTGAACTTGTGTTTCCCTCTTTGCAATGGTTAATAGGAGGCTCAAAGTCAAACTTATGATGCAGGTCAAGCAATTCTATAGAACTTTTCTAAATAGATTTGTGAACTAACTTTTTCCATTACCTTACCTTTTTTTTTTGTCTTCACAATGCTTTTGCTTTTATTTATTTTCATCTTTTATGTATTTTTGGAATCCACCTTAAGTAAGTTATTTTGAAAATAAGATGGGTTTGATTAGCAATAAGAATAAAAAAAAACAGCTATGGGGTTTGAGGTCTAAGTGCCTGGAGATCTAAAGAGAGTTTTGGATGGTTCAGCATTTCAAGGATCACTGGCATCCAGGAGGGGGTAGAGTCATGGACATGGAGGAGATGCCCGGCATGAGGCTGAGTGGTGAGAAAGAAGCCAAGGAGGAGTCCTGAGGACATCTCTAACGACACATGGAGGAAGAAAACTCAGCAAAGGAGATGCAAGTGAAGGCTGCAGCAAGGCTGGGGGAAAGCCCAAGAGAGGATAGCCCACACAGCAGAGAACATAGGCTCTTCTCTTGTAAAATATCTTAAATAAACCAATCATATTTCTATTTCACCTTTTTCTCATAAAATTAACACGAAGTATTTCACTTTTTTAAAATATTTTTATTTATTTGAGAAAGAGAGAGAGGGAGAGAGAGAGAGACCATGAGCAGGGGGAAGGGCAGAGGCAGAGGGAGAAGCAGACTCCCTGCTGAGCAAGGAGCCCGATGCGGGGCTCGATCCCGGACCCTGAGACCATGACCCGAGCTTAAGGCAGATGCTTAGCAGGCTGAGCCACCCCGGCATGTTGAAGGTATTAATTGAGCAGAACTTGCCCAGCATGACAATCTTCTATGATTTTTTTCTTTCCTTTTTAAGAAATATTTAATTTATTTATTTATTAGAGAGGGAGAGCGAGAGCGCGCCCATGTGCACTTAACCGAGGAGAGGGGCAGAGGAAAAGGGAGAGGGAGAATCTCAAGCAGAATCCCGCTGAATGCAGAGCCTAAGGCGGGCTCGATCTCATGACCCTGAGATCATGACCTGAGCCAAAACTAAGAGTCGGATGCTTAACAGACTGAGCCACCCAGGTGTCCCTTCTATGATTTTTTTTCTTAATTGAAATAGGGCTACCTATGGAGAGACAAACCTTTTTATTTCCACCTTGAGTTCACTCCCCATGTTCCCAGTGGACTTGACAGACGCCTATCAGCTGGGTCGACTGCCAGGTTAAGAAGCCTTCCAATACGTCCAGGCTGAGAGCGTGCCCAGACTACAGGTGGATCTCCCAGGGAGCAGAAGAGCAGGGCTCAGGAAGCAGTTGTGGTAGAAAGTGACATCAGCCTCACAGAGAGGCGGAAGTGGTTTTCTGCAGAGACCCCTGGACTCACAATTTAAGCTGTGGTCATTTCCTACCCCACTTGGCAATCAAAACCGGAGATGTTTTTGAGCTTTCTCGTGTGCTGCCAGGAGAAAAGATGGGCTCGCTGTGCCAATGGGTAATTACTTCATACCGCTCTAAACAGTACAGACTGCAGTTGCCTTGCAGTAGGAGCGTTCAGAGGTGGATTCAAAGGGTCTCATCTCACCCAGCACCCAGGAAGAGACTTCCAAGAACCTGCTGAAACATTAATTGAGCAACTTCCTAGAAAGATCAGCCTCAGTGACTTGCAACTAGTCAGTCTTCCTATCTAAATATTTTGTGGTATATATACACATGCTTGAGGTTGTTGGGGTGGGAACTATGTAGCAGAAGTTCATGAATGGGGGCGCCTGGGTGGCACAGTTGGTTGAGTGCCCAACTCTTGGTTTTGGCTGGGGTCATGATCTCGGGGTTGTAGGATCCAGCCCCGCATGAGGCTCCGCACTTGGCAGGGAGTCTGCTTGGGTTTCTTTCTCCCTCTCCCTCTGCCCCTCCCCTCCCCCCTGCTCTCTCTCTCTCTCAAATAAATAAATAAATCTTTTTTTAAAGAAAGTATTGAACTTTAAAAAGCATATTCAAAGACATGACCCATTTTGATCCTCACAGTCACACTGTCAGTCAGCCAGATAGCCACACCATCTCAGAAGAAACTGAGGCTCAGAATTAAAGTGACTTGTCAAGGATTCAGGCAGCTGGTTGGTGACAGAGCTGGGGCCCAAACAGAGGTCTAACTATTAAGTCCTGAGCTTTATTATAGAACTTTTTTTCTCAGAGAGAGATCCAGAACCCTTGAACAATATTTAGTTGCTTAAGTACCATTCTACATGCCATGAGCCTTAGTCCTTTCCTTCAGGAACAATCTATATGGTTTATTAGCTCAGAGTAGCCTTCCTCCTCTCCCAGCATGTTGTTTTTATCTTCCTGTTCCCACTTTTCTCTAACTGGGTTTTATTATCTCTCTTATGAAATTAAAAACATCTTGCAGTCCCTTTGAACCCATTCCATGACTCAGGAGAGCTCTGTGGCTTCACATGTAGGGTGGAGACAGGGAAGAGTCAGGCAGAAACAATATCACCACCAAAAAGTGCGCAAGACCGCATTAATTGGAGTTATTCTCTAGATCAGATGGGGACAAACAGATGGGGTTGCACTTGCATTATTTTTGCTCCTTTAACTTCTCTACAATGTTGATGCTGTGGAAATAACCCAGGAAGACCTGAAAACCAGGGGCTTTGGCTGTGTGACTTAGCAGTAATAAGATCTGCAGGGTTTTTCCTTCATTGATAAAAGAAGCCAGTGAGACAAAATGAGGTGACTAACAGTCATCTCTATGGCAAAAACTTTACCACTGTTTTTGACTCTCTAGTAGGGATGACCCCAAATTTCTGGATATCACAGATGGAAACATGGAGAAAATCATATGAACCAAGAGTATATTCTTTTAGGGACAATCTTTCAGCCTGAATCAGAATAATGTCATTTCCTTCTTCATTAGCTCCCTTAGGTAGGAGAATAAGCTCATTGTTGGATTTCCAGTGCCTAGAACAGTGTTTGGATATAGCATGTGCTCAAGAAATATCAGTTAAATTAATGAGTAAATGAAATTAATGTAAATACCCAAGAAATCCAAGATTTTTAATCTCACAATTCAGAACCCTAATCAATATTTTAAAATATCTGTACATATCATCCTTCAATTGCAGTTTTACCAGGACCTAAGCTTTCTTTAGGGTATCCTATTCTTACTAAAATTTGAGGCTGTGTTAGCAGAAAGATAATAATTTGAAACATAAGGAAAAGCCTGAAGAATCCACTATCAGAGATATGAACAGTGCAGAGAAAGAGAGTGAAAATTACCCTTAACCATGCAAAAATATGTTCAACATCACTCACTATAAGATGAACATAAATTAAGGGGCGCCTGGGTGGCTCAGCCGTTAAGCGTCTGCCTTCGGCTCAGGTCATGATCCCAGGGTCCTGGGATCGAGCCCCGCATCGGGCTCCCTGCTCAGCGGGAAGCCTGCTTCTCCCTCTCCCACTCCCCCTGCTTCTGTTCCTGCTCTCGCTAACTCTCTCTCTGTCAAATAAATAAATAAAATCTTTAAAAAAAAAAAAAAGATAAACGTAAATTAAAACTACACTGAGAAATATTTCCAACCTGTAAGATCTGCAAGAACCCAAAATTTGGACCATACGCTCTGCTGGTGGGTCTGTGGAGAAACAAGCACCTGTATGCATTGCTGGTAGGCAAGCAAAATGGCCCAATAGTCCTGACGGAGGAGAAACTGGCAATATTTAGCAACATTATACATATATGTACCATGTGGTCCAATAATTACACTGAAAATTGGTATTTTAGGAATCTAGATTCAAGACACTATACTGAAAACACACTAACAAAAATATGACAAGATGTATGTCCAAGGTACTATTAGTGCACTATCTGTAATAAGACGACTAGCAGTAGGGCGCCTGGGTGGCTCAGGCGTTAAGTGTCTGCCTTCGGCTCAGGTCGTGATCCCAGGGTCCTGGGATCAAGCCCCGCATCGGGCTCCCTGCTCTGCGGGAAGCCTGTTCTCCCTCTCCCACTCCCCCTGCTTGTGTTCTCTCTCTCACTGTGTCTCTCTCTGTCAAATAAATAAAATCTTAAAAAAAAAAATAAGACTAGCAATAATCTGAATCAATAGGAAAACAGTTAAACAAAAAGCGCTTCAGCTGCACGATGAAATATAATACAGTGTAAACAGGAATGAGGCGTATCTCTACATTCCACAATGCAGCGATCTCTAGGGTATATTGTTAAGTAGAAAAGGCATAGTGAAGAAGAACATGTATAGTGTGCTACCATTTATTTTAGAAAGGGAAGATTTGCATATATCTGTATGTTGATATAGATACAGACATACATATACACATGTATGTATTTGCTCATGTGATAAAAATCACTAAAAGAATAGTACTAAATTTAAAAATGGTTATATAGAGGGGTAGAGGGAGGAACTTCTCTAAATATTATGAAGATTTGTCTTTAGAAACAAACATTTCACAAAATTATAAAACAAAATTAAATAAAAACCCCTATACAGCAAAAATAAAATACAAGTGATAATATCTGCATATCCAGTTAATAGCATAATTGCACGGAGATGAACTATTTTGAGTGACTTTAAAATAGTAATTTGACCATAAATTCCCACTGGGATCAACCCTAAGGACAAAAATAACAGCAAAAACAAAAACAAAACCTTAAACTGTTCTCAATAATTATAGAGTTGCTGGTAGATTTAGTGCTGCTATTTTGAGTTTGTTGTATTGAAAGAGTAAAGTGAATATTTGTTATCATTAAGAACCAACTATTTCTGGTGTGGTTGAAAGGAGATACAGATATAGGATTAGTGAGTTAAGTAAAGTTAAGCCTGGGGACCTGCACTTTGTTTGTAATATAGTATGAAATCATGATTTATTTGATCTTAAAAATACATATTCCCTAGTTGTATCTACTGAAAAGGCTCAAACACAGTTTCTGACTGTATTCAGGGGTCCCCAAGACCAACCTCAGGTTCACTGATTCTCTAAAAAAATTTACAGAACTCAGCAAAACTGTTACACTCACAGTTACAGTTTATTCCACGGAAGATTACAGAGTGAAATCAGCAATGGAAAAAGGCACATAGGGCAGAGACCAGGAGAGACCAGAAATAAGCTTGCAGTTGTCCCTTCCCTTGCAGTGAAATCATATAGACAGCACTTAATTTTCCCTGCAATGATGTATAGCAACATGCACAAAATATTGCCAACCACAGAATCTTATTCAGGTCTTGTTAGGATTTCTATTAGGGCTTCAGTCGTGTAGGAACGACCCTCCTGAGGTCAGCTGATACTGTGTGGCCCAAGAACCCCCTCCCACCCCCTCTCCCCCCGCCCCCATAAATCACATTGTTAGCATAGACTACCTGGTGTGGCCCAAGGTCCTAGATAAACACTCTTATCAGGTGGGATATTTCAAGGGCTTAGAGGTTATCTCCCAGGAGTTGGTCACGGGCCAAACCTTTCTTTGAAATGTGCAGGGTTTAGATAACCCAGGGCTGCTGAGTTAATTCTCTATTGCACACTGACCCAGTACCAGTGAGGAACCACTAATACTCAGAGTGTGGTTTTTAAATACTACTTCTCACAAAAGAAAACAGGGCTCCTTGGATAAATTGCTTAAATCGGGTCTAGGGCAGGAAATAATGTACAAGGCAAGCCTAGAACATATTGTCATACCAGAGAGTAAGGAAGTTATCAAAGACCATTGGAATTGTGTCAGTAGGATTCAGAAGTCACCTTTCATTGGCCAAAGAGGATGACTTGAGCAACAATAAAGATAATTACTACAGTAGATTAAAACACATAAAAATACGTGTATTGATTATTCATAATGGTATTAAAATAACCACAACTCATTGGTCACCTCCGGAAGATGCTAGGAGCTACACAAATCGTTAATTTGAAAGTAGGTAAAAGAAACATTTTCTCTCACTTTTCTAAATGATCAGAGAAACCAGATAGTTGATATGGGGTGAATATGGAAGGGCTTCTCTTTGTGGAAGTATTTCAACTAAAAAGAGGGGGGAGGAATGTCACTATTTTTCAAACACTACTAAACTACGGGATTTGGGCAATGATCATCACCCCTAAAAAAAAAAAAAGGGAGAGAGAGAAAACTAGAGACTGTTCCTTCTATTAGAAGTACAAATACTGCCAGTAAAGCAGGTTTGAGAAAAACAGAAGAACCAAAATGTGACCAAGCATCTACCAGTTCATAGGTGACACAGGAGACAAAGGAACACGTTAAAGGACACTCAGGAATGCAGCCATGCAGTCAGCAAAATCCAGACTATGGGAAAATGCAGTACTATTATGAGAAACTAATAATATGGAGTTGGCTTTTTCAACCAAAAATTTGCAGAATATAAAGGAAGAACCTATAGAATAAAAGAGGCATATCAACAAATCAGAATATCCTAATAGATATCTAACAAATTAGAATATCCTTATTTGTAGCCTAATTCAAGCTACAAAAGTGAAAAACAAAACAAAAACATAACACAATTGGGAAAATGTGAACACTGATTATATGATGATATTAAGAAATTGATTTTTAGTGTTCTTTTTAAAGGACTCCTTATCTTTCAGAGATACCCAATGGAATCTTTACAAATTAAAATGATATGATGTTTGGGATTTGCTTCAAACTAATCTGCTGGGAGGTACAGGGAATGGGTGGGAATATAGATGAAACAAAATTGGTCAAACTTGTATTGATAATTGTTCAATTGGGGTGAGAGGTACATTATATATTCTACTTTTACATGTTTGAACATTTCTATAATAAAAAACAAAAGCTCTGTGTCAAATAACAAGATGGCCCCATTATTTTGACTGAAAAAAGGAATAATAGGCAACCTCATTCATTCATTCATTCATTCATTCAACAAATTATTGATCATCAACTCTTGCCAGACAACATAAAAACAGCAGTGAACAGAAGAGAAGGAAAAATTCCCAGTCTCCATGGAGTTTACATTCTAATGATGGGAAAAGGCCATCGTAAATAAAATGAGTGAGTGAAACAAAGTATGCCAGATGCTTCTAACTGCAATGGTGGACTGTAAATCAGGCTAGGGAGCTACAGAATGTGGGGGAACAGTTATTTTGAAGAAGTTGTTCCCACGAAGATGACATTTTTTCTTGTTTTTAAGTTATTTTAATTCCAGTTAAGTACAGTGTTAAAATTAGTTTCAGGTGTACAATATAGTGATTCAACAATTCCATACATCACCTGGTGCTCATGACAAGTGCCCTCCTTAAACCCCTTCACCTATTTAACCCATCCCCCTACCCACCTCTCCTCTGGTAACCATCAATTTGTTCTCTGTAATTAAGAGTCTGCTTCTTGATTTGTCTCTCTTTTTTTCCTTTGCTCATTTGTTTTGTTTCTTAAATTTCACATATGAGTGAAATCATGTAGTATTGTCTTTCTCTGGCTAACTTATTTTGCTTAGCATTATACTCCCTAGCTACACTCATGTCATTGCAAATGGCAAGATTTCATTCTTTTTCACAGCTGAATAATGTTCCATTTATATATATATACACCACTTCTCTATCCATTCATCTATTGATGGACACTTGGCTGCTTCCATATCTTGGCTATTGTAAATAATGCTGCAATAGACACCAGGGGGCACGTATCCCTTTGAATTAGTGTTTTTGTATTCTTTGGGTAAATATCCAATACCAGTAGTGCAACTCCTGGATCATAGGGTAGTTCTATTTTTAACTTGAGGAACCTCCATACTGTCTACCACAGTGGCTGCACCAGCTTGCATTCCCACCAACAGTGCATGAGTGTTCCTTTTTCTCCACATCCTCGCCAACATCTGTTGTTTCTTGTTTGTTGATTTTAGCCGTTCTGATAGGTGTGAGGTGATATCTCATTGTGATTTTGATTTGCATTTCCCTAATGATGAATGATGTTGAGCATCTTTTCATGTGTCTATTGGCCATCTGTATGTCTTCTCTGGAGAAATGTCTGTTCATGTCTTCTGACCATGTTAATCAGATTATTTGTTTTGGGGGGTGTTGAGTTGTAACAGTTCTTTATATATTTTAGATACTAACCCTTTATTGGATATGTCATTTGCAAATATCTTCTCCCATTCAGTAGGTTGCCTTGTAGTTTTGTTGGTTGTTTCCTTTGCTGTGCAGAAGCTTTTTATTTTGATAAAGTCCCAATAGTTTATTTTTGCCTTTGTTTCCCTTGCCTCAGGAGACCTATCTAGAAAAAAGTTGCTAAGGCTGATGTCAAAGAGGTTACTGTCTGTGTTCTTTTCTAGGATTTTTATGGTTTCAGGTCTGACATTTAGGTCTTTAATCCATTTTGAATTTATTTTTATGTATGGTTGTTGAGGGTTTTCATCATGAATGGATGTTGTACTTCGTCAAATGCTTTTTCTGTGTCTATTGAAATGATCATATGGTTCTTATCCTTTCTCTTACTGATATGTTGTATCATGTTGATTGATTTGTGAATATCGAATCACCCTTGCAACCCAGGAATAAATCCCACTTGATCTTGATAAATAATTTTTTAAATGTATTGTAGGATTCAGTTTGTTAGTTTTTTGTTGAGGATTTTTGCATCTATATTTATGTTCTGCACAAAAGATTCACAATAGCTATGTTTTCGGTTCAAAAAGGAAAGAAAACTTTATTATTACTATTCTAGAAACCTAATAGAAACAGAAGAGGAAAGGAAGGTACATATAGATGAAGGTAATAGTAGGCCATAAATGAGAATAAGGCAAAGTTACATCAAACCTGGTACTTACAACATCCAACCTCATCAGCTGGGGAAACACTGTGGGAACAGCCAGGCTG
Source organism: Halichoerus grypus (assembly GCF_964656455.1). Classification (NCBI taxonomy): domain Eukaryota; kingdom Metazoa; phylum Chordata; class Mammalia; order Carnivora; family Phocidae; genus Halichoerus; species Halichoerus grypus. The sequence goes on along the minus strand of NC_135718.1, from coordinate 97,421,380 downwards.
GAGTCCCGACTGAGAGGCCTGGGCAGAGCATCCTCCCCTCAGGTGAGACTTCCAACTGACCATCCCCATAAGGGCCATATTTATAGGGCAAATAACAGAGCTTGAAATTAAACATTTGTTCCCCTACGTTCAGTTTGGAGCGAGCTGCATTTTCATGTTATCATGTTTCTATATTTTCAAGGAGCCTGGGCTATGTGTGTCTGCCTCCTCTCCCTAATTCCATTCCTGGGGGCCAGGCCAGCTTGGAGCAAGAGCGGACATGAGACAAGATTTGTAGCTCTTGGCGTCCAGAACAGAAGGGCCAGTTCTGACCTGGAGGCCAGACAATATATCTTAAACAATTAGGCTCCTAAGGTTATTCACATAGCATGAGTCTCACAAACAACATTCCTTAGCCTGTCTGTGTAAATGCAGGTCTAGGTACCTGGTCAGTTTGCTGGACAAATCATAAAAGTACTTATCTATACAGAAGAGTTATCATGGATATGGGCCTGTAGTTCTCTTTTTTTGTGATTTCTTTACCTGGTTTTGGTATAGGATAATGCTGCCCTCATAGAATGCATTTGGAAGTTTTCCTTTTCTATTTTTTGGAATAGTTTGAGAAGTATAGGTGTTAACTCTTCTTTAAATGTTTGGTAGTACTCACCTATGAAGCCATCTGGTCCTGGATTTTTGTTTGTTGGGAGGTTTTTTTATTATTATCATTACTGATATAATTTCTTTGCTTGTTATTGGTCTGTTCAAATTTTCTATTTCTTCCTGGTTCAGCTTTGGTAGTTTGTGTGTTTCTGGGAATTTATCCATTTGAGAAGATGGCATTTGAGCAAACATGTAAAGAAAGGAAGGGAAGAGCTGCATGGATATCTATGGGAAGAGCATTCCAGGCAGATGGACCTAGCACACAGGCCCTATGGCAGGAGTGTGCCTGGAGTGCTAACGGAACAGCAAGAGAATAGTGTGGTTGCTGCAGAGCGAGCAAAGGAAGGGGTGGGAAGCAAAGTCAAAGAGGTAGTGCAGGGTCTTGGTAGCTACAGAAAGGACTCTGTTACATGAATTGAAATGGAAATCACCATTAAAGGTTGCCTGGTCTCTTTTTCAGTAGTTTATTGAAGCATGTATTAATATCTTAGGACTGCCATACAAATTACTACAAACTGGATGGCTTAAACCAATAGAAATTTTATTCTCTCAACATTCTGGAGTCCAGAAGTCCAAAATCAGGATGTCAGTAGGGTTTTTTCTTCCTGGAGGCTGAGCCCTGAGGAACTATAAAATTTGGAGGAAGGGAGATAATACAGCTAAGACTGATGAACAATTAGTAAGACAGGAATGAACCAAGAGAATGTGGTGTTCTAGAAACCAAGTGAAGAACCTGTTTCAACTATGTCTAAGAAATGTTGCTGGTAGGTTAATTAAGAGGAGGACTGAGACTGAGCATTCAACTTAGCAATATGAAAGTCACTGGTGACCTTGATAAGAATAATCACAGATGAATGACAGAGGCAAATGTCTTATTGAGCTCAGGAGACAATGGGAGGAGAGGAAAGGAAGAAAAGACAATTCTTTCGAGAAGCTTTGCTCTAAGAGAGCGGATAATGGAGCAATATAGAGAAGTACAAGGATTACTTGTTTTTATTTATTTATTTTTAAATTTTATATCTTTTTTTAGAGAGAGAGAGTGGGGTTGCGGAAGAGGGAGAGAGAGAATCCCAAGCAGGCTCCACGCTGGACACGGGGATTGATCTCATGACTCTGAGATCATGATCTGAGTTGAAATCAAGAGTCAGTTGCTTAACTGACTGAGCCACCCAGGTGCCCCAATTGTTTTTATTTTTAATGGGAGAAATAATAACAAGTTTATAGAGTAATGGGAATTATCAAATAGAGAAGGAGGCATGAAGAGAGAAAAAAGAATTGCAGGTGCAATGCTCTGAGTGAGAGGGATGAGATTTAGATAGAAGGAGTGGTGTTGACCTTAAGGAGAAGTGTGAGCAAATAATCCCTTCTAACAGGTTGGGGTGGCTAGGACACAGATAGAGGACAGAGGCCAGTGGCTGGGTATATGGCATGGTGGGAGCTTGTATAAGTTCTCTTCTGAATGTTGCTTCTTTCTCAGTAAAGTGTAAAGCTAGGAGTGAGGATGGAATAGGAGGTGTTGGAGTTTTGAGGAAAGAAGAGAAGGTATGAAAGAGCCATCCAGAAGAGTGGAAGAGTGAGGGACTAGGGTAATACAGTAGCATTAAGGGTGCCTTTGAGGTGATGATCATAAATTTATAGTGAGATGGGGCAGCCTGGTAATGTGTCTTTCTCCAGTTATTATCAGATGTGCAGGTGTTGACAAAGGGTAGGCAGAATTGGGTTTAGCAAGGAGTGGATTGTACCAAACAAAGGAAAAGATCAGCAAAGGAGATGAGAATGTATGCAAGGGAGTGACACTTGATTGTGGATTTTTAACATGGTAAAAAGCAAAATGAAGACTGTGTGTGGTAAGAGATGGGGGAAATGGTGACTGAATCAATAGATTGTAGGTTCCACATGCAACAGAAGAATTGTTGAACTTGGGGTGCCAGAAGATATGAGCTAAAAAACTGAGGTGGTGAGTAGAGCACAGAATTTGAAATGAATGTATTCTGGGGTTGTGTTACTGGTAATTATAAGGACCAGGATATGAGTAGGAGACTGGGTAATTGAAGTGGGATGCAGGACAAGTTCACTGAGGAGAGGATGTCAAAGAACTGAGACATCAGGATTTGAAAAGATCATCTCCATGGAGACTGAAATCACCAAGAACCACGGCAGAAGTAGCACCGGAGAGTGTGACAGGGAGCCCGGAGCTGAAATCATCAAAGAATGAGTGTGGGTGTGCTGGCAGAGTAGGTGACAACAGCAAGGAGGGGTAGGTGACAATCTATCCGCAGGACACTCCAACCTGGAAGTTCTTAGGGAGAGGTGAGGGAAAAGGAGGAGCCTGGGGGCATCCCTCTCACCTCCAGGCCCAGGGGTATGAGGAAGGTGGGAAAGAGCCAACCTGAAGTGGAGAGAACAGAGAAACATGAAGAAGAAGGGAATGTTCTGACAAGAGGTGGTATATAACGGAGGATGCGCCCACAACCCCCCTTGAGCTCCAGAGGTCCCAGTAGAAGGGTTTTATGAGATGGGGAGGGCTGGGAGATGGGACCAGAAAAAAAATGTGCAGAGCTGTATAGGGATCCTCATGTGGGGAAAGAGGATGACCTAAGAGTCTTGTGTTTGGGAGCATGGGGTGGGGGTGGATGACGTAAACAGAAATAAATGGCCCAATGAGATTGGTCTCAATAGTCTCAAGACAGGAGGTGGTGAAGCTGCTCACAGCTGCTGGATGTGAGGGAGTGGTAGGGTCTTGGGCCGTGGTAACATTCCTGTCAACCAGAGATGAGGAGGCGGGGCAGAGGACATCTGATCAGAGCACTGAGACATCCCCAGAGGCTGGATGGGGGGAATGGTGACAACAAGGTTGTCTTACCTAGAACTTGCTTGGTGCCAGGAATATTCTAAGTATATTAAATCTTTTAATCCTCATAACAACCCTAACAGGTAGGTGTTACTATCACCACTTTTAGGTGAGAAGCAGAGAGGTTAAGTAATTTGCCCAAGGCCATACAGTGAGTAAGTGGTCAAGCCCCAATTTGAATGGAGACTGTCTGCCTCAAGGGCCATGCTCTCGACCACTAACTCTACCAATATTTGACATTCACTGGGTACCATCTGGGTGCCCACTTCTCCGTGAACTGTCTAAGAGTAAGGACTGCCATTCATCTTTTTCTCTCCTGCACTGGCATGATGCCAGGTATTTAGAAGCTGTTTAATAAATGTTTGAATAGTAAATAAATGGGTGCATGAACGGAATGAATAAGTAGATAAATGAAATAAGCAAACTTGACTTTGTGGTAGGGTAGGGATTGGGTTAAAAACGAATAAAATCTTTCCCTTGCCATACCAAATAATTACGTATATACAACCAGATACTTGTTGTAAAGCTCTAAGTAAAACAGGGCAATGAGTACATGAATAGAACAGAAAGTCGGGAATTAGACCTAAATATACATAGGAATTTATTAAATGAAAATCAGCATTTTGAAATTATTGTGGAAACATGTATTTAAAAAATGATCTGGGGAAACTGGTAACAACCTAGAAAAAAATGTAATCTGAATCCATGTCACATTGTGACAATTTAGATGGATCAAAATTCAGGATACAATTAGATGGATCAAAAATTAAAATATAAAAAAATGAAATTCTAGAAGTCTGAGAAGCAAGTATATGTAAAAATATATTTAAAAGATTTGGGCGCCTGGGTGGCTCAGTTGGTTAAGCAACTGCCTTCGGCTCAGGTCATGATCCTGGAGTCCTGGGATCGAGTCCCGCATCGGACTCCCTGCTCGGCATACCCTCTGTATCTTTTGTATTTGTATATAAAGTACCTATTCCGAATAATTGTAGTGGTATTAAAAGGAATGTCTTTTTGTCCTCAAGTTGGGGAGACAAAGTATACATAATACATGCTTTACTACAAGATGAAAAATGTTAGGTGTCCTGAGAGAGGCAGAGATGAAATTATGTTCTGTTGGCCAGAAAGAGCTGGTAGAAATTTAGCAGGAGTGTGCTTGTATTTCATTTAAATATACCCAAATGGAACTGGAAGGAGTATGCTTATTTCTAAGTTTAGGTTATGTTCAGCAGCACTTTGGCCCCCAACAAGTTTTTTTCTGGTTAAAAGCAGGTGCCTGAAAACTTGAAGAATTCCACAAGAGCATGGATAGCATGTGGTAAAAGCCAAGGGCCTGATATTACTAAAGGTTTTTTAAGTGCTCATCACCCTCCTTTGTGACCTGTTCTGGCAGTAAAATAATTGTGCTTAACTCCACTGTGTGCCAGTGGGAGACAGAAGATGTATGTTATTTTTAGCAGATTCTAGTAAAAATGGTAGATGCTCTTTGGACTGTGCTGGCAGATTTGCCTCTCAGCTCCTGGGAAGCCAAATTTATTTAAATTGCCATCCTGGTCTGTCATCTTAAATGGAGAAATGGACTTTCTAGGTTCCTCAAACTGAGAGATGGTGGGTGAATAAAGTCCCAAGGTGGCACCCAACTGGGGCTGATAGGAAGTTTTGGGTTTGTTTTTCTTCTTAACGCCAAGGAAAGACACAAAATCTCAGCTCCGCAGCTGATGCAGACACCTAATTTACTGATGTATCACACAGAGCACTTCTGCCTTTATCTTCTTTTCCTTTCCTTTTCTTTTTTTAAAAAGATTTTATTTATTTATTTATTTATTTATTTATTTATTTATTTATTTATTTATTTATTTATTTAAGAGAGAGAGAGCACAAGCTGGGGGAGCGGCAGGCAGAGAGAGAGGGAGAAGCAGACTCCCCAGCGAGCAGGGAACCCCAGGATGAGGCGGGGCTCCATCCCAGGACCCTGGGATCACGACCTGAAGGACCCTGGGATCACGATGAGCTGAAGGCAGACGCTTGACCGACCGAGCCACCCAGGCGCCCCATGCCTTTATCTTCTAAAGTAGAAGTTTCAGGTGACTCGTTAACTCTAGTCCTTTCCATACCAACTAGCAGAAACTGTCTTAAAGATTAAAATATTGTAACTTGAGAGAAAGAAACTCGATCTCACTATTGCGGGAGTCACCAAAAAGCCTCTATTAAAATTTGCTTTGTATTGTCCCTTTAAATGTAATATTGGACACATATACTTCTCTGCTTTCTCACTTTCATTCCCCAGAGGCAACCACTATCCTGACTACATCATGCTTATAATTTCCAGCCTGAGGATTGTCTTTTCACAATCTCTGTAGTTTGTTCTTGCTTTAATGAACACAAGTTCTTTAATGTAGTCACATGTATCAATTTTTTTATAGTGAACTCTTTCTGTATTATGTGTTCAAAAAATCTTTATGACCTCAAAGTCATATATGTCTTCTAAATTTTAAAATTTCTTTTCATATTTAAATCCTTAGACCAAGGGGAATTTTTTTTTTTTTTAAGATTTTATTTATTTGACAGAGAGACAGACAGTGAGAGAAGGAACACAAGCAGGGGGAGCAGGGAGCCCGATGCAGGGCTTGATCCCAGGACCCTGGGATCATGACCTGGGCCGAAGGCAGACGCTTAATGACTGAGCCACCTGGGTGCCCCGGGAATTACTTTTTTGAATAAAGTAGGGAAGGGGTCTAATTTCAGTTGTTTTCCCTTTATGCATTTATCAATTTTTTCTAAATAGACAATTGTCTAAGTGGACAATTTTCTAAATAGTCCCATTGGTCTGAAATGTCACTCCTGTCATATATCAGTTCCATAAATGCATGGGTCTTTTGACTCAGTTCCATTTGTTGTCTATCCTTACTGCAGTATCTCACAATCTTAATTATCATTATAATAATCTCTATAATAAATTGAAGATCTGGCAGAGCAAGTCCCATCTTCCTTACCACATTATTCTTCTACAGGAGTGTCCTAGCTTTTTCCTCAATTCTTCCCAGAATTGGCTTACTAAGTCCCACAAAAACAAGGTTGGGATTTTAACTGAAATTGCATTCAATCTATAGATGAGTCCAGGGAGAATTGAATTCTTTATGTTTTTTATAGCTAGAAACTGATCTATAGAGAGATAATCTATCTATAGAAAGACTCAATATTAAAGCAATCTCTGTGTAGGACTTTATTAATGTTTTCCACTGAAGTTGTATGGTTTTCTACATATGGGCCTTATACGTCTTATTTTGTCAGATTTATTCCTTAGGTACCTCACAGGTTTTTTTTGCTATTATAAATGCTGTCTTTTCTTTTTAAAAATATTTTTCCAAACTATTTGTTGCTGATGTATAGAAATGCATTTGATTTTTTACATTGGTCTTTTAGCCAGCCAAACTTACTATTTCCGCCCATTATCTGTAGATCTTTTGAGCTTTTATGTAGACAACTGTATCTGTAAATAATGACAATTTATTTCTTTCCAAATCTTTTATTTTCCTTCTTATATTGTATGTGATAGGAACTCCAGTACAATGTTGAATAGAAGCAAAACAGAGGGTATTTTGTCTTATTCCTGGTTTTAAAGGAGATGCTTTTAAAGTTTCTCCATTAACAATATTTACTGTAGAATTTTTGTAGATGCTTTTCATCAGTCTAAGGAAGTTCCAATCCTGTTTCTAGTTTGCTTGGAATTTTTATCATGAATAGGTGTTGAATTTAGTCAAATGCTTTTTTCTCCATCCATTCTAATAATAACATGCTTTTCTCCCTTGAGTCTATTAATGTAGTAATTGACATTTATAGATCTTCTAATGCTAAATCACTTTTGCTCTCCTGAATAAACCCAGATTGGATACAGACTATTTTTTTATTTTTATTTTATTTTTTATTTATTTATTTGACAGAGAGAGCCAGACACAGAGAGAGCACAAGCAGGGGGAGGGGCAGAAGGAGAGGAAAAAGCAGGCTCCCCGCTGAGCAGGGAGAACGATGTGGGGATCTGGGATCATGACCTGAGCCAAAGGCAGATGCTTAACGACTGAGTCACCCAGGTGTCCCCAGACTATTTTTTTTAAATATTGAACAGATCTATTCCTTGAAAATTAAGAATTCCCAGTTAAACCATGTGGCCCTGACATTTTATTTTTTTTTAATTTTTAAAAATTTTAATTTAAATCCATTAATTAACATATAGTATATTATTAGTTTGAGATAGAGTTTAGTGATTCATCTGTTGCATATAACACCCAGTGCTTATTACATCAAGTACCCTTCTTAATGGCAATCACCCAGTTACCACATCCTCCCACCCACCACCCCTCCAGCAACCCTCAGTTTGTTTCCTATGGTTAAGAGTCTCTTACGGTTTTGTCTTCCTCTCTGATTTATTTTATTTTTCCCTCCCTTCCCCTATGATCATGTTTTGTTTCAAAATTCCACAGATGAGTAAAATCATATGATATTTGTCTTTCTTTTTGCTTAGCATAATACCTTCTACTTCCATCCATGTCACTGCAGTTGGTAGGATTTCATTTTTTGATGGCTAATATTCCATTGTGTATATATACCACATCTTCTTTATCCATTCATCTGTCAATGGACATCTGGGCTCATTTCATAGTTTGGCTATTATGGACATTGCTGCTATAAACATTGGGGTGTAAGTGCCCCCTGTGATCACTATGTTTGTATCCTTTGGGTAAATACCTAGTAGTGCAATTGCTGGATCATAGGGTAGCTCTATTTTCAACTTCCTGAAGAACCTCCATACTGTTTTCCAGAGTGGCTGCACCAGCTTGCATTCCCACCAACAGTGTAGGAGGGTTCCCCTTTCTCCGCATCCCCGCCAACATCTGTCATTTCCTGACTTGTTAATTTTAGCCATTCTGACTGGTGTGAGGTGGTATCTCATTGTGGTTTTGATTTGTATTTCCCTGATGCCGAGCAACATTGAGCACTTTTTCATGTGTCTGTTGGCCATTTGGATGTCTTCTTTGGAAAAATGTCTGTTCATGTCTTCTGCCCATTTCTTGATTGGATTATTTGTTCTTTGGGTGTTGAGTTTGATGAGTTCTTTATAGATTTTGGATACTAACTCTTTACCTGATAAGACGTTTGCAAATATCTTCTCCCATCTGTAGGTTGTCTTTTAGTTTTGTCAACTGTTTCCTTTGCTGTGCAAAAGCTTTTTATCTTGATGAAGTCCCAATAGTTCATTTCTGCTTTTGTTTCCCTTGCCCCATCTAGCAAGAAGTTGCTGTGGCCAAGGTCAAAGAGGTTGTTGCCTATGTTCTCATTTAGGATTTTGATGGATTCCTGTCTTGCATTTAGGTCTTTCATCCATTTTGAATTTATTTCTATGGTGTAAGAGAATGGTTTAGTTTCATTTTTCTACATGTGGCTGTCCAATTTTTCCAACACCATTCGTTGAAGAGACAGTCTTTTTTCCATTGGATATTCTTTCCTTTGTCAAAGATCAGTTGACTATAGAGTTGAGGGTCAATTTCTGGGTTCTCTCTTCTGTTCCACTGATCTATGTGTCTGTTTTTGTGTCAGTACCATACTGTCTTGATGGTCACAGCTTTGTAATAGAGCTGGAAGTCCAGAATTGTGATGCCTCTAGATTTGTTTTCTTTTGTTGTTTTCTTTTTCAACATTCCTTTGGCTATTCAGGGTCTTTTCTGGTTCCATACGAATTTTAGGATTATTTGTTCCAGTTCTGTGAAAAATGTTGATGGTGTTTTGATAGGGATTGCATCAACTGTGTATATTGCTTTGGATAGCATAGACATTTTAAAAATATTTGTTCTTCCAACCCATGAGCATGAAATGTTTTTTTCTTTTCTTTGTGTCTTCCTCAATTTCTTTCACAAGTGTTCTATAGTTTTCAGAGTACAGATCCTTCACCTCTTCGGTTAGGTTTATTCCTAGGTATCTTATGGTTTTTGGTGCAAAGGTAAACAGGATTGATCCCTTGATTTCTCTTTCTGCTACTGCATTGTTAGTGTATAGAAATGCAACTGACTTCTGTGCATTGATTTTATATCCCGCGACTTTGCTGAATTCCTGTATCCATTCTAGCAATTTTTGGGTGGAATCTTTTGCATTTTCTACATAGAGTTTCATGTCATCTGTGAAGAGTGAAAGTTTGACTTCTTCTTCACAGAATTAGATGCCGCCTTTTATTACTTTTCGTTGTCTGATTGCTGAAGCTAGGACTTCCAGTACTATGAACAATAGTGGTGAGAGTGGACATCCCTGTCATGTTCCTGACCTTGGGGGAAGAGCTCTCAGTTTTTCTCCCATTGAGGATGATGTTAGCTGTGGGTTTTTCATGTATGGCTTTTATGATATTGAGGTATGTTCCCTTTATCTCTACATTGTGGAGATATTTAATCAAGAAAGAATGCTGTATTTTGTAAAATGCTTTTTCTGCATCTATTGAGAGGATCATATGGTTTTTATCCTTTCTTTTATTAATGTGGTATATCATGATTGATATGTGGATGTTGAACCACCCCTCCAGCCCAGGAATACATCCCATTTGGTCATGGTGAATAATCTTTTTAATGCACCGTTGGATCCAATTAGCTAGTATCTTGGTGAGAATTTTTGCATCCATGTTCATCAGGGATATTGGTTTCTAATTCTTTTTGGTGGGATCTTTGGGTTTGGGATCAAGGTAATGCTGGTCTCATAAAATGAGTTTGGAAGTTTTCCTTCACTGTCTGTTTTTTGGAACAGCTTCAGAAGAACCGGTATTAGTTCTTCTTTAAATTATTTATAGAATTCTGCTGGGAGGCGATCTGGTCCTGGGCTCTTGTTTTTTGGGAGATTTTTGATTACTGATTCAATTTCTTTGCTGGTTATGGCTCTGTTAAGGTTTTCTATTTCTTCCTGTTTGTTTTGGTAGTTTATATGTTTCTAGGAATGTATCCATTCCTTCCAGATTGCCTAATTTATTGGCATATAGTTGCTCATAATATCCTTTATAATTGTTTGTATTTCTTTGGTGTTGGTTGTGATCTCACCTCTTTCATTTATGATTTTATTTATTTGGGTCCTTTCTCTTTTCTTTTTGCTAAGCCTGGCTAGGGGTTTATTAATTCTTTCAAAAACCAGTTCCTAGTTTTGTTGATCTGTTCTACTGTTCTTTTGAATTCTATTTCATTGATTTCTTCTCTAATTTTTATTATTTCTCTTCGCCTCCTGGATTTAGGCTTTCTTTGCTGTTCTTTTTCCAGCTCCTTTAGGTGTAAGGTTAGGTTGTGTATTTGAGACTTTTCTAATTTTTTGAGAAAGTCTTACATTGGTAGGTACCTCCCTCTTAGGACCACCTTTGCTGTATCCCCAAGGTTTTGAACAGTTGTGTTTTCATTTTCATTTGTTTCCATGAATTTTTAAAATTCTTTAATTTCCTAGTTGACCCATTCATTCTTCAGTAGGATGCTCTTTAACCTCCATGTATTTGTGTTCCTTCCAAATTTCCCCCTGTGATTGAATTCAAGTTTTAAAGCATTGTGGTCTGAAAATTACAGGGAAGAATCCCAGTCTTTTGGTACTGGTTGAGACCTGATTTGAGACACAGTATGTGATCTATTCTGGATAATGTTCCATGTGCATTCAAGAAGAATGTGTATTCTGTTGCTTTAGGATGGAATGCTCTGTATATATCTGTGAAGTCCCTCTGGTCCAGTGTGTCATTCAAAGCCCTTGTTTCCTTGTTGATCTTCTGCTTGGATGATCTGTCCATTGCTGTGAGTGGGGTGTTGAAGTCCCCTACTATTACTGTATTTTTATCAATGTGTTTAATTTTATTAATTGGTTTATATAATTGGCTGCTCCCTCATTTGGAGCATAACTGATTATAATTGTTAGATCTTCTTGTTGGATAGACCCTTCAAGTATGATATAGTGTCTCTTTTCATCCCTTACTACAGTTTTTGGTTTAAAATCTAATTTGTCTGATATGAGGATTGCTACCCCAGCTTTCTTTTGATGTCCATTAGCCTGATAAATTGTTCTCCACCCCCTCACTTTCAATCAGTTGTCTTTAGGTTCAAAATGAGTCTCTTTTAGATAACATATGAATGGGTCTTGTTTTCTTTATCCATCTGATACCCTGTGTCTTTTGATTGGAACATTTAGCCCATTTAGATTCAGAATAATTATTGACAGATATGAATTTAGTGCCATTGTACTCCCTGTACTGTCCCTGTTTCTGTAGATTGTCTCTGTTTCTTTCTGGTCTATGTTACTTTGGGACTCTCTCTTCGCTTAAAGGATCCGTTTAACATTTCTTGCAGGTCTGGTTTGGTAATCACAAATTCTTTTAGTTTCTGTTTGTCCTGGAAGCTCTTTATCTCTCTTTCCATTCTGAATGACAGCCTTGCTGGATACAGTATTCTTGGCTGCGTGTTTTTCTCATTTAATATCTTGAATATATCATGCCAGTCCTTTCTGGCCTGCCAGGTCTTTGTGGATAGGTCTGCTGCCAGTCTAATGTTTCTACCATTGTAGGTTAAGGAGCTTTTATCGCAAGGTGCCTTCAGGATTTTCTCTTTATCTCTGAAATTTGCAAGCTTCACTATTATATGTTCACGTGTTGATCTATTTTTATTGATTTTGAGGGGGGTTCTCTCTACCCTTCAACTTGAATACCTGTTTCCTTCCCCAAGCTAGGGAAGTTCTTAGTTATGATTTGCTTAAATATATCTTCTGTCCCTCTCTCTTTCTTCTTCCTCTGGGACCCCAATAATTCTAATATTGTTTCACTTTATGGTATCACTGATTTCTTGAAGCTTCCCCTCAAGGTCCATTAGTTGTTTTTCTCTCTTTTCCTCAGCTTCCTTCCTTTCCATCGTCTTGTCTTCTATGTCACTCTCTCTTCTTCCTCATTTACTCTAGCTGTTAGAGCATCCATTTTAGACTGAATCTCAAAGTATTTTTAATTTCAGCATGATTAGATTTTATTTCTGCACTAAGAGATTCTCTAGTGTCTTTTATGCTTTTTTTCAAGCCCAGCTAGTAACTTCATAATCATTATCCTGAATTCCAGCTCTGACATTTTACTTCTATCCGTATCAATTAGATCTATGGCAGAGAGTATTACCTCTGGTTCTTTGTTGTGAATTTCTCTTTCTAGCCATTTTTCACAGTGAAGAATGGATGAATGAGAGAACAAAATAAAAAATATCTACCACAACCCAAATGAAATACACACTAGACAAATCCGAAGAGGTCAGAAACCAAAAAAGAAAAAAAAACCGGGGGGAAAAGAGAATATAATCTCCCAGGTGGACAAAACAGGGTGATCCACTTGGTCCTGGGTGTATTTTGGTCTGTTTGTTAGAAGATACTAAATCCCAAAGTTGTAAAGAAAGCAAAAACATATATATACAATAAAATTGAACAAAAGAAGCCAAAAATGAAGACTATATCTATAAAATGCAAATGTAAAAATAAAAGTTAAAAAAAAACCTTAAAAACAAAGAGTTGATAAAATAAGAAACCAGTTGAAAAGAAAAAAAAAAAAAGGAAAATTTTAAACTGAAAGATGAAAAAATCATGAGAAAAAAACTTCAAATTCTATATACTATTTTCCCCCAGCACTGGAGTTCTGCAGTTTTGTGTGCTTGGTAAACTTGGTATTCCCCTGATGTTCCAGGTGGTCTTCTGGGGGAGGGGCCTGCTGTGCTGATTCTCAGGGGTCTTTGCCTGGGTGTAGTTGAACCGCCCCTTGCCAGGGAGTCTGGCTCACTGTAAGCTGCTTTGGTTTCTTCTGTGTGGCTTTTTTTCCCTGAAGGCTTTCCGCACCGCTTTAGAGTATGAAAATAAAAATGGCCATGCTCCGATCTCCAGCCCTGGACCTGAAAGATCATGGCCCCGTCTCTTCAGTAAACCATCAGGGAAAAGCAGTCTTTACTTTTGTGTGCACCAAACTCTGCAAACTCCTTCAGTGCACACCCGCGCCTATCCTCTCAGGGGAGGGAGGAAGATCGCCATAGTCCACTGCTTGAAGGGCCCCCGAACGAAGAGCAGTCACCACCCCTCCCGGGTTTAAGGTGCAGGGCCCCTGCACAGATAGTGGTCAACCGGTTCTGATGCTGTTCGTGGTTTATGGAAAACTGGGCTGAAGGCCCATCCCCAGGCTCACTGACCATAGCCAGTTTCCCTGCTCTGATGCTTGGGATCTCTGCTAAATGGTTTAGGCACCTCTGTTTTTCTGTGACCGGGGGAGATCTTGAGACCACACTGTCCCACCTAGGATTCTGCGCTGCATTGCCACCTGAGCACCTTCCAGGCAGGGACGTTTCTCACTGGAGCAGACTTCTAACTAAAAGTTCCAATTTTGCGCTCCAGGGCTATATCACTTTCTAGTAGCAGGCTTAGGAAGGCTCCCTCCTCCTGCCATTTATCTTCCAATATATCCCCTCTGATTCACTTCTCCACGCCTCCTACCTTGCAAAAAGTGGTCATTTTTCTATTTGTAGAATTCCAGCAATTCTTTTCTTATATCTCAGGTTGAATTCATAGGTGTTCAGAATGATTTGATAGTTACCTAGCTAAATTCTAAGGACCAGATGAAACAAGGTTCCCTACACTTCCACCATCTTGCCTCCTAGCCTAGAACTATATTGTTAATAGAATAGTGGAGAAAGAACAGGACTTGTCAACTCCTTGAAATTTGAAACTTATTTTGCAGTTTGGTCCTTTCCTATTTTTTGAAAAAAAGTCCACGTGTGTTTGATTATAGTCAACAAACTACCAATTCGAGTTTGTTAATAATATTTCTAATTAGTCTATATTTACTGATTTCTAGTATTCTTATCAATAAAAGACTTGTATTTAGGGATGCCTGGGTGGCTCAGTCAGTTAAGCGTCTGCCTTCGGCTCAGGTCATGATCTCAAGTCCCACATCGGGCTCCCTGCTCCACGTGGAGCCTGCTTCTCCCTCTGCCTCTCTCTCTGTTTCTCATGAATGAATAAATAAAATCTTTTTTAAAAAATTTAAAAAAAATAAAAGACTTGTATTTAAATCTTTCAATGTGATAATATGTCTGTTTCTCCTTATGCTCTATTGTCTTTTACTTTGCAGTTTTTAAAACTATTATATTAGGTGCATAAAAGGAAAAATCAATGAACTAATGAAGAAAAGAAAAAAAAAACCTAAGTGAATGATTTTTACCCTAAATGTTCTTTTGTTTGATGTTAGTAGGACAGATTTCAGGCAAGTTTTTGTCTGGAAATATGTATTTTTTATCCTTTTTTCATTTTTTCCCTGTCAAATTTGCTTCCAGTATATTTGTAAACTGCATATAACTGGGTTTTAAAAAATCCAATCTGGGGCGCCTGGGTGGCTCAGTTGTTAGGCATCTGCCTTTGGGTCAGGTCATGATCCCAGGGTCCTGGGATTGAGCCCTGCATCGGGCTCCCTGCTCTGTGGGGAGCCTGCTTCTCCCTCTCCCACTCCCCCTGCTTGTGTTCCCTCTCTTGCTGTGTCTCTCTCTGTCAAATAAATAAATAAAATCCTAAAAAATAAATAAAAAATCCAATCTGCAAACTTTTGACTGGCTAGTTCATTTATATTTATTATAGTTATTAATATACTGCACTGAATTGTGCCGTTTTACTTTGTAATTTCTATTCTTCCTGTTACTCAACTCTATGTCTTTTCTTTTTTTTAGAGGGAAATTTATAGCATTCAATGCATATATTAGAAAAAAAAGAAAGATCTAAAGTCAATAATCTAAATTTTCACTTTAGGTAACTAGGAAAAGAAGAGTTAAATCCAAAGTAAGCAGAAGAAAACAAATAAAAGTAGAGCAGAAATCAATGAAACTGGAAACAATAAAGAAAATCAACAAACCAAAAGCTAGTCCTTTGAAAACATCAATAAAATTGATAAGCCTCTAGTCAGGCCAAAATAAAGAGAGAGAAGACACAAATTACTTATATCAGAAATGAAAGAGGGGACATCGCTACAGATCCCATTAAAAGGGTAACATTAAAAGAATAATAAATGAATTTATGAACAACCCTACACACACAAATTTGATAACTTAGATGAAATGGACTAATTCCTTGAAAGACACAATCTGCCAAAACTCACACAAGAAGAATTAGACAATCTGAATTAGCCTGTATCTATTAAAAAAAAATGAAACATAATAACCTTCTAAAAGAGAAAGCACCAGGCCCAGAATTGATTTACTGGAGAATTTTACCAAACACTTAAGACACTGTACCAATTCTCTACAATATTGTCCAGAAAACAGAGTTAGAGGGAATGCTTCTTAACTCATTCTTTACAGCCAGTATTAGCCTAATACCAAAACCAGATATAGACATTACAAGAAAACTACAAAGCAGTATCTCTCACAGACATAGATGCAAAAATATTAGCAAAAATTAGCAAATAAAATATTAGCAAATAAAATCCAGTATTGTCTAAAAAGAATTATGCACCAGGACCAAGTTGGATTTATCTCAGGTTTGCAAGGCTGGTTCAACATTCAAAAATAAATTAATGTCATCTATCACACAACAAGTTAATGAAGAAAAATCACATGATCATATCAACAGACACAGAAAAACAAATGAGTAAACTGGGGAAAAAAAAAGAGACAAATCTAGAAACAGACTCTTAATGACAGAGAACAAACTGATGCTTACCTGAATGGAGGGGAAGAAGGGGTTGGGTCAAATAGGTGATGGGGGGATTTAAGGAGTACACTTGTTGTGATGAGTACAAGGTGATGTGTGGAATTGCTGAGTCACTATTGTACACCTGAAACTAATATAACACTGTATGTTAACTGGAATTAAAATAAAAAACAAAAGAAAAAATAAGATACAAAAAAAGCATTTGATGAAATTCAATATTCATTCATGATTTTAAAAAAAGCAAACTAGGAATACAGGGGAATTTCCTAATGTGATAAAGAGTATCTACCGGGCGCCTGGGTGGCTCAGTTGGTTAAGCGACTGCCTTCGGCTCAGGTCATGATCCTGGAGTCCCGGGATCGAGTCCCGCATTGGGCTCCCTGCTCGGCAGGGAGTCTGCTTCTCTCTCTAACCCTCCTCCCTCTCATGCTCTCTGTCTCTCATTCTCTCTCTCAAATAAATAAATAAAATCTAAAAAAAAAAAAAAAAAAAAGAGTATCTACCAACCAATCAACCAACCAAACAAGACTCTTAACTATGGAGAACAAACTGATGGTTACCAGAGGGGAGTTTGGTGGGGGGATGGGTAAAATAGATGAAGAGGATTATAAGTACACTTACCATGATGAGCACTAACATATAGAAGTGTTGAATCACTATATTGTACACCTGAAACTAATATAACACTGTTAACTATACTGAATTAAAATTTTAAACAATTTTTAAAAAGAGTATCTACCAAAAACCTTCAGCTAACATCATACTTAATGGTGTGAAATTCAAAGCTTTCCTACAAAGATTAGAAAAAAGGCAATATGTCTCCTCTTACCACTGCTTTTCAAAATTGTACCAGGAGTCCTAGCTATTACATGAAGATATGAAAAGGAAATAAAAGGTACACAGATTGGGATGGAAGAAATAAAACTGTCTCTGCTCGCAGATGATATGATCATCTATGTAGGAAATCCAAAGATTAAAAAGCTCCTAGAACTAATAAGCAATTATAGAATATACATTATAGGAAACTAATATACAAAAGTTGATTAGTTTCCTATATACCAGCAACAAACAAGTGGAATTTGAAATAAAACATTACCAGCAGAGCACAGAGAATTTTTAAGGTAGTAAAAATACTCTTTCTGTAATGATGGATACATGTCATTATGCATTTATCCAAACCTATAGAACATACAACACCAAGAGTGAACCCTCAGGTAAACTATGGACTTTTTTTGGTGATTATGATGTCTTCATTGTAACAAGTGTACCACTCTGGTAGGGGATGTTGATAATGGGGAAAGCTATGCATGTGTGGGGGCAGGGGATATACAGATCTCTGTTGCTTCCTTTAAATTTTGCTGTGAATCTAAAACTCCTCTAACAAAATAAACTCTTTAAGTACTTTCTAAAAATTATTTCCATTAGCAACCCTTAAAAATGAAATACTTAGGTATAAGTCTAACAAAGTAGGTATTAGATCTATATGAAGAAAACTATAAAACTCTAATGAAAGATATCAAAGAAGAATTAAATTAATGGAGAGATATCCCATGTTCTTGGATAGGAAGACTCAATATTGTCAAGATGTCAGTTCTTCCCAACATGATCTACAGATTCGATACAATTCCAATCAAAATCCCAGCAAGTTATTTTGTGATTAACAAGCCAATTTTAAAGTATATATGGGAAGCTGAAAGATCCTGTACAACCAACTCAACATTGAAGAACAACGTCAAAGGACAGACTACTTCAAGACTTTCTATAAAGCAACAGTAATCAAGATAGTGTGCTACTGAAATAGACAACAGATCGGTGGAACAGAACAGACCCACCTAAATATGGTTAACTGATTTTTGACAAAAAAGCAAAGATAATACAATGGATAAAAGATGGTCTTTTCAACAAATGGTGATGGAACAACTAAACATCAACATGCAGAAAAAATGAATCTGTCACAGACCTCATATCCTTCACAAAATTTAACTCAAGCTGGATCATAAACTTAAATGTAAAACACAAAACCATAAAGCTCCTAGAAGATAACAAGAAAATCTAGATGACCTTGAATATGGAAATGACTTTTAAAGAAATCAATGATAAGCTGGGTTTCATTAAAGATTCTGTTCTGCAAAACACAATATAAAGAAAATGAAAAGCCACAGGCCGCAAAAAAAAGTATTTGTAAAAGACACATGTGATACATAACTGTTATCTAAATTGTATAAAGAACTCTTACAACTTAAAAAAACGAACCAGCCAACTAAAAAATGGGCAAAAGAACTTAAAAGACACCATACTCATTTTTATTTTATTTTTTTAAGATTCTATTTATTTGAGAGAGAGTGAGAGTGCAGGCCAGGGGGAGAGGCAGAGAAAGAAGGAGAAGCAGACTTCCCGCTAAGCAAGGAGCCTGACATGGGGCTTGATCCCAGGACCTGAGCAGAAGGAAGATGCTCAACTGACTAGAGCCACTCAGGCGCCCTGACATCATACCCATTTTTAAATTAGGATGTCTTTTTACTGTTGCATTTGTAAGAGTTATTTATATATTCTGGATTCTAGACCCTTATCAGATAATGATTTCCAAATTTTTTCTCCCATTTCTGTGGGCTATCTTTTGACTTTGATAGTGTCTTTTAATGCACAGAGACACTTTTACTGGATTTAATTTTGATGAAATCCAATTTACCTATTTTTCTCTCTTGTTGCTTTTATGTTTGCTGTCTTATTAAGAAACCAATGCCCCATAAAAGGTCATGACTTACCCTTGTATTTTCTTCTAAGAGTTGTATAGTTTTAGTTCTTACATTTAAGTTTTTCAACCATTTTGACCTAATTTTTATAAATGGTAGAGTCCAAATTCATTCTTTTGAAGGTGGATATCCAATTGTCCCAGCACCATTTGTTGAAAGACTATTATTTTTTCCCCTGTTGAATGGTCTTGACACAAATGTCAAATCAATTGACCATAAACAGGAGTTTACTTCTGGATTCTCAATTCTATTCCATTGATCCATGTATCTTAGGACTTTTAGTAATATATTAATCATTTATTACATCCATGAAACAAAGTCCTTGAAGGCAGGGGAAACATCTTTATTCACCTTAGTATTTTTTACTCAGCACTTAGCAGACCCTCAAAACATGTTCACTGAACAAATGAAATCAATAATTTACTTTTGAGGAAAGGAATGGGAATGGAGTCCACAAGAAAGATGGGCTCCTTTCCTCTCATACAGTACTTTACCATTTGATGTGGATTTGGAATTTTGGCATTCCTTCTCCATTATTTGCAATGGAATTTTTTTTTAAGTTTCAGGTGTACAATTTACTGATTCAACACTTACAACACCCAGTGCTCATCACAAGTGCACTCCTTAATCCCCACCACCTATTCTTAACCCATCCCTCTACCCACCTCCCCTCTGGCAACCATCAGTTTGTTCTCTATATAGTTAAGCGTCTTTCTCGGTTTGCCTCTTTTTTCCCCCTATGATCATTTGTTTCTTAAATTCCACATATGAGTGAAATCATATGGTATTTGTCTTTCTCTGATTATTTCGCTTAGCATAATATTTTCTAGCTCCATCCATGTCATTGCAAATGGCAAGATTTCATTCTTTCTTATGGCTGAGTAATATTCCATTGTGTGTGTGTGTGTGTGTGTGTGTGTGTGTGTGTATGTATGTATGTATATGTATGTATCTTCTTTATCCATTCATTGGTCAATGGACATTTGGGCTCTTTCCATAATTTGGCTATTGTTGATAATGCTGCTATAAACATCAGCGTGCACAGTACCCCTTTGAATCAATATTTTTGTATCCTTTGGGTAAACACCTAGTAGTGCAATTGCTGGATTGTAGGGAAGTTCTATTTTTAACTTTTTGAGGAACCTCTACCCTGTTTTCCAAAGTGGCTGCACCAGTTTTCATTCCCACCAACAGTGCAAGAGGGTTCCCCTTTCTCCACATCCTCACCAACACCTGTTGTTTCCTGTGCTGTTAATTTTAACCATTCCGACTCATGTGAGGTGATAGCTCATTGTAGTTTTGATTTGTATTTCCCTGATGAGTGATGCTGAGCATCTTTTCATGTGTCTGTTGACCATCTGTAGGTCTTCTTTAGAAAAATGTCTATTCATGTATTCTACCCAATTTTTAACTGGATTATCTTTTTTAGGTGTTGAGTTTTATAAGTTCTTTATATATTTTGGAACCACAAAGGCCCCAAATAGCCAAAGCAACCTTGAAAAGGAAAAGCAAAGCTGGAGGCATCACAATTCAGATCTCAAGTTATATTACAAAGCTGTAGTGATTAAGACAGCATGATAACTGGCACAAAAAGAGACAGATCAATGGAACAGAATAGAAAATCCAGAAATGAACTCAACTATACGGTGAATTAATCTTCGACAAAGCAGGAAAGAATATCCAATGGAAAAAGGATGGTCTCTTCAACAAATGGTGTTGGGAAAACTGAACAGCAACAAGCAAAAGAAACTGGACCACTCTCTTACACCATACACAAAAATAAATTCAAAATGGATTAAAGACCTAAATGTGAGACAGGAAACCATTAAAATCCCAGAAGAGAGCACAGGCAGTAATTTCTCTGACATCAGCAGTGGCAACTTCTAAATAGGTCTCCTGAGACAAGGCAAACAAAGGCAAAAAATAAACTATTGGGACTTCATCAAAATAAAAAGCTTCTGAACAGCAAAGGAAACAAACAATCAGCAAAGGAAACAATAAAACTAGAAGGCAACCTACCAAATGGTAGAAGATAATGGCAATTATTCATTTTAACATTTACTGAACATCCTGTACAGAAATATGGGCACCCTAAAGTTGGCAACTGAGGAAAAGATAGGTCATGAACTCAAACAGCAACAATTAAAAGCTGTCAAGTGTTGTCAGATAACACAAAGAAAATGCTCCTGAAGATAGAGCAGAAATCACTTTCAACCAGGATAGCTAGGAGTATCCCCCTCTCACTCATAAAGTCTTCTTGAAGGGCAGTTAATACCTCAAATTTGCTGCCAAAAGAATTTTGGGGGGAAAAAAAAAGGAGACATGAGTTTGAATTTTACTAATATTGTTTGGGGGTTGATTAGCTCTCGAGAGAAAGAACAGCTATTCTTCTAAAGCAAATTCCTGGGACCTACTGTTTTGGTTTGTCTGATACATATACCTCAAAAGTATAACATGACCTATAAAATTTTAAAAACATAAGTTTTAGATTAACACAGGATTAAATTCAGATGGCACAGGACTTAGGCACCTAAATCCATGGATCTTAATTATAATTTTAGGCCTTCCCTTCATTGCCTCAGCCAACCCAATTATTGTCATGCTGATTTTTTTTTCCCCCCAGAGAGGAAGAGAGAGAGAGGGTGGGAGGGAGGGGCAGAGAGAGAGAAATCTTAAGCAGGCTCCACACCCAGCACGTGAGCCTAAGGTAGGGCTTGATCTCACAACCCTGAGATCATGACCTAAGCCAAAATCAAGAGTCAGATGCAACCAACTGAGCCACCCAGGTGCCCTTCTGTCATGCTGATTTTGAAGAAAGATATGTATTCAAAGCTTGGATATAAGATTTTTTTTAAATCTGCTAGTAGAACATGTAATATAAACTTACATTGTGTGAGTTCTTTCTTATTAAAAGATCTGATACCAAAAATAGATGAAAAAGAAGTAGAAGACAGTGCCATATATGAGAAACAGTCTTTGGACTTAGTTAACAGTTTCTCCTAAATATGACCTGAATCTCTGAGCTTGTGTGTGTGCGTAAAATGGAGGTAATCTCCTTCCTCAGAGTGGTTATAAGGATTTCACAAGATGATATATATATCCATAAAGTAGGTAATCAATAAGGTTCCAACATTTCATAATGGGAAGAAAGATTAACACCATTTAAAAAGCCTTTCCTAACAGATATTCATTACCTTTATTGTAGAGGGAAAGATTATCAAAATATTCCCAAAAGCACAACTCTGAAATGCCAGTTTTATTCTTAAAGGACTCAAAACTTTAATGGTGTTTACATCATACAGTCAGGAAGTAGAACCACCCCTCAAAAAAGAAAAAAAAGCAAAAATGCCAAGATCTTCTCCAACCACAATTATTTTTACTATGAAACAGAATTTCCTTACAAATTAAGTAGTTTTTACAGTGGTGACATTTATCATTGATGTGATCTGTTTAATATGACTGTAGTCAGAAGGGAAGTTGGGCCTGTTATTTTTCCAGAAATTGAAAAAAGTACCATCATTAAGATAAGGAAGAGAAAGATTTGTATCCATCTTTCTGGGACATGTAAGGTGAGAGTGCAGTCTCACAGTTGGAGAATTTGTGGATATTGCTGGAGGAATTGGAGATGCTCTCTAGCAAGCGAGTAATCCCTCTTCCCCGAACACTGCTGTTTTGGCCAGAAATTCTCACCCCAGATGGATAGTCACCTAAGGATATTGGAAATACAAGAAGAGAAATGTAGCAATTTTATGGTTTTATTATATAGAGATCCCTTGATTGACTCTTATCCCACTGTAGACGTTTCATGAATAGGACAGAAATTCTTAGTAAAGGAAAACAGATGCTCAGAGTAAAGGCAAAAGGCTGAACAAGAATATTTTTGTTTTCAGCCCCAGAAACCTTAATTGAAGTTCTTCAGGCACCACTTGAAATTTCATGTCCCTAGGTTTTAAATTTTCCTATCTGCCCAAAGACATCACAAAACTATAAAACTATAGCTGCTACAAGAATAACAGGCTTTATTTTAAATGCCTTGAACAAAAGTCTGGAGGCTAAGTTAAATTATATTAAAGTGATACAAAAGTGTACATATCCAAATTGTTTAAGGTGCTAATAATGCCAAATTAAACTCTCAATTCAACAAGATCCTATATCTTAAAGCTAATTTAGAGCATCTGTTTAAATACCATACCATACGCTATACTTGCTAAGGTACATTCTCAGGAAATAGAAGGTGCTTACCAGTGGGTGTGTTTGGTCTTTGTTCCTGATTAGAAGGGCTGAAATGAGAAAATCCTGGACTCTCAACCCTCAGCTTCTATAAGTAACAAAGAAAAATACAAGGGAAAGTTTTATTTCTTATCAATTATTGGACCATCTGCTTCAATTTCAAATTATTCTTTGTAAAATACCAACTAACACCCATTTATCCAACATCTAATCAACTTTTGAAGAGTACTGCTGTACAGGGAAGCAGAAGGTAGTGTTTGGAGGGGAATTACAGGGTCAAGAGAGGGTTATTTTTAAAGATGAGATTATAGCATGTTTCCTGATAAGAAGGATTCAGAACTGAGAGAAACCCTGATGATGCAAGAAAGAGAAGTAAATTGTTGGGAGACATATCTTTGAGCAGGTAAGAGAATAAGATCTAAAACATAAACAGAAGGATTGGTTTTAGCAGGAGCACAGACAGTTCATGCATTAAAACAGGAGTAAGGGCGTCTGGGTGGCTCAGTTGGTTAAGCGACTGCCTTCAGCTCAGGTCACGATCCTGGAGTCCCTGGATCGAGTCCCGCATCGGGCTCCCTGCTCGGCGAGGAGCCTGCTTCTCCCTCTAACCCTCCCTCCTCTCATGTACTTTCTCTCTCTCTCTCATTCTCGCTCTCTCAAATAAATAAATAAATCTTAAAAAAAAAAAAAAAGAAAGAAAAACCAGGAGTAAAAACAGAGTACATGGTAGGTGTGGTGGTAGGAATATGTAGAAAATCTCTTCTGACTGCTTCTATTTTCTCAGAGATTTGGAGGCAAGGGCATCAGGTATGTCAAACGAGGATTGAAGTAACCCTAGGAGACTGGGAGAAATGGACAACTGACAGTGTTCCACCAAGGGCTCACCAAAGTTGGTAGCGATATTTAATAAAAACAGTCAGTATAGACAGTTTCTTTTCAGCCTCATTTAGCTTCATGAGTATAGGAATAGAGTACGTGAAGAGTTAGATTTAATCAGGGTTAGTGTTTGTCAACCAACTATTGATTATATCAGTAGTTTATTCTACTTTGGGGGTTTCCTTTTCATTGTTTTATGAACTATTTTTAAAGAACAACATTTATTTATTATCCACTATGTTCCAATGCAGGGCTCTTGGCATTTTCATATACAGTTGCATTTAATCCTACAACTACTAGCCCTTATTACTGTTCTTGTACAGATAAGGAATCAGCACAGAAAGTTCAAATAACTTGCATAAAGTCACACAGCCTGTATGGAGCAGGCCTGAAATCCAATTCAGGAATTCGAACTCCAGAGTCTATACTCTTAGCTGCTACATTGTTAGTAGTATATAAAGGCCTACTAGTAAATAAATTGCAAAGAGGGAAGAAAGGCGGTAGGGAAATTAGGTACCTTTTAATCAAATTCTGAATCAGGTCTTATACATTTTTGAAGTAAATATTTTCAATATTTACATTATCTACATTCATATTTTAATTTTTGGAATGAATTTTGGAGATGATTTGTATAAAGACTAATTGTTAATGTTAATTTTCTTAAAACTTTATTAAATATAGTAGAAAAATACACCAGGAGGGAAAAAAGATTTATGCAACTGGGTCCAACTGGATTAAGAAGTGTTTGACATTCCAGGGGTGCCTGGGTGGCTTCAGTCAGTTGAGCAGCCAGCTGACTCTTGATTTCAGCTCAAGATCTGAGAGTCCTGGGATGGAGGCCTGTCCACCCTGGTCTGGCTCTGAGCGCAGCAGGGAGTCTGCTCCCTCTCTTTCTGTCCCTCCCCCTGCAAGCTCTTTCTCGCAAATAAATAAATAAATATTTTTTAAAAAGTGTTTGACATTCCATAAAGGATTTAAAAAAAAATGTTTTAGAAAAAAGAGAGAACCAAAGTCCCGATCTTCAGCTACTATTGACCAGGACCGCACTGAGTAGCACATATAAAGTGATCAGTAGCTCCTAAAAGTCAGTTACCTGGTAACGCCCTGCATCCAATACAACCATTTTGGGTGTCACACTATTGCTGGCCTCATAATCCTGAAGTGGTACATGAGTCTCTGTGAGCTGGATTCCAAAGAGAGTGGCCAGAGAGTTACTGATGCAGTACCTTTAAAAGGAAATAAGAAAAGCTCATTATCAGAATCTGATCTAATTCATTCTAAAATGATTCATATTTTAAAAATTTCTAATATAAAGAGAAAGCATGTAAGATCTACTGTCCTAAACTGGGGAAAAAAGAAATTTAGAGATTTGGAGAAGAAATGGGAATGGGTAGCAATACATATCATAAACTGGTCATTAATGGTAAGCAATACTCCGATTACCAGATAAAATTTCAGGTTCATTATAAGGGAATAGGATTAAGAGTAAAGATTACCAGAATTCTCCAATGTTTAAGGCAGGCAAAGGGCAGCAACAGAAATTAGGCTACAACTTTATAAACACTTTTTTATCCTCAGAACCAACTGTAACCAGCCATGTAAAGGGACCACCAGAGCACCCAAAGATCCAAGGCTCCAGGTGCTTTCACTATAAAATGAGAAAAGTATCTCTATTTTTTGAGCACTTTAGCAAGGAAATGCTGTTGCTAATGATATTAGGGAATTTCATGTCCTACAAGGAAAATTTTCAGTAAGTGCTTCTGAAGGTTCACCCAAATTACTCAGGTGGTAACTATACTAAGTATGACATGGACAGAATAATAAAAGGAACATGAAGTTTAAAAAAAAACCCAAAACACCAAACCCCTGTCTTAGAAGAGAATTATGGAAATAGAGGTGAAAAGCAACAGCAAGCAAAATGGCAAAGAACTCAATGCAGAATACAGCATTACGAAGAAATGCCTTTCTCCAACTTACGCAATTTTCTTGCAAACAGCTAAAGCACAGAAGAGAATATCGTTTTCTTCATGCCACTTGCACCTGTACAAAAGACAGGACTTTAATATCCTTAATGGCAATAGCACTGCTTAAAGATTTTTATATGCCAGATTTCTAACTTACCAAGTTAAAATCATTTAAGAAAAACTGACACTATTACTCAAAGATTAAGGTTTTTCATTTAACAAACAAAAAATAGATTTTTAAAAAAGGTTTGTTTAAAAATGTTATCTCCTCTGATGCAAATTCATGATGCTATGCAAACCATACATAACCGTAACAGGTAAATTCTACCTTGAAATAAAATAAGTGTTACAGAGACGCATTAATGACTGGTTAATGTGCAGTTGTTCGACAACTGTTTACTAAGTGCATACTATTTACCAGGTATTGTTCTTGGCACTAGGGACATAGTATTGAATGAAACATGGGCTCTTGGGCGTGGAGCCTAGTTTAAAAAAAAAGGGGGATGGGGGAGGGGGAGGGAGGAGAAAGAAGAAGAAAAAGAATGAAACACAGAAACTCTTACCCACACAAAACTTACTTTCTAGTAAGGAAGACAGATCAAAAAAGATGTAGGCATAATACACAGTAAATTAGATAAAAACAAGTTCTAAGGAGGAAAAAAATATAAAGACGAGAAAGATGATATGAAATGTTGGAGAGGTGACATTTTAGAAAAGGCAGCCAGGAGAGGGACCACTGAGAAGCTGTTTGAGTGGGGACCTTAGAAGGTTAATAATTGAGAGGAACTGCCGAACAGCATATTTTTACAATGAAAGCCACTATATACCTGTATCTTTTCACTGAGCACAGTCTACTGAGACTCAGAACAGTACTACCTGCATACTAGCAAGAATTATTTAAAAATTACAAACATGCTAAACACTAAGTGTAAAAAAATCAGTTAATTACACTTGTTATTTAACTGAATGGAAGACTACACCTAAATATAAGATCAAGAATTTCTCCCACTGCTTTTCTAAAAAGTGATTCAGTAAATAGGACTCATAAAACTCTA
This sequence comes from Halichoerus grypus, assembly GCF_964656455.1. NCBI lineage: Eukaryota > Metazoa > Chordata > Mammalia > Carnivora > Phocidae > Halichoerus > Halichoerus grypus. The sequence goes on along the minus strand of NC_135718.1, from coordinate 97,394,310 downwards.
ACTCTAAAATGAAGGCTTAGGTTGAAACTAAGCCTATGTTCTTACATATGCATAGAATCAAATATTTAAATTTCCAGTTAGTTTTGCTCCTTTTCCAGAACTTAAACCCCAAGTTTAGTACCTCATATACACATTTCCACTGCAGATCATATTTGAAATAAAAGCAACTGAAAAACCAACAATGTATTCCAGGATTAAAAACAAACCCAAGAACAAACCTATAGAAATCTGATCCCAGGGAAAAATACTTCCAAACCTACAGTTACACTGTTAAAAATGACATTGTTTTCATCTGTTTTTACTTAAGTTTTTATTTAAATTCCAATTAGTTAACATACAGTGTAATATCAGTTTGGGGTGTACAATTTAGGGATTAAAAACTTACATACATCACCCTGCACTCACCACAAGTGCACTCCTTAATCCCCATCACCTGTTTTCCCCATCCCTCCAACCCCCTCCCCCTGGTAACCATCAGTTTGTTCTCTATAGTTGAGAGTCTGTTTCTTGGTTTGCCTCTCTCTTTTTCCCTCCCACAATCATTTGTTTCTTAAATTCCACATATGATGAATCATATGGTATTGGTCTTTCTCTGACATTTCTTCTTGATTCTCTTCCCCAAAATCATCCCACCAATCCCCCTAAAAATAGGAGTGTATTTTCTAGTAAAGAAAAATTCACTCTAAAAATCTGTCAAAAATCAGAATTGCTTTGTACACTTTGTTAAGCTATTAATATTCACTTTGCAGCCTCAAATCTAGCCCTAGCTTTGACACATCTTATATGGGCTTCTTTTATGAAATTTCACTCTAAAGTCATAAGGTCACAAGTGAGTCGGGTCTTTTGGGTAAATCCGTCCAACACTATCTCATTCACTCAAATGATGTGTCGCATAAAGGCCTTGACACTCCTCTTTTCTTATCTCAAAAGGTCTCAATGATCTCCTTTCCTCCTATTTCAGGATTACGATCCCTCCTTCTTTTCAAGGATAACCCAGCCTTTCCCTTGCTCAGAACCATGATCACCCGACAGGTACAGAGGTTCTGTACTCTAGTCAAATGGAGTCACTAGCTTCTCTTCAACAGTTTCTGTGCTTTCAGTCCTTTGAGTCACTGTTCAGGCCCTTTTCTCCTCTTGGAAGTCCTCCTTTCAACCTAAATCTCTGCTCATAGAAATTCTATTCATCTTTTTAGGAGAACCATTTACCCCATAAAGTATTTCATATATTTTTAGCCCTTACACTCAAGTGATTTCTCCCTGATGTATCATAATCTTTTGAAACACTTTTATGAATTATCAGAAATTATCATATACAACTCCAGTGTCTTTATTGCCCTTGTCAGACAGGAGGCACTGAGGGCTAGGACAATCATGCTACTCTTTCCCATATTTCCCACAAAACCTAGTCTCAAGCCTTATGTACAAGAGCTACCCAATACTGGTTAAAAATAAAAAACTCGATAAATTGGGCTAAGAAAAAACAATTCTAAAGTGACATCAAAATATAAAACTGCACCCCTTAAAACTACAATTCTGGGGCTTCTGGTTTAAAATGCATAAATTTATCTCCTCTTGCTCCCATGACTCTACCAAATGACAGTCAAAGAATAAAAACAGTAGCAGTCCACAATAAAGGGAAAACAGAAAGAGGCCTCCATGGAAGAGAATTTAACATGTGTGGGATACAGAAAGTAAATGAGGGCATAGTAACCAAGGAGGCTAGATAAAGGAAGTCACAGCCTTCAGTCCTCACAGACCCAGCTGCACAGAAGGAGATCTGCCTACCAGAAGTCAAAAGAGGCTCTGAACCCATGCACATGTCCCTGGCCAGAGAGCAGAGGTAAGACAGGAAGCTGAACTTCTTCTGAACAAAGAATGGTCAAGTTCCCTGACCCTGTACAAAGAAGTAAACTGCTCTTAGGAGAATCAGGCAGCGAGAATGGGTGCTGGTACCTTAAGGCAAAGCCCACAATATTGTGGCATTTAGGATTCTGCCTCAGCTTAACATCTAGTTCCCTCATCTTCTTACCCTACAGTAAAGCCCAACTAGTTGATAATCCCCAATGAATACAGAGCATTTACTCAGCTTTGCAGCCCAATTTCTAAACATGAACACAACCAAGGACAATCAGACATTCAAAGAAAGCATGCAACACAAGACAGGAACAGAACTCACAACCCCAAAGAATGAGACAATCCAGAGAACAAAAGCAAACAAACATCCTTGCCCCACCAACAAGTACCCCAATGAAATGTGAAATTATTGCATCTATGATCCTACTTTTCTTCCTCAGATCTTTAACCCAAATCAACACTGATGATGGCTATGACAATACGTAACATGATAGTAACTGCAGGCTGAGAGGTACTGAGACCTCCAAAAGTCAGCCGCTGCCCAGTTTTAAAATGTCAGACCTTGTTAGGGCTCTGTGCTGGGTCCTCTTCTCTTTTTGCCCTCTGCCAAAGTGACCTCATCAATATGCTGTAAGATCCATTAAAGCAGAAGACTGGTCTCTCTTCACTGTATTTTCAGTGCCCAGAACAGTGCCTGGCACATAGTAAAATGAATGCTAGCATTATCCAAACCTCTCCACTGAGTTCTAGACCAGGACCACCAGCTGCCTGCTTGTTATTTCTAGATCTTACCTCACCAGGGCCTCAAAACATTCTAAACTTGCTCCTCTCTCTGTTCCCCATCTATAAACCGAAGCATGGTCTTTATTTCTTTTCAATCTCCCTTCCTGTATCCAGTCCATCAGCAAGGTCTACTGGTTTTTACCCAGATGAAATCTACTTATTCCTCTCCATTTCTACTGTCACCCCTCTCCAAGCCATTTCTTGTCTAGACTAGAGAAATAGTCTAATAGTTATAGACTGTACTTCCTTGTTTGCCCCTTTTCAATATATCCCTTAAAAACTCAGGAGATCTTTTAGAAACCTAATCAAATTCTGTTAATTCCGTTTGATAAAATTCCTTCCCGTACTCCCTAAATACAGAGAACTGACGGTTGCCAAAGGGGAAGTAGAAGGGGGAGAAATGGGGAATAATTCCTTCCTGCAGCTAAGAAAGCTTATGGTATTTATGGTCCTTGCTTATTTCTTTAACCTCACCTTGTGTATTCTCCCCTTTGCTCACTACCTTCCAGTCACACTGACTTAACAATTTCCAGTAAACACCAAGCTTTCACCTCCAGGCTTTTGCACCTCTCTGCCCAGGATGCTCTCTCTTCCTTCCATTTTTCACATGGCTACATCGCTCTCTTGCTTCAGATCTCAGTTTTAATGTTACATCCTCAAAAAAAAAAAGTCTTCTTGAATATTCTAGAAAGTAGTCTATCTTTCTACACACTTTGCTTAAAGAGGAACAGTATCTTGTTGATTTCCTTCTTAGCACTGATCACAAGCTAAAATTACCATTTTGTTATTTACTGAAAGTTTCACTTTCCCATTAAAATGTTAGCTTCAGGGCGCCTAGGTGGCTCAGTGGTTAAGCGACCGCCTTGGGCAGAGGTCATGATCCTGGAGTCCCAGGATCTAGTCCCGCATTGGGCTCCCTGCTTGGTGGGGAGTCTGCTTCTCCCTCTGACCCTACCCCTCCCGTGCACGCTCTCTCTCACTCTCTTTCTCTCAAATAAAATCTAAAAAAACTTTTAAAAAACATTAGCTTCATGAGGGCAGAGACCACACTAATCTTGTTCACCACTGTACCTGCAGCACAGTGCCTGGGACAGAGGAGATGCTCAATAAATACTGGCTGATTAAATAAAAGCTGCCTTGTTTCATCCATCAGTCATACACAGTGAATTAATTCAAAGACAATTATGACAAGAAACAAGGAGAATGGCAGATTTGTAAGAGTTATAAATATTCTAGCCTTCAAAATACCAGGATAGTCATCAATAGCCTGTTTAATTTCTGATACTCACTTTGTCTAACTGTTCTCAATTTCACCAATACCTACCCATTTCTCCTAAAGCTAGAGACAAAAATTACAAACTTTAATGTAAAAGCAGAAGTTTAAGAGAAGTGTTTGAAATGAGCCCCATCTGCTTATATTAACAGATTCCAACAATAGTTTCTGTTGGCTACTAAGCCCAATCTCCCTTCTAAAATGCTATATATTGGAATCTTACATTAGGAAGCTCAGAAGAAGGCAGATCCATCCTGTTCAAAGCTATTTATTACCAAAGTGCTTACAGTACTATGTAATAGTTTCATCATAAACAAAACCCATGGCACAGCCCTCAATGTCTTACACCAAGGCTACACTTGTTGCAGCCTGTACTTCCCAACTGAGCTCAACACTATTTTTTCAATTTTAAAACTTTTTTTTTTTTTCACATTTTAACTGAAGTTGGAATGCATCTTACAATTGAAGGTATTTTACAATTGCTATTGGTCAGTCTAGAATTAGTTGCATTGCCTGAACATGTACAAATTTGCTTGTTCTTGATGATAAACAACTATAACTCATTTTAGTCAATAAACCATTTGAAGATTATTTGAGAAAGTATTGGTTTGTCTCTGAACAACTTCTGCTGATACCATCTGATAAGATCAAGAAAGAACCAGCATCAAAACTCACAGAAAAGGTGTTTGTCAGTGGCAAAAAAGTATTTTAATAGATTGGCATATAAATACATATAACCGTTAGTAGGATTCATTCTAATTCAGATCATTCACTTTCTTTGTAGAATACTTACTCAGTCTATTCTCTTTCTTTTTTCTCCTAGTAATCATACATTTTATCCCTCCCCTAAAATATTTTTCATTTTTTTAAGTATAGTTGACACACAATGTTACATTAGTGTTAGGTGTACAACGTACTAATTCTACAAGTCTATACATTACACTATACTGACAAAAGTAGCCACCATCTGTCATCATACAACACTATTACCATACCATTGACTATATTCTCTATGCTATACTTTTTTCTTTTTAAAGATTTTATTTATTTGAGAAGCATGTGCACACACAAGCAGGGGAAGCAGGAAAAGGAGAAGCAGACTCCCTGCTGAGCAGGGAGCCCAACACGCGGCTCGATCCCAGGACCCTGGGATCATGACCTGAGCCGAAGGTAGATAGATGCTTAACCAACTGAGCCACCCAGGCGCCCCTATACTTTTCATCCCCAAAACTTACTCATTCCATAACTGGAAGCCTGTACCTCCTACTCCCCTTCACCCATCTTGCCCATTCCCCCACCCTCCCCTCTGGCAACCATCAGTTTGTTCTCTGTATTTATGAGCCTGTTTCTGCTTTTGTTTTTTAGATTTCACACATAAGTGGAATCCTATGGTATTTGTCTTTCTCTGACCTAATTCACTTAGCATAACACCCTCTAGGTCCATCCATGCTTTGCAAATGGCAAGATCTCATTCTTTTTTTATGGCTGAGTAATATCCTTGTGTGTGTGTATACACATATATATAACATCTTTTTTATCCATTCATCTATGGATGGACATCTGGGTTGTTTCCATATCTTGGCTATTGTAAATAATGCAATAAACACAGGGGTGTATATCTTTTCCAATTAAGTGTTTTCATTTTCCTTGGATAAATACCCAGTAATGGAATTACTGGATTATATGGTATTTCTATTTTTAATTTTCTGAGCAACCTCCATACTGTTTTCCACAGTGGCTGCACCAATTTACATTCCTACCAAAAATATACGAGGGAAAAAAACCTCTTGATTTCCAGTGGAGTGACTTCTCAAGTTCACACCTGAGCCTTTATATGGGGAGTGGAGTCCACCAAACACTGGGGGAGAGACAGAGGGGAAATAGAGAGCCTAAGATTAAATTATAATTATTACACAATGAGAAGATATGTAAATATTCAGAATCTTGACAGATCAGAGGACTGACCACAGCAAAGAGACTTAAAAGTACCTGTGAGGCTCTAGGAGGTAGTCTGGAAGGGAGGGAGGGAGGGAGGGAGAAGAGTCATTTAGAAACTGTGTGGAGGGGGAAAAAAGCAAAGAGGAAAGGGGAAAAATTTAGGATTTTTCAGGACAAAAGAAAACAAAGAAAAATGGGAAGCCCCACAACCACATCCCTGCCACCCCGAAAGTATTCAAAGAAACCAGTTTGCTATACTGACAGAAGAGGGAGCACTTGAACTATGAATCTCAAACCTCCCCAAACCACCAGCCCTGTCCAAGAAATACAAAGGAACAACATACCTTCATCTACAGAAAGCTACCACAAGAAAACTGAAAATGAGACTCAAAACACTCTAGCTGATAACTCTTACCCTTACCTTCTTCCCCTCTCCTGCCAAAAAACCATGAAGGGAAAACTGTAACATAACACTCTGTTGAATTAAATATCCTCAAACAAGAATTTTAAGATATGAAAACATGCCCTGAATGAGAAATTTCAAAACTAAGAACAGAAATAAAAAGAAATAAAGAGTTGACAAAACTCTGGAAGGAAATAAAAATTACATCAGAAAAGAACTAAATTACATACACATGCTGGACTCCCTTCAGAAGAGAAATTAAATAGAAGAGAACTAATATTAAACTACCATCAAAGACAAATCTCCAGAAATAAGACCTGATTTTGCATACTGAAAGGGCTCACCAAGCAGATGAGAAGATGGATCTGCAATAATACATTCAGAGAAATATACTAATAAAACTATTAGACTTTAAATATGAAAAAATATTCTTAAGGTCTCCAGGCAAAAAGATCAACTTAGAAAGGCCAAGAGAATTAAATGAACAAGCTTCTCAAAAGCAACACACAAAGACATACAAAAAAATACAGCTGTATTTTCTAGAAACTCAAGGAAATACAGGTCAAATAAAAAGTTTTCATAAGGCAAGAACACAGGGACTACTGGTTCCTAAGAGCCCTAATCAATCTACCAGATCAAGATTCAGCAAATTTTTTTTCTGTAAAGGCACCAAATACCACAGTAACCAGCTTAAAACTACAGAAGATGTAATGAAACATAGAAACACGATAGTAACAGGAAACTTTTAATACACCATTCTCAACACATGACAGATCGAGTAGATATAACTCAAGCAATTAAGACAATTTTTTTTTTAATAACTGGAAGTTTGTAGCTCTTAGTCTCCTTCACTTATTTAGCCTATCCCCTCACCCACCTTCCCTTTGGCAACTACCAGTTTGTCCTCTGTAGTTAAGAGTCTGTCTGGTTTTTTATTTGTCTGTTTTGGTTTTTAGTGTCCACATATACGTGAAATCATGGTATTGATGTCTTTCTCTGACCTATTTCACTCAGCATAATACCCTCTAGGTCTATCCATGTTGCCATAAATGGTAAGATTTCATTCTTTTTTATGGCTAAGTAATATTCCAGTGTGTGTGTGTGCGCGCGTGTGTGCGCACGCGCATGCACGCAGTGCACATGTGTATTGTGTATACCAATCTTCTTAATCCATTCATTTATCAATGGACACTTGGGTTGCTTCCATACCTTAGCTATTATTCCAAATGTGTATTTAAGGATGCATGTATCTTTTCGAATTAGTGTTTTCATTTTCTTTGGGGAGATATCCAGTAATGGAATTAACTGGATCTTATGGTATTTTTATTTTTTAATTTTTTGAGGAACCTCCATACTGTTTTCCACAGTGGTTGCACCAGTTTACATTCCCACAAGTAGTGCACGAGGGCTGTTCCCTTTTCTCCAACCCCTGTCTTTCTTAAGAGATGAAACAACTTAAACAACTCAAAGTAGATCTCATGGATAATAAATACACCCTAATAATAAATATTCTTCTCACACACCCACAGAACATTCACAAAAATTGATTTATATATTAAGTTAGCAAAAAACTGCATAAAGTAGAAATATTATGAACAAAACTGATCACAGTGCAAAGACACCAGAATTTACTAACCAAACTAGAAAGGCCTTTACATCTGGATATTTAAAAGCCTTATATTAACTTGTGGGTTAAAACTACAGAATTTTTTTTAAATGACAAAATACTGTATATGTCAATCTAGGATAAATAAATAAAATCTTTAAAAAAAATTAGAAAATTAATGAAGTCTGAGCCCCCAAAATAGAAAAAGAACCACAGTACCAAGAAAATAAAAGCAGAAATTAATGAGGTAGAGAATAAAAAAAAATCTACATCTAATAAAATCCTGTTGTTTTGGAAAAAAAAAATAGACAATACACTAGCTTCATTTAAAGAAAAAAAGCACAAATATACAAGAATAACCACTGAAACAGAAGGAATTTTAAAAGTTATAAGAGACTAACTTTGCAGACTTTTAAACAAATTTGGAAACATATAAAATGTACAATCTCCTAGAGAAATACAGATTACCAATATTGATCCCGTTAAAGTTAGAAAGCCTAATCAAACTGATTTTCATAGAAGAAACAGATAAAAGTTATCAAAGAACTGCCCCACAAAAATTGGCCCAGTCCCAGATATACACAACTTGTGTAAGAAAATTTTAAGTCTTTAAAGACCCAAAAGTAGATTTGAGAAATGGAAAGACATCTCTTGTCTTTAGATAGAATTCAACATTATAAACATTTCAGTTCTCCCCAAGTTAATTTATAAACTTAATGCAATCCAAGGAGTTTTATGGAGCTGGATTGAAGTGAAGTGATACTTCTGAATATACGTTTTTGTTTAAAAACATTAAAAAGGTAAGAGAATCAACAAGGATGGGAAAAAACAGAAATGGAATAAAACAAGCAAATGGACTGAACTATATTTCAAAGGAATAATTTAACCACACTGAAGAAGGGGGAAGAACCAACCCAAATAACTTTTGAACAAAGTATTTTGACTATATGCCTTCAGATTAAAAAACAACTGAAAGCAAATTATGAACTATTAATTTTTTTTTACAGGGTATCACTTAATTCTCTAACAATTGATTTTTAATTAATGTATTTTAGGACTAAACAAGAATACTGAGTGCCAGGTTTTTCACTCAGAAAAGGGAAATACAAAAATAGAAAAATGGAAAACTGGAAAACAGTAGGTGTTGAACTGGAATTATAGGTAATTAGTATGAACTCATGGTGAGACAGACATAAAAATGTGTGTGGAGGGAGTGCCTGGGTGGCTTAATCGTTAAGCGTCTGCCTTTGGCCCCAGTCATGATCCCAGGGTCCTAGGATCGAGCCCCGCATCGGGCTCCCTGCTCTGTAGGAAGCCTGCTTCTCCCTCTTCTACTCCCCGTGCTTGTGTTCCCTCTCTCGCTGTGTCTGTCAAATAAATAAAATCTTTAAAAAAAAAAATGTGTGTGGAGACTGTGTATATATGTAGCTCTCTCCACCAAGGGGAACTAGAATCACTAATGCTCTAGCAGGAATGAGCACACCTAACACCCACATCCTATCTCCTAAATACTGTCCTCCATTTAAAGGAACCAGGGCTCCATGGAGAAATGGGTAATCCAAAGCTGAAGCAGGGAAAGCACAAGGATGAGCCTGGAACATATTAAGCCAGAAAGCAAAGAAGCATTCAGAGAATGATGAAGAAATGTCAAAAGGACACAGAAACCACTGCTTTGAAGGGACTCCCACTGACCATAAACATCAGTCAAACTGAGCATAAAAAATAAGTTGATAGTAACAGATTATAGGCCATTAAAAAAAATAGGAATCCATGAGGCCATACTCATTATTTTTTAAAAATAAAAGCTCTCGGGGTGCCTGGGTGGCTCAGTCGTTAAGCGTCTGCCTTTGGCTCAGGTCATGATCCCAGGGTCCTGGGATCGAGCCCCGCATCGGGCTTCCTGCTCTGCGGGAAGCCTGCTTCTCCCTCTCCCACTCCCCCTGCTTGTGTTCCCTCTCTCGCTGTGTCTCTCTCTGTCAAATAAATAAATCTTAAAAAAATAAAAAAAAATAAAAATAAAAATAAAAGCTCTCTTGGGGTGCCTGAGTGGCTCAGTCGGTTGAGCAGCTGACTCTTGGTTTCGGCTCAGGTCATGATCTCAGAGTCCTAGGATCAAGCCTTGTGCTGGGCTTCCTGCTCAAAGGGGAGTCTGCTTGAGGATTTTCTCTCCCCCGCCCCCACGACTCTCTCTCTAAATAAATAAATCTTAAAAAAATAAAAGTAAAGCTCTTCCTTACAGTAGAATGTCAACTAATAAACATAAAGGGAACAACTGGATTAGAAAAATCACCAGTCCATAAATATAATAATTACTGATTCAGGCAAAAGCCATCAATGGATGTGAAAATTAAGAGGCAGACTGAAGTTTGAGAATATCTACCAAACCTCAAAATATTCCCTATAAAATATTAATCACAAGGTGAAAACCAGTAACTTTTCAAAGGAGAAATCTGGGAGGCACCATCTTAAGTGATCAAAGTTATCATCAGTAATGGAACAAAAGGACTTCATATGCATCCAATAGGACACACTGAAGAGAAGACACATAACGTCCGTGGTACTCCTGCCAAAAATATATAAACTCAAACTAATCATGAAGAAATACAGGCAAACTAAAACTAAGAAACATTCTATAAAGTAACCGGCCTGTACTCTTCAAAAATGTCAAGATCATGAAAGTCAAAGTAAGTCATTTGCAAATATCTTCTCCCATTCTGAAGGCTGCCTTCTAGTTTTGACTTTTTTCCTTTGCTGTGCAGGAGCTTTTTATGTTGATGACATCCCAGTAGTTTATTTTTGCTTTTGTTGCCTTTGCCTCAGGAGATATATCTAGTAAGAAGCTACTACAGCTGATGTCAAAGAGGTTACTGCTTGTGTTCTCTAGAATTTTGATGGTTTCAGGTCTCACATTTAGGTCTTTCATCCATTTTGAATTTATTTTTGTGTATGGTGTAATAAAGTGGTCCAGTTTCATTCTTTTGCATGTTGCTGTCCAGTTTCCCAACACCATTTGTATATTTATAAAGACCTGATAAAACTGAACACCCAAAAAACAATCCAGTTAAAAGGTGAGCAGAAGACATGAACAGACATTTCTCCAAAGAAGACATACAGCTGGCTAACAAACACATGAAAAGATGCTCAATATCAAAACTACAATGGACATCACCTCACACCAGTCAGAATGGCTAAAATTAACATAGGAAACAACAGGTGTTGGTGAGAATGCGGAGAAAGGGAACCCTCATACACTATTCGTGGGAATGCAAACCGGTGTAGCCATTCTGAAGAACAGTATGGAGGTTCCTCAGAAAGTTGAAAATAGAGCTACCCTACAATCCAGCAATTGCACTACTAGGTATTTACCCAAAGGATACAAAAATACTGATTTTGGGGCACGTGGGTGGCTCAGTCGGTTAAGTGTCTGCCTTCAGCTCAGGTCATGATCACAGGATCCTGGGATCGAGCCCCGTGTCAGGCTCCCTGCTCAGTGGGGAGTCTGCTTCTCCCTCTCCCTCTGTCTGCTGCTCCCCCTGCTTGTGCTCTCTGTCAAATAAATAAAATCTTTAAAAAAAATACTGATTCGAAGGGATACATGCACCCCAATGTTTATAGCAGCATTATCAACAATATCCAAACTACGGAAAGAGCCCAGATGTCCATGAACTGATGAATGGATAAAGGAGATGTGGTGTATGTGTCAGCCATAAAAAGAATGAAATCTTAGAGGAGGGGGGCAAGGTGGTGGCAGAGTAGGGGACCTCGTTTCATCTGGTCCCTCGAATTTAGCTGGATATCTATCAAACCATTCTGAACACACACAAATTCAACCTGACATGCAAGAAGATTTATCTGGACCTCCACGAGCAGAAAAATGACTACTTTTTGCAAGGTAGGAGGTACAGAACCTTGAATCTTCAGGGGAAATATCGAGGATAAATGAAGAGGGGAGGGAGCCTCCATAAGCCAGCCACTGGAAAGTGATATAACACCGGAGCAAAAAATCAGGCCCCCTGGAAATCTGCTCTAGTGAGAGGCACCCCTTCTGAAAAGGGCATAGGGGATGAATAAAGCAGCATTCTAGGGGGATCATTGTGGTCTCAGGATTCCAGGAGACTCACAAAGAACAGGTGAGCCCGAACCGATAAAGTGCCCAAGCAGTGGAGTGGGGAGACTGGTTGTGGTCAGTGAGCCCAGAGGGGACTCTCAGCTCCGGACACCATAAACTGTAAGCTGCACTGGTAAGGAGATCGCCCTCTGCCTGACCACCCTGAAAAGGACTAGAAGGTGCGGGCTGTTTAACATCCTAGGGGAGATATAAAACAGCTTGTGCCCAAGACAGGGCAACAGCTCTCAGGGCGGTGTGGCCCACGAAAGGACACTGGGGCAGCACCCAGCATGACTAGGGAGCTGCAGAAGAGGGTGCATGCATGAGCCCATGACCGCTAGCAGTTGTGGAGTCACAAAGCGCAGAGATGCTCCCGGGTCCCCGTGACTCCCCTGGGAAAGGTGTGGCAGGCATGAAATGCACAAGTCTGTGGAGCTTGATACATGCAGAAGTAGAGACGGTTTGACCTGGATGGGGTAGGGACAGTGACATTGCGGCTGTGGGCCAGAGATTCCCGCACGGCCATATTTGTTCCAACCCTCTAAAGAGAAGTGGCAAGCCACCAGGGAACAAAAGCCACATAGCCAACCAGCTCACATTAAGCGCATCCCCCTGACAAGAGGTGGGGCAACTCCACGCAGGCAAAGAGGCCTGAGAAGCCAAGCAGCAGGCCCCTCTCCCAGAAGACAGACGAAGAACAGGTGAAAGATAAGCTTACTTCCCAGAGGACTGTAAAACTCCAGCACCAGGGGAAAATAATATAGGGAGCTCCAGGTGTTCCCTCACTACTCCTTTATAGTTCAGGCTAAAATTTTCTTTTTTTTTTTTTTTTACCCTGTTCCTGTTTCAAACAGATTATTTCCCAACCTATGTTTTTAAGTCACTTAACTTTTATTTTTTTCACATCTATGTTTTATAGATTTATACCCAATACTGGCCCATTTTTCACTCTATTCAATTTTATCTTGATACATACATACATACATACACACATACACACACACACATAAGTTCTGATTTCTTTGCAATTTGGGGATATAGTGTCTTCTAACATACAGACCAAAAATCAATCAGGAACAGGCAGATCACCCTGCTTTGTCCACCCTGAGAGATGATAATCTCTCTCCCCGCTCCCCCCTTTTATTTTCCTTTCTTTTTTGTTGTTTTGGATCATCTTGGCCTTGGTTGCATCTGTGGTAGCTTTTGACCACTTCGGATTTTTTTCTAAGGTGCATCTTGCTTGGGTCACGGTTGATACTTTGGACTCTGTTCATTCACTCAACCATCCCTCAACAGAATGACTAGGAGGAAGAACTCCCAACAAAGAAAAGAACCAGAGACAATGTCCTCTGCCACAGAACTTGCTTATATGGATATAAGCAAGATGTCAGAGATAGAATTCAGGATAGCAATTATGAAATCAATAGCTAGGCTTGAAAAAAGCATAAGTGACAACATAGAATCTCTACGGGCAGAAATGAGATCTAACCAGGCCGAACTTAAAAATGCTCTGCATGCGATGCAGTCTAAACTGGATACTATAACAGCTAGGGTAAATTAGGCAGAAGAATGAATCAGTGATCTAGAAGATAAGCTGATATAAAGGAAGGAAGTCGAGGAAGACAGGGATAGGCAGCTAGGAGCCCATGAAAATAGACTTAGAGAGATCAAGGACACCGTGAAACATTCCAATGTCAGAATTACTGCGATCCCCGAGGGGGTGGAGAGAGAAAGAGGACTAGAAGGTATATTTGAGCAAATCATAGCTGAGAACTTCCCTAATCTGGAGAAGGATAAAAGCATTCATGTCCAAGAGGCAGAGAGGACCCCTCCAAAAATCAAAAATAGATCAACACCCCAACATATAGTGAAACTTGCAAATCTTAGAGACAAGGAAGCTATCCTGAGAGCAGCTGGGGGAAGAGATTTCTTACGTATGGAGGGAGGAGCATCAGAATAACATCAGACCTATCCACAGAGACCTGGCAAGCGAGAAAGGGCTGGCAAGACATATTCAGGGTACTAAATGAGAAGAACATGCAGCCAAGAATACTTTGTCCAGCAAGGCTGTCATTCAGAATGGATGGAGAGATAAAGAGCTTCCAGGACCGGCAAAAAATGAAAGAGTATGTGACCACCAAGCTAGTCCTGCAAGAAATATTAAGGGGGATTCTATAAAAGAAGAAAGACCCCAAAAGTAATATAGACCAGATATTAACAGAGACAATCTATAGAAACAGGGACTTTACAGGCAATACAATGGCACTAAATTCATATCTGTCAATAGTTATTCTCAATGTGAATGGACTGAATGCTCTTATCAAAAGACACAGGGTTTCAGATTGGATAAAAAAGCAGGACCCGTCCATATGCTGTCTACAAGAGACTCATTTTGAACCTAAAGACACCTCCATATTGAAAGTGAGGGGATGGAGAACCATTTATCATGCCAACGGACCTCAAAAGAAAGCTGGGGTAGCAATTCTCATATCAGACGAATTAGATTTTAAACCAAAGACTGTAGTAAGAGATGTAGAGGGATACTCTATCATACTTAAAGGGTCTACCCAACAAGAAAATCTAACAATTGTAAATATCTATGCCCCCAACATGGAAGCAGCCAACTACATAAACCAACTAATAACCAAAATAAAGAATCATACTGATAATAATACATTAATAGGAGACTTCAACACTCCACTGAGAGCAATGGACAGATCATCTGAGCAGATCATCAGCAAAGAAGCAAGAGCTTTGAAGGACACATTGGACCAGATGGACCTCATAGATATTTACACAGAACATTCCATCCGAACACAACAGAATACTCATTCTTCTCAAGTGCCCATGGAACTTTCTCCAGAATAGACCACATACTGGGTTACAAATCAGGTCTCAATCTATACCAAAAGATTGGGATTCTTCCCTGCATTATTTTCAGACCACAATGCTTTGAAACTGGAACTCAACCACAAGGAAAAATTTGGAAGGAACACAAACACTTGGATGTTAAAAAGCATCCTGCTAAAGAATGAATAGGTCAACCAGGAAATTAAAGAGGAACTTAAAACAATTCATGCAAACCAATGAAAATGAAAACACATCAGTTCAGAACCTATGGGATACTGCAAAGGCAGTCCTTAGAGGGAAGTACATAGCCATCCAAGTCTCTCGCAAAAAATTAGAAAAATCCCAACTGTACAAGCTAACCTTACACCTAAAGGAGCTGGAGAAAGAACAGCAAATAAAGCCTAAACCAAGCAGGAGAAGAGAAATAATAAAGATTAGAGCAGAAATCAATGAAACAGAAACTAGAAGAACAGTAGAACAGATCAACGAAACCAGAAGCTGGTTCTTGGAAAGAATTAGTAAGATCAATAAACCCCTAGCCAGACTTATAAAAAGGAAAAGAGAAAGGACCCAAATTAATAAAATCTTGAATGAAAGAGGAGAAATCACAACCAATACCAAGGAAATAGAGACAATTATTAGATCTTATTACCAGCAGCTATATGGCAACAAACCAGGCAATCTGGAAGAAATGGATGCATTCCTGGACACTTATAAACTACCAAGATTGAAACAGGAAGAAACAGACAATCTGAACAGACCCATAACCAGCAAGGAAATTGAAACCGTAATCAAAAACCTCCCAAAAAAATAAGAGTCCAGGGCCAGATGGCTTCCCAAGGAGAATTCTACCAAACATAAACATGAAATTATTTCAAAATAAAAAATACTTTCAATTTATTTCACTTACGTATTTCTTATATGTAAGTCTAAGAATCCTATGTAATAAAACGTCTGTTTAAATAAATATATTCTTTCATCAGTACAAAAACTCTAAGTGATAAAGCACCATGTCAGTTATTTGGTAGTGTGTTTTGTTTCTAGTTGTAGACAGAATGACAATCAATGGAATCTTATTATTCAAAGAAATAATAATTCCAAAGTTTCATAGGAAAATACTGCCTGTTGATGAGAAAGGAAAAATTAATCCTGCCATATTTTCTCAGTTCAAAAAGTCATAATCACTATCACAAAATCACCATACCTTGTGTTGCTAGAATAATCCCACATGGCCACATCTAGGAGGCTCCGAACCCAGGTTTTAGAGGGCTCCTTAAGAAACTTTTGCTGGTAGATCCCCACTACAAGATCTTCTACAGTGAGAAGTTCTAGATGTTGCCTGATTTCTTCCATAGGTAAACAGAAAAAGACAAACAATTACTGAATTTAGGCACACAGAACATGTATACCAAAATGGAAATAGAGCTATTATAATGCACTTCAACAGTGACCTAGTTTTACTTACCTGATGCCTTTGCCATATGCTTCAAACACCAGTTGACTCTGGCTCTGTCATCAGACTGGAGAAGGGAAAAAAATTACTTTTATTTTCTCCTACATTGAGTTAATTTTAATCAATTGCTGTCCTTTCAAACTGGGGAGGTGGGGGTGGCAGGAAGGGAAAGACTAAAGAGTTTGTGACAACTAAATGAGAACCATAAAAAAGAGCAACATGTATTTTAAAAGACTACTGCTTTTAATAACCAGTTACATTTATAAAGCAATGTTAACAGACTCTCTGAAGAGCAAGGGAAATCTAGGGTAGGCACATGAAAAAACCAATGTTCAGAAAAAGATAAGGTAATCTGTTCATGGTTACACTAAAATAGTTAAGGTTAAAACCCAGTTCTTCAACTACTAGCTAAAAGAATTTAGACAAAATAAAGAATAAAGGCTCTCTAAAGATTACAAAAGAGGGTCAAGAGATTGCTACAAAAACAGTTCTGAATAAACAGTAATCTTACTTAGAAGGACGGGTGTGTACAGATTAGAACACCCTTTCTTCAGAGTAAAAAGATACTGAGAAGATATTTCAGCAGGAGAAACTAAAAACATGAGATCAAAGTAGAAATACATTCAGCTTTTGCAGTCTTCAGAATCCCTATAAAACCACAGGAATTATTATACCTAATCACATTCAAAACAATTCACAATGAACACGTTTTAACACACACAGCTAACATACAAGCAAACTTACTTTCTTTGGATATCTTTCATGGATCTTTCAGTATCTAAGTGGATGTCTTAAAAAAAATTCTTACAAAAAAAAAAATTCTTACAATGAAATTACCTTGCAGTAGATAGGTGGCCAGTTTCCTGCGTTTGGGTGAATAAACCTATAAAGGTTTTGTAACACAGTTGCTTGGTCATGCCCAGATTCAAAGTTTGAAATAGGAATCTTGTGACTAGAATCACCTGAAGGGCATAAAAAGGAGGAAGGAGTTCAAAATTTGACCAAGACAAATATTATTAAGTGGGTAAGGAAGTAGGAGTTCAGGAAGACAGTACTGGGTAACTCATATTTAAGCACTTGTACCAAGCCTAGTTATGGTTAGGTACTTCATATAATTTATCCCATAATCTTATGGGATAGGGGATATACACTATTAGAGAAGACACAACTGACAATCACAGAAATTCGCACAGTAGGTTAATAGTTGGCAAACAATGGAGTCAGGACTCAAACCCAGATTTAAGAGCCTCTATGTTTTCACTATTCCCATCTACCTTTCATGAATCTGTTTTATACATATAAGGCTGGAGAACTTAACAGCAATGACTGCTGTTTAAAAGGTTGTAGGATTAAGATTTCCACTTCCAGTAAAAAAAAATGGACAAAATAATTCAGACCAACCTCCCACAAAAATTTAAAATACCTGAGGATATCAAGAGCACACACAGTAGCAAGAAATTATTAGATCCAGATGCAAGAGAATACAGAAATCCAGAGAGGCTCTCCAGAGAGCCTAGCTTTGGGGGCAGTTTTTCCCCTGCAGTTATTTGCTAATTCCAGAAGAGGAAATTGAACAGCTGAGAAGTGTGCTTTTGACAGTTTTTGGGACCTGGTTTGCTCGGCCCCCAGCTATCTAGCAAAAGCAAACATAAATCCTCTCTGGATGAAGGGAACATTGTTATAAGCCCCAAATTACTTTAAAATCATTTTTTCAGCATGGCAGGGAAAAGCGTGGACAGGAAGGTGGAAGAGGAGAAGCCTGAGAAGCCAAGGTAAGCTGGAGCCTCTGGAGTATGGAGGGGAAAGTTCCAGTCGCAGTGTTGAGAAGCGAGCTGCTGAAGAAGCAGCTTGCAGACTTCCCAACAAAGCCTACAAACATCTCCAAGTTTGGATTTGCCATAGGTAGTCAGACAACAAAGAAAGCCTCAGCCATATCCATCAAACTTGGATCAAATAAACCTAAAAAAACGGTTTCAACTCTTGCTCCAAAAACCTTTCAGTAGCAGCAGCTTTTAATGAAGAGGAAGACCATGAACCAGAGGAAATGCCTCCAAAGATGAGAATGAAGAATACTGGAAGGGATACATCCCAATTCCTTCAATAAAGTAAAGCATGGTTTCTCTGATAACCAGAAGCTATGGGAGCGAAATATAAAATCTCATCTCAGAAATGTCCACGACCAAGACAAATGATGTGTTTTGAAACTGGAGCATGGCGTGGGTGTAAACTTAAAAGGAATAGTTTCCTTTTTTAAAGAATGGTAAAAGAATATCCTTGGAGCCACCATTTTTTTTTTTTTTTAAGATTGGGTGGTGGTACTCAAATAAGAGTTTGAAATTAGAGTTAATTTATGTTTTGTATTCAGATTTCACGACGTTTGCTAATTTTGTAGTATCATGTGATTAGTTTCCAAAAGGTTACAGATAATTAAAAAAAAAATCAGAAATGGTACTTTTCTAAGAATTGCATATTTTTTTAAGACACAACTATTAGCACATTAAAAGGGAGGCAAAAAGTTATCATCTATTTAAACTGCAAGCAATTACTCTTAACTCCCTTATTAACCTAAACTGTCTGGCTCCCAGGAACAGCCTTATAGAGAGGGAGTATTGTATTGGGAGGAAAATGTTACTGGAATATATTAGATAAAATTAAAATACAGCTTTTTTCCTAACAGGCCTTTGTTTTGTTTCTCATCATAAACGAGGTATTGCACTGCTATCAGTTGGTATAGATGCTTAGCTCTTTAAAAAAAACTTTTTTTAGGGGCGCCTGGGTGGCTCAGTTGGTTAAGCGACTGCCTTCGGCTCAGGTCATGATCCTGGAGTCCCTGGATCGAGTCCCACATCAGGCTCCCTGCTCGGCAGGGAGTCTGCTTCTCCCTCTGACCCTCCCCCCTCTCATGTGCTCTCTCTCATTCTCTCTCTCTCAAATAAATAAAATCTTAAAAAAAAAAAAAAAAAACTTTTTTTAATTTCATGTAAATTGTTGAGTATTTGAAATAGCCCACTTCACCTTAATGGGTCTTGTCTACCTTCATTAGTCTTCAAAGACCATTTGCTACCAAAGTAAATCAGTATTTTGAATGTGCTTACCTTGGTTTTTGTTATTAGCTAGTCCCTGTAAGCATTTCCACCAGATCCTGAGGCATCACAAGGAAGCGCTTTTCAAATACAGACCACCACCAAAAATTTAAATGTACATATAATAAATATTTGGCTGGGGTTTTTTTTTTAAAGGTAGAACCAAAAAAGCAACATTGTATGAAGATGAAAAGGAGAATGATGTACTTTCTGCAACTCTGTTAAAGCTTAAGTTACTAACTTATGAAAGTGATTTGGTTTGGACTTAATACAAGAATTCTTATTTTAGCACAGTAATGGGATTCGAAGTGTATACATATTAATCAATGACCTCTCAAAAGTACAGCTTAGGTACTGAAGGTAAAAGAAAATGCATCTTTAAACATATCTTTTTTTTTTTTTTTAAAGATTTTATTTATTTATTTGACAGAGAGAGAGATAGCGAGAGCAGGAACACAAGCAGGGGGAGTGGGAGAGGGAGAAGCAGGCTTCCCGCCGAGCAGGGAGCCCGATATGGGACTCGATCCCAGGACCCTGGGATCATGACCTGAGCCGAAGGCAGACGCTTAATGACTGAGCCACCCAGGCGCCCCATCTTTAAACATATCTTATGGGATCTTTGACCACATATACTTTGTTAGATCTATGTATTGTAGGGTTTTAAAAAAATTTTTGTATATTTTTTTCATGTGATTTTTCACATCTTTAAAAGCATAGACACAGATAAAAGAAACATACAGTATAATGATTTCCTTGAAAACTCCTGCAGTGTTTAATTTGGAAGCAGCTTCAGACTATTTTATTGGTGATAA
Source organism: Halichoerus grypus (assembly GCF_964656455.1). Classification (NCBI taxonomy): domain Eukaryota; kingdom Metazoa; phylum Chordata; class Mammalia; order Carnivora; family Phocidae; genus Halichoerus; species Halichoerus grypus. Next base: position 97,374,147 of record NC_135718.1, on the reverse strand, counting down.
CTACTGGCTGGGCTCTTTTAATAGGTAATAGAGAAGCAACCTGTATACATCCCTAACACTTTGTTCATTTGCATTTAAGTTTAGAGTAAGCCCCAAACAATGGAAATGTATATAGAACTATTAGTTCTTACATGATTTAATTATATCAAGATACATGAATTTAACTTGCTTTAATGTAAGCAAACTTTCCACTTTTGTCCATTTTACTGTTTACATTAAAATAACATCCCTCTCCTACATGTTCTTTTCTGGACTCAAATGAAATATTAACCTAAGGTCAAGATGGGAGAGAAATGACTGAGATCAATGTCTTTACTAAAATGCCAATAAATTTGGGGCACCTCTGTGTCTCAGTTGGTTAAGTGTCCAACTCTTGATTTCTTTGTTCATGATCTTGGGGTCCTGAGATTGAGCCCCATGTTAGGCTCCAAGCTCAGCGGGGAGTCTGCTCAAGATTCTCTCTCTCCCTCTCTCCTCCTTCCTGCCCTAAAATAAATCTTAAATACCAATAAATTTGTCACACTAAAAAAAAAATCATTTTTTCAGTCTATATGAATAACCAGGTACAGGGGCACCTGGGTGGCTCAGTCATTAGGCATCTGCCTTCAGCTCAGGTCATGATCCCAGGGTCCTGGGATCGAGCCCCACATCGGGCTCCCTGCTCAATGGGAAGCCTGCTTCTCCCTCTCCCACACCCCCTGCTTGTGTTTCCCCTCTCGCTGTGTCTCTGTCAATTAAATAAATAAAATCTTTAAAAAAAAAAAAAAAAAGAATAACCAGGTACATGAAGAAAGAAGAATGAAAACCAAACCAAATTTGATAGGAAGAGGTCCAAAGGTATTCCAGCTACTGAAGTTATTCAGCACAGATTTTAAATAATCATACTTATATCTGAGGAGATCAAATTATGAATTTCAGCATATAGTTATAAAAAAGGATACAGAAGAGTTTAATTTCTGATAATGACAGACTAGAGAAAAGCTGAACAAATGAATCACCTGCTTGAAAGCACTGCAGAGATAAAACAGCAGCAAGGAATTAGGGGTCCAAAATCCTGGAGAGGAAGAAATGCTAGAGAGCTTCATTCTGACATTTGGGTTCATTGGTAATTTGGGCATTTACCAATTCTGGAAGAGGAGATTTAGATTCTGAGAAAATGAGTTTTCAACAAACCTAGACTTGTAAGAATTAAAAATATTACTCTAAGGGCACCTAGCTGGCTACGTCGGTGGAGCATGTGACTCAGTCTTTGGGTTGTGGGTTCAAGCCCCATGTTGGGTGTAGAGATTACTTAAAAATAAAATCTTTTAAAAAATATTACTCCAGTATTACTTGAATTTTTAGTTATATATTTAATATATACAATTGTCTTCTGGCTTCCATCGTTTATGCTATCAAGTCAATTACAAATTTCACAGATGGTCCTTTGGTGGTAATCTACCTTCCCCCTTTTTTACAGATCAACGAGAAATAGATGGGACTCTTAAAATGTCTGAACCCAATTTTGTATTATCTCAATCTCTGAAATTGGACTATCGTACTCTGAGATGGCTAGTGACAGTAGCTTTCTGCCAGAATCAATCATAAATTTTTTTTGGAGAGGAATAACAAGTTTTCCTATCTACTGTTCAGCACTCAAAAATAATCAGAAATATGAAGAGATCTGATACCGTGACTGAACATCAAGATAACCAACAGATCCATAAAGAAGATCTCTATAATAGGGTTATCAGACATAAGACATTTAGTGTTTTTTTTTTTTTTTTAAGATTTTATTTATTTATTTGACAGAGAGAGACACAGCGAGAGAGGGAACACAAGCAGAGGGAGTGGGAGAGGGAGAAGCAGGCTTCCCGCTGAGCAGGGAGCCCGATGCAGGGCTCGGACCCTGGGATCATGACCTGAGCTGAAGGCAGACGCTTAACGACTGAGCCACCCAGGTGCCCCAAGACTTTAAATGTTCAGGAAAATAAAAAAATAATTGATAATTTCAGCAAAACCATGAGGAACCAAAGGTAAATTCAAAAAACTGAAGACACATTCTCTAACCCATATTAGGACGGCAAAATAACCCTGGTAACAAAATTAGGTAAGACTAATCTCAGTCTTTAACATGATTGCACAAATCCTAAAACAAAATATGAGCAAACCAAATCCAGCAATTTCTTTAAGAGCTATGTAGTGACTATATTGCATTTACTGCTGGAATTTAAGGTTGGTTTAGCATTAGCAAATTACCAAATGAACAAAAGACACAAATCAAGTGAGACACAGAAAAACCACTCATTAAAATGTACAACTGGTATCTCTAACCAAGCTGGGAATAGAAAGGAACTTCTTAACCCTGATCAAGAGTGCATACAAAAAATGAGAGAAGAAAAAAGAAACAAAAAGCACAGCAAACAGCATACTCTAATGGTGAAACATTAGAAACCAGAGTTCCTAGCCAGCACCCTAAAACAAATTTTTAAAGTTTTAAATAAAAAATATATAGATTAGAAAAAGGTCATTTCACAGATATGACTAAGGAATTTACTAAAAACTCAAGAGTTATAGTTTAGCAATGGCTGGATACAACTAAACTACAAAAGTAAATAAAAATATAATTCTAGGAGATACCACTTATAAATAACAAAATTTTATAAGCTATAAATTTAACAAGATATTAAGATCATTGTGAAAAAAATTATAAGAATTATAAGGCATTACAGATCTAAAAAAATAAGTAGACTCCTGTTCACTGATAGAATATCATAAAGCTGTCCATTTTCTCCAAAATGATCTGAAAATTTAAAGGGAATCCCAATCTAAATGTCAACAAAGCTTTTTGTAAAGCACTGATACTCTGACTCTAAATCGTATGGAAGAACAAAGGGTCAAGAATAACGATGATGTTCCAAAACAAAGTCAAGGAACTTGTCTAAGTATTAAAATATTGTGTTTAATGGTATGGGTACCAAAAACCAAGTAGACCAATAGAACAAAATAAAAGATATCAAAAAGACCCAGGCATCAACAGAAATGTGGCACTACATACTGAAGAACAAATTGCTTATTGAATAAATGATGCTGAGACAACTGATTATCCACATGGGAAAAAAATGAAAAAAATCTCTACTTCACACCATACACAAGTCAATGCCAGGTGGACTAAGAACTTGGATATGAAAAACAAAACAATAAAAACTATCATTTATGGCCTTCAGGTAAAAGAGGATTCTTAAATAAGACACTAAAACCCCTCAAAACATAAGGGAAAAGATTGATACATTTACTAAATTAAAAATAAAAACTTTTAGTCATTAAAAGACACCATAATGACAATAAAAAAATATAATGCACAAACTGAAAATAGGTATCTGCAAATTAAATCAATCTGCAATTAAGTCTGCAATTAAATCAGATACATAATGAAATTCCACAAACCAATGTAAAGGACAATCCAACAGAAAAATTGGGAAAAGATAATGTTGAGTTAAAAAAAAAAATACAGGTACAGAAAGAAGCACTCAATGTTAATTATATAAAAGTTAAAAAAAAGCAAAATTAAATACATAATTTAAATAAATATATATTCACAGGATGCCTGGGTGGCTCAGGTGGTTAGCATCCAACTCCTTTTTTTTTTTTTTTTTAAGATTTTATTTATTTGACAGAGAGAGACAGCAAGAGAGGGAACACAAGCAGTGGGAGTGGGAGAGGGAGAAGCAGGCTTCCCGCGGAGGAGGGAGCCCCATGCGGGGCTTGATCCCAGGACCCTGGGATCATGACCTGAGCTGAAGGCAGATGCTTAACGACTGAGCCACCCAGGCGCCCCGAGTGTCCAACTCGTGATTTCAGCTCATGTCATGATCTCAGGGTCGTGGGTTTGAACCCCAAGTGGGGCATGAGCACGGAGCCTGCTTAAGATTCTCTCCCTCCCTCTCCCTCTGCCCCTCCCCTCCATCCCCCAACCCCCGCTCATGCATACTCTCAAAAAAAAAAAAAATGTACTCACAATAAAACTATTCAGAAAAGAAAGGAAATGATTAGCACAAAATTCCAAATAGTGTCTCTCTTATAAAGAGGGAGGGGGATGCAATCAAGGAGAGATATAATGACCTTCAATGATAGCACACTGCCCTTATTTCTTCTGCTGACTGGGGAATGCACTGCTGTTCATGAATATTCTTTATACCTTAAGTCAATGTTACATTCTTTGCGTATGAAGATTTTAAAAGCTAATAGACCTTTTGTATAGGAAGCTGAAAGCAGTTCTCAAAGCTTTGCTTGTTTTAAAGCAAAACTTCTCCCAAGAAAATTAAGCAGTAAAATGGACAGAATCAGAGCTCCACTGGTTAAAGTGGGGGAGAATGAGAAGGACCAAAGACCTCCTACCCCCACAAACTCATACAGAACCTGAAGTACCCTTTCCAAGAAAAACATGGCAATGAGGATGAGGAAATCAATAGATTCCATATCAATACCTCTTCCAAACTTGAAATTCTTTGATTCTAATGTGCTAAACCATCATGCCCATCCATGAAGTATTCACTTGATCTCACTTCACTTTCACTTAGTACAGGAGCATTTGAAAGATCTACATGCACATTCCTTAGCTCCTACTCACTCTGCATCCACACATAAATTTGCTTCAGTGTATTCCTCTATGAACCATGATCTTTTCCTAAGCATCAGGTTGATTACACCAGCATAAGCATTTTTAGTTATGTCAACATAGCCATCACTCTAATACAGTCATTTATGTATCTTCTTTAACCGGCACACTTCCCAGGGTTACCAAATTGGCAATTTAAGACCTGTCTAAATTGGTGAACTCCAAAGCAGCTCACCAATGAGCTTTCCTGAATGGTGTTCAATTTTAATTAGTTTGAAAAATAAATTAAGAAAACATTCCTAGAGTCTTTAATAGGTTTCTCTTAATCTGGTTAACTTGAAAATGTTGTAAAAAGAGGCCTTAAAAACTTTTTAAAAATCAAGTATTTATCAGAACCAAAATAATGAACAGTAAGGCCAGTGGCCTGCTCGCAAACAGCAGGGATTCCAATGCACTCAACCAATGAAAAAACCAGAAACAGCTGAAGTAAAAATGAAGTTAATCACCAGCTAAGTTTCTATTTTTGTCTTACCACCACCTATTTAGTTAATAACTTCAGATGATGTAACACGTGGGGAGATTAGCTAGGATCACACTTCAAAATCTACAACAGAATTCCTCTTCTGTATTATTAATGTTTTTCATTCAAAGCTATAAAAGGACCAACTAAAAAAATTTGCCCCTACTTTGTTCCACAGTCTACTGCCCTGATCCCAGGCAAACAAAAAAAGTCTAGTACATATTTTTCACTAAGACTGGAAAAAACTCAAAGGACATAACCAAAAGGGACTCTAAAATATTCTTTTCATTTATAAAGAACAGCATTATAAATATAACAAAATAGCTGCTTGTTATGGCAGATTTGAAAAACTTATTTCTAATTTCAAACACTTCTATAGGCTAGTTGTCTACATTTTTAAGTAAAAAAAAAAATGACACTTTTGAATGTAAATTAAAAATAAAACTATTATCATGATTTTCATTCTAATCACAGAGGAAACTGGTTAAACCCTAGTTCGTAGAAGAGTTTTTAGTTCAGAGTTTAGGTATACAGTCATATCCTTTGGTATCCCCCAAGTCTATTTAATTTTAAATTTTTTAAGGATCACATACACCACCTACCATTTCTATGAAGATTCTCCAACAATAACGTTATTCTTCCCCCAACTTATGTTTTATGTGTCCATGTAAAGCAGGAAGTCTTAACCAGGTACATACACACTCAATGCCTATTATTCTATCCCATTCCCTTATACTTACTTGCAGCCTGACAATGAAACCGAAATCCTCGTGGAATTTCACCTGTAATACAAAATATTTTGTTGAGAGCAGCTCTCTGGTTTTGCTAGAGCCATATGCCATAGGATGACCGAGTCATAACATAGGTAGGTAATGGCTATTGCTATGTGAAAATACAAAAAAATTAAACTTTCATAGAGGTTTATTTTTTTTTAAACCAAAGGAATGATGACTATTAAAGAATTTTGGAATATTGTCTAAACTACTTTAAAAAGGAAGTTACTCCTTACAGAAAAGAAATAGTAAAGAAAACTTGCTTAAGGAGTCTTAGCTAGGGGTCCATGAGGCCCTTAACATAGGGCCTCATGTACGTAGATCTCAAAAAAAAAAAAAAAAAGTCCCCAAATTCAATCTTTTTATAATGTTTTACAACTGTATGAAGAAAAGTAGTTATTTAATTTATCCTAAGCAGCAGCTCTCATAAGTGTGAGTAGGATGATTAGTTTCTGTCATCGAAACACCGGAAAAAGCGCTGGCTTATTCTAATGAATTTTAAAGCAACTGACAAAACTAAAGATGAAGTTCTTCTTTCCCCAACCTCTACCCCTTCACTCTTCTCCCTATATATTTCTCCTACCTGCCTTTAAAGGTATACTGGTCCTTTAACTATCCTCTTGGGAACCTAATGGAATCCTAGGTCTTCATCACTACTTGGTTTGCTGGGTGAAACAGCCAGAAGAGCTCCTGAGAACATCCGAGAGACTATTACGTATCAGGCTATCTTCACACCTTCTCTCGTACTCCTTAGAGCAGCCAACGATACGTATTAGTCCCACTTTACAGATAAGCTAGTAAGTTCAGAAAGGTTAGGAACTTTGCTCAAAGTTATAAAACAACAGCAGGTTAAAATCTAGTGATCTCCAAGGTGAAGGATGGGTTAAAGAAATAAAAGAGCAAAGGCATAAAAAGCTTTTAGAAAATTCCAAGATGTAAGGCCACAGGTAAGCAAACAACAGGCTATTTTTCAGTCATACTATCAACCCAACTCTAATACTTTCTTGAGATTAAAAGCTTAAACTAAAAAACTCTGTGTAAACACCTAGTTCTTAACAATTTTTCAACCAATTATGATGAAGTCTTACTACACTTTAAGAACTATACATCAGCCCTTAAGAAAACAAATCCTGTTGAATAAAGTCAAGATAAAATGAATACTGTTTAAGATCTAGCATCTACTTACTCTACTTACCAGGATTTATAAAACTGTGGAAATCTGCCATAATACCTTCTTGGAGAGAATATTTAACACAGCCTATTTCACAAGGGAGGAAGCGCTGTTCACAATGAGGAGGTAGCTCACCATGGCTAAAAATGTTCAAAAAATAAAAAATGCCTCCAAGGAGAGCTAAAAAAAATAAATAAAAAGAAAAAAAAGTAAGACAACACAAACAGTTGAGAGTTGAATCCTCTACAAAAGCAAAAGTTTTAGAACCATTTTCCTTGTGTTCCCATAATCCTAAGAGCTGGAAAAGAGAAAACTAATCATCTGTACCAGATAAATGAATCAAAATTTTTATAATTACACTTATCAAGAATTACAGTGGTAACCACTCTGCATGAAGCAACGAAATTATTCAAACTTGCAGCCAGCTCTACATAATTTAGCTAAACATAAGCCCCAAATTTTAGGAATGACTTAAGAAAAGCTGTGACCCATATCCAACAAATACAAGAGGTTTGGGAAATAAAGCCAAGTAGAATCAGTATAGAAAAACTCTGATATAAACTACGGACAATTTAGTTCACTCTTCACTTTTTACCAATATACATAAGAACACCGATAAGTTCTCTAAAGAAAGAAATATGAGAATGTGAAGCGTCTTATTTAACAGGATTGGCCACATTTAAGAGTGTTAAAAGTTGGGACACCTGAGTGGCTCAGTTGGTTAAGCAGGGAGCCTGCTTCTCCCTCTCCCTCTGCCTGCCATTTCCCCTGCTTGTGCTCCCTTTCTCTGACAAATAAAATCTTAAAAAAAAAAAAAAAAAAAAGACTGTTAAAAGTTTATTAATCTTCAACAAAGTCAGAACACAAAACAGCCAGAAGGAATAACAAGGATTCTTATTAGCTAAGTTCTTTTCTAGGCTAGCTCAGTAATTCAACCTCTTTATAATTTAAATGTATTTAAGGGTCTAGCTATACACACTTAAATTTAAAAAGTATATTTAGTAACATATAAAGTGGTTATTAACCAAGAGACCAGATTTTTGTATAAAACAAAACAATCTCTCCACTGTTATTTCAACAAATGCAAATTACCCGATCTTTTACAACTTTAGCATCACCATATTTGAACACTTATAGTCGATTATTCTGCAATGCAGGATCAAAATGAACAGAACACATAATTACTGATCAATATATCATTGTGTTTTGCGCACCCACACTTATCTAAGCGTTTTGCTTTTAGGATTACTCTACCTTGATCACTTTTTAGAGACAAATTTGACATATCCGGGGGTGAAACATTCTGCCTTGGTACAAGCATGCCTGGCCACCTCAGTGGGGTGGAAACAGGTTTCTAAAGAGGAAGAAAATAATTGATCACATACTCAAACTCTTACTGGGCACTTTATACAAATACTTAAATTCAGCAAAATAACTGAAAAACAGTTCACAGATTACTTCAGTAACCTCTGTAGGCCAATGAGCCCAATGAGTAAATAAGCATGTATTTGTCAGTGACACCAACTCCCAAAGGCAGACAAGGGCAACATCTATAAATATTCTGAATCAAAAGGTGAGTGGTAAATGACCAATTCAACAACCATTTGCCCACTACTGATAATCTAAATTAATCCCCCAGTGGCCAAAAGAACATCATTCGACAAAGTAATTTGTTTTTCACTTAAAGTAAAAACCCAATCATGCTGACTTCAAGACTCAATGAGGTACATATACAGCAATGGCTTACATTTTGAGGGAAAAGGTCTTATAAGAAATTATAGTTAAAAAAAAAAAAAAAAACCAAGGTTCTCCTGTATAACTAAGTACCAATTCAACTGATTAGAGCTTCTATTCAAACATACATCCACAAAATAAAAATCTCTCAAACCTAAAGCAAGCAAAGCTCTCTTGAATTTCAATCCAATGTTGACAGTTTAAAGTAAGAATGGAATTTTATTATGTAAGAATGGAAAGAACAGGGGCGCCTGGGTGGCTCAGTCATTAAGCGTCTGCCTTCGGCTCAGATCATGATCCCAGGGTCCTGGGATCGAGTCCCACATTGGGCTCCCTGCTCTGCGGGAAGCCTGCTTCTCCCTCTCCCACTCCCCCTGCTTGTGTTCTCTCTCTCGCTGTGTCTCTGTCTGTCAAATAAATAAATAAAATCTTTAAAAAAAAATGGAAAGAACACGGAGGGGGAAAAGTCCACAATTACACTGAATTTTCCTGATACAAATCAACAAGAAAATTTTTATTTCGTACTTTACCATTCTATTACACATAAATGTACCCAAATCAACTTTATTCAACTCTTACCTATAAGGCACACTAACATTCACCAACATGTGCAAGTTTTGTTATTTTAATATTTTAAACACAACAGCGTGCCTGGTTTCAGGTGTAATTTAAAAAGAGAGAATGGTCCAAGCTACTTTTAAACATTAAAAAAAGGGGGGGTCTTTAATCATAAAGGGGTTGAAAGGAACCCTTAGAGATCATCTACTACAAACCTTAAAACCCAACACTCTCATCACTGATCAGGGTTTATTGGTGGCAGGTTTCCTAACAGGGATTCCCCCAGCCTTTCAACACCAAATAACAACATGTGCCCTAATTAGGAAACCTGGCGGCTTTTTAACAGGCATTCTGACACCAGGGGGAAAAAAAAACAAAAATTCTTCTTTGCGCTAAACTGAATCACCCACTAGTCCACCCTTGGCATTCACCCACCCACTCATCCAGCATTTAGTGAACATGCCTATGTGCCAGGCGGGTAGCGGCTCTTCTCAGGCTAACTTTACCTGCTTCTCTGAAGGCCCAGCGTCCTTTCCCTGGGCCGCTCTCCACTCTCGAGCCATTTCTGCATATTTCTCCTTTTCTTCCTCCCTCAAAAGCTTGGGGACATTTAAAGGGGTTGAGAAAGGAGAGAAACAGCAATGAGGACCGAGCGCCCTAGGCCCCAGAGGCAGAAGCCCAGACATTACAAGTGGTTCCTGCGTTGGTTTGCCCTAAGGCGGGAACGGAGGGCTTCCTTCCCCTCCAGCAGGGACCAAGGGGTCACTGGCCTCCTTGAGGCCTCTTTCCTTGTCGCCTCGCCCTCCCACTTGCCCAACTGCCTAGTCCGCCCCCCTGGGCCCCCCTGCCCCCCACTCCCTCCAGTCTTACCGCCCAGTCAGCAGAGCAGTAGGGGATGGCATCAGCTACGCGAGCCACAGGCAGCCCTCGCCTCCGTAGTTCGGGGATCTTCTCCTGCACAAAGAAATAGTAGGCATTACGGCTGGCCCTGCGGTTTGGCATGGCGAGCGAGGCCAGGATCCGACGACGTGTGCCAGAGACACCACAAGCCGCCGGCGCCCTCGCCGGGCTCACGCCCTTAGTAACCGAGGCAGGCGCCTGCGCGCGAAGGCCTGCAGCTCTCGACCAATCAGGGCGCTGTGCGCAGCCGCACTGGCCTCACCGGGAGAAAAACAGTCTGAGACTGACTCGTGGGGCAGTGGGGGTGGGGTGGAGGGGGAGCTTGGTCACAGGTGCAGTGCATTCTGATTGGCTGGGTTGAGGGGTTGGCGGGGGTGCTGTCGCGTGGAGGGTTTGGCGCAATTCCTGTACATTATTGCGTAATATGTGTCAAAGCCGGTAGAGGAAAAGAGGATTAGTGAGTGGTTCAAGTTCTTTCATGTTTTGTAACTGTAAAAGGCCAACTCTGTGCCAAGCGCCGTGAAAGGTGTTGGCTGGGGGACAGAGTGAGGAGCACGACAAACAAGATCTTTTCCTTCCAGAAGTTCTCAGTACAGTGGGGAGAGTTTGAGGGGAAGATGACAAAACAAGTGCATCAGCCAGTATGGGTTTTTCTTTTTTTTGGTTATTGCTTTTTTGTTTTTCCCCCATTCTTAAGTTAAACTTGTTATAATTGCAAAGAATATGTTTTTTTAAAAAGCAAATTTTAAGTGTTAGGAAGAAAATGTACAATAAGAAGCTAGATTTAAAATAATGTCCTTGAATAAAATTTTATAGATCTCCTCATAAAGGTGGTGTCATTTTTTTTGTTAGTTTTATTCCTGGTATATATTTGGAGCTACTGTGAAAGCTTTTGTTTCCATTGCATCTTCTTTTTTTTTTTATTCTTTAAGTTCAATTTAGTTAACATATACTATATTATTAGTAGAATTTAGTGATTCATCAGTTGCATATAACACCCAGTGCTCATTACATCAAGTACCTTCCTTAATGCCCATCACCCAATTATCCCTTGTCCCCACCCCTGTCCCCTCCAGCAACCCTCAATTTATTTCCTAGAGTTCAGCTTCTCTTACGGTTTGCCTCCCTCTCTATTTTCATCTTATTTTATTTTTCCTTTCCTTCCCCTATGTTCTTCTGTTTTGTTTCTTAAATTCCACATGAGTGAAATCATATGGTATTTGTCTTTCCCTGACTGACTTATTTCACTTGGCATAATATCCTCTAGTTCCATCTACATCATTGCAAATGGCAAGATTTCATTCTTTCTGATGGTTGAGTAATATTCCATTGTATATATATAGACCACATCTTCTTTATCCATTCATCTGTTGATGGACATCTGGGCTTTTTCCATAGTTTGGCTATTGTGGACATTGCTGCTGTAAGCATTGTGGTGCATGTGCCCCTTCAAATCACTATGACTGAATGGGTCAACCAGGAAATTAAGAATTTAAAAAGTACACAGAAGCAAATGAAAATGAAAACACGACAGTTCAGAATGTTTGGGATGCACCAAAGCTGGTCCTAAGAGAGAAGTATATTACAATACAGGCCTTTCTCAAGAAACAGGGAAGTCTTTTTTTTTTTTTTTTTAAGATTTTATTTATTTGACACAGAGAGAGACAGCCAGAGGGGGAACACAAGTGGGGGGAGTGGGAGAGATGGAGAAGCAGGCTTCCCGCAGAGCAGGGAGCCCAATGCAGGGCTGGATCCCAGGACTCTGGGATCATGACCTGAGCCGAAGGCAGATGCTTAACGACTGAGCCACCCAGGCACCCCATGAGACAGGAAAAGTCTTAAATATACAACCTAATATTACATCTAAAGGAGCTGGAAAAGGAACAGTAACTAAAGCCTAAATCCAGTAGGAGAAGAGAAATAATAAAGATTAGAGCAGAAATCAATGATACAGAAATTAAAAAAAAAAAAAAAGAACAGACCAACAAAACTAGGAGCTGGTTCTTTGAAAGAATTAATAAAATCAATAAATCCCTAGCCAGACTTATCAAAAAGAAAAGAGAAAGGACCCAAATTAACAAAATCATGACTGAAAGAAGAGAGCTCACAACCAACACCAAGGAAATACAATTTTAAGAACATATGAGCAACTATATGCCAACAAATTAGACAATTTGGAAGAAATGGATGCATTCCTGGAAACTTATAAACTACCAAAACTGAACTAGGAAGAAACAGAAAACCTGAACAGACCCATAACCAGCAAAGAAGTTGAAGCAGTAATAAAAAATCTCCCAACAAACAGGAGTCCAGGGCCAGATGGCTTCCCAGGGGAATTCTACCAAATATTTAAAGAAGAAATAATACCTATTCTTCTGAAGCTGTTTCCAAAAATAGAAATGGAAGGAAAACTTTCAAACTCATTTTATGAGGTCAGCATTACCTTGATCCCAAAACCAGACAAAGGCCCTACCAAAAAGGACATTTACAGAGCATGGATGCAAAAATTCTCAACAAGATACTAGTCAATAGGATCCAACAATATGTTAAAAGGATTATTCACCACGACCAAGTGGGATGTATTCCTGGGCTGCAAGCATGGTTCAACATCTGCAAATCAATCAACATGATACACTACATTAATAAAAGAAAGGACAAGAACTATAATATCCTCTCAATAGATGCAGAAAAAAGCATTTGACAAAATACAGCATCCTTTCTAGATTAGAAGTCTCCACAGTGTAGGGATAGAGGGAACATACCTCAATATCATAAAAGCCATATATGAAAAGCCCACAGTGCATTTCATTCTCAATAGGGAAAAACTGAGAGCTTTTCTCCCAAGGTCAGGAACACAACAGGGATGTCCATTCTCACCATGGTTGTTCAACATAGTACTAGAAGTCCTAGCCTCAGCAATCAGACAACAACAACAACAAAAAATAAAAGGCATCCAAATTGGCAAAGCAGTAGTTACAATAACTCTTAATGTCCTTGTCTGTTCAGTCCATCGTCTGTGTCATTTCTGGGTCTGGTTCTACTGATTGATTTTTCTCCTTATTGCTTCTTTGCAAGCGTGGTAATATTTGATTTGTTGACAATTGTAAATTTTATCTTTTTGAATGCTGCATATTTTTGTCTTCTTATAAATATTCTTGTGCTTTTTCTGGGACAGAGTTATGTTATTTGGAAACAGTTGGAGTATAGTTTTTCCTCCTTTTGAGGCTTGCTTTTATGCTTTGTTATTTGGTATCAGAGCAAACTTTAGGGCTAATTTTCTCCTCCGCTGATATAATACCCTTAGTACTCTGCCTGACAACCCATGAATTTGGAAGTTTTTCCATTTTGGCTGATGGAATCACAAACTATTTCTAGCCCTGTGTGAATTTCAAGGATTGTTCCTTCTAATCCTTTCAGGTTGTTCTTTCTCTGGCACTGTGTAGTTTCCTCCCACACATGCACAGAGCAATATTCAGCTGGAGCTTCAAGGGAGATCCTTAGCAGATTTCCAGAGCTCTTTCTTTGTACTGTTCTCTCTTTTCTGGTACTCTGCCCTGCAAACTCTAGTCACTGTGACCTACCTAGACACCAACTCCATCTCCTCAACCCAGGGAGACCACAGGGCTCTGCCTAGGTTACCCCTCTTGCTGCATTCTGGATACTCTCTCCAGGCAGCAACCTGGGGCCATCAGATGGCTCACCTTGTTTGTTTCTGTTCTTGCAGGGATTACTCACCTCTGCTCCTCAATGTCCAGTGTCTGAAAACATTGTTTTATATATTTGATCGAATTTTTAGTTGTTTAAGATGTTGGATAAAGTGATTCCCTGTTATTCTACCTTGGCCAAGATTGCTTTACCTTATTTTGATATTTTATTTTTTATTATTTTTTAAAATTTTATTTATTTATTTGACAGAGAGAGAGAGACAAAGCGAGAGCAGGACCACAAGCAGGGGGAGTGGGAGAGGGAGAAGCAGGCTTCCCGCCAAGCAGGGAGCCTGATGTGGGGCTTGATCCCAGTACCCTGGGATCATGACCTGAGCTGAAGGCAGATGCTTAATGACTGAGCCACCCAGGCGCCCCTTATTTTGACATTTTAAAACAATATGTAGATTTAACTGCTAAATTTTTAGATATGTAATCAGGACAAATCTCTCTGAGGAGACACCATTTAAAACAAGAAAGGATACTAAAGAATAGAGCTAATCATGTGAAGAATCAAAAAAAAAAAAAAGCATTCTAGATGGAGGGAACAGCATGTGAGAGGGTCTCAGACAATAAATAGTTTGGTGTATCATCAGAATAGACAGAAGATTGGTTGATGTTACAGTTGTGTGTCCACTCAGGTGGAGAAGGTGCATGCTGAGGATGGAGTGATCAGCAGGAATTTGGACATGGCACTGTCCAGGGTTCAAGTATTACTAAGTATGTGGGTAGTCATTGAAAGATTTTTTTAAAAGTGTCATGATATGGTTTACAGCTGAAGAAGATCAGTCTTTTTACTATTTGGAGAATAGGTTCAAAGAGGCAAGAATGGGCATGGGGTGACTAATTAGGAGGTCCGTTCAGAAGTCCATGTGAGAGGTGATGGTGACCTAGAACAGAATAGAAACAGGAGAAATGAAGGGGAGAGAATGGTTTCAAATTGTGCTTTGGGGAAAAAAGAACTAACTGATGGATTGGGTGTAGAAGTGAGAGAAGGGGAGGAATTCTAGAGTTTTGGCTTAAGTAACCCAGTGGCAAGTCATGTCTTTTTCTAAAATAGCAAGAGCTGGGGGAGGGAGGACAGTGCTGGTACCAAAGAGGGTCCAATGCTCCTCATAATTTCTATTACCTGCTCCTTTCCTTCTTTGATACAACTGATTTTTTTTTTCAATCTTACCTAAGCAAAGTCCTATGTAAATGGATCAGTTTTTCCCTCTTTCCACCCAGATTGATTTTCTTACTCAGAAATTCTGGAGAGTGGTAGGTTTTGGTTGGGATATGGATGGCAGGGGGATCAAGAATTTAGTTACGGATGTGTTAATTTTGAAATGCCTCTTATACATTCAAGTGGAGATGTCAAGTAGGCAGTTGGTTGTCTATGCCTGGTGTTCTGGGCCAGAGACAGAATTTGGAAGCAATTTGGGCATAAGGATGGTATTTAAATTCATAGAAATGGATTAGATCACCTAGGCTGAGGGTGAAGAGAGGAAAAAAGTTTCTAGGATGGAGTCCTGAAGAACACCAGCATTTAGAAGTCAGAAGAGGAAAACCCAGCAAAGATGACTAAAAAGGAATGTCTGAAGAAGCAAGGAGAAAACCAGAGAAACCAAGACAAGAGAATATTTACAAGAGGAAGTGCTTCATTTATTCAATAAGTACATATGGAAAGTCTGTGGAATACCAAGCTCAGTTTTAGGGTCAAGAACACATTAAACATTACAAAGCTTATAGTGAGGAATGCAGACAATAAAGAAACAAACAATTATGTATATAATAAGATGTCTGAACATATTATTGGACAATCAGTCCAATGAAGAAAAATAATGCAGGATAAGGGAATAGGGACTGATTGAAGGTGCAATTTAGGGTGGTCAAAAAAGACCCTATTTGAGGAAATGAAATTTAAGCAAATAGTGGGAGGAAGTGAGGAAGCAAACCATGAAGATGTCAGGCAAAGAGCATTCCAAGCAGAGGGAATAGCAAGTGCAAAGACCCCAAGGTGGGCACATGTCAAGTATGAGTGAGGAACAGCAAAGCAAGGCTGTGGTTGCAGTTAAGCAAGCAAGTAGGAAAATAGAGATGGGTATTGGAGAGGGAGTTTGGGCCGAACCATGCAGGGCTTACAAGGCCATCGTAAGAACCTTAGATTTCACTTATATGGGTAAGAAGCCATTGGAGGCTTGGAGGACATCTACTATTTTTTTTTTAATATGAAGTATGAAGTGATTTTCAACCAAGTGAGTGTTATGAAACCACCAAGGACACATGGCATTTTAGGAAAATATTTTTCCTAATGCTAGTTTTTTTCTGATGTTAGTTTAAGTTAAGGCCCTGACCTTGTTCAGTGTGCATCCTGTGCTGATGATAATAGTAATCGTAGTTAATATTCACTGAAAGTTACTGTGTCAGACTCTTTGCTAAGCACTGCACAAAGGCCATCTCCTTTCTCCTCCTTACAACAATCTTGTGAAACAGATTATAAAATCATCCCCATTTTGCAGAACAGGAAATTGAGGCTTAGAGTAAGTAGAGTCCCCAGCCCACACAGCCCGTGAGTGCCTCTGACCTCTATGAGATTCCTGCTTCTTTAGCACCCTTATTCCAAGCCGTTCATTATCGATACTCAAGGATATTTATTACGTAATGCTTTGCCAAAGCAAAAGGAGGAATTTCCAAGTTCCTCATCATCTCTAGATGTTGCCCAAATGCACAACCATACTCTTGAGTAACTCCGCCTGAAGCCTAGTTGATTCCTCTGCTTTCCCAGTCAGGTCATGCAGATTCTACCTTGTGTCTCCCTGCAATGTCTCTCCCACTTACTGTTTGCTTCCCATTTCTGCTACCCTGTAGCCTAGTTTTGGTGCTCGTTCCTTTTTGGGCTCTCGTAACGAGCTTTCACATGGAAGAGGCTGTCTCTCTTCCCATCAATCCATCCTACACCCTGTGGCCAGAATAACTTGGCTGAAACACAGATCTAATCTTACTCTTCCCTGAGAAATCCTTGTGTGGTCCGTAGCCTGTGGAATTAAGTTCAGACCTGGTAGCCTGGCTCCCCTTGGTCTGCCTTCAGCCTCCCTTTCTGGCCCTGTTGCTGACTCTGCCCTTTGTGAAGCCATGTTCCAGGCGGCAGACCCCACTCTGCTCTGTGCCTGTGGCTTGTATCTGAACTACCTCCTGTTGCATTTCTGCTTTTAGAAGTTCTGTCCAGATCATGTTTAAGGTTTAGCTCAGGGATTACCTTTTCTTGAAGAGATCTCTGACCAGCACTCCTAGTGAGTAACTGACCTCTCTCCCTTTGCTCACCACCATCCCTGGCGTTTGTCCTAATATAGGTCCTGTCACACCCAGTTAAAGACCATACGTCTGTCTCTTCCCCACCCCAATACACACACATTGCTACATCTCAACTGTAAACTTTTTGACATAAGGGTCTGTGACTCATTCATCTTTAAATTCCTTTCATCTTAACTCTCCAGACAGCATGGTATCTAGAATATAGTAGGCACTCAATAAATGTGTATGGACTAAATGAATGAATTCAGGGAAGAGAGAAGAAAAGATGAGGAAAAGAGAAGAAGACCCTAAAACAGTTTGTAATTAATTAGACAAAAATCCACATGGCTCATCTCTGTGTCTAAGGCACCCATTCAGAATTGGGGTGGGAATATGAAATTAACAACTCTATGAGAGAGCCTCAGGGCACAATGCCAACACGAAGGTCAAGGCTGCTGTTTTTTAACACTAGCTTTTGAGAGCCCACAAATGACCCCTCTTTTGTTTGAGCTGTTTCCTTTTATGCTCAGTGTTCTGGTTCTCTCATTCTAGCTCCCTTCTTTGCCTGTTTTCTGGGGGTGAGGTCATCAGATAGACATACTTGTTCTGGCTCACTTCTCTCTCTTAGGTCCCATCTTTGACCTGTGCCAGGGAAGAAGGCCTCTAGGAGAATGCTTAGGGCTGAGAAGCAATCCTCTGGCTTAATCATCAAGACCCACTGCCCAAGGCCTTGATAAAATACAGGAAGACAGGCCCTCCTTCATCTTTCCCCCTTTGGGCTAAAGGATACTGCTCCATCACTGAAATCTGCTCTGCTGCAGATTTTTGGGGGCAGTTAATGTTGTTCAGGTCTCCAAAGGACACTAATATTGAAACAAAAAGAAACAAAAGGGAGCGCCTGGGTGGTGAAGTTGGTTGAGTCCAATTCTTAGTTTTGGCTCAGGTGGTGATCTTAGGGTCCTGGGATCGGCCCCGAGTTGGGCTGTATGCCCAGCATGGAGTTTGTTTAAAAAGACTCTCTCTCCCTCTCCCTCTCCCCTCTACCTCCTCCGCATGCGCGCTCTCTCTCTCTCAAATAAATAAATAAATCTTAAAAACAAAAACAAAAACAAAAAAAAGAAACAAAAGCAAAAATCAGAGAAAGGGCTCATGAAAGAGAAGCAAGCTTACTTCATCTTTGGCTCTGTAACTCACAAAGAAATTATAGTTGAATTCTCAGTCAGTAAGGGCTCCCAGGGCCTCAATTACTCATAATTAACTTGATTAACTGCTTAGGATTGAGACAGAATTAGAGCAGGTGTACATTTGGGGGCTTTGTATCTGGCCAAAGATACAGTCCTGACAAAAACATCTGTCACGTCTTTCTGCCTCTCTCCTTCCTCCGGGGATGTCCCAGAAACTGAGTAGATTGTGGCACAGTTGTATCTTGTGTCCAGCAACTTTCTCTACGTTGTATAAATATTAGAGGATCTAGAAAATTATGCAGAAGATATAAATGAATAACAATCCTACCCAGAGATAACCATTCTTAGTCTTTTGTTGTTTCCATCTTTTAAGTGCATTTCCCATATTGGGACCATGCTGTAATACAATTTTATGTTCTGCTCCTTTTTCTGTGAATTGTCCTTAGAAATTGTCCTCTGCAGGGAAATTGTCATTAGAAAGTGGAGGCTGCCCACTGTTGGTGAAGTCTGGCCTCCGGCTGGGGCAGGCAGACACCACCTAATTCAGCACCCTACACCCCTGTCCTTAGCTTTGAAGCGTGAGACAGCAGGTTTTTGGGTTAAATCTGCTTCAAGTACATGGAATTTTCAGCACATTTTCCCAATCTTTTACTTATTATATACTTACCACTGTTCTTGGCAGTACAGCTTTTTAAAAATTTTGGCATCATGCACCCTGCATTTGCATTTCCTTTCTTTAAAGCATTTTCTTAATGAAACAATTTATTCCTCAATATGAAAGGACTTCCAGATTGAAAATGTTTCTAGTTTCCAGTATAGGGCACCTAGAATCTCTGATTTTTTTTTTCAGTTCCTTGCTTCAATTTTGATTTTTTTTAAAACTTATAATTCATCGAAGGTGGTTTTGAAGATATGGGAGATGGGGAAGGTAACAAACCTAAAAGGTAGCACAAGGGAAGGAAAGCTGAACAAAACTTAGATAAGAAACACGGTATCTATTTTAAAGTCACAGCTCATAGATTCTTCCTGGAAGTCAAGACTGGAGAGGAGAAGTAGAAATGTGATGTTATCTGTGTGCTTTAAAAAGACCTATGTTAAGCAGAATTCATGTACATGCATGCCTGTGTGCCTGCAATGAAATCATGTTTTAAAGAGGATTCAGCCGCATTATATTTATAACCATGGGGTTGCTACCAGCTACCAGCATGTCTCCTTGCGGTGGTTCACTTCTCTTCATGTCCTAATTCTGTTCTAAAGTGTTCGGCTTTGATGAAGCAGTCAGCTAGTCCACTCCCCCTGCATCCCTGTGACACAAAATTCTCGCTATGGCTTTCTTCGAGTCCTGCTCTGGTCCCATCCAGGCCTACGTTCTGACGTGTTTGTCTCTGGTTGCAGCACAGAGTTTGAAGTATTGGGGATTCAGACCCTGCCAGGGCTGTGAAAAGCTCATCTCTCCTGGAGGATCTGTCCTATCTGGCCAGAAGAAATGGATAACTGGAGCATCACCAGATCTGAATCTGAGGCTCATTTGCAAGCAGCCACTCAATAGCTCCCCAGGGAAACAATAAAAGTAATTATGTAGTACCTCTTAAACCCTAGAGTGCTTCAGAAGTGCTGGAGGAAGGCAGTTAAGATGCAGATTTTCAGGCCCCACCCAGAGTTCCTGATCTTGGTTTTTACAAGAGCCAGGGAATCTGCATTTTAAGCAAACACTTTAATGTGATTCTGAGGCTGAAAGTTCAAAAACCACACTTGGAGGAACACCAGGATTCTGATGTCCTCCCCCTCTACCATCAACAATACAGTAAAATAATACCATTGTTCTGCCTTTTTTCTACTGCCATCCCCTAGGCTGCGTGTTTTGAATCCTTAGGTGTACCTTCAAAGTTTCTCTTAACCTTCCATCAGCTTGGTAATAACGGTGCATTTGGGAGGGGCACACACTGTGATTTAATCCGGTTTGGCACCTCCTTAGAGATGGCTGGGAGCCCCAGCCATCGAGGAAGATGCAGGCTAGACCAATTGTTCCTCTCCAGCTGGAAGGTAGACATGCAGAGTGATACACAGAAAACAAATTCCCAGGTTGGTGGACAAGGCCCCGGTGTTCTATGACTCACTCTAGCACAAGCTCCTCCCCCAGTCTCCTGCAACCCTGTTGACATGCACACAGGTGCATACTTAGAGCACACATTCGAGGCTCACTTCTTCGGTGGGCACTCACTTTCCACTTCCAGTGCCCATGCATGTAGGTTCTCTTTGCTCAGTCCATCTCCCGTTTCCAATTTCTCAACTCTTAAAAGTTGTCCAAGTTTTGCATAAAAACTATTGTTCTATATGCTTAGACCCTAAACATGGCCCATACTTTTGGGCATTGTGTGCACCTGCCCATGCACACACAGTCACACACATGCACACAATAAATGGCAGAGCATAATACAAATACATCTTCATACCAACTTTCCGGTCTAGGCGTCCCTTTTATGGCGTAAAGGGCATATGCGTTGGAGTCAAAAGACCTCAGTTCAAATCCTATCTCTGCCATTTACTAGCTACCTAATCTTAGAGAAGTTAATTACATTCTTTGGGCCTGAGCTTCCGCATTAAGGTTAAATGAGAAAGCTTGTAAAACACCTAGGACTGTGCTGAGAACCTAATAGGGAATGTTAGGTACCTCCTTTACTCTTATTTTCTATTTTTCTTTTCTTTTCTTTTTTCTTTATGAAAGGAAATAGTCCTCCAAATCTCTCTCACATAGCATATTAGTGAGGGTTCTTAACTGCAAGTGTCAGAAATCATCTCTGGCCAAAATACACAGAGAGGGAATTTATGAAAGGATATTGGGTGGCTCACAGAAATGCCAGGAAGGCTGAAGAGCCAGGTGCAGAAAAATGGGCTGGAACCCAGAGAGATCTGCACATGCAAGACCACAGCCAAAATCGCACCTCAGAGCAAGTTGGTGGCTTGACCTCTGTCATAGCTGCTTCTTTTTTTTTTTTTTTTTTTAAGATTTTATTTATTTATTTGACAGAGAGAGACACAGTGAGAGAGGGAATACAAGCAGGGGGAATGGGAGAGGGAGAAGCAGGCTTCCCGCGGAGCAGGGAGTCCGATGCGGGGCTCGATCCCAGGACCCTGGGATCATGACCTGAGCCAAAGGCAGACACTTAACGACTGAGCCACCCAGGCGCCCCTGTCATAGCTGCTTCTGAACACTGGGTGCTCCCGCCCCCTTGGGGCCGAAACCTGATTCTCTGCTGTCTCTGCTTCTTTTTTTATTGTTACGTTAATCACCATACATTACATCATTAGTTTTTGATGTAGTGTTCCAGGATTCATTGTTTGTGCATAACACCCAGTGCTCCATGTAGAACGTGCGCTCTTTAATACCCATCACCAGGCTAACCTATCCTCCCACCCCCCTCCCCTTTAGAACCCTCAGTTTGTTTTTCAGAGTCCATCGTCTCTCATGGTTCGTCTCTGCCTCCGATTTCCCCCCTTCATTCTTCCCCTCCTGCTATCTTCTTCTTTTTTTTTTAACATATATTCATTATTTGTTTCAGAGGTACAGATCTGTGATTCAACAGTCTTGCACAATTCACAGCGCTCACCATTGCACATACCCTCCCCAATGTCTATCACCCAGCCACCCCATGCCTGCCCGCCCCCCCCACTCCAGCAACCCTCAGTTTGTTTCCTGAGATTAAGAATTCCCGCTTCTTTTATCACTTGCTCCAGATTCAAAAAGCTCTGAATGAGAGGGTCCCTGGCCATGCCTGTGGCCTGGGCCAGTACCCCAGCTGGGGTGGGTGGGGAGGTGCTTTAGACTTCCACGGTTGGATTTCTAAAAAATAATGATGTAGGCAGGCTGAGTCTGAGGTCCCACAGGACCAGCTAAGAGGGCTCCTTGGCTTTGTGCAAGATAGGATAGAAATCAAACGTGAGAGGAAGTGAGAACAGAAGGTACTGAAGACAGAGAGACTAGATACTGACAGAGCATCTGAGGGACTCAGAGAGGAACAGGAGATTGAGTCTTGTCTTTGCTTGGGGTCTGAGTATTTTATTGAGGATTGTGGTCTGGTGTACATGTCCTCCCATATACCCAGGAACCAGTCAAAACAAGGATGAGTGCTTAGGTGTCCTCCATAAGTTACTTATGCCCTAGAGCATAAGTCTTGGCATCGAGATGTCTGGAGTTAGTGATCTACATGACGACCTCACCCAGTCACTCCTTAGATGTAATCTGTTGTGCTGGAAGACTCCAAAGAAATCATTAACTCCTTGACCTGTACAAGGAGGACAGACATTATCTGTAGTATAAGACATGGGTGAGGTGGGGATGCGGGTCCTAGCAAGAATAGAGGCAGGAAGAGGAGTGAAAATGCAGTCCTTCATGGGTCCTTTTAGTTTCCCTGTCTCAATAAGAAGGGAATTCAGATGTCAAGCAGTCATAAAAGATCAGTGTCCAGAGTCCTTTCTCACCATTTCTAATGTTCACATCTCATCTCTTTCACATATAAATTCATTCTAAAGTCTGTGGTCTTTCTCTCCAGGAACTCTCCTCTAGCCTAGAACTACTCTGTTTCTGAGGCAATTTTACACCTTCCTGCCTTGTCTCCTTTCTTTTCTCTGTCCAGAATTCCCTATCTTGCCCCCTTTCCACCACCAATCCCTGAACAGTTCAAATCTTCCCCATTCTGCAAATGCTAATGAAGATGTTACCATTTCTTTCTTGTGGTGCTGACCCCCCTCCCTAAATTGCTCCTTCCATTGTGTTCTGAGGGCACTTTCACTATGTCTCCATTATCACCTTTGCTCCATTTTACTACCAAAATGTGTTCAATGGCCTAACCTTCCTCCCTCTCCTGGACCCAAGATGAAGCTCTTTAAGGGCAGGAAGTCTGCTTTATTTAAATTGTAGCCTTGGTTCTTAGTACCTAGTAGATGCTTAATACATACTTGTTAAGCAAAGCATAAGTTTCTTCTCACTTGCCTCTCAACATATACACTCAGACTCCTTTCCTATACATGTGACAGATCAGTTTAAAAAATGGAAATAATCCATGTGAATGCACCCTGCAAACCGAAAAGTGTTGGACAAATACATTTGATCTTAGCCAAAAGGCTGATTCACGATTAAGAGTTGGACGCATGTAAATGATATAAGTGTTTATTTCATTCTAGTTTTACATATTTTCTGTTAAAGAGCTATATGCCCTTATTACGCCTCACAGTGTTTTCACAGGAGAAGGTTACAGTGCGGGTCTCCCTCCTACCTTTCCCGATTCTGCAGAGCCTCTTGTGTCCTTGCATTGCCAAGAAGAGAAGCAGACTGGTGTGGGGGGGGAGGGGGGCACAGCAGAAACAAACACCTTTGCCCAGAGGACCTGCTAGGCGACGTCCCGTGACAAGTTATGCCAAGTCCGCATAGGTACCCCCCCCCCCTTGCGTCTGTCCCTCTCCCGGTTCAGGTTGGCCACAGCCACCTGCGTCCACCGACTCCCCCTCCCAGGGCCCCCCCACCCCGTTGCTTCCCGGACGCCCGCCTCCCTGGGAGGAGCAGAGCCGACGGCCCCCGGCTCTTCGCAGCCCGCTCGGCCGCCTCCCCCGCAACCCTCTCCCCCCGTGTACTTTGTTACTAGGCGCGACCTCGGGGCCGGCACGTGACCCAGAAACTTCGGAAGCCCCGGGCGGTGGGCTGGAGGCGGAGGCGGCGGCCGAGCTCCCCCGCGCGGCGGGCTCTGCGGCCGGGAGGCGCTCGGCTCGCGCCGCGCTCGCTGCCTGGGCGTGCGGGAGCGCCGCCGGGAGCCGCGCGGAGCCGGGGAGCCCGCGGCAGCGCGCGTTCGGCAGGCGGCGCGGCGGGCCCGGCGGGCGGCGGCGCCCAGGGACGCCGGGGGCCCGCTCGCGCGCGCGGCCGCCACCCCGCCGCTGCCGCTGCCGCTGCCGCCTGGTTACCCCGAGCCGGACGCTGCCGCCGGTCCCCACTCGGCCCACTCCTTCATCTGAATGGGAAGTTGGGGAACATGGACGGGGTCGTGCTGGCGCGGATCGCTCTCTTCTGGCTAACAGGTAGGAGTCATTTTCTACCCACGCGAATAACTTTATGTATATCCCCTCGGTGTATATGTATATCCCACCCCACCCCCACCCCCATTTCCCCCTGGCTGGGCTTAAAGCTGCTTAGCAGGTCGGCCGTACGTGGGGGAAGGGGCTCTGTGTGTGCGTGCGTGTGTGTGTGTGTGTGTGTGTGTGATGGAGGAGGCGGGGGAGAATCCCATTACAAGTGAGACGGATCGAGATGCAGGTGTTTGACTCCTTGGGCTATTATTTGGGCATTTCCTCACCCACACAACGGTTCTTCTGGGTCTTACCCTGAGTTTGTGATGCTGTGGGCCCTGGGAAGAGCCTGGTTAGGAAAAAAAAAAAAAAGAAAGAAAGAAAGAAAGCAAGCTCGGAGGAGACATTAATTAAGAGAACTGGTTTCTGGAGGTGAGGGGTGGAGGAGTGTCTCCCTAATTCCTTCCCTAGAGAAGCCAGGAGACCCAGCCGCATTCTCTCTGTGGCTCCGGGGTGCAGTGGGGCGCGGGATGAGGAAGGAGATGGGGACCGGAGTCTTGATTGGTTGTGGAGTTTAGGGCCCTGCTCTCTCTCGCTTGGTACCATTTGAGGAGTGGTCCCATAGCGGAGAAGAACTTCCTCCCGAAATAAACAGCCTCCCCTCCCCCAATAAAGATAAATTGCAGAGATATTCAGAAGGTAGAGCTTCTCCTCAGCATTAAAGTCACTTCCGCTAGCTGGATACTCCGTGTTTCCCCCTCCCTTTAGTGGTGAACTTTCTCCCCACCCGCCTGCGGTCTGAAAAGTCTCTCGTTGCCTCAACCGAGGGTCCTGCGAGGTTGAGGGGCCAGTGGCCAGGCAGGGTAGCTAGCCCTGGGGGACTCACAAAGTAGCCCAGCTTGGGTGCTGGTGAGGATGGGTAGGAAGGTTCGGTAGCTTGGAAGGGGCTGAGACAAAGATTCCCAGCAGGGTGCAGACGGAGTGATGGAGGAAAGGAACAAGGGATCAGAAAGGTTTTGAGGACAGGGTGAGGGCAGTGCAGGGCAGGAGAGGAAATAGAAAATAGCACCTCCAAAAATGAAGTTCTGTCCCCTCTGGGGGCACCAATCAGAAGATTTGGAAAAAATCAAGTCAGTAGGAAGTTTAAAATATTTAAGGCAGTTATTGAAATAGGGTAAATGTATATAAGAAGAAAAGCAAAAACTCTATTTCCCTTAGCTTCGGAATAAGATTATTGATTGCCTCAGTTTTGTTTTGTTTTTTCCTCTTCCAAATGAAGGACCCCTAACCCTGGTTCTGCTCCATGCTGGCTTTAGGTTTGGGGGATGGGGGTGGGCAGGGCTTGTCTGCAGAGTTAGCCTCTTCTCTTGGCTGCTCTGAGTTCATCCCTCCCACATTATTCAAATATGAATCATCTCTAATTTCAGGGTTTGGCTGATCCATGTGTCCCCACTCCCCTGGCCTCCCAGTGCCTTCCACTTTCACCCTCACTGATTCTGAATGTCCTTGATTTGCCTCTACTTCTATGTTACCATACTAGAAGGGAACTTAGGCCTGAAGCCTGGATCACCACCTCCCTGAGGTCAACTAGGCATCCTGGGGCAGGAGGGCTCTGAGTCCGAGATGCTCTTCCAGACACCCCAGGGTGTGCCCAAGAAAAGCACTTGAGGGATTTGCAGGGAGTGGGAGCCGAAGGGGTTCATATGGCCCTGCTAGATGGCTAACAGCTTTTTATGAGCTGGAATCACATCATTGGAAGGGGCCACAGGCCATCTAGGCCAGCCCTCTCAGTTTATAGAAATGGAGGCCCAGAGAAGTGATAGGCACACAGCAAATGTGAGATGGAGCAGGGACTCGAACCCAGTTCTCTGAACCCCAGGCCAGTCCCATTTGCACTCTTCTGAGCTGCCTCTCTGGGGTTTTTTCATTGCAGGGGGTTCTGTTTTGTGTTTATTTTGGGGGGAGTTGCTGCTTTGTCCGTGTCTTCTTTGCTCCGTACCTGGAGAGGTGGCCCCCAGCCTGGTGGCAGGCAACAGGTCAGTTATCAGGGCCAGCTCAGCTGTCTGATGGCTGGGCTTCTGTGCTCTGCACGTGGGGCTGGCTCTCAAGATCCCATCGAGCACGGCGGGCATCCCCTGCTCCCAGCTTCGGCTTCCCCCCTCATCCCCTCAGGCTGTCAGGTGTGCAGCTGGACAAGCCGCCTCTCAGGCTCTGGACAAGCCGCCTCTCAGGCTCAGCAGAGTAGAGTAGCTAACAATGGCGGCTGGGGGGTGGGGGTGGGTGAGGAGCAGTCAAGGATGAGATGGATTCAGACTCATCGTTCACAGAAAAGCCATGAGAGGAAAGGTAAGAAATTTCCGTCCGGCCCAATCAATGAATTCTCTCTTGAGGGGGTTGTACAAAGGGAGGGAGAAAGGGAAGGACAGATTAAAAATGAGTCAGAGAGCTGGGGGGGGGGGGTAGGGACGGGACACATTCATTCTCCTTCTCCCTCTCTTTCTCCTCCCCCACTTTCTCTTCCTGTCCTCCCTTCGCCCTCCCCTGTTTGTCTCTTTTAATGCAGGCTGAGCAATTTCTAATCAGCCCTTTAGTTATTTTCCCCTCGGTCTCAGGCAGCTCCTTCCTTGTCTTTCATTGCTAAAGTCTGCCTCATGATTTCTTATTGTCATTGTGATGCTGCTTCCTGTAATAAATTGTTGTTGTTTTGAACCAACACAATGCTTCTCAGCTGCTGTTTGAGCAACAGGTGCCATCCGGCAGTAGGACCTGAAGGAGGGTTCACTCGGTCTTTGTTCCTGAATTCGGATGGCGTCTCCTCCTTTCCTGGCGGGAGAGGCTGTGAGAAACCCTGGCGCTGGGTCCCCTTGGCGAACACACTCACAGGCGGGAGCAGGCGATGCGTTTTCCTGGAGACTCCTGGGTCTCGCTGTGATGAAGATTGCTTGCTCTATTAGCATTTCTTTTGGTAGCCTTTGGGTTTTATTCATTCATCTATTCATCCACTCTGCAGGCACATATTAAATTCCTGGGCTTGCTAAGCGTTAGGATAGGTGCCGAGGATAAAGAGAGAGAAAAGACACAGTCCTTCCCCTCCAAGAGTTGTCAGTCGAGTCAGTGACTCAAGTGAGTTTTCTGGTGATTTTGATTTGGGAGCAGAAGGTCTTCCGATGAGAGCTGTGAGCCACACAGGGGCCAGGAGAGCATGGAGGGGGCACCTCCAAGCCAAGCCTGAAGTGGAGATTGGAGCCATCTTGAAGGGAACTCCTAGGAGAGGTGGTGGCTGAGGGAAGACAGGTGTTCACGCCTCGTCAGTGGCTGAGTTACCACCACGTCCAGGCATGGTGCTGGGGTTAATAAGATGAGTAAGACACAGCCCTGCCTTCCAGCACTCTCAGGCTGGTGGCAGGACACAGTGATGGAGTAGCCTGTGCCGAGGCAATAAGGGAGATCTGCACCAAGTGCTGTGGGCTGCTTCACGGTGGCTCCTAACCCAGCCTGCGGCGGGGGGAAGGAGGTATCCAGGGGTGTTTGTTACCTGTTCTGGTTTGCATTCCGGTAGATGTATGGTGACTGTGTGCCGAGAGGCTCGGATGCGGAGAGTTAAAGCGTTAATATTAGCCCTGGAGAAGGAAGAGTCGCTTTCAGAGACTGCTGACACCTCAACTTCTACTGTCCCCTTCCCTGTCCTGCATACCTTTCAATTTCTCTCCCTCTTCTGTTCTTCTTTCCCCTGCAGAAGAGACCTTGCTCTTACCAGAGCATCTTCTTTCAGCACTCTATCACAGCCCTCTCCACTCCCCTCCTTCTCTCAGCCAGATGCTTCTCTCTGGACCAGAGGAGGGGACTTGTCTCAGTATCCCTCTTTAGATTTTAGACTCACATGATTCTGCTGGTTGGCTAGTTTCTACAGACTTGGAATTATTACTAGTAGCAGTCTTAGTGCAATCCTATGCTTGTAGTCTTAGTGCAAGTACTTAGGGCTCAGTACAGTGTTCATAGTGTCAGTACCAGGACTTGGTTGGTGGAAGGAACCCTGACCTGGGAGTTAAGGATTGGTTTCTAGTCCTACTTGCTCCATAGACTGACTATGTAACCATGGGATCTGGGTCTCATAATCTGTTGAATGAGATGACTTCTGAAGTCACTTTCAGTTCTAAGATTCTATGGTTTAGAATCTTGTCTCCATTTAATTTTGATGAGTTGGAAGTCACAACTAAAGAGTGACAGGTCCAGTCTTCCTTTTGTAATTCACCCAGTGAAAAGCCCTTTTTTTCAGCCTTTCCCTGATCATTAATGATTGGAATGAAAGACACCAGCTGGGGAGGGAGAGCTGTTGTTAGGATTTTCAGAGGAACAGATGGAATAGCACTCAGGGCTTGGTGGATAGGAGAGGGTCCACTCTGAACGATGAAATGTGGTCATATTGGGGACTGGTAAAGGATGGCAAGCACTTTGGACCAGGTGGGATGAATCCCACTATAGCCAGCATGGCCCCAGGATGTCCCTTCTAGTCTCAATTCACCTTTTCACGCCTTCCAACATTTTAGCTTTTATGCCTTCTTTTTCCGCAATCAAGAATATAAAAAAAGGTATGATGTGGTTGTTCTTGCTTATTTATATGCTATAATGCTTTTCTGTATGTTAAAGGACTTTCATCTACATTATGCCTTTTGATCGTTCTAAGCAAGAATGGCTGATACTACCTCCTTCTACGTAAGAAGACAAAGGCTCAGAGAATACATAACTTGTCCAAGTCCATGGTATCTTATCGATTAAAAGAATAAGAAACAGTATCGCTGACTTAACATGACTTGGTTGTGTCAAGGGCCAGGATCCAAGGGAAATCTTCTTTTCTGCTCACGGTGGGTCAAAGTAGAACTCTTGATTTAAGTGAACATACCTGGTGTCTGTTACGGGGCACTGGGTAGTGAGGCTCAGAATTCATAGAACTCAGGGAAATATTGCAGGGAAAAGTGAGAAAAAAATAGCATTTAGATTTTCCAATTAAATTCTAAGATCTAAAGGAAAGGCGTGAATGAGAAGTGAGGCGCAGGAGAGCAGAGGATGTGACCCAGTGGCGGCAGACACTGCTGGCGTCTCAGAGCCCATCTGGGACGAGGGGCTGGTGCTGTGCACCCAGGAACCACACAGGATGTAGCTGTGGCATATGTAGGCTTAACATTTTGGTCTTCGAGATAGCTTTTGGCTCTCTGAAAGTGAAAGAAGGCATTTTGGATGACTCGTGTTCTTTATGGGCCAAGAAACAAAGAAGAACCCAGAAGAACGTGCTGCTTCCCGTGTTCTCCTGCAGTGTCCACCGTCCTGCAGGAAGTGGTGCTCTGCATTAGGAGGAGTAGAACCCTCCATTCGGCTGGGATCCTGCATCATCACTCCTCCCGTGCCCTTGGCTCATCGAGAGGCAGACTCAGAGGCAGTGCAGGGAGAGGGATGAGATTCAAACTGACCTGGATTTGAATACTGGCTTAATATTTTACCTTATTTTCTTTGGCTTTAAAAATGGGAAATTAATGTACCTTACAGGGTTGTTGTGATAATTAAAGTGGAATTATGTAAAACTCCTAGCACAATGTTTGGTACACAGTAGGCCCTCAGTACTAACTGTGAGCCCCAAATAGGTATATTAGTCAGCATTTTGATACAGCAATGAGCAACCTCCAAATCTCAACATTTAGTTCTTGCTCATATTACAGGGGAGCTGAAGTCAGCTGCGAGTCAGCTGTGAATTGGCTAGAATTGGTAGACTTGGCTCAGTTCCAAATGTTTTCTTTTCTTTTTTTTTTTTTTTTAAAGATTTTATTTATTTTATTGAGAGAGAGAGAGCACAAGAGGGGGGAAGCGGGAGAGGGAGAAGCAGACTCCCTGCCGAGCAGGGAGCCCGATGCAGGACTCGATCCCGGGACTCCAGGATCATGACCTGAGCCGAAGGCAGTTGCTTAACCAACTGAGCCACCCAGGCGCCCCCAAATGTTTTCTTATTCTGAGACCCAGGACGAAGGATCAGCCACTGTCTGGGCATGCTTTTGTTGTGGCAGAGGGCTCAAGAGGGCAGCGGGAGGGCCTAGAGTGACCAGAGCCAAAGCATGCACATGCCTTTTAAGCTTCTGCTTGGACATGTCTTATGGCATGCATGTCATGCAGAAAAGCCCAGGGTTTTTGGAGTGTTAAGTGCACTCTGCCTATAGGGAACAAGGCAAGAGTCCGGAGGGAAAACTAATTGGGAACAACCAATATGATCTATTAACTAGGTTAAATCATTCAACAACTGTGTCGAGTACTTACTATGTAGCAGAGTCTTTAAAAGGCTGCAGGGGAGAGTTTGTTGTTGATGACAGAGACAGACAGCTAAATAGGAAATTCTCAGACAAATGCGATGTCCTTCTCTGGGGTGCCGTGACTGCAGTAAGAGCAAGAAGAAACTTCTAGAGGAAGTGATAGCTGAGCAAGTTTGGAGGGATACGTAGAAATTGCTAGGGGGAAAGTGGGATGGAAGAAGGGGAATTTACAGAGGGAACAGCATGTGCAAAAGCCAAGAATCAGGGAGGATGTGATTTCTGAAAATTACAAATATTTTAGTATGGTTGGGGAATGAAAGAGAGTGGCCCTCTGTGAAAGGGGGCCAGTTGTCCCTTGTGCTCCTGAAGTGGCTGGAAGGAGTCTTTAAAAGGATCAGAGCAAAGGTGTGCCATGATCAGATGTGCATTTTGGAAATCTCATTTGGACCACAGTGTGGAGAGTGGGTTAGAAGTGGGCAAACTTGCAGCAGAGACTATCCGGGAGACTCCTGTGGAAAGAGAGACAAGGCATAGTGAGAGCCCAAAGTCACAGGGTGCAGTGGGGATGGGAGAGGTGGGCTGAGTGGCTGGAGATGGAGGAGTAGTGGTAGCATGGTTGGATGTGCAGGTTGAAGGGGCAGGAGTGTCAAACATACCTTCAGGTTTGTGGCTTGGGATTGCTGGGGGTGGCATTTATGGGCATGAACTAATACAGGAGGAGAAACATGTAAGGGAGGGAGATAAAGGTTTAATATTTTGCATTTTACTAAAGTACAGTCTAAGGTGCTGTAACAAAGAGAATCTAAAATACAGTAAGTCACACAAAATAATTTCTTTCTCTCTCCTCTAACAGTCCAGACCTCCTGGTGGTGAGTCTACCATTCCCAACATGCGGCTGCCAAGACTGCTCCCATGAGAGCCATTCTCAGCCTGTTGGAGCAAGGAAAGCAGAGGGCCAGGGCATGCAGCTTGTGATGCACCTTTAGGAAGGTGGCCTAGAAGTTGTACATGTCACTTCTCATGTACCTTCATCCTGAATATATGGTCACAACTAGCTACAGAGAGGCTAGGAAACGTAGTACTTAGTTGGGTTGGCTGGCTATATTAAGACCTGGGAAGTTCCTTTCCTAATGGAAGGGGACAGTTAGTGTCTCCTTCTATAGAGTGACACGTTGGAGGTGCCTGTGTAACATCCACACGGAGAATGACGTTATGTATTTGGGTCTGGAGCTCAGGTGAGAGATCTAAGCTGGAAACACAGATAACAAGGTGGTAGAGGTTGATCAGAACTTTCTTAAGGGAGTTTCCTCTGTCCAAAGAGCTGGTCCATCCCAGAAAGCTGACCCACCCAATGAACCAGGACAGTTTCCAAAGTACATCTGCCTTGCAGGATAGGGACTAACCTCTTTTAGTGCAGCTTTGGTCCCATTGGAACAGTAGGTAGGCCAGCTAGACATTACTCATGAGCTCATTTCAGATCTCTGGAAGACACGGCAAATGAGACAGAAAAGAGATATGCTTCTGGCTTTTATCTGCACAGTGGCAGCTGAGAATGGGAAAGCATGGCTCAGTTGGACACACAGGACATATGCTTAATGAATGGCAAGCTCAGTGTGCAAGAGTACCAGAGTTATGGGTAGCAAATAATAATTAGGCCATGAGCAAAGCCTACTTGGGCAAGGGCAGCACTGGTGTTTACCATAGCTATTGGTGCCTTTGGGGACTATTGGGGAGAAAATATACAAGAATGCTGTCATATTTTTAAAAAATCTCCAAATGGTACATCTTGTCACCCTAACCGTAAAATGGATCGAGCAATCAGGTGTCATGATAGCAGACAAGAGAAGCTTATCCTGGCCAATTTAGGTAGGAAAGGAACTTGCTGGAAGGCAGCTGATTAACTTAGAGAGCCAGTGGGAAAGCTGGATAATCAGGCTTAGGTATTAGGCAAATACCAAGGGAATGTCTACGATTCTTTGTAAAGTCTTTTTATTTTATTTTTTAACCCAGGTATATCAGGAAGACGAATGATTCCTATTTTTTTAGGGGGGGAAAAAGATCCAATCTGCATTCTCTTTACCTTTAAACCTTGAGCCTGCAGGGCAACATTTCTCCAAATACTTTGCTCCCATCCTGACAATGCTACTGGGGGATGGACAGGCTTTATTTCCTCATGTAGACTATGGACCAAACCCAGAGGAGATGTGTGGATACTTCATATTCATCTCCTACATTTAGAAAACCTGCCCATCAGTTGTCCCTAAGCAGTGCCTTAAGAAACTGAGACAATATGTTAAAAGTGTGAAGACAAAAGATAAATTTCTTAGAGATCATCTAACTTGAAGGCAGGAAGAGGAAGATTTGTATTGTCATCCTGAATGAAGAGAAACCTTAGGAATCTGAAGGCCAAGATATGCTGGGAAACATGCATTCTGAGGTCAAAATCCCACTTCTGGGACTTCAAGACTTAAAAGATGGATGAGATGTATACAAAATTTTAAAGATGCCTATCTTTACAACGATGATTTTCCATGACCTTCAACAGTAATCTTTGTTTCTATAAAATGGGGCTGTGCAGGGTGCCTAGGTGGCTTAGTCAGTTAAACATCTGCCTTTCGGCTCAGGTCATGATCTCAGGGTCCTGGGATCGAGTCCCACGTCCATCTCCCTGCTCAGCGGGGAGCCTGCTTCTCCCTCTGTCCTTGCCCCTCCTCCTTGCTCGTGTGTGCTCTCTCTCAAATAAATAAATAAAATATTTAAAATAAAATAAAATAAAATGGGGCTGTGCTTATAGGTCTCCCTCTCAAAGATGCTGGCAGGCAGGAATAGGGGAGTGGGGAAAAGGAACTTGCTTTGGGAAAAAAATGAAAATGCTAAAATAAGAACAGCTTTGCTTTAGATACTGCTTTTGTTATTCTTGCAAGAACACAGTTCCTTGTGTATAGAATCCTTTTCTTTTACATGAGAATTGGGGCAGGACCTTATTTTGCCGCATGAAGGGAGGCATTGTCTGCACTTGGAGCTGATCTTCCTTGGCCTAGTGACTAGCTGAGTTGGGGGCTACTCTCTGAGCTGTCACTCACACTCTACTTTTAGGCAGCTTTTCTAGTTATTCATCAGAATCCATTCTCTGCACTGGGAATAACCTGCTAAGAAAGGTCATTCAGACTCACTCCTTCATTTATTCTTTCATTCTTTGATTCATTCCACATTGTGTGAGCTTCACCCATATTCTGTGGCTTTGCTCTGCACTGGGGATCAGAGTCAACCAAATCCTGGTCCCTGCCCTCAGGGACCTTAGAGTTAGAAATTAAGGGCACCTGGGTGGCTCAGTTGATTAAGCAACTGCCTTCGGCTCAGGTCATGATCCTGGAGTCCCAGGATCGAGTCCCACATCAGGCTCCCTGCTCAGCTGGGGGGTCTGCTTCTCCCTCTGACCCTCTTCCCTCTCGTGCTCTCTGTCTCTCATTGTCTCTCAAATAAATAAATAAAATCTTTAAAAAAAAAAAAAAGAAATTAAGTTTATATTGAATTTCTCAAGATCCGGGACTGGTCTTTCAATTGATTTTTCCCAGAACTTAACATAGTGTTTTAAAATATGTTTTTGATTGAATTTGAATTAGATAGTCAAGGGCAGTTTCTCTGTTCATCAAGGGCACAGTAAAAACTACAGCAATGGTCTGGGAGTCTGAGACTGAGGATTCCCTCGTCTGCAAATGCACAAGAGAACATAATCTCCGGTCTTCACACATGACCTGCAGTATGCTGTCTGGTGCAGCTTTCGGTCAGGAATCCTAATTTCTATGGGTGCCGTCTATGCAGGATGATCCCTTACCTTGCTGCACTTCTTTTTCTGTCTTTTGCTCTCTTCCCTAACCGTTTCTCTCCGGTGTTCTACAATACTTGCTTTCGTTTGTAGGATGAAACGCAGATTCTTTCCTCACCTCTGTAAATCTCTTTATAAGAGCACTGACGCAGAAGTCCCTTACAGTGTCACCAGTGCCTGGACTCAGAGCCCCAGCCTTGCAGGACCCACACTCAGTGCTTCTCTCTCTCTGGCTGCCAGGGCCTCCTTCAGTTACATGCTCTTGTGTTTCTCCAGGTGAAAGGAATAACAGATTGATAGTTAAAGAATGAAAATGATTTTCATATGTCTGGGGTGTGCTTGGGGGCCAAATCACAGGGAAGACCTTATATGCCATGTCTAGGCATTCGGGTCTTATCTTGGAAATCAGTGGAGGCCTTAAAGCACGGGATGGACATGATTAGATATGTTAAAAAAAATTCTAGATAAAAAGTGTGGAGAATGTATTGGGCTGGAAGTACCGAGGCCACTTAGGAGGCTATTGTAAGACTGAGGAGGTAATGAAGGCCTATGTAAAGTTATGGTTAAGAGCTTTGCAGCCAGTCAGCCTGGGTTCATGCCTGAACATACACTCTCTGAGATTCAGGTTCTTCATCTATAAAATGAGTATGATAATAGTACCTACTTTATAGAATTTTTTAAAAAAATTCATTAAGATTCATTAAGATTCATGAATAATGCTTAACGCAATTTCTGACACATAGCAAGCATTTCATGATTAATATCTAGTAGAAGGAATAGGAACCTAATTTAAGGAGGTGGCAATGGAAATAAGGAAGGGTCAAATTTGGGAGATGTTGAGATTTAGTGACCAACCAAATGTATTCGGGGACAGAGAGGAAATCATCAAAGCTATGATTTCTATCTGAGGTGATAGGATGGGGATATACTGGCAAAGGAGCTAGAGGGGGGCGGGAAGGATTGCTTTATAAGCAAGGAGCAGGGGAAAAGAGATTATGCCTGGGGTTAGACATGTTGAATTTGAAGTATTTGTTGAAACATGCAGATGAGGCTTCAGAGAGTTGAGGGTCTGAGACATAATGATAGTTGGAACTACGGGAAGGAATAAGATTTCTTAGATCAAATGCACACATGAACACCACAAAGAGGCTGAATATTTTTGTTTACCGGGCATACAAAAATATTCTTTTTAGCCTATATACACCCCAGCATAAGAAGTACTAGGTTTTGGCGTCTGACAAGTGGTGAAATAGAAAAAACTCTGTAGGAAGTAGAATCAATGCTCAGGACCCTAACCTCACCCCAGGGCAGATCTCTTGGAAACGGGAACCAGAGGGAGGGTGTTCCCAGGCCAGATCTCAGTGTGCATGTGGGCTTGTCCATCTTAGTTTTCACCCGAATTATGCACGATCTCTGAGGGGCCTGACCTGGAGGTAGGAATGGAGGTTCCATGAGAGGTGTTTTTTGAAGTGGGGTGGTTAGCCACATCAGTTTCAGATTTGGTTCAGTCATGTGTAAGGGATATAGAAAACAATACCAAATCCCCTGGAGAAGGGGCTGGTATCATGGCCCAGGCAAGCAGGCTGGAGCTCAGTCCCAGTTGGGCAAATGGTTTGCGAATCAGGAGGACACAGTCCAAGATAAACACAGGTTAAGGGAAAGAGATGCTGCTTAGTGGGTTTAAGGAATCCAAGCCCTCACCTGGAATTCAGGGTTAGGGCCAGAAGAGCAATTCTAGATCCCACCCTTCAGTGGGAATGGGGTTCCTAATAGGCATGGTCAGGGCAGGCTCAAGAATTGGGTGGCATTCATCCTACAGTGTGAAGTTTATAGAGCTAAAGCAGAGACTGGAATTTTCAACTTTCTCTCTAACTCTTCATTCTTATTTTCCTTAAAGGTCCAATAAACTGGCCTTTCCTTGAAATTTTCAGTCCTGTCCTCTCCAGTTGTCTAACTCCATCCGTAGCTTAGAGTCCCAGGGTTCCCATTATACCTGCACATATGTACACATGGTTACCCTCCATTTTCTGATTTCCGGGAGGTGCATAAGGCTTTGTGCCGTGATGGGCACACCCAGGCACTGCCACTATTGAACTTATAATTACCTATCCTAGCATTCCTGTGCAATTTTGCCCATTCTGCACTATACACATTCAGCATCTCCCATCTTGATATCTGTGCTCACCTAGCTCTAGGTTCATAGCTTCACAGAAGTCAACAGACTGTTCTTGACAGTAGCAGCAACAGCTATATTTATTGAGTGTTTACCATGTACCATATTATCCTAAGTGCTTAGGTTAAAATTTCATTTAACCCTCAGTCAACTCTGTAAGGTAGTTACAATTATTATGTACCAGTGAGGAAATATTTACCAGTGAGGAAACTGAAATTCGTGAGTTGAGAAATTTGCCTTAAGTCATGCAGCTAGGAAGTGGTAAAGCTTGGATTCTAATTTAGGACTAACTCCAAAACCCATGCCGTTAACTATCACGTTATAAAAAGGCAGATGTTTCTGACACTGTATTCCTTATTCTTTGGAGCATGAATTTATATTGTATGTCATGGAATAAGCTGAGAACCAACTAATCTCTATTAATAATTAGGAGAGTCCAAGGGCGCCTGGGTGGCTCAGTCAATTAAGCGTCCAACTCTTGATTTCGGCTCAGGTCATTATCTCAGGGTTGTGAGATCCAGTCCCACGTCGGGTTCCATGCTGGGTGTGGAGCCTGCTTGAGATTCTCTCTTTCCCTCTCCCTCTGCCCCTCCCCACCCTTAAAAAAAATTAGGGGAATCCAATGGCTTGGTCAAGTTAGGTTAATCTCATTAACAGAGAACAGAGCTGGGAAAGGAGGTTATTCTTAGTAATCACCTAATGAACAAAACCCCACACTTAACTCTCTGTCAAAAAACAAACAAACAAACAAACAAAAACCCTGACGAAACAAAACAAACAGAAAACAACACTTTTATTTAGCAGCTGCCTCCTTCGCTGGTTGTATTTATCCTACAAAGGCTAGGAAATGTGATTTCCCAGGTATAGCCTAAATAGGTAGCAGAGAAGAAAGGTGGCGTGGTCAAGTACAAAGCGTTGTACTGGGAACAATGCCTGTGCTTGGTTATCCAGCCTCAACCACTGCTAACTGAAGTCCTTTCACTTCTGCCACTTTTTCGTTACCTTTCACTTCTGCCACTTTTTCGTTACCTAGAAAATTGGAGTGTGAATAAGGATTTGGGGAAGAATTACAAAGTTAAGAATTAATGCAATAGAGTTTAAGGAGAAACTGTGAAGAAATTTCTTTTCCCAGTCCAGCTCTGTGAGTTAGGGAGCAGTGGAATTAGCACATCAATATTTGGGGGGTGGTGGAAGGAAACAATGGAGCCTAGAAACTGAGGTTCTTCAGTGAGCTTCCAGAGAGGACTTATTTGCCCCTTGATGGGGCTGATCTACATATTCTGGCTGTAATCCAACCTATTGGTGGTGAATGTTTATGGAGATTCAGGAGCGTCAGTGTGGGAGGTGAGGGAAAAGGCAGGAAATGGGAGGGAGGATTAGTCAAGAGTACTAGGCATGGTCACAGTGCTCTGCTCTAGAATCTCCTCCCTGCAAGTTGTTTGTTAACAACCCTGTGAATAAGGATTATGAGGCTCATTTTGTAAGTGAGGGCTGCTTAAGAGACTTCAGTAAGGCCTCATTGCTAGTCGGTGGCCAGATGGGATTCAAAGCCCCATCTATGTGATTTCAATGCTGTTTTACTCTACCGTGCTATTTATGACACATATAACTGGTTTTCTCTACAAAATCCTAGAAATTCCCATAGTAATAGCCATTCATTTGTGCATGCATTCCGTCATTTATTCTATAGTGCTTGGTAGGTTCAAAACACTAAGATTTGGTGAATCTCAAATACTCGCACTTCCTCATTCCACAGAATGCAGAAACTGTTTTCTCCCCAGAAGAATTAGAACCTGGTTTCTCGTAATGGAGAGACACTGGTCTGGAAATCAGAAGACATGAGCACAAATGCGGTATTTTGCCCTTGTCGAGGGTGCTTCATAGGAGACATTCATAAATAAATGTATG
Organism: Halichoerus grypus; assembly: GCF_964656455.1. Taxonomy (NCBI): domain Eukaryota; kingdom Metazoa; phylum Chordata; class Mammalia; order Carnivora; family Phocidae; genus Halichoerus; species Halichoerus grypus. The sequence goes on along the minus strand of NC_135718.1, from coordinate 97,335,479 downwards.
TTTGAACCGTAAGAGTGAGTGTGATGCCTAGTGTCATTTTGAACACTGGCCGTAATAAAGGATGGAAGGTGCCCCATGGAAACTAGTCCTTCCTTGTGTGTCTCAAGTCCACTGTAATTCTAGGGTGAAACTTTCTGTCTCAAGCTTCCTGAAGCTGACTTGGCAGGCTCCTGGATTTAATTCAGAACCTCTTTATCATGTCTTTCAATTCATATTCCTTTTTTCTGCCTCTCATCATCATTCTGTTTCTGCTTCTAATGTCAGATCAAGCTAGAAACTCTTGCCTCTCCCATTCAATTGAGAAAGTTAAGTTTTCTTTGCTTGGAATTTCTAGATCTTACCATTGAGTTAATAGAGACCTTTTGCCTCTCAAACACTCCCCTGGTCTGCCATTCACTGCAATTTCCCTTTCTTGGACACCAGGCCTCAGGTTGGATCTTTTCACCACTTACACTTCTCATCTGCTTTCTAGCCGTTTTTTTCCTCACTTTTTTCTGATTACCCTTCAAAGCTTTTGAACTTAGTCTACTGCTTTTGATCTGAAAATCTTCATTTCTCTTAAAGCTTTCGTTTTTCCCTTCATCTCTGTCCCCTTTGCTTGGTTATCAGCTGGAAGGGAGGTCACTTCCTCCTGAAGTCATACTTCCCAGCTTCATGGTCTTTATTTATCAAATATTTGTTGAGTACTTCTGGGCTTCACAAGCTGGGACAGCAAGATAAGACATGTTTCTTACCTGACAAGTCTGTTAGGGGTGACAGGCATGAAAAGAAATACTTGCAAAGTAATTATAAGAAATGTCTAGAAGAGGATGCTGAGGTTCTGATGGCACAAAGGAGGAAGCGACTAATGAATTGAGGGTCAGAGAAGGCCTACAGAAAGCCTTTAACCTGGGCTTTGAAAGGTGGAAAAGAGTTTCCAAGGAAAGAAGTGAGGAAAAAGCATTCCAGAAACCAGGAGTGTCATGTGTAAAGGCCTAGAGGTGTGAGATAGCAAGTCCCACTTGGGGAAATTGTTACTTGTTTGGTTATTCTTGGTGCTCACATAGAGGTGCCACCAGAAGTGAGGCTGAGGAGGTAAGAGGGACTAGATGACGGGGCACCTTCAATGCCTTTCCAGGAACTTTGGGTTCTATCCTGAAGGCCATGGAGGTTGAGGGAAGGGTTTTAAGAAGGAGAGCCATAGCAATCGGATTTAGAAAGATCATCTGAATTATATAGCAAGGAGAATGGATGGCATATGGGCAACTGTAGGTGGGGAGACCAGACAAGAGATTATTGTAATATAAGCAAGAAATGAAGAGGGCACCAACAAAAGCAATGGTAGTGAGGTCAAAGAGGAGGGAAGATATTAAAGATGTTAAGGGGTCAAGTGGAGGGGCGCCTGGGTGGCTCAGTCAGTTAAGCGTCTGACTTCGGCTCGGGTCATGATCTCAGGGGATTGAGCCCCAGATCAGGTTCCCTGTTCAGCGGGGAGTCTGCTTCTCCCTCTGCCTCTCCCCTTCCCCTGCTTGTGCTCATGCTCTCTCTTTCTCTCTCTCAAATAAATAAAAACTTAGAGAGAGAGAGATCAAGGGGATATGGCTTAGTGACTGACTAGATATTGGGAGTGAAGGCAGGTTTCTGGACAACATGACCAGATGGATGTGGATGCCATTAACAGTGATGGAGAAAGCGTGGAGAGGTATGACTGTGTGGTGTGAGGTGAGGTCCGGAATGTGCATACCATTTGGATATATTCATTCTGTTTTGCAGCCATGGCTGATGGCCTTCAAGTCACGGTGCTTGACAAGAAGAAGGTGGCCATGCTCTTTCAGCCCACTGTGCTTCGCTGCCACTTCTCCACGTCCTCCCATCAGCCTGCAGTCGTGCAGTGGAAGTTCAAATCCTACTGCCAGGATCGCATGGGGGAGTCCTTGGGCATGTCCTCTCCCCGGGCCCAGTCTCTCAGCAAAAGAAACCTGGAATGGGACCCCTACTTGGATTGTTTAGACAGCAGGAGGACTGTTCGAGTGGTAGCTTCAAAACAGGGCTCAACCGTCACCCTGGGAGATTTCTACAGGGGCAGAGAGATCACGATTGTGCATGGTAACGGTACCTTTGCTTTGAATCCGGGAATAGAAGGGAGATTCGTTCCACTGTCCCACACACAAGGGGATGTCAGCCTCTCCGCCTTGCAACCCCTCAAGATTTTGACTTTATGGAAATGGAAGCTTCAAGAAGCCTAGCAAATTACTTAAGGGGACAGTGAGGGGAGAAAGGGTGAAGGGTGTAATATCTAGAACAGACACTGAGATGAGCTTTGGAAATGGTCTTTCTCAAACCTGACCTCTGGTCTGAGGAGCTTGTTATCAGAACTGAAGTGAAATAGATTCCAGCCAAAGAGTGTCCTCAAATACACCTTGACATCAGCCTCTATGGCCCTTTCCCAAACTCAGAAAGCAGACTTCCTAAGAAGTTCCTCTGCTGGGAGAAGGGATGTAAGCATACACATTACAGAACCAGGTAGATGCCTTGGCCCAAGCCCCAGGTGGTTCTGTATCAGTTCTACCCTTTCTTCTGCTCCCTAAAGTATTAGACAAGAAAAGGGCCTACGAGTCTGACCTGATCTATTTGACCATTCGAATTTTGAAGAACTCCTGTGAAGCCAGCTCATTTCTAGGAGTCCAGAGTAATTCTGGAATGTATCTGGCTTTTGGGGGCTTCTGCAGACCTGGTTAGTTGAAAGCAGTCTTCTATTCCCAAAACTGGACCAGGACTAGACCACTTTCTGGGGACGCCCTAAGTCTTTCACCTTGGGGATGCTAGTGTTTGTTACTGGGTTTTTGTTTGTGTATTTGTTCATTTGAAATAGAGCAAACATCTTGTCAACCACCATCTAGGTGGAGAAGTAGAACTCGGCAGCCATTCCTTCTGGAAGGGCCCCTCTCTCACCTTCGATTGTCCAGTGTTTTCCTTTCAGGGGGAAGTTTTAGGAATGGGCACTTCTTTTTATGATAACAGATGCAGATCTTCAAATTGGAAAACTCATGTGGGGAGACAGCGGACTCTATTACTGTATCATCACTACCCCTGATGACCTGGAGGGCAAAAATGAGGACTTGGCAGAGCTGCTGGTGTTGGGTAAGTGAAAACCATCAGCAGCATTTATATCTTAGACTGCTTGCACTGTTCCCTCCCCTTACTTTTCCCTGAGCATTCCAGCAGCTTGCATACGCAGGCTTTATTTCTTGTGCACAAACTGGTTTTAGAATATGCTCTTTATGAGCCGTAGCCCTATTTATTGTATCTTGTTTCTTGGAGGCCCTTTTTGGCACTGTCCTGATGTCTCTTCTGCTTTCTCAGGGTTGTTTTTTTCTCTCCTTTCCACTTGTGTACCTTTAACCCCAATTTCTCTTTGCTCTTACACTTTACTTACCTTTTCTTGTGTGCTAAGCGTTGAAGAAAATGCCAGAGGCTTTGAAGCAGAGTAGAGACAACTGAGAGATAAGAATTCATTGGTGAGTGGGGATCTCCCAAGATGTCAGGAATCTTTTTCCATTCAGTTACCTACACTTAAGATGATCATGAGGAAGGGTGGCTGTAAATTGGAGAGTTTAACAATAAAATGTGCCTGATGGAAAGAGCTATTGGAGAATCTGCTAGGGTTTAATTGGAAGGCAATGCCTTGAAACCTAAAAGCGTCTGAATCATTCTCAAAGCAAATATAACTAATCCTTATTAATATTAATTTCTTCATAAAGGAAAATTCATTATTTTCGGCTATTTGTCCTCTTTTGTGGATTGGAGGAATGTCAGTGGGAAATGACCTTGTATGAAACTGCAAATTGAGCACACATTTCATGTTCTATAAACGTTGGTTGTACAAGAAAATTAGAATAAAAATACAGAAATTTAGAAAAGAAACTGCATTAATTGTAGGAGGAAAGGTAAACACTTGAGGCCATTTTTTAGATGAAATGACATTTTTTTATAGTTTCCAAGAAGCCAGGTGATAACACTTTGGAGGAATGTTTAACGGTGCTTTCTTTTAAAGGCAAATGAGGTTGAAGGTTAATTTTACCCTATGTGGGAAACTCAGGGCCCAGGGAGAAAGTGGAATCAGCTATTTGGGATTTTTAGTTTTACTCTATTATGACTGTGTGCCTTTGGCAAGTCAGCTGTTCTGCTGCCTTACTTTTATGGTTTATAGAATGGATAAAGGTGATTATTTATTAATAATTAACCCTTTAATTAGTAATAATTAACCCTTATTAGAGGGTTGACTTAATTCAAATACATATTCTTTGGGTCTAACATTTAAAGTGTAGCTGCTGTGATCTGTAGAAGAATGGGAAGTATGACAGATATACAAAAGGAAGTTAAAAAAAAAAAAAGGCTTATATTGACATTGTGAAAGAATGCAGGGAAATCAGATTTGGGATCTGCTGTGACTCTGTAAACCAGAAGGGAATAAAAAGATAAATTTCTGCCCAATCACACAACTCTAATGGCTAAGCTTGAAGGAACAAGTGGCTCATTGAGCCTGCAATTAGCTAATTGCGGACACAATTATTTGGCCAGTGTAGCCATTTGCAGAGAGGTAATTGCCTGTGCAGGAAAAGGAGGCCAGGTAAAAACCACTTGAAATAATTTGTTCCCAATTCTGCAAAGTATAAGAAGAGCATTCTCCTGGATCAAAACATATAGTCATTTGGGGGAAGATACTGTCCTTAGGACAAAGAGAGGTGGGTGAAAGAAAGGCTCAGATGAACATGGTCATCAATGATGGGAGAAAAGATGAACAGAAATCAGTGTCACTCCAAAAAGCATGGTAAAGGAAAACTGGGGAGGCTGCAAATCAACTCATCATAGTAGAAGCAGCATCTCTGTGAGATAAGCAGGTACATGCTAGAGGTCTGGGGAGGAGAAACACATCATTCCACTGTGTTCCATATTAATTAGAAATGTTCAGAGTAGGATATATTTGCCATGTGAACTTTTCAGGGCAACACTAGTTGTGTTACTTATTTAAAGAAGTTAGTTTGAAATCTCTGAGAATTTTCTGGACACAGGAAGCACTGTATTTACTTCCCAGATGCAAAATTCTGAGTCTTCTTTGTCTTGACACCCTTTATAGAATGTTTCAAAATATTGTCACAGTTTTTAAAATTCTAATTATTTGGTTGTTATATCCTACAGGCCTAATTGTTAGGTATTCCTTTTATGTGAGACCAAGAGAACAACCTGATATCTGAGGTCAATCTCAAGGAGATGAAGACCTCAGGGGGCATATAACTGGGTCCAACAGTTTGCTAATTGCAACCTCCATGAGCCAGCGATTCAGTCATTGAATTTTACATTAGGAATGGTTGGAGGAGCTGGGAAGGTTTGATCTAGTGAAGGAGGGCTTGGGAAAAGGAGCATGGGAAGTATCTCCAGTTGAAATTGTACAGAAGAGGGACTGTGGCTGGGTAGAACTAGAACCAGGAGTAGAGGTTACAAGGGGCAGGAGTCCATCTCTGTATGAAGAAATAACTGTTAACAATTGGAGACATCTGAAGATGGAATAAGCGTTCTCAGGAGTAGTGATTTCTTTGTCCCAGGAGGGTGGAAAAATCTTAGGAGTTGTTATAAATGAGACATGTATGTATAGGAAAAGATGTTTAGGTTACTTTTGAGCTTCATTTCAATTTTAAAATTTTTGGATTGAAAAATTTTGATGAACATGAGGGATGTGACTACCTTGACAAACAAGAGAATGACCTCCCAGGACTTTAGTCCTCATGAGAGAAATAGAATGGGTTCCAGGTTGGTTACAAGAATGTACAGGGTGATGCTCATTCACAAGGAAGCCAGAGAGAATAGACTGTGGTCTTTTGCTGTAGGTCAGGGTTAAAAGGACTAATCCCACAAGAATGAAAAGAAACTATTGATGGTGGCTGGAAGGAGTTGAGCGTAGCTCTTCTTGGAGATGATCACGAAGTGGGGAACAGAAAACTGGTTGGAATTTCAGCTGGCCAATTAGTAAGGAAAGGCGAATTAAAGGGATAACTTAGAGGCAAAGTTAAGAATTTATTTTTTTCCATCATACTCACAAAGGTGAAGATGGAAAAAGTTGACAGAACAAGATTGTGAAGTCTCTTACATGTCGGAATAAGAAATTTAGACTTCGTCCTGAAGACTTTGGGGAGCCAGTAAAGAAATACTAACAGAGGAATGAAGTGAGATCTCAGGGTCAAAACAATAATTAGCAGCAGGGTAGACAATGCCAAAGGAGTGCTAGAACAGAGGGATGGGCTACGAGGCTGCTGTAGCAGCATCGGTGAAAGCCTATGAGATTCTGAACCAGAGCAGTGCATTGAGAAGCGACAACACAGAAACATTTCTGAGATGGAAGTGATGGATCTTGGTGACTAATGTAAAAAAAGAAATGAGAGAGAGGGATGAGTCAAAAGGACACCATGATTTCTAGCTAGCTGGGTAGCCAGCTGTTCCATCAACTAAGAGAGCATACAGGTTGGAAAGCAAGTTGGGGAGGCAGGAGAATGACTTTGGTTCTTGGCATGTTGAGTATGGGAGGCCTGAGTGACCCCAAGGTAGGGATGTCCTGCTGACAACTAGAAATGTAGGTCTGGAACCCAGGGGAGAAGCAAGGATCAGAGATAATAGATTTGAGAATCCTGAGTGATAGAGCCATGAAAGGATAGCTGAGTCACCCAGGAAGATTATATAAAATGGAAAGGGCCAAGGACAGAACCTATCAGTCTTATATTCTAGTTTACTTCATGTGAGTGGTAACACTGGTACTGCATATGTACTTGTCTTGATTTCTCCCACAACATTGGAGGCTTCTCCGTAGCACTGGACCATGTGCTCTTCAGAGTAAAGGACTAATGCTTATTTGTCTTTAGATCTGTAATGCCTAGCAGAGTGGCTAATGTAAAGGGGCTGGTGTGAATGTTTTTTTAAATGATAAATGGGTAGAATCTGTAACCAATATTTTATGCCTCTTAAATGTTAGTCAGTGCTAAGTATGTATTTGTTGACTCATAAAGGGTCAGTACAATAAATGTCTACAGTCTCAAATGAGATGACATGGTTTAATCTCACTGGTCATAATTCTTTATCTGGCTATTTAAATTATTACTGATGATAGGTCCATCAAGAACTGTGGTTGGAAGCAACAGAATTGGACTCTGGCTAACTTGCGCAGGAAAATGATTTGTTGGAAGGGTATCATAATTGAAAGGAAGGCTGGAAAATCAGTCTCTAAAAAGGATAGTATGCTAGGGTAACACTTGTTAGCTTCTGTAAAAAACACCCCCCCCCCCAAATTTCAGTGACTTACTACAGTAGAAATCTGTTATTTCCTCTTGTCCTGGTCAGATATGGGTTAGGAGGCTCACCTGGGTAGCTCCCTTCCACGTGGCGGAGTAGGGCTCTAAGCTTCTCCATTGTTCGGCTCAGCTGTACTGGAGACATTTGCTCACAGCCGCTCAGAAAGGGAGAGTGAGAAAGGTCATGTGGGACCTTTTTAGGGGCCAGGTCTGGCAATGATGTGGGTCACTTCTGCTGTTATTTTGTATTTCCCCAGGAAAAAAGTAGAAATGTTTTGATGAACACAGCACAGTCCTTGCTGCGCCAGAGATGCTCTCGGGTCTATGTAGCAAGAATTAATATCTTTAGGACTCCATAGCCAGAGAAAAAAATCATTTTAACTGTTTTTTGTTTTGTTTTGTTTTCTTCATTTTTCCACTCAAGAATTAGTCTCAGGAGAGTCCCAGTTGTCCCAGTTTGGACAGGTGTCCATTGCTTAGCCTTGGGAGGTCAAGAGCTCTTGGTGGCTAGTCCATCAAGATGTGGAGAAGAATCATTTTCCCAAAGTAAATTGGGGCACTGTTACAAAAAAAGGAAGAATGGATGTGAGATGTAAAAAAAAACAAAAAAACAAAAAAACAAAACAATAGATGTCCACCAGAGTGATACCATTACTATGTCTGCTATTCATGTTAATGTACTCTGATAATAATTTGTAGTTCACAGATTTTTTTCTATAAGTACCATGTAAGGTAGGAGAGCAGGCATTATTTTCCTCATCTTCCAAATGAAGAAATTAATGTTCAGGTTTTATAACAATTACCCCTGTAAAAAAAAACAGTGGTGATGATCAAACCCAAATGTCTTCATTCCTAACGATACCACATGACCTGTCTATATTAAGAAGCTATAGAATGCTCTTCTGCATAAGCCTTATTTATTTATTTATTTAGAGTGCGAGCACAAGAGGAGAGGGGTGGGGGAGGAGGGGCAGAGGGAAAGGGAGAGAGAGAATCTTAAGCAGGCTCCTTGCTCAGCCAAGAACCTGATGTGGGGCTTGATCTCACGACCCTGAGATCATGACCTGAGTTGAAATCAAGAGTCGGAAGCTTAACCTACTGAGCCACCCAGGTGCCCCATAAGCCATGTTTTAAAAATTGTGGTTGCTGCTTGAGGTCATGGGTAATAATTTTTACTTGTCCCAGTTTTGCTTTAGTATTTCACTTTATTTCTTAGGGAAACTGCCTATAACCATTGACCTAGGCCCTTACTTCAAAGACATGGTTGTTTTTGCCTGGATTGCATACCTCCCCCACTGAGCATGACCCCACCCTCCTTTTCCCAGACATGTGAACCATCTACAAATCACTGTGGATGCTTCTATCAGAGGTTTCAGAAATATCTGAAGACAAGTGATTCAGAGAAATGGGAAGACAACTGCTGATTCAACATTAAACACAAAAACTATACTGAACATTCTTTAATCTCTTTTTGATGATTCAGAAGGTAAAATCATACCGAAGTTGGAAATACACTTGGTGTTTTGGGTGCTTTGAGATGACTGTGACAGGTACCTTAGAAACGTTTAGACATTTGGGATCATAGAGCCATAAGAAGGGAGTGTCCAGAAATCTGCCACCCTGAGATTAGATGTTGGTCGAAGATCTGCGGCAAGGACAGGATGTTTATAACCTGGAACCATGCCACTGTTTGGATAGGAGGAAAGTTCCCTTGGGCAGCTCCAGCTTGCAGGAAAAGGACTTCACCGTTCAGGAAGGCTCAAGCAGAGAAGTTATTATTTTAAAATCTAAAAGCAGCTCGCCTTGTTCTTACTTCTTTCCATGTGCAATATGAGGGCCTGACCCCTTCTTTCTGATGTCCCATATGGTAGCTTGTTTTTTAAGGGCCTTCAAATAGAAAAATGAGGGAAAGGGCCCAAGTGGAAACATGGCTGGGTGAACACTCCTGATTCTGGACTGAGAATAGAGTAAGAGGACATGACCCAAGGGGTGTTTAGATTAAAGCTAAGGAAGGCTTTCTTAATGGTAAATAACAATTTTTAGAAATTATGGTTGGTGGGGGAAATTATAGAAATTTCCTCTCTGATGAGCTTTCAATATGGAACAGGTTCTCTTGTCTAAGATACTAGGATACCCAAGATAGCTTTCAAAGTCCTTTCTATGATTTTGAGTTTATTTAGAAGACCCACAGATTGCAGAATTAATTCTCTATCTAGGGTGATGCCTAGAATACTGCTGTTTGTTTTACTTTAATATTTTTTGTTTTAGAAAAAAAAATGATGCATGTGTATTACGAACATTTCAAGCAGAACAGAAATGTACAAAAGAAGAAAATATCTCCTAAAATCTCTCCATCCAGAGCCAATGACTGTATTCTTCATAACTCTTCCGATTGCAAGGGCTAGACACTTAACCTGGCTTAGGGAAATTTTTTGGCTTAGGTAGCTGATAAGTCTAGGTTCAAGCATGTCTGAGTCCCAGTGTTCAGATTATATTTTAAAGAATCTCTGTCTCCTCTGTGTTAGCTTAGTTCTCAGGCAGGCTCCCCATTTGGGGCAAAGATAGCCCCCAGCAGTTCTAGACTCCCATAGTCTTTAACGCCTTCCATCACCTAGGACAAAGTGCCTTTCTCCATAGTTTCAGCAAAAGTCCTGTTGTTGGGGGCTGGCTGTGCTTTGGGAAAGGAGCATTAAGTATACCAACAGCCCCAGTTGAACCATACGAATTGAAGGGAAAAAGGAAAAGGAGTAGCTTCCTAAAGGGAAATTGGGCAGGTTGTTTCCAAATGAAGAAGGCAGGCAAAAACAAACACTGTTAATATTTTGTGGAATTCATCCATTTGTGTTTCTTTATGGGCCAAATGCAGTGCTATTCCAGGAAGCCAGAAATAGGTTTGCTCCCAGCAGGTCCTTGTGAGTAGGCGCTAAGTTGGGATTGATTCTTCCCTTTGATGGCGATGCCACAGAGCTACCTTTGTTTTCCTGTGTGCTTCTGTTTTCCCTTCGATCTCCTCCTGTGATTTATCCAGAGGTACTGAGGCAAGGGATGGAGGAACAGACATACATGGATTTTTATAAAATCAAGTTATTCACAACACTGTGCCTGACATTGTTATTGTGGTCTAAAATACACCTTTCAGCCCATTAGTATTAAGGAGCCATGAAGAACACAATCAGAAATCAGGGAATTCTTGGGAGGGCATATCTCAGAACTTGCCATTGACTTTAGGGATTTTTGACAGGTGCCTGTTTCTGAGGCTGAGCAGAAATGCTCTAGCACTCACCCCTTGTCAATGCTGCCTCAATCTGAATCCCATTGCACTCCCACCCCCGTGACATTAGTTCTGGCTGTTAAGAGAGGCTACTCGTTGCCAAGGCTCCTTCCCCTCCTTCTCTTCGTCTTTGCCAGCCCCAGCCCGGTGCTGCTAACCAAGGAGATTTGCCGATTAAAAGGGCTTCAGCTCTGAGAGTTCCCATGGCAACAGCCTCCTTGGAGGTCTTTGTTGCTTGCTAAAACTTTGATCTCTCAGAGTGGCTACTGCTGTTTCTCTCCAAGATTTACAAACAGAAGAAGAGGGAAAAAGAATGGGGGAGAAGAAAGAAAAAGTTTACTCCTGGCAAGAAAGGAGAGAAGGAATTAATTATAGAGCCACACTCTGGCCATAAATCTGGGGTTTACTCCTTTGGAACATCTTTGGATTTGGGCTGTGCCCATATTTTCATTTGTAGACTCAATAATACCTCAGATATCTTGGCCCCATGTGAAAGACCTTAACTAGACTTGATTCCACTAGGAGGGCGGAGCCATCCTTTCTGTCTTCAGTAGACACCTGTGCCTTCACATTTCCAGAAAAGCCGAGATCACCATCCTGGCTCCCATGCAAGGAGAGAGAGAGAACTAATTAGGAGTGAACTCTTTAGGCTTCAGCCCCATCGCCTTTTCTCCCAGTCCTCTCTCCTCGTCCTGGCCTGCTCTGCCCTGAGCTTACCTAGATGCCTCTGTTTGGAAGAACTAGAAAGTTAGCCAGGCATCAACCAGAATGTGATTCTGGTTAATGAGTGTCAGTGACAACCATTCTACTGTGTAAGCAGTGGAGTGGGGGTTGTGGTTGCTCTAAAGACTTGGGATCATGCCTTTTAGTCTTTGCAAGAAGTCTCCTGTCGCCTTCAGACCTCTCTACTGCATAATTGCAACCTCGTGCTTTGATGGGCACCATGATAGAGTCAGTTTTGGTTCAAGTATGATTTGCATTTAAATTTTGATTTATATTTAACTCATCTTTTTTGCATACTATGTCCCTAGCACAGTGAAGATACAAAATAAATAAATGACACTATCTTGTCTTTTGGTAAAGATAAATACTATATTTCTGAAGCAATTAGAGAATACAATAAAAGATTAAGACTGTATTTGATATTAAATATCTAGGCTATTGGTTCTCAAGAAGGGGCTATTTTGCCCCCCCCCCCAGGAGACATTTGGCAATGTCTAGAAACATTTTTGGTTGTCACAACTTGTGGGGTGCTGTAGGGGCCAAGGAGGCTGCTAAACATTCTACGATGTACAGGACAGCCCTCCTACACCCAGCAAAGAATTATCTGGCCCCAAATGTCAATAGTGCCAGTGTTGCAAAACCCAGATCTTGACCAAAGGTCCATCTGGATACTGGACAAGGTCTTCTGTGAAGAGCATGGGCTTTGGGGTCAGATATCCCTGGACTCAGTGCAGCAATATAACCTAGGGTACGTCGATGTTGACGAGCCTCGGTTTCATTATCTGTAAAAGTGGGGAAGGGGTAATAAAGGTTACATGGAAGACCTATTGTGAGGATTAAGTGGCACATAATAAGAACTCCCACCAGTTCCCATGCCCCACATTTCATTGCTAGTGTGTCATCCTTAATCTAAGGGAACCCTCTCTAGGGAATTCTGGGTTCTGGGACTCCTGCTAGAGAGCCGATTTCCCTTTCGCCTGTTCCATAGGCAGAGGCTTTAATGAGCCATCTGTGAATTGGCAATCCTATTACTACTAGATTCACGTTTTCTCAATGACATCTGTGTGGTGCCTTGCCAGTGGTCACCCTAATCAGCCCTGTGGGACTCTTCCTACTAGTGGATTTCAGGACATCCTGTCCCAGCATGCTATGTTTTGGTTACTATATATTGGCTGCTGTTGGAAGTCCCCATTTCTCAGTGGATGGCCTTCGTTAATTACAGGGTGTTTAGTGCCTAAACACAAGGATTACATCACACAGGCTATTTGATGAAGTCTGGAGGGGCTTGGGGAACACCTGACTTGGATTGGGATCTGGATGGCCCGGGGAAGACTTTAGATAGGGTGACTTTGTAATTTACTGTCCGAACCAGGATACTTGGGAGTGAAAAGGGAAAACTTTTAATAATTTCTGTCAAGACAACAGGCCTAAACTTGTCCTGTCCAGTCAAACCGGTGTGGTGGTCACCCTATAAACATGACCACGTTGAAGGTTCTCCTTTGGTTTGAAGAGAACAGAACATCCGGAGAAGCGGGGTGGGGGGGCAAATTAGTGTCAGTTCATTCCTTCACCTGATGAACTCTTGCTGCTAGCTGCTATTTTATTCGTGGAGACCTAGGGATGTGCACATCTCCATTCACTTACTAGAAACAAGCAGAGGCGCCCAGCAAAGAGATGGCGGGGGGGTGGGGGGTTGCCTGAATGATCGTTCCCTGAAATTTTTGCACCAAGATGTCAGGAGGGTGAAGGCTGTCCATTTAGCTCCTCACGACCCTGGGTTGTTAAGAGGACAAACGAGGTCTTGAAGGCGCTCTTTGCCTTCCCTAATCTCCAGCCACCCAATCCCGCGCCGCGCTGCACCAGCTCTCCCCTCCACCCCCCTGCTCCCTCCCAGCCTTCATCCCGCCTCACTATTTTTGCTTCACTTGTTGCTCATCACTGTGGGAGGAAACTCGGCCTTCAATTAGAGCGCATTCCTGAAGCCTGCGGTTGCCGTGGTTACCCGGGCGCGAGCTGGAGCAGCTGGGTCAGCCCGCCAGCTTCATTGTAGTCTCTGGGCCTGGGCGCGGGAGGGACGGGCCCGCAGAGGGGAGGCACCGGGGGCCGCGGGAGAGTGGGTGTCACCGAGAAATCGGCTCAGCCCTGGAAAGAAAGAATTGCGGCCCTTGAAAGCCGGTCAGGAAACAGTCATTCCATTTTTCTCCACAGCCAGCTGCCGCCATTCAAGTGTGCACGTTCGCGTTCCCACGCGGGCGGTGCCCGGACTTTGGTCTGGGAAATGCCCCCTGGTGGAAGCCCCTCACACGGAGAGAGGCTGGCCGGGGAGGAGAGGGCAGGGACTCTGACAGTCCGAGACCTACAAGCAGTGTCCCCCTCCATGGCTGCCTCCGACCACCAGGGCTTTTTGGGTTAAGTAGCCATTCTTGGTATCTTTGTGTTTCAGTTGCCTGTGCCAGTCGGTTGGATGGAGCGCGGTGAGCTCAGGAAATCACAGTGGGCACGAAGAAAGTCCCATTTCTTCCTTCCATTAAATCCCACCTCCTCCATGCCATTTTGGAGTCAAATCTAGCTGTCTTCTGCATTTCATCTCAGGCCAAGTTGTACATGTTCTATGACTAATAATACTTGGCATCTGTTCTCTCTCTGGGGGCAAGGAGTCGGTTCACTACAGCACTTTGCAAAGGCAGAGTACTTTGCAATCATTTCTGTTATTGTTTATTAGTTTGTAGCAGCATGGTGAATGTCTTTGAATTAGCTCATACTGTGTTATGATGTATTCAGTAATCATTTTCTGGTCACAACTTTAAAAGCTACTGAAAATTTCAACCATCTCTAACATTTCGTACGTCCAAAAATTATACTTTAATTATATAAGTAGAGCAATAAAGCCACAAATATAAATTTCAGAGTTGCTCTCTGCAAATATTAGGAAACTAGAAAGCTGTTGCTGCACATTTCTAAATTAAGGAGAAGCAAAGCTTGATGGGGAATGAGATATTGGGAAAAAATACTGGAATAGGGGTGAGTAGACCCAGGTTCTACTCCTGGTTCGATTATTAGCTATGTGACTTAGAGTAAGGTCCTTAATCTCTCTGAGCCTCAGATTCCTGAAAACATGGAGTGGGTTATGGATTAGATGACCTCAGATTCTTTCTAGCTATAAAATCTAATTCTGATATTCTATGTGAATAGAAGTCGTCAGTGCCAGGGCGCCTGGGTGGCTCAGTTGGTTAAGTGTCCAACTCTTGATCTCAGCTCATGTCTTGATCTCAGGGTCATGAGTTCAAGCCCTGTGTTGGGCTCCCTGCTAGGTGTGGATCCTACTTAAAAAAAAAAAAAATAAATAAAAAAAAAAAAGTCAGTGCCTTAGGCCAAGCTTATAATCACTGCCAAAAAGCCTGAAGCATTTATTAATAGTTAATTGCAGATGGTCCAATACTAGTCATTTTGTCACTGTCAGAATTATTCACTACAATTTAAAGTGACCTAAAATGTAAAAGATATAAAAAGAAAAAAGTACATGCATGAAATGCTTAAGTCTTTATAAATATATGTAAAAGAAAGGGAAGCTATATCCACATTTGTGATGGATAATCATAAATTATATTTATTGAATGCATGGTTGCTATGGGAATATAGAATAAAAACAGGGATGTGTGTGCACTTGGGAAATTTCCAGTCTATTTGGGATTCCAAATAGCCATAGAAACAACTTTACACTTAAGGGGGCCAGAGAAAACCATCTGCTCTCCTCAAAGACTTAAGAGAGAAACATTTTGGACGGTTAGGAGCTGAGAGACCAGGGGGTGGGTACAGTACATCCCTGAAAATGGATCTAGGGCATGTTAGGAAAGCTTGGAAGTGGGATGAAGCCCAGATGTGCATTAAACAGAAGGGAGAAGAGGGGAATTGCAAGGAACTGGGGAAGAAAAGCATTCTGAACATCTGATCATCCTGAACAGAAAGGTCATTAGTATGAATATTGGCAAACCTGAAGAGGACTCCAAGGTAATACATTCAAAGAAATGAATGAAGATAACAATTCTGTCAGCAGTGGTGACATAAGTATGAAGGAAGTATTGTTTTTTCTCCTTTTGTGAGTTCCAGTGCCTTAAATAATTTAGTGTCTGTTGTCAGCAAGTAAGTGAATAACAGATCTAGGATCTGAAAACAAGTTTGTCCTAAATCTAGGATTTCTGTACCTTCTGTTGCACTTTGAAGGTCTGGACTAGTAATCAGAGCTTAGACTTAAGTTTTAAGAGTAGAGACAAAAACAACTTTTTTGGCTAAATTTTGTATGCGTATTGTATTTCTCTGTAATGACTGCCTTAGAAACACCATAGCCTGGTAGTGTGCAACTTGTGGGGTGGGGTGGGGTGGTGCTTCAATCCACCTAGATAGCAAGATGGCATTTGGGGGGTGTTGCAAGGACTAGAGGATGCTCCTGGCATTGAGCCCTGAGTCCAGGGTGCTAAACATTCTCCAGTACGTAGAATAGTGCTTAATAAATGAATGAATGTTTCCTTCATGTTCTTTTTCCATCTGGGATAAAAAGTACTCTCATGAACGATGAACCAGAAGTCCAGCCAGAAGCTCAGCATAGCGGGCAGTGGGGATTTGCTACTGGAAACACTTCAAGGTCCCATTGGGTGAGGTGGCCTGCTGGGGAGGCCGAGCACGGTGCACAGCCCCTCAGGGCAGCCTCCTTCCAGGGCTCTGCCAGAATGGATTTCAGAGTGTGTGTGGTAAGGACTTGAACAAAGCAGGAGACTGAGAAGTGTATTAGCTGGTTTTGTTAGTAAAGAAGGTAAGTAAATCCTGCCTTGAGGAGCCTGGCCTACCAACAAAAGAGCATTTGAAACTTGGGGAAATGTCACTAGGACGTGGTTCATTGTAGAATGTGCAAAGGTAAGGCCACGGGGAGAAGAGAAATGGGAAAACAGGCAAGGACTGTGTTTCTGGGGAAAGGCCTCATGACTAGGTGGAAGCTGATGTCAAAAATGGAAAACAAAACAAAACTGATGATAATTGGATTTGGCAGGAGGAAAGTCCTTTGACCTTAATAAGTTTGTGAAACAGAAGCAGGTAACTACAATTAGTTCTTAGATCGACATTGTTGGACAAGCTGCACGGGCTAGATGGTGAGCCTCTCAAGCGTAGGGTTCACGCCTTATTCCTCTGTGTCTCCACCTGGCACAGTCCACATTTCTTGGTTGACTGAATGATGAGTGAATGAATTGGAGACATTCCAGAAATGAGCTGGTTTTCAGGAATATGTACAAAAGAGTTCAGTTGGGGATAACTTCAATGGGTCAGTGGTAGGAAACAGCTGAAATAGGGAATTATATAGGTAAGATACAGGGTCGTTTTATTCACAATGCATGTTTCTGCCCTGATCATTCAACCCAAAGTATTGTGAATGTTTTTGGCTGCGAAGTTTGTGATGGTAATTGTACGAAGCGGGCACGTGTGTGTGTGTGCATGTACAAACTATTAGTATGCCTAATTTGTTTGGTCTATTCATGTGGAAATTTCTTAAAAGTAATGGATTCTGCAAGGTTTGGGGAAAACTGTTTGAGGGCTTACATAAAAACAGTATTTTCTACTGATAGTTTGAGCTGTGGTTTGAAAAGCATAGATGTGGTCTTCTATTTGCAGGGTTTGTTTTCTATCCTTTCCTCAGACATTAAAGTGACTTGTAATTGCCCCTCTTAAACTGAATCCTGGAAGAATAGCAATGATTCACAAGTGTTGGCAAAGTGCTACTGAAATCTGGAAAGTATTTACTGGAATTGTTTGGACTTTCTAAGATCAGACCTTCAGTGGATGTGATAGAATAGGAAGAAAAGATAGAGCATTTCTAGCTGGCAACAGCATTTCGTAGGAATTGTTAGTCAAGAAGCTGGAAGCAAAGTGATTTTCAGAAATACACGATTCCGGCATAAATCTACTTTTAAAAATGCCTTTAGTCCCAGTAAAATATAAATTGTGGTATAAAAGCCAGAGAGATTTGTGCACCCTCTGCTGTTGACATGATAGAGTCGTATTGTCTGCTATCCCCAAACTCCTACTATGTCCTGAATTCTGAAGACATTAAATTTCACCCACTGTATGGCAAGATTCTGTCACCCATCCTGGGGTGAGCACTACACAGGTGCATTATGGGAAAAGTTCATCTTTCTGACTGATGCTTCAGGGAGAATGAGAAGCTTGAGGTATGTCTTTCTGTTGGAGTGACAAGCTTCGTGAATCTCCTGTCTGTATTTTTGATACCACCCTATCCTTAAGCTTTTAAATTACAAATGTAAAAATATAACCTAGAAAGGAAAATCCCTTCATTGTTCTTCCATGATGCCCATTCCAGCTCCCCAGAAATAAGAAGGGCGAACAGTTTGGTGTGTAATACTCTTGCTTTCAGATTTTAATTTGAACGTAGGTTCCCAGAGCTCCTATTCACCGACGTTCTGTGTGTAGAAACAATGTCAGAAGACCAACAAGGTAACCTAAACAGCCTGTGGGGAAACCCAGCTTTTGTGTTTTACGTGCTCATAAATATATTGGTTTGTATATACCCGTCAGTGGTTGCAAGTATGTGATCTCTGGGCTCTATACAGCCCCAAAATATATTTTGTATGGCTTGTCCAGTGTGTTAAAAAAGTCTATGAATCTGTTGCCAACATTTGAAAATCAGGATATTTCACACAAAAGTCTGTGTCTGGCTAATCTTGAAAAATAGGAAGACCTGCAGCTATGGAGACACATTCCTGTGGGGCAGCAGTTGGCTAGAGGTGAGGAGTAGCAGCCCTTCTAGACACATAATCTGCCATTCGCTTCACCCCCAAATGCTCCCTGTTGGATTACATTTGGCTAGCTGCATTTACTTGCATTACCTGTTCTCCCTATAAGCATCAGAGCTGAGTTTGCAACTCTAATCGTTAAGTATCAGATTTGAGAGCCAAAAATATTATAGATAGGGGGACCATATAATTAATTGTCCAAAAGAGGACACCTTGAGGGTAAAAAGTAGTGCTATTAATATTTACACCAGGACAGTGGGCACACACTAGGACATATGGTCTCCGTCTTTACAGATCACTTTATTCAATCACTTCTTCATTTGACTAATGAGAAAATTGAGACCTAGAAAGAGGATTGCCTATGGTGGTCACCAAGTAAACTAATGACAAAGCTGACTCCCAGTACCCTGACTCCCAGTCCACTGCTTTCTCCAGTATAATGTCATCTATAGAACATATATGAGCTCCATATTTTCCTTGAGCATATGGATTTCTTTCTTTTTTCTTTTTTTAAAGGTTTTATTTATTTATTTGACAAAGAGAGCAAGAGAGCACAGGCAGGGGGAGCAGCAGAGGGAGAGGGAGAAGCAGGTTCCCCACTGAGCAGGGAGCCCAATGTGGGGCTCGATCCCAGGACTCTGGGATCATGACCTGAGCTGAAGGCAGACACTCAACCATCTGAGCCACCCAGGTGCCCGAATATATGGATTTTTTTATAGTTAATAATTATCACATGGCTAATTCCCTGTGAGGGTGTACAAATCTGTAGTTTATATCATCCATAATATTTCTATTATGAATGTAGTTAATTACGGGCTATCGCACATCTAGAGATGTTTAAAACATTGGTAGGCTTGAGAGCTCAAGAGTAGACACAAGAAAAGCCTTTTTATTTCACTAGATACAATAAGAGATACATTCAAAAGTGCTAATTGTCTGAATTTTTTTTAAATCACCATTAAGTAAGTATCCAATAACTAGCTTGCTAAAATGCTGTATATTGACTTCTTGATCACTGGCTATTGGCTGGTAGTTAATATTAATTATGTCTTTAAGAGATGGCCAACATCCCAAATTCCCCAATCCTTGACCAGTTGTTTCCTTGTTGAGTTTCCAAGAGATACTTGTACACAGAACACTCCAGATGAGACCAATGCATGCGCTTAATCACTTGCTCAGACTCTGGTCCCAAATCCCTGTCTGGTATTCTATCCTAGGAACTGGATTAGACCATATGTGAGTCTCAGAGGCACGTCTTAGCATTTCATGAAGGCTTAGGCTAAAGGCTAGCCTGAGAATTCTCCTTCAGGATGCCTTTTTCCAATGTTCCACTTGGTTCCTGTTTGTTCGTCCAAGAGACCTTGCAAACAGCAGACCATCCTTAGCATGTTAGCTGCACAAGATAGAAGACAGAGAGAAAGAAGCCCTTCTTGTCAAAACCTAAAACAGAGCTAGCCTAAGTCACTCATTCTATAACTTCCTTGACCTTGGAATGTATTGTGGTCCCAATTAATTTTTCAAATGAGGGACCATTACCCACACAGGACATGGGACCAGGGCACATTTTACCACATTGGCCTTGCATGGTTAGGGAGAGCCAAGAAAAAGTAAATGTCCTGGAGGAGCTGCTTTTTCTTTGACTTTTATCAGAGCTTCTTTTCTATGGAGTGGTTTGATAGAGGAGGGGACCAGTGACCAATCATGACCAACCTTTAGATTCAAAATACAAACCACACAAGTGGGTAACTTTTTTTCTAATGCACCTCAACGAACTAAATGAGCCAAATCCATATGCATGAAACAGACCCCTCAAACTGTGTATTTAGTACTGACACGTGGCTACTGAGCCTTTGAAGTGTTAATATTTTGGCTACATTGGTATGAGTAAAACATAGTATTAAATTTCTTTCTTTTTTTTAATGCTCTTTAATGTGATTGCTAGAAAAGCTAAAATTACGTGTAGCTCACATTATCTTTCTATTGGACAGAGCTGTCCTAGGGGTGTGTGTTATGCACATAAGTGAAGTAAGATTCAGTTGCATGCTTAGGTGGTACCACAGTGGCTTTTTGCCATCAGAAGTCTGAAATGAGGGCAGTTTGCTAGTTGCTTCATCAGGCAGCTTGTTTATTAGCAAGGCTTCAGTGTAGCAGAAACATCTGGGACAGGTGCAAAAGTCGTATCAGGGCCTTTACATTTATCTTGATATGAGAACATGGCGAAAGCATTCAGTGCTTCTTTCTATAAATCAGGCTAGCTGTTAAAAGGACTAACCTCCTCCCCCACATCTCCCACAGTCTTGGTTCCTGCGCAGCTCTTTGCCTTCCAGAGCCCCGAGGGGCACCTGTTCTGACACCAGCCCTTAAGCTCATCTGCTGTATCATGCAGAAGGCACTTGGGGTCATTCAATGCCAGCTGTGGGTCCCATATGGAAAAGCCATACCACATACATATGTATGGAGTATTTCTGAAACCAGAAGGAGTGTAGAAGAGCGTGTAAGTCATCTAGCTTTATCTTTTCCTTGCCTTTGAAAATTTTAATCATTGAAACATCTTTAGGCTATAAATAGAATCATGTAGTGAGACAATTCTGGGTTAAAACCAAATATGTATTTGTGTTTTGATATGGACATAGGACTGTGTATGGATGTATGAAAATGTAGGTTGCACGGTTAGATACAGATGGGTTTGA
This sequence comes from Halichoerus grypus, assembly GCF_964656455.1. Taxonomy (NCBI): domain Eukaryota; kingdom Metazoa; phylum Chordata; class Mammalia; order Carnivora; family Phocidae; genus Halichoerus; species Halichoerus grypus. The sequence continues at coordinate 97,314,682 of NC_135718.1, read as the reverse complement.
CTTTCCGATAAAATGTGTGGAGAAGAATGTATAAATGAATGGAGATGGTGTATGTCAGTCTGCTCAAGCAGGGCTTTTCATATTTGAAGCAGAGATTTCCTCCTTCTATAAATAGTTGGAGAGAAAGTTCTGTTTCTGCTTCCATCTGGTTTAGGTGCAAAGTTCACTTACATGGCTGCCAAAGATTGATGGAGAAAGTTTTTCTCTTGACTGAGCTCAGCCTCTGTGACTTGTCTCTCCTACCACAAAGAGCCTGGGTTCATGGCCGTGGGTAGGGTTGGTGCCAACCGGAGCCAGCCTTGAAGTAGTATTTTCCTTTGGAGTAACCTCTTTCCTTCTTCTTTTTCCTTCCACCTCTTCTAGGCAGGACAGGGCTGCTTGCTGATCTCTTGCCCAGTTTTGCTGTGGAGATTATGCCAGGTATTCAGTCATTTAACTCTTTATTTGCTTAATTTGCTGTCACTCCATCTGTCTTGCTTCTGCCTTAGTCACTAATTGCTCCTCTAATTTATTTGCACATTTGTCTGTATGTTTCTGTGGTCTTTTCCAGGATGAACTAAGCCCAGTGGAAAAGACTTTAGATTGTATTTCTTCTGTTACTAGGCCCTAAAAGAATAATGATAATTAAAATAGGGCTGCAGTGGGGACCCGGTACTTCAGTGTCAGGCCTGGCAGGCTCTTTGGCAATCTCCATAACCATTCAGTATCTCAACTGTATCTAGACAGCTATAAGTATCCCTAACAGAGTTATTATTTATCTGCATTTCCTTATTCCCTAAATTATGTTTACCCATTCATTAGTGTACAATCATGTTACTCTGAATTGCCTTTTATAACTTTATCAAAACATTTTTTCAAGCCTTATGAAAGTAATGCACCCCTCCTCCCTTGAAAAGTACACATTTACAGACCTACATTGCTTTGTATGCAATTTCAGGAGCTTCTTGGGCCCCCTAAGTCCCTGGGATCCATAGACCATATGTCAAGGAAACCCCAAATGCACACCTCTGTCATTTTATGTAGCTTAAGTTGAGTGCACCAGCCTAGACAAGCCAACCTCAGTTTGGGGCAGCCCCAGAGTCCGTAATGGAAGGAGGTTCAGAGAGAAACAAGAGTGAACTATGGGAAAGGACATATGCAAACTCAGGGAATAGGAAAGACTATGATTCAGTCTTGCTTTAGAGGGCTTCTGCCAAAGGGTTAAGAGCTGTATAATAGTTGGGAGCAACAGAGAGATACAAAATATTCCTGGCCATTGGTGTTGACTTTATTCAGGTTTTAAAACATCCGAAGTCTTTACAGTTGAGTTTGATTAATTATTCTTCCATGAATTCTCCTGTTTTGCCAGTAGCTGGCCAACCCAAATATGGACAGTCTTCACACTGATGTTGATCCCAAGGACACAAATAGATACCTCTTTGTGATTCCCCCTTATCCAGAGTTCTGTCAGTTTGTACCCATTTGTTCATCACACACACACACACACGCACGCACGCACGCACACACACAATGTTACAAAGCATTGCTTCAAACTAGATATGTCCCAGTCCCAAGAAAGAGTTACTGTATTTTTCATATCTGGTCCTTGCCCCTTGACTGTCCCTCCCTTTTGACTCCCAAGAATCCTTTCATGGATAGCATTCTTTTGTTTCTCCGAGGTAGCCTGCCAGTCTGTATCCTTGACTGCCCGACCCTCGTTGTAGCCACCGAGGCACGCCATGGTTCTGTTCCTCGGGGCTCATATCTGTCTCAGGCTATGTAATGTTATTGTGTTGTAGCTGAGGACCAGGACAAAGCCCTCAGCTATCTACTGTCCTCAGCAGGAATGCTCTCCAGACCATTCTCACCAGGTGCAAGACCTTCTCATTTCCTCACTGAAGAGATGGTGACCTGGTTGATTTGAATGTATTTCGGATGGATGAGTGAGGAGGGACATTCAGGAAACATAAATTGTTTGTTTTCTTCCTGAGGAAATTATGTTCTAAACAAAGGTCAGATAATTTTAACATTAACATAAAGCCCTTTATATAACAAAAATACTGTATTTTCAAGCTCCAACTGAATGTCCATTTAATTGAAGGAAGATTTAATAACCAAAATTCAAGCAAAACATTATGTACTTGAAGTTCACTGTGAAGGGACTTCTGGTAGGTGGCTTTCAATCAGAACGAATCACTTTAATCTTTGAGCTTTGAAATCCTGGCTCACTCCAGTCTGTCCCAGGCCTCCAGGGGGAAGCTGGGTCCTATAGCCAAGTCCCGAAAACATGACGTAAAGTCACTCGAGGGTCACAGTCATTTTTATGTAAGCCAAATGGAATTTGTTTCCTTTCTCAAATCTTGTGGATGAGCACATGAAGTAGAATTTGTGTTCGGCCTCTGGAAGAGGTGTGAAAAGAGCAGAAGGTAACAGACAGCCGGTGAGGTTGTCAGAGCCCTGAGCCATCTGAGCCGGCTATGCTGGCTGTTGAGCACGGTCACCCTGAGTGCCATCAAACCAAGCCACTCCTGGGGCCTGCGGACAGCATATTCTCTCCCTGAGTCTTTGTGTCCAGTTTTCTCTAGCCCGGGTTTGTTCCACAGATAAAAGCGAAAGGTTTTGATCTCAGCCTTGATGCTGAGTACAGGAAAGGTGTTATGGGGCGGGGAGGGGTTTGGTCAGCAGGGAAGGTCGATGAATACGTAGGAGACCCGGACCACCTGAATATGTTCTGATTTAGACCATGTGACACGGAGAACTTTTTCTCAGAACTTATATTTTTATGGGTAAGAATAACCTGACCACAAACATATTCGCAGAACCCACCACTTCATAGCTCAGCCAGCAAGATTCCTCCTCTCCCCAGCCAGGAGTGTTTCTGCTCTGGTCCCATACTTGTTCTGACACTACAGTTGATATGGTAAACCCTTTCCCCAGGAGGGGGCCCTGAAACTCCCCCACCACCTTGTGCTGGTCATTACATGTGCTCTGTATGACCCTAGGCAACCTTCTTTCCTCTTCTCCATACCCCTGCCGTGTTGAGTCACTTCTCACTCTCAGAGCTCCTCCTGAGCTGGGGGGGCTCTGTGCCCTGTCATGAGATGCTTACAGCCCCAGGTCCCCCGCCCCACTCCTCTGATAGGAGACAGCGATGAGAGTGTGCCTGTCCCGGCGGTGGGCCACCTCAAGTGTGGGTTTCTCTGTGCGTCCTTCCAGAGTGGGTGTTTGTTGGCCTGGTGATCCTGGGAGTCTTCCTCTTCTTCGTCCTGGTGGGGATCTGCTGGTGCCAGTGCTGTCCTCACAGCTGCTGTTGCTACGTCCGCTGCCCGTGTTGTCCACATTCCTGCTGCTGTCCTCAGGCCTGTGAGTAAAGTGGCCCGTGTGGGAGACACAGTGATCACAGGGGAGGTCACCTCTCCATCAGACAGCTGTGTGCCCTGAGTTCCTTCTTCACCTCCTGTCCTTCCACCGTAAAAGTTGGTTGTTCCAGGCTCACCGCTCTGCTGGGGGCCCCTGCCTCCCCGAGATGGCCATTCTTGTTTGCCTTCTCGCCTGCATGCATTTCTCCCTATTTTTTATCCACACCACTCACCCCTGCATTTGCATTTCTCATCGGCACTGCCGATGAAAGGAAGGGCAGGTTCCAGATGGTCAGGTTGTGGGTAAGGCTTTTGCCCTCTCTGCAGGCCTGCAGGCTGGAGGAAACCTTCCCTGCTCGGGCCTCTCAAATGCAGAGAACTCCTCTTTTTACAAGCAGAGTATGCAGACGGCAGCCTTTGCATCCCATCCGGCCATGGATGAGTTTTGTTTATTCCCGTGACAAAATGGTCCACCAGGGGACTGGTCCTCATCTGGGGATTCACAGTGGTGCCTTACCGGCCGAGCCCGTGCAGCCACTAAGTTGGGCCCCCCTGCCAGAAACCAAATACATCCTGAAGGAGGAAGACATACATGTCTCTTCAGTGTCCTTGGGAATAAAGCAGTTTCCAGGAGGAGTCAGGTTATTTGCTCTGCCTTTGAGATCACAGAGCAGAGCCACGTGCAAGCTCATTGCCTGCCTTGCCTCTCTAGAAGAGGTGTAGGATCCTCCTGGAAGCAGCCCCGGGTGGCCTGCGGCTAGGCTTCCTCCAGAGGGACTGAGGCAGCCTACAGACAGTGTGGTTAAGAGTGGGCTGCTGGGGTCACTGCGGAGGCCGCCATGACAGCTCCTAGTGCTGCGTCATCACTCCGTTGCCGGCTGCTAAACACTGTAATTCCTTACGTCATCGCCTTTCGGTGGAGCTGGAGGAGCCCAAGGGAGTGGGGGAGAGCGGTTCTGCCGAATCAGTTCAGGCCTAGGCGAACACGCACGCGCACACGCATGCGTGCATGCACACATCCAGGCGCCCCCTTAAGCGCATCCTCAGGCAGTTTTGGTGTGAGGGTTGTGGAGGGTGGGACGATAATATAATCTCTTTTGCTCTTCATCTCCCTCCACAGTGTACGAAGCAGGGAAAGCAGCAAAGGCTGGGTACCCTCCCTCTGTCTCCGGTGTCCCCGGCCCTTACTCCATCCCCTCTGTCCCCTTGGGAGGAGCCCCCTCATCTGGCATGCTGATGGACAAGCCGCATCCACCTCCCCTGGCACCAAGTGACTCCACTGGAGGAAGCCGCAGTGGTAAATGTAGTTCCAGACCGCCCGGCCCCATGCTCCTCTCTGGCTTCCACTCTGGCTCCTTACTGATAGGAACCATCAGCTCCATGATTCTTCCTTGGAAAATGATGATCTCCATTCCAGAAATGGGATCCCTCCAGCTGTATCAGATATCATCTGGAGTGCATGTCGGGCTTTCCGAGGACTGCAGGATGTAGCTGTCCCTGCTCTCTTCCCAGGCTCCTCAATAACTAAAGGGATAAGGAAAAGAGGCAAGGTACCCCTTGAATGTTGATCATCCAGTTAATAAATAGTTATCTCATCCCTATCTAGTGTTCAGGACTGTAACAGGCACTGTGAGGAACATTAAGAAGGATAGGACATGGTTTGCATAGGAAGCAGTGTGGCCCAGCCAGGGAGAGAGAATGGATTTTTATTAGGACAGTTAGATACTACAAAGAGTGTGGTACTGGGAGTTCAAAGAAGAAAGAGCTGGAGCAGTTACAGAGGGTTCAGGGAAGAGGTGGACTTGAGCTGGGCCTAGAGGAACGCAAAGGAACAGGAGAACAGAGAAGGGGGTGCTCAGGAGGGATTCATGGGGGGAGCCTGGAGCTGGAAGAACAGGGTGGGTGTTTGACAGTCTCCAGCTTGGCGGACCGGAAGAAAGTGGAGGGCTTTGGTGGAGCCTCATCCAGATTAGGGAAGGCCTTGAAACCCGCCCAGAAGAGCCTGGGGCTTGGTGCTGTAAGTGAACGGGAGCCACTGCAGGAAGGTTCCTGAGTTCTTGGAGAGGTGACACGCTGACAAAGAGAGTGGTAGTGGAAGAGAGTTGGATCAGAGATCCCAAGCTGAGATGTGACTGAAGCCATTCAGGGGCTATGAGAGCATCTGGGCCTTGATAGAGGCCATGGGAATTGAAATGAGTATGCAAATCTGAGAGAGACTTCAAAATATGACTTTAGGGAGTGAAGGAAAGGGAGGCTTCAGGATGAGCCCAAGTTGTCTAGTGCTGCACATCATAGACAGAATTAAGTAATTGATAAGGAGAGCTTATTTGGATGGAGATTAGCCATGTTATTTTAGGGCATGATGAATTCGTGGTTATTGGCAAGGGCAGAGGGGTAGAGTGGTGGAGGGGCATTCAGACATAGCTTTCCTAGAGGCATTTGAACAGGATTACAGAGTAGTGAAGGTTAGACGTGTGTGAAGTATCTTTAGGAGGTGATTTTTAAATTCCTAGGTGTGGATGAGGCAGTAGTGTTGGTAAAACAGACATTTGTCCCCTGGAGGTATCTGGACTTCTTTCGGTGGAGCAGGGAAGAGTATCTTGCCCACTGAATGAACTGTCAGTGCTTGACCGTGGAGGAGTGGATATCCTCAGTGACTAATTGGTATTTGTGTTTTTTTCTCTCCCTGGAACTATTAGTAGAATTCTGACGTCTGAGCCTGGGAATGAGTCACAGACTGAGAAGTAAAAGTTAATGATCAAGGACACACAGGGAATGAGAGAGATAAAGACAATACAGTTCATTTCCCCAAGGATGGTGCGGGCCAGGGGACATTAATGGAATTTGTCTCATATTTTATTTGCAGCTTCCCCTTTCTCCAGTCTTTTTATCCTTCCCACCAGAACTATTCCCTCTTACTTTTTTTTTTAAACGGATTCTCATAATGAAAAGATTCTTATTCATAGGATGACAAATACTTCCTCTCTCCTGATTTCAACCTTTTTCTAGTTCCTGCTTGTTGTAGTTCCATCATTTTGGCCCTATCCTGCCATACTAACCAACTGCAATTAGAAGTGGCTTGGGGGCGCCTGGGTGGCTCAGTCGGTTGAGCATCCAACTCTTGATTTTGGCTCAGGTCATGATCTTAGGGTGGTGAGATCGAGCCCCATGTCGGGCTCCACACTCAGCGGGGGGGGGGGGGGGGGTGTAGTCTGCTTGAGATTCTCTCTTCCCTCTACTTCTGCCCCTCCTCCCTGCACACACACACTCTCTCTCAAAATAAATAAATCTTAAAAAAAAAAAAAAATAAGTGGCTTGAAAAATAGGAACATTTCTTATTTCACATAGCAAGAAATCCCAAGGAAAGATGGCTCTGGGGTTGGTTAATTGATCAGTTCAGGTGGCACCACTGAAGGACCTAGTCCTTTCCATCTTTTGTTCTGTCCTTCTGGGCTGGCTCCCATCAGGATCCTATGATGACCGCCATAGTTCCAGGTACTAAATGCGTCCAGAGGTAGAAAAGCATATGCTTCTTTCTTGTGCTGCTTTTCTCAAGAGTGAGGAAACCTCTTCTAGAAGCCCCTCCCCTTCTAACAGACTTCTCCTTGCAGTTTTATTGGCAAGAATTGTGTCTTGTGCCCATTTCTATACCAGATTGGCTTGAATTCATACAAGACTCATCTCTTAGGCCAGAACACTGTCCATCTTGGAAATGAACAAAATCAGGTTTCTCTTAAGGAAAAAGGGAAGGATGCACAGCTGATGTCGGACACAGCTAGTCTGGCCCAGGGTGTCATTATCTGGTTCATTGAGTCAGGACGGAATTCTTCATAATCCCCTCAGTGGACACATTTCTGTACTCATGGTCTCATGGCTAGACTTACTGATGGCATTTGGCTATTTGTCCTTTAAGAAAAAGGTGGCTTAAGCCAATGTTTCATGTAGCTTATTTTTGAAAACATGTTAGAGATGTAAAGAAACGCTGATTTAAAAGATATAAATTTAGCCTATTTTATATTTATATGCTACTTTAATTTTAGGGATTTAAGGTAATCATCTAGCAACAGTGATTTTTTTCAGATTACATTTGTACACAATACCCTTTTGAGCCCTCTGGGTAGTTGAAAAGGCAAGGTTACCAAATAGGAGCGATAAGAGGCACCCTGATTCCTTCCCCTGTTCTTCATTTGAGATCTCTGTTCCAACAGAAGAAGACTGTCTCCTCCTGTCCTGCTCTGGTTACAGCCTCTTCATCTTTGTCAAGGTTCTCTCTTTACTGAGTATCCACCCTCCATCCAGTCGGAAGATTGGCTCTCATCACCAGCCTTTCCTTCTCTAGTGACTCCTTCCTAGCTGCATTCAAACCATGCTTAATATAACAATTTGCAAAACCCCCATAGTCCTCTGATGTTACTTGCCTGTCCCTTTTCTCCTCTCACAGCCAAACTCCTTCAGTGTTTTGAATATTTTCATGTCTCCATTTCCTCTGCTCTTCACCAACTTCTTGACTAACTTCCATCTTGCTATCACTTCCAAAAAGCAGTGCTTGTGAAGATTGTCCTATTGCTAAATATAATGGATACTTCTCAATTCTTACATCCCTTGACTTCTCGAAAGCATTTACCACCTATGTCCCCACTCATCTTTCTTTGCCTTCCTCAGCACTTTACGTAGTCATTTTCCCTACCTATTTTGCTATTTGCCGGCTATCCTTCCTCTGCACACACCCTGGATGTTGGTGTTCCTGTTTTGTCCAAGGTCCTCTCCCTGGGGAATCTTACCTACTCCCATGGCTCAGTCATCTTCTTCATGCTCATTACTCCCAGTCATGATCTCCAACCCCTCCTCTGCTCCTCAGTCCCATATATCAAACTGCCTTCTGGACATCTCACAGCCATTTCAAACTTAAACTCTAGGAAATTGAATTAATCTGCTGTTTTTGGACTTCAAACGAACTCCTACATCCCTTATTGCTGTGGATGGCACTGTTGTCCACCTAGCAGCCCAAACCAGAAGCAGGGACCTCACCCTTATCTCTTCCTCACTTCCCTCTTCTGGTTCGTCTCCAAGTCCTTCAGATTACACCTCAAAATAACCTTGAATCGGTTTACTTTCCTCCGTCTCTATAATACCATCCTAGTCCTTGCTCCCGTCATCTTCCTCCTTGATTAATGCAACTCTCTCCTACCTCAGCTTCCCACTGCTTCTCTTGCCTTGCTCTAATCCATTTTCACATCTACCTGGCCCCCACTCATCCTTCTTACAAAAGAATTGAGTAGGCAAGTAGGGTTTTGAAATGTCATTTTCAAAACTAAGAAGGATGTGTGTCTATATATAAGCCTACTGTGTGTATACAGAGAATATGCAAATTTTAAGCATCACTTCTCCCACAGTGGAGCTGCGATCACCCTGGGGGTGGAATCTGGCAGCTGTTCCATCATCCATAAACAGCCTTACTTAGCTCATTAAGATAGGACAGGAAAAACAAGGCGATAGCCATGGGTATCTGCCTTAGAGACTTCTTTTGCAAGTTGTGTAAGTTAGATTTGGCTGGAAAGGAGAAATTAGCTGAAAAATGGTTAATTTTCAGCTAACTGGGTCAAAAGTATCCGCTCAATTACTTTAACAATAAAAATTTTTGAAGTGATAGTTTGGTATCAAAATGAATATCCCAATATTCCCTCTCCACTAAAACCAAAGTTGCCAAGGCTAATAAGTTAGAGGAGCTGAAGTATGAAGAGCCACACCGACCAAAGGACTTGGACCGGACAGAACTTGAAAAAGATAAATCATCCATCCACCCTGAACTGAAACATCCCTGGGGGAAAAAGGTCATTTTCCAAAAAGTGCTGGACGTCGGGCCAGTAGTCTAGGACACATCTTATTAAAATATCACCCTATATCGGAGTTCTCTGATCTTCAGACAAATTACGGATTAAAAAAACAAAAACAAAAAACAAACAAACCCAACACCTTTTACTGGGAGAATTGCCTAGCTTTTTAGCTACTGAAACCAAATGATGATACCTCTAAAGTCTAAATGTCAATACTTTGCCTCTGTCCTTCTTGGCAAATTAGAGGGATTTAGGTTTCTGAAGACATTAGCTGGTGCAACTGAGAAGTCAAGGTTGAAAGTATCAATTCTGGTGGAGTCTCTGTATAATGCCAGTACTGAGAGCCTCATTTGAGGCTGCCAGTAGTTACTGTAACTTCTCAGGGACATGATAACCTGTGCATACATGATCAAGTCGGTCTCCTAATGAGGATGATAATTTGTTATAATGGCACAGAAAACAATCTAAGCTCTAGTCCAAGTTGTAGTTCACCGAGAGGTTTCCACCTGGTGCTGAGAGTGGCCGCCACCTCCCGCCACAAGGGGAGAGCTGGTACCTTGTTCCATAACAGCAACCCCCCACCTCCAGCCCATCTCAGTATGACTGAAGGTTTACCGTAATAGTGCTTCACGTATTAAAAACACCCAGATAAAGCCACAGCTCAGGTAGAGTAGGCCCCTTCCCTAATGCCTATCAAATGCTAGTTTTCTCCTTTAAAAAATAATCATCAGCAATAACAACAAAACTTGCCTAAGCCTTGCTGCTCCCTCAAGCTACCATTCAAGTCCTCCCCTTCCTGGTCAAAACCCCCCAATAAACCAACCACATGGCTGCTTCTGTCTTACTTTGTAATCCCTTGTAATAGAGTTTCTATTCCTGATTTCTGTTCGTTCGTTCATTCATTCATTCATTCACTCACTCATCCATTCGTCCAAACACAAATGTTTTGAGTGTCTACAGTGTGCCAGGCTCTGGGCTAAGTGCGGGGATGCAGAGATAAACAGAGAGAAGTGGTCTTTATCCTCAGGAAGTTGACAGTCTAGAGAGGGAAACTCTACTGAAAATACTGTTTCCAGAGAAATCATGAACTTCACCACCATCCCCAGACTGGCCCAGTTCAGCTCAAACAGACATATATTAAGTGCCTACTAAGCAGTGTTCTGGGCTTTACCCAGATGTAGAATAAGAATTCTTTTCCTTCAAGCATCTTTGGGAAGATTAGACATTTATACAAATAATTTGGAACAAACTGGAATATATTGAGGGTCATAACAAAAGTTCAGAGTAAATGATTTATAAGAGAGAAATGATATGGAGAGAGAGAAAGAAGAAATAGAACTTTCTAGCTATGAGAATAAGAAAAAGCTTTCTGGATGTGGTGCCATTTGAGCTGCCCCTAATAATTACAAGGAACTCAAAGTACTCTAATGATTTGGTCTTTGTTGTCTTTTTTTTTTTTTTAATTTGTTTCTGTATTTGTCTTCTTTATGAAGAGAAAGGTTGGGAAGTATTAGTTGCATTTTACGGACATGAAAACTGGGTCCTTGCTAGGTCATCATTTGAGGTCCCTCAATAAACCAGTGGCATGCCTACAAACCCCTGGTTCCCTACTTCCTAGCCCTGTGTTTCATCCATCAGACATAACTGCCTCAGAACAGACATAGCAGTTCCGTGGGATAATTGCATTTTAATTGAACTGTCTGTACAACTCTGTAAACGCCTCTGCAGAAATGGAAGAGTGTGTAGCTTGATAAATAAAATCATTCCTACTAATAATTGCTTCGGCATAAGGATTATGGATCTAACCTCCAGGAGAAGGTGCCACTTAAAAACGTGTGCTGAGATTCATTAATTTTTTAAAGTAATTCCACAATTTGAGGTGAATATGAACGGCCCAGAATGTTCTCATATAGAAAATCAGTGCACCTGAAAACAGGTGTGGGGGCGTTCTTTCAGTCTTCAGTGCCAGGGCTGTGATCGGAGTGCTGTGCAGTACTGTATTTTAATCTTCCATGTGCATCGTTTGTGTGTGGGACTTTGTCCGCAGCCAGGGTGACATGACCAGAGAGCAGAAAGCCGAGTCTCCTCAGGAGGCGCAGGTGGCCATGTGGTTTCTTTATGGTATTTGCCCTACTTTGGGAACCGAGAATGTTGGGAGTTGGGTTACTTGCTTCCATCCCATTGTATAGTCCTGACTGGCCAGAAGATAGGACTGATAGGACTGTGCCTCAGATCATACCACCCTTGGCCCACCTACGAGCATTTCCTACTCTGGGCTTTCCTGTCTTCCTCTTCTGTCTCTCTTTACCACCTCTACTTCTGGGCTCCAGAGAGGTTTCAGTCAGATTACGTAGTTCTAGCCCCAGTGCCACCAGTTATTCTTGAGTAAGTTATGAAACCTCTCTGAACCAAAATTTTCTCAACCATAAATTGAGGCTAATAGTAACTTCATTAGGGGTGGTGAGGAACAGATGTCCATGTAAAGCATTTAGCACAGTACCTAGCACATTTGCAGTGCACGATGGGTGTTGTCTCTTACCATTTGTTCTGTCCCCATTCCACTGGGTCCTTCTCTCTCTCTTGTTTCTCGTATTTGTGAACATTACACTTGCCTGTGTCTGATCACCCTTGGGGCTGGTATTGGCCTTGACTGATACTAAGTGATGTGGGGCTTAAACAGCCTTTGTTCCTGACAGTATGAATGATGGGAACGTAGGAGATGGTATTATCTCTCATGCTTTAGTTTTGTTTTTTATTAAGCCCCCAAAATAACACCTGCTTGTAACCACATAGCAGCAGGTTGAATTAATCATGCCTAGAATATGGTATTCCCTTTCCTGAAAGGGAAATGTCAAAGAAATAAAATGGAACCATAATTAGCAATCCATGTGTTTTGCACCTTATTTTGCACTAATGCATCTTTAGTCTGTCATACTGGCTCCCATGCGCCACCCTGTTAGGGAATTTTTGCATCATCTCCTGTGAAACTAGAGGCTTTCGGGCCACCTTCGTCAAGGTCCCTGATGTTTGGGTGTCTGTTTTATTTACACGTTCTCCCACCAAGTGAAGACATGATCCTCAGACGGTATAGAATCATCTGTGTCCTCAGTCTAAGAACCTGTCTTTTTAGTGTGAGTCTGCTTCCGTGAGCTTTAAGTGGAGCTACAGGAGGTCAGCAAGTAGGAAGCAGAAGTTAACAAATGACCCAAAATGTACTGTAATAGAACTTTGTTGTTTACCTGCTGTTCCTCCATTCCAGGGGCACCATCTGATAAAAGGGATCGCAGGTATGGTTCCATAAGTATAAATATAGATGATTATTTCTGGCGATTTCAAAAAGAGTTGTTATAAGCAAGAACTATGTGTTTTACTTGGTAAAAATAAAGGTAGGTCCCCTCCTGCTTTTTTCAGCTCCTTTCCTGTCCTTTTCTCAACAGTTCGCAAAGGTTACCGGATTCAAGCCGACAAAGAGAGAGACTCCATGAAGGTCCTGTACTACGTTGAGAAGGAACTGGCTCAGTTTGATCCAGCCAGAAGGATGAGAGGCAGATGTGAGCGTCTGTTAGTTCTATGTGATCTGTGCATCATGCAGGCGTTCATGGCTAAAGGGGATTGGGGGGTTACCAAACTTGGGCAGCCCTGAGCTCTCAGGGCTTAGAACTAGCAGGGGTGCTGGTGGTGTCCTGAAGAAAGTAGCTCCAAGTACACAGAAGGGAGAAAAAGGGCTCCCGGTGTGTACCACCTTGGCTTAATGCTGTTTCTCACCACGGGGCAGTCAGCATTGCTGGGCCTAGGCAGTCCTGGGCTTAGAAATGTTTTATTCAAAGAGTCCTTCCCTACTACTCTCTTTAAAATACATTCAAAATAATGACTAAAGATGTGAGTTTTTTTCCAAAGTGAAAACCCCTACCATTGGACAGCAGTCCAGCTGCCGACTTGCTACCTGGAGGCCTCAGTGAAGTAGAAGGACAAGTCTGCCCGAGGAGTCTACAAAAAAGAGGCCTATGTTCCCTCTGAGATGCCCAACAGCAGAGATTGAGGGCCAGCGAAGAGGCTGCCCCTCTTGTCAAAAGAACTTTTAGATTACTGAGTTTGTAGGTGGCAGGGCCCCAGCCTTCACTCACAGCCCTTGGACACCCTGCAACTGACACAGCTCATTACTTGGGGTGGATTCTGAATGACCATCTACGAAGAGACAGCGCGGGGCAGGTCTGACATGGACGGGCTAATTATTGGAGGGTCCTGGCAGGCCCGGTAGTGAGGTCACAACATCTCTCTCTCTCTCTGAACCCTCCTCGCCGTGGAAGCTGAGGAGAGGCTTGATGGAATTGTTGGGGAAACAGTCCCAGACTAGAGGTGCTTTATTCAGATTAAGGACAACATATTCCTCCCAGTCTGCAATGCTAAATTCATCCTGTCTGAGCTGCATCCATTGCTGCATCCTCCCACCGCACCGGCTATAAAAAGACCATCTCCAGATTGGAATGTCAGGAATGTAGATGTCACTGCACTTGACAAGTGAGTTGTAATGTGTTGTCATGGAGCCCTGTAAGGGGACAGAGATAGCGATCCAGGAGAAGGCGCTTCGGGAGGAAATCTGTGAATCTCTCAGCTCAGAGAAAGAGTAAAAAACTGAGGTTAAAACTAAAGGTTGGATCCTGATTTAGGTGATGTCTCCTGTCTACCTGGATTAAAATGGTCTCAGGAGACTGGCTGGTCAGATGGTAATGGCGTCTGAGCACCCAGGGGGACCTTAGCGGTGGCCGAGGTCTTTCTTCACAGTGTACAGGTGAGGAAACAGAAACCCAGAGGGTTGGAGTGACCGGACTGGGATTAGAACCTAGCTCTTCTGATTCCCAGTCCTGTGCTCTTCACACAAAACGTTTTTGAGCAACCTGGATGGCTCCCATGGCTGTAGCAGCTGTTTCTGTTGAGAGATCACAGCCTTCTACCTCTGAGGACTTTAGTATGTCAGAACAGAAGAGATTGAGGTGGTTCACTCCACCTCTCCCATTTTTCAGAGGAGGAAAGGAAGCAGAGAAGGAAAGTACCCAGTGTTGGCACCTCAGGTCGGAGGTGCCGGGGCCAGAACTGGAACCAAGATCTCCTGGAACCTGCAGGTTGACGTTACAATAATTGCATAGAGATGAAGTAGGAATACAGTTCACTTGACTTTGCGAGGCTCTCTTTCTGAAGAGCGGAGTAAACCCTGGGGTGGATCATGGCCATGGGGCAGTCTAGAAGATCTCATTGTAAAATGTATCTCATGGTTTCAGGTTGTGACAAGATTCTGTAAGAACTGGGAATTTCAGGTTCAAGAATTTGCGAGATTTGCGAGTAAGATCCTCACTTTCCTTGCCCCTTGTAGGTACGGGGTTGCTCTTGGGATATTTTTCGTCCAGAAGCCCAGTGCAGTGATCTTGCAGACTACAGCTCCCAGGGCAAATATGTTCCACCTCCTGTTTTTGGAAATAGTTTGTATTGGAACAGAGCCAGCCCAGTTCACTTATACGTTGTTGCACTGCAATGGCAGAGTTGAATAATTGTAACAGTATGGCTTGCAAAGCCTAAAATATTTACTATCTGGCCCCGTACAGAAAAAGTTTGCCTGGTCCCAGAGTTACATTATTAGGTGTTTGTGAAGCAGGGATGTTGATGTTTATGTTCAACGTGGCAGAAATGTTACAGCAGCATACAACCTAGGCAGTCCATCACTATGAATGGCGAAACTGAGATAGCCCTCACTATGTGGAGAAACGGAAAAGATCCATTATTCCCCGAAGTTTAAGGAAAGTTCTGAGCCAACAATGGGATTTTCCAATAGTTTCACTTGCTGCCTTTTAAAGTTCCCTTCTGTACTGTTCCCAGGGGATTAGAATTCACTGGGATCATGAGAAAAGGAAGGTTCTAGATTTTATTGATCAGTAGTATGTGAGTTATTTTCCTTTCAGATGGACACTTACTAGTCCATTCTCCTTAGAAGGAGGAAAAGGCTTAAAAATTAGATTATAATTCAAAACCAACTGACTGCATGTCCAAGATGAATGGCATTCGCAGGAAGCCCAGACCTGGTAAAATAGGACAAGGAGGCTGTGTTTATGCAACAGGGGGAGGGAGCGGAGGCCCTTCCTTTCCTTGGTGGGTGGGAGTGCTCCTCCAAGAACTCTTGGGGATAAGGAAGAGAAGTAGAGGGGAACCTGAGACACGTATTTGTGCTGTCCACATCCTATCTTGGCTTACCTTTTACTCAACAGCCAAACCTTACACCTTGTAAATGTTGATTTTGATAATATTTTGAAGTTCTAACCAAAGGATTTTAGAAAACAAATGGATCCAGTTGCATTGCAAATAGAATCACTAAATGTGTTTTTTCAGTAAAATGATATTCAATCCATTTCAAAGTTCTGTAAACAAATGGTTGGGTTTTTTTTTTTTTTCTTTCTTTCTTTCTAGACTGATTCTTGTCTTGTTCACAAGTGCTTTTGCAAAATGCTACTTAAGCCACTTTAGGAAATGAGAAAACTGTGACCATCTCCCCCCCCGCCCCCGCCTTGTAGGAAGAGTACAAGTGGAGGCCAACAGGCCATAAGTGCAGCCGCCCCTCTTTTCTTACCACACCTCTGCCTAGCTGTCCTAGCCACCCATGGCCACATACACCTGGAATATTCTTTAGGGAGGCAAAGAAGTCTTTGTAGGCCCTGGAAATGGACTTGGTACCAATTGGGAAGGATAGTCCACGTTCCTGGATGAGCATCCAGAAAGGGCATGATTGGATACTAGGTGTGCAGTCCCCTTGCCCCTGTGGACTGTGCTCTGGTGAAGGGCACAGCTGAAGGAGGCTGAAATGGGGTTCCTCTAAGGCATGGGGCTGTACTGGTTCTGAAGGCCCATCTTGGGACGTGGTCAACAGTAAGGGAGATTTTTTTGTGAACTGTGGCTTCTCTTCTCTTTTTGCCCCTTTTGGCTCAACCTGCCTGGGATCATCATGGCTTTCACAGAATTATACAAGAAGAAGAAAAACATTGGAACAAGGATGACGATGCCCTAGGAGGAAACCAGCTGCAAAGAGCCCAAGTTCTGGGAAACATGCCTTAGGTGGAACAATAACAATTGTTTTCCTATTCTAAGAACAGAGCATGTAGGAAGCCTCCCCCTCTCTAAGCCAGTGGGCTTCTGGATGGAGCCAGTTCCTGCTGAGCTAAGAACACAAACCCCATTAGTTCAGGTCTACAACCAAACTGGAACAGGCTTGAAGCCTTGGGGAGGGAGCCTTGGTCTCAGCCCTTAACAGAGTTCCCACCCTAGTATGTAGAAAGCTCTGTCATGCCTGGTTTTGTCCCTGCAGATAACAACACCATCTCTGAACTCAGCTCCCTGCATGAGGAGGACAGCAACTTCCGCCAGGCCTACCACCAGATGAGAAGCAAGCAGTTCCCTGTGTCCGGGGACTTGGAGAGCAATCCTGACTACTGGTCAGGTGTCATGGGGGGCAGCAGTGGGGCAAGCCGGGGGCCCTCGGCCATGGAGTATAACAAAGAGGACCGGGAGAGCTTCAGGTAGGGGTGAAGATGGCTGCGCCGGGGCTGCAGTTCTGGTGCTGGGGATGAAGGGGCTGGAACTGGAAGGCAGGGTGGCTCTGAGACTGTTTTCTGATAGCATCTCTGTCTCCCATTCTAGGTTGTCCTGCCACACCTCTCTTTGGGCTATTGAGCATCCCCTTCTCATATTTATTAAGCAAGGGAACGCTTGTGCACAGACACCATGTGTAGCAACAGTCATTCAAGCCCCTTTGAAATGGGTACTCTATTCTCCTTAATGAACCTTATTAACATTTCCTTGCCCTTCTCATAATATTTTTTCCTATAACCTCTAAAAATTCCCATCCATCATCTCCCTCATTTTTAAAAAGATTTATTTATTTGAGAGAGAGAGAGAAAGAGAGCAAGTGGGGGGAAGGGGGAGAGGGAGAGAATCTTCAAGCAGACTCCCAGCATCAGCTCCATCTCACAACCCATGAGATGATGACCTGAGCCAAACAAGAGGCAGACGCTTTACCCATTGAGCCACCCAGGTGCCCTTCCATCATTTTTGATTGTTGTTATGTGAAAGGTAAAATGCCAAACATGTTATACTGTTGTGTTTGATTCTCATAACCCTAAAAGGTAGGTACTGTTCTTGTCCCGTGTTAAGCTGGGGAAACTGAAATGTACAGATGTTACCTAGAGTCACCTGGCCAATGGTGTGGGAGGCCAAGATGTGCACCCTGTTTTGTATGGCTTCTTCCCACTGAATAGCACGGTCACCACTCACCTGTCCTTTATCTTGAAGGACAGTAGACATCGCCTTTCTCGTAGACTGGTTGACCAACTGCAGGTACCTCGCAGAGATTACTTGGCCGTGGGCTCTGAGGGAGGCACAGGCTTTTCTGTATATCACCAGATATTACAGGGTTATCCTTGGACCACAACTGTTTGTATCGCAAGCCACACCACCCACGCTGGCTTCCAGGGTGTGAGAAGTGACACATGTGCTTGTCAACCAGAAGCCACAGAATAATGATCACAAGGCCCCACTGTGTGTTGCAGCACCATGTAAATCACCAAGTATTTTTATCCACACAACTCCGTTTTGATCCTTAGCACGAATCCCGGAGGTAGCCACGGTCGCCCTCACTTTACTGTCTGAGGTTCCCAGGCGCCAGAGGTGACCGGGACTGTTCAGCCGGCCCCTGCGTCCCGCTCCGGCTCCCTGCCGCCCCCCACCCCCCGCCGGCCTGGCACACGGCGCCGACCTTGGGTGCGGGCCAGGGCCGGCTGACCGCCATCCCCTCTGCCCTCTGCCCGCAGCCAGCAGCGCTCCAAGTCAGAGATGCTGTCCCGGAAGAACTTCGCCGCCGGAGTGCCGGCCGTGTCCATGGACGAACTGGCGGCCTTCGCCGACTCGTACGGGGCGCGCTCCCGCCGGGCCGACGGCGACAGCCACGAGGCGCGGGGCGGGGGCCGCTTCGAGCGCTCGGAGGCGCGCGCCCTCGGGGGCTTCTACGCGGACGGCTCGCCGGAGGAGTACTACGGGCCGCGGAGCCGCAGCCGGGAGCCCCTGGGCGACGCGGGCCGCGCCTGGGCCCCCAGCCCCCCGCGCCGGCGGCCCGACGACGCGCCCCTGCCGCGCCTGGTGAGCCGGACGCCGGGCACGGCCCCCAAGTACGAGCACGGGCCCCGCGCCGGCGGCCTGGAGCGCCAGACGCGGCCCGAGGGCGCCAGCCGCGGCGGCAGCCTGGAGACGCCGTCCCGGCTGAGCGCGCAGCTCGGCCGTCGCAGCGCCTCCTACTACGCCTGGTCGCCGCCTTCCACCTACAAGGCGGCCGCGCCGGAGGACGACGAGGACGACTCCGCCGACGACGACGCGCTGCCGCCCTACAGCGAGCGCGAGCTGACCCGGGGCCCGTCCTACCGCGGCCGCGACCTGCCCTACCACAGCAGCTCCGAGAAGAAGCGCAAGAAGGAGCCCGCCAAGAAAACGGTGAGGCCGCGCCGGGTGCCGCGCGTAGGGGGGCGGGGGGGGGGGGGCGTCCCGGGCGGCAGGGGCCCGGGGGCGGCTTTGGGAACGCGGAGGCTGGGCTCATTTTTGCCGGCCTCGCCGTACGCGTGGACTCAGTAAGCGTGGGGCCCTGGAGAGTTCCTAAAGCAGAAATAGCAGGGGCGTAGAGGTAGAGTCGCAGATCCGCAAGACCAGCTTTGAGAAGCACGTAGCATCAGGGATTCGCGGCATCATTCCCACCACGGACATTGAGGGGGACCTCTGAGGTCTGTGTGCAGAATGTTCTGTGCATGCTGATACGCGCGTTCCTCCCCGTCTCCCGCCCCTGGCGGCGAGGGTTTATAACTGGCATAAAATTCCCAAAGCGTTCACATCCCAGAGAAGGTTAGTGCCTATTTTTGAAGGACAGCTCACTTCCTTTCTCCTTTGACATTTTGTTGAATGCAAACTATAAATTGTGCTGTGTGTATGTGAGGGAAACCTTTTGGTCCCTGCCCAGTTAATTGTCTCTTTTGTAATTGGCCTTATGGAGACTTTAATTCTTTCTCTGTGAATGCCGAGAGCAGCCCAGTCCATTCCTCAGCCGCGTTTCTCTGAGCTCTGGACCTCAGAGAAACGCTGGGGGACAGTCACAGATGTCCACTCTCGGCTGCCAAAGTGCCTGTGCCCCCTGTGCTCTTTTTCTGGAGGCCATTCTGCGAGCCCAAGTGCTTATGCTCCCTCCTCAGTTACCCTGCCTCTTCCACCATTTTGTTTTTCATAATTCAAGGTGGACATTCTCTTTAGCGTGTAGTATGGGGAGAGAATATGAATGGAAAAAAGTTATTAACCTCTCCAGAACAATTAAATGTCTTTTGTTGTTCTTTAAAGAGAACAGTGAGATGACCCATGAAGTACCTACCATGAGCCGGGAGTGAACTTTCAGGTCATGTCGGGTTTATGGAGCACCATCCACACTAGCTGTTGTGGAGCTATGAATGTTATAGTTAGCCTTAGAGGGTTGGGAAGTTGTTCTGTGGCCATGGAACTAAGTTCTGTCAGATGTACATTGGCTTCAGCACCAACTGAGGCTTGGGAACAATAACCACAAACCTAATGAGATGCCCTGAGTCAGGGTGTGCCAGATGCTGAACAGGTTGTGGACTGTGCCCCAGGGAACCATCTGCTGTGTTGTGTTGGGTTTCTTTAACCATTGTGTGGTTTAACATTGTGCTCTTTCTGCTCTTTTCCAGAGTGACTTTCCAACCAGGATGTCCCTTGTGGTCTGATGTTTGTTTTGAAGACACCTCTCTGGGTGACTAGAAATCAGAAGCAGACTACTGGGACAAGACACAAATCCAAGAGCCAGCAGGCCCGGGACCTTCTCTGGCCACCACCTTGGAAGATTTGCTGATCTTTGCTTTGGCAAGGGATGGGGGGCAGCCTTTAAGGAAGGCTGATTCCAGACCTCAGCGTACATCTAACTAGTATGAGAAACTTAAGAAGATGACTGCGTGTGAGAACATTCCCACACATGGAGTGTCTCACCCACTGAGTTCATCCTGCCTGGTATTCTTCTGTAGCTGAAACAGGATTCCTTTTCCAATTCTGAAAGAGAGTTAGCTCTGGACTGCTAATCTCTAGAAAATGCCTCCGCCTACAAGTATGTTCTTCTATACCTCCTGTGCTGTGCTTAGAGGCAGAAAAGCTTATTACTACTATTAGAAGAAGGTCTTGTACTGACAACGGAAGATAACTTTAGGCAAAATATACCTTTTATCCCCGTCTCTTCCCAGTCACTAGTCAATGACTATTGTTACACTAAAATCAGAAGGCCTTTGGTGAGCTCAGTGACAGTGACCTGCTGGACAATCACAGAAATGACCTCAATTTGCTGTTCTAAGTGACAGTTCTTGAGTGGCTGGAACAAGACAAAAGAGAGTATACCTTTGTGAAATGCTGTATAAGTGGTATTTCTTTTTCCATTCTGAGAACTTGAACTGCTTTTTCTCTTTCTACTGTGCACAGTGAGATCTGAGTCTTGGACATTAAGGGCTCTCCTCATCCTCCCTTCTCCTGGACTTTCTGCAGGTTGGTGCCACCCACAGAGCCCCACTTCCCTCTGCACTCTGATTAAATTGTCATCAGGTGCCTTTTGAGAAATGCTTAAAATACACACATGAAAGAAAAGGGGAAGAAAAAAAAGGAGAAAGCGGTTATGCAAAGTAGAGAAGAATGAAAAAGAATTTAAGAGGAAAAGAATATGTGATCTCATTATACTTTGAATGTGGGCCATTTTCCCCACAAACTCCACTCAGTCTTCTCTGGTTCTGTACCTCATTTACCATGAGTTGTTTCTGCCATCCCAGCTCTGTTATCCCAGGACGCCAGAGGTATGTGGCGCATGCCTCTCTTGGCCTCACCAGACTTGCTGCTCTCCATGCTTTGGGAAACGAGGGATCTTGCTCTCTCAGGAAGGAGCACTTCCGATTCCCACCCTTGCTGAAATGATAGATGTTGCCTAAATCCCAAAGCTAGATATCGCCGGATTTTGTAATTTGTAGAGATTGCAAAAAAGTGGCCACAGTTTCTTCCCTTCTTATCAAGAGGTGCAGTCTCTTTCTCCACCCCTCAAATCTGGGAGTGGCCATGTGATTTGATTTGGCCAGTGGCCCCAAACCAACGTAACACAAGCAGAGACTCGACAAATTCTCGTGCATGGGGCCTGTCTTCTCTTGCTGTTCTTGGGAACCTTGCAGTTGCCCCTACGTGAACAAGCCTGGGCTCTCCTGCTGCATGATGAGAAAAACAGGCCCAGTACCCCTTCCGTCCTATCTGACAGCCTATCGAGGTCTCAGCTGATTGCAAACACATGTGTGAGCAGCCAAGCCCGACAGGAGAATTGCCTAGCTGAGCCCAGCCCAAATTGATTCCGACTCAAGGCATGAGAAGTTGGTGCACCCTTTAAATGTTCATTTCTCTTCAAGGACAAACTGACTGTTTCTCCTTGTCTGGATGTTCAGCCCTTAATCCCCGACTCCATCTAACCCTAGGTGTCTCACAATCTCCACTTTCTTTGGCAAACGTTTGCCAAAGCTTTTCACCCTGCACCATTATGGTGGGACACATGGTTGGATCAAAAGTCACTGGAGGACAATGAACCTATGAAGGTTTCTTCTTCAACATCTTGTCGGTCTTCTTCAGAGCCACCTGACCAGAGCTGGGCCCTAGTCTCAGAGCACCATTCCACTGGTATCCATTTACTTCACGGTATTTCCAAAAACAGTCCTACATGTGCAATGAAATAAAGAAGTGGCTGGTGAGGGTCAGAAGGATGAGTTGATATCATTGCTTGGAGGAGACTTGGCCTACCAAAGGACTTCTCAGTGGCTTTGGCCTGAGAGGAACCAGGGACAGTTCAGCCCAGTGCTGGCACTTCCAAGGGCAGGAAGACACAAGCCATACCCTGGTGCTGAGTTTTAGACTTGCTGGTGTCCCTGGCCTCTGAGAGCCTAGGTCTAATCTGTTTGGGCCCCAATTCAGATGGAAAGGATGATTAAACATCATCATTTCTTAGTCACCAGCTTTGGATTTCAACTTGCTCAGGCAATTCTGGAGAATATTGGGTAGCTGCAGAAGCTCTTATCTCTTCACACTGAGCACTGTGTCAGGCTTCTCTCCACCAAAGAGCCCCATAGCACCAGCTGCAGAGACCAGACATATTGCTTTTGTTAGCCAAGGGCATGTAGGATTTTGGAGAAGGTTAGGGGAGCCGTGGGAAAGATTAAAATTGGAAACCTGCAATTCCAAAGACAAACCAAACTATAGACAGACAATACAATAAAAAACACAAAGACAACAGGCTCCTGAAATAACCTGGGGAAATGGGACCAGGTTGTCCCCTGTAGGGCTGCATAAATCACTGAAACTTCCAGAGAGAGAACACTATTGTTTCTGGGTACGTGGATAGAGACAAGACTGGCTAGACAAGTAAAGGCAAAGCTGGCCATCCTCGGCACCCTGGCTTTTCCCAATGGGTCCTTTTGTTTCTTCCCTGAATAGTGTTTCCTGCAGAGGAAGGGCTTATACATATTAGCTTCCTTCCTAGGTTTTATTGGGGTACAAAATAAGTCTTGTGTAAGACATGACCTCTGTCCATTGGGACCCTGCAATTCAATAGGGGAAATAAGACATGCCCAAGAAAGAAGTAGGAGATTTTATGCATATAATGTGAAATATTGCTATGGATAAATCACAACAAACCCAGAGAATTAAAGTTTTTAAATTTAAATGGGTATATTTTGATATTTAAATGTTGTGTGTGTTTGTCCATCCATTGTCTTTAAAGATTAGCTCAGTGTTCTGAAAAAGCCAGTATTAAAAAATCTGATGGGAAGAGATGAATTAGGATGGGGAGGGGTACAAGGCAGAGGGCCCAGGGGGATGATGCAGGAGGTGCTGTGTGCCTGTGAATCACAGCTGAGTCAGGGATGTGTTGGAGAAGGGGGTGCGGGTGCAGGTGCCAAGAGGTTTCTCCTAGAACAGCTTCTTTAGGCCATGCATAGATTCGCTAGGAAGCTGGGGACATTTGCCCTGGACCTGATGGTACGCATCAGCTTTCACGCAAGCATGCTCCCAGGGGAGCTCTGGATCTGCTTGTCCAGGGGCTCAGTTCTGCAGCCGTGAGTGTTGCTGGCTACCCTCACTGACACAGAGAAAGTCTGGCGGAGATAAAGGGCCTCTCATCTCCCTTCCTGTGATCCTCACTCTGCACCTGGCGCAGGACTGGGTGGTGGTGGTGGGGGGGCAGGAAGGGGCTGCCACTCTAGCCCGAAGCACTCCATGCTGAAGACACCTAGCCACGTCTGTATTTCTAAATACTCTGAAAGACATAACATAGGTAATCTGATTAGATTACCTGATTACCTTCAGAGGCTGAAGTTGCAGATACTGTTGTAATCCATCCTCCCCTTTTCTTTATAAATGGAGAAATAAACCATCATTGCCATTAGTGAAGTTACAAATCTAATTAGGCCTTTAGATTCCGAGCCTATAACTCTTATCTGCTGGATCGGTGTTTCCCCAAATTGCCTAACCAGACAAATTACATGATTGCTGTTAAAAATATATTGTTGGGCCCCACCTTGGAGATTGATTAGGTGGGTCTGGAGTCAGTATGGGTTCTTTTAACGTATGTTTCAGAAGAGTCCTGTGATCAGATACATTTGGCAAATGGCGCACTAGATCATACGTATGGTGTACCCCCAAGCAGTTGGTCCTGAGGCTTCCTTGGGCTTTGAGGATGTCTTTAGACATCCTCTTACTCCCTTGGGGCTGTCAGTGGGGCAGCGCCCAGCAGTCTGGCTGCGACAGAGGTGACTGGCTCACCAGGGTCCAGAAGTAGAACTGTGTGAGGCAGAGAGAAAGGAAAACTCGGAGCACTCCCCAAGAGCCGGTTCTAGATGTTTCTAATCCTAGAATAATGATCTATTGTGACAATCTCAGATCTGACAATAGGAATCACAGGTAATTTTCTCATTCCCTCGATGTCATTCTGAGCAAAACTTAGATCATGAACAGAAAGAAAAGAGACCGTTGGGGAAATGGCAAATCATTCTTTGAAGCATTCAGATTATCAGCCTGGCTGGTCAACTCCCACTTCCACCTTAAGACCCAAAGTGGGGTGGGCAAGAATAATAAGATCTACATTATATACCCTTCCAACATCAGATTTAGATGCTGTCAGAATCTTGCTAGAGTTTAAAATTGATTTATAGGATCTAGAGATCCAAATTCACCTACATAGGGCCCCAGGTACTTAAAGTCCTAGAGGAAAAAAGTGCCTAGTTTTGTTTTTTGTTTTTTGTTTTTTTTCTCTGCTAGGATCCTACCTCCTAGTCACCTGGGAAGCTGATCCATGGAGCTTTAAGTAAAGGGCTTTTACTATCAGAGTGGAACAGAGATACTGTTGAGCTGCTTAAAGCAGCATCCTGAGTTTTGGCACTGGCTGAGGGTGATAAGTTTAATACTAATAGTATTTGTGTTATTTTTATGGTGTATTACTGTTTACAGAGCACTTTCACATGCATTATATCCTTTGATCCTCACAACACCCTCCTGCGACAGAGGCAAGGTGGATGTTGTGGCCTCCTCATCAAACAGAAGGTCAAGCTGAGTTTGAGAAAAGCTAAGTGATTTGCCTATAGTCCAAAGGTTTTTAAAATTATAGAGCCAGGCCCTCCGTCTGCCCAGGGTCCTTCCCAGACAATTCCTGCAGCACCCACAGGACTGGTATCTGGCTGATTTGCACCTGCTGCAAGAGTCCTGGACCCCGTGCTCACCCACATGCCGCCGGTGGGACGAGGCTGTGGAGCTGGGCAGTCGGGGCCACTTCGTGCTGCCCAGCACCACTCCTGAACTGTGGCTCTGCATGGGCGCCAGCCTCCCTCAAGGATGGTTTCTCTTTCACTAGCTGTGCTGTGAGGGGAAAAGGCTTGGACAAAAATATGCATCAGATTCCTCCTTGAAGAGGAATTTCTGAGCCAAACTACAAATTCATCTAGACTTGGAACTCCAGGGTTCAGGGGCAACCTGCTTAGAAGTGAACTATCTGGCATCCTCCCCGCATTTGGGGATTTTAGGTAGAACTAAGAAGGGCTAGATGTAGAAGGAAGCGGTGCAGCTGTGTAGTTAGAAGTTTTGTGAGAGTTTCTTACTGGGGCTGGACACAAGCCCATGTGGCCTGACCCATCTCTTCTGGGAAAGCGAAAAGAGATACAAATAACTTCACTCTTTGGCTTTAAGGAAAAGCCACTTTAGTAACAAAGGTATTAGACACTATCCAATGAGAATTTTCCCTTTGGGAATATACAAGAGGGGAATAGAAGGTACAAGAAGACAAAGCGGTCAGAAATCTGTGTCATGAGAGTCACCTGCCCAGGTATTTTGTGCCTTGTCTGTGGCATCAAAACTAAAATGTTGTATCACTCTTGCCCATGATTTTTTTTTCAGTGTCAAACATATGAAGTGAATTTGCTTGTAATGTTTTAATCTAAATAAAGTATTTCACCTACATTTGTTATCAGGAACTCATAATTAACACAACTATGTTTAATCATGATCTGACATTAAGTGACCTCAGCAGGAAAAAGAAAAATCACACATGACTGCCTCTGATTGTTTTAAGTACCGTGATAGAGGGTTAAATACCAGGGGCATTGTAGGGAAGGCACGCGCTAACAGAGCGTAAGTAGGTTTTCACAGACTTTCACGAGCTATGGCCTGGATAGATTCCGTTGCCACACTCACTGTTTTCCACAGACTAACATTCAGGAGAATATGAAGAGTACGAAAGATGGTGGACGATGTGACGGTACCTAGTTCATTTTCAAGAAGTCCATTTATTAGGTATTTGCTTGCTAGAAATGGCACTTGGGGAAGGGAGGAAGGAAGCTATTGTGGGAGGATATTTTAAGTTCTGAAGAGAGCTGAAGAATTCTACAGCATCATAATTCAGAGAAGGCCACTTAAAACCTTTGTTAGCAAAAGAAGGGATAAGTACCTCAGGGCCGTATTAATCCTTTCTTTTTTTATTTTTTTTTATTTTATTTTTATTTTATTTTATTTTTTTTTTTCGTATTAATCCTTTCTTATTAGCCAGGCCCTATCAAGGGAGTCTTAGATTTTAGAGTCCTGGTTGAGGGCTCAATTCTCTTAGTAGTTAACTTAAAAATGCTCACATGTAGATTTAACTTAAAGATAGACTCCAAAACAGTTTAACTCTGATTACCTCCTCTGGACTTTCTGCTATTTTGTCCATTGTTTTAATTTTATCTTGCTTTTTCAGCTTTATAAAATATTGTGTTTAGAAAAAGTAAAATATCAATATATAAAGTGCTTAGAATCACCTACATGTTTTTTTCTACACATCTTCTCTTTCTGCATTTCAGGTCTTCTTTTGAAATCTTCCCTTCTTTCTGAAGGAAGTTTTCTCTAGTGGTGGTCTTTTGGTAGGATACTCTATCCATTTTTGTTTATCTAAAACAAAGTCTTTACATCATTCTTGTTCTTGAAAGATAATTTCACTGAGTAGACAATTTTAGACTAATACTTATTTTCCCTTGGCACACTGAAGATATTAGTGTATTCTCTTCTGGCTTTTATTGTTGCTTGTAAGTCAGTTACCAATCTAATTATCCTTCCTTTGAAAGTAATCTGTCTTGTCTCTCTGGCTGTTTTTAAGATTTTCTTTTTGTCTCTCATGTTCTTTGGTTTAATTAACATGGTGTGGATTTCTTTTTTACTTATTCAGATTGGGATTTGTTGTGCTTCCTGAATCTTCCATTAATGATGGAAAACTCTTAGTTATTAACATGTCAAATATGTCTTCTCTTTAAGCTTTCCTTTGAGAATTCCAATTAAATGTATGTTAGGCCTTTTCATTCCATCTTCCATATTGCTTAAGCTACCTTTGTCTTTTTGTGCTGTATTCTGGGTAATTTCTTCAAGTTTATCTTCCAGTTCACTATTTTTCTTTTCAGTTGGCTCTAACCTCCTTCTTTGAGTTTTAATTTCAGTTAATAAATTTTTCATTTCTAAAAGCTCAGTTTAGTTCTTTTTCAGATTTACATGGTCATTGTTGAATACCATCCTACTCCTTATTCTTGTAGACAATTCCCTCTTATTTCTTTGACTACATTAAGTGTACTAATTTTATACTTTATACCCAGTAATTTATCTGCAGTCTTTATAGGTTTTTGAAGTTTGTTACTTCTGCTAACCCTCACTCATGGTTTCTTATTTCCTTATATGTTTTGTAGTTTTTTTTTTATTGTGGACTCATATTTGGTAGAACGCCATATTGCATTGATGCCAGTCAAGAAAGACCTTGTTTGTTTTTTGCTCTTACCTGTCCTCCTTCTCTCCAAAATGACTCCACACAGACACAGTAACTCTGGAGAGTCCAAGAGAAATGAGTAATTAAAGAGGGAATGGAAGTGCTAAGGGGGATAAATCTAGGAGGTACATGCACTTCTCTTTAATGCAAGCTTCTAGACTAAAATGAGCCTAAGATAAAAGAGAACAAGAAGCTTTAACTTTAAATATTGTTAATATTTTGATCATTATAAAATAATCACTATTTTAATTATAGAAATAAGACTATTTGGGGGTTAAAAGTGAACAAAAGTCCATTTATTAGTCAAGTGACCAAAGAAATTATGGATCCAGGTTTTATTCAGGAAGCAAAGAAAGACTAGACCCATAGGATGGATTATAATGAGGCAGTTGTGGTGAAAAATATGTTACCTTATGTTTGCACCCTGTTGATTCCCATTTGTTTAATGTAAAAGTCACATTTTTATATGTATTCAATTCAAGAAATAAACAACTAGGCTTAACTAGGTTTTGGAAAGGTTCTGAAAACTCTTGACAGATACATCCTAATAATACTTACCACACCATTCGAGTGAAAGATTTTCTGCTGAATTTGGTTTTAAGCATTTCCTGAAAGCTCGTCAGGTGGTCTGAGATGACTCATGAAATACGGCAGGAGGTACAGAGGCGGCTGGCAAGCCCGCGCCGGAGAAGGGCGGTGAGTGAGCCTGACACGCCCTCTAGCGGCACGCATCCCAGGGCATGCCTCTGCTACCACATTTCCGGGATTCAAGGTGTTGGATAGAGGTGTTCCTCACATTGTTCCTGAGGTGTGTTCTTAAAAAGCCATGTATGAATTCACTTTTGGCAAATCAAATCAAAGTGCATTAGGAGATCTTTATTTAGAAGTGATGAGTTTTTCTGTATGTTTCAGACCTTGCTATATTACATTTTCAGGGAAGACTTTTGTGGATACCAAGTGGGGAAAATCTCATGTTTCTTCCTTGCGACCAAGTGGGAATGAGGCACATGCCTCCTTTGATTTAAAGCTATTTTAAAGTGTGCTTTTTACCACCATTGAGATACAAGTCTTTTCTGAAGTCAGGTCAGCCTTTGATACTTCAGAGTTACAGTGAAGCCAGTTTCTCATTAACAAGCAAAAATTATGTCATTGAAATGTGCAACCAAATAGTCCATTCCCTGGCCTTTTGCTGTAAAAAAGATAAACCTCTCTCTCTCTCTCCCTCTCCCTCCCTCCCTCTCTCCTTCCCTCCCCACCCTCTCTTTAAAAAAACAAAACAAAAACAGAGAAGACTCTATAGTCTCTTATATTAAAACACTTTTTAAATACAACCCTTGCTCTCAGGAGATGTGTTCTTCTATTTCGTTTGCAAATCTAGTGCAACAGTTCAGCAACAATGTATTCTTCATTTTGTTTTTTTTCTGGAGATGTTCAGTCTCCAGCAGAGCAAAGCTGAAGAGATAATATATGCTGACTTCTGTTTACCACTGTTCTTATAAAAGATCTTTGTTTAACTGAATGGAATTCATTTATAATAGCTATACTAGCATCCCTCCTCTCCCAGAGCCTCTTGGTGTTGCTGCTGTGGTCCTGGAAACTGGCTTTTCTCATTCCTTCATGACAGGGAGACATGGAGTTCCAGCTGAAGTTTTTCCTTTGGCAGGGATATTAGTCCAAAATCTTCGGGTTGCAAATGACAGAAAGCCAACTCAGACTAGCTGGGAAAAAAAAAAAAAAAAAGGAGGGGATGAAGGTAGTTTATTAGAAAGATCCTGGGGTGGCTCATGAGATGGAAGAAGAGCTGTAGGAAGTGAGGGAAAATCTGGGTTTAATGTAGTCAGATTCTCTCTATGTCCATCACTCACATCTACTTATCTTTTTACATATATATTTTTTTTTCCCCAGTGAGGACAGACCTTCTCTACAAAGCAGGAATAAAGACACTAGCAGTCCAGGAGTCACAATTTTCCAGCTTATGTGACAAGACAGGTGAAAGGCCTTACCCATGAGACAATGAGGAAAGGCTGTGATTGACCCATAGTGAGTCATGTGCCATCTTTGACCTAATCATTGTGGCCAAAAAGATGGCAAGTCCACTTATGACCAGGAAGAAACTGGAGAGTGGAATGAGAACATTTCTCCAAAGGAGAGAGGGGGCTATTAATAGAAGTGGGATATGGGATGCCGTGCAGACAAAACACAATAACAACAACAACAACAGGTATCCACTAATAAATCAAAAAAGATTCTTTTCTTTTACCTAAATTTAGTTAACACACACTGTATTATTAGTTTCAGGGGTAGAATTTAGTGATTCATCAGTTGTATATAACACCCAGTGCTCATCACATCAAGTGCCCTCCTTAACGCCCATTACCCAGTTACCCCATCCCCCACCAACCTCCCCTCCAGCAACCCTCAGTTTGTTCCCTAAGAATTTCCTATGGTTTACCTCCCTCTCTGTTTTCATCTTATTTTACTTTTCTTTCCTTCCCCTATGTTCATCTGTTTGGTTTCTTAAATTCCACATATGAGTGAAATCATGTATTTGTCTTTCTCTGATTGACTTATTTCACTTAACATAATACCCCTTAGTTCCTTCCATGTCATTAGAAATGGCAAGATTTCATTCTTTTTGATGGCTGAGTAATATTCCATCGTATATATATGTCACGTTTTCTTTATCCATTCATCTGCCGATGGACATCTGGACTCTTTCCATGGTTTGGCTATTGTGGACATTGCTGCTATAAACATTGGGGTGCAGGTGCCCCTTCAGATCCCTATGTTTGTATCCTTTGGATAAATACCTAGAAGTGCAATTGCTGGGTCAGAGGGTAGTTCTATTTTTAACTTTTTGAGGAACCTCCCTACTGTTTTCCAGAGTGGCTGCACCAGCTTGCATTCCCACCAACAGTGTAGGAGGGTTCCCCTTTCTCCGCACCCTTGCCAACATCTGCTATTTCCTAAATTGCCAATTTTACCCATTCTGACTGGTGTGAGGTGGTATCTCATTGTGGTTTTGAATTGTATTGCCCTGATGCTGAGTGATGATGAACATTTTTTCATGTGTCTGTTGGCCATTAGCATGTCTTCTTTGGAGGAATGTCTGTCCATGTCTTCTGTCCAGTTCTTGACTGGAGTTTTGTTTTTTGGGTGTTGAGTTTGATGAGTTCTTTGTAGATTTTGGATATTAGCCCTTTATCTGATATGTCATTTGTGAATATCTTCTCCCATTCCATAGGTTGCCTTTTAGTTTTGTTGACTATTTCCTTGCTGTGCAAAAGCTTTTTATCCTGATGAAGTCCCAATAGTTCATTTCTGCTTTTGTTTCCCTTGCCCCATCTAGAAGAAGTTGCTACAGCTGAGGTCAGAGAGGTTGTTCCCTATGTTCTTATTTAGGATTTTGATGGATTCCTATCTTGCATTTAGGTCTTGCATCCATTTTGAATTTATTTTTGTGTATGGTGTAAGAAAGTGATCCAGCATCATTCTTCTGCTGTCCAGTTTTCCCAATACCATTTGTTGAAGAGACTGTCTTTTTTTCCTGCTTTATCAAAGATTAGTTGACCATAGAGTGGAGGGTCCATTTCTGGGCTCTCTATTCTGTTCCATTGATCTATGTGTCTATTTTTGTGCAAGTACCATACTGTCTTGATGATTACAGCTTTGTAATACAGCTCAAAGTCCAAAATTGTGATGCCTCCAGCTTTGGTTTTCTTTTTCAACATTCCTGTGATTATTCGGGTCTTTTCTGGGTCCATGCAAATTTTAGGATTGTTTGTTCCAGCTCTGTGAAAAATGGGTCTTGTTTTTTTTATCCATTCTGATACCTTATGTCTTTTGATTGGAGCATTTAATGTATTTACAGAGTAATTATTTATTTATTAGTTTCAGAGGTAGAATTTAGTGATTCATCAGTTGCATATAACACCCAGTGCTCATTACATCAAGTGTCCTCCTTAATGCCCATCACCAAATATCCCTTCCCCCAAACCACCTCCCCTCCAGCAACCCTCAGTTTGTTTTCTAGAGTTCAGTGTCTCTTATGGTTTGCCTCCTTATTTTCATCTTATTTTATTTTTCAGAGTAATTACTGAAAGATATGAATTTAGTGCCATGTATTACTTGTAAAGTCGCTGCTCCTATAGATTCTCTATGTTCCTTTCTAGTCTTTGTTTTTAGTTTCTCTTTTGGCTCAAAGGGTCCCCTTAATATTTCTTGCAGGGCTGGTTTAGTGTTCACAAATTCTTTTAGTTTTTGATTGTCTTGGAAACTCTTTATTCCCCCTTCTATTCTGAATGACAGCCTTACTGGATAAAGTATTCTTGGCTGCATATTTTTCCCATTTAGCACATTGAATATATCATGCCAGTCCTTTCTGACCTGCCAGGTCTCTGTGGACAGTTCTGTACCAGCCTATGTGTCTACCCTTGTAGGTTAAGGACCTCTTGTCCTGAGCTGCTTTCAGGTTTTTCTCTTTCTCTTTGTAATTTGTAAGTTTCACTATATAATATGTTGTGCTGTTGACCTATTTTTGTTGATTTTGAGGGGGAGTTCTCTGTGCCTCTTGGACTTGAATGCCTGTTTCTTTCCCCAGATTAGGGAAGTTCTCAGTTATAATCTGTTCAAATAAACCTTCTGCCCTTCTCTCCCTGCTCTTCTTCTTCTTCTGGGACTCCTATAATATAGATATTATTTTGCATTATGGAACCACTGAGTTCCCTAAGTCTACCTTCATCATCTAATAGTTTTTTTCCCCTTATTTTCAGCTTCATTATTTTCCATAATTTTATCTTCTATATCACTGATTCACTCTCCTGCTTTGTTCATCCTCATTTCTATAGCCTCCACTTCGGACTACATCTTGGTCCTAGCATTTTTAATTTTGGCCTCACTAGACTTTAGTTCTTTTATCTCTACAGTGAGGGATTCTCTAGTGTTCTCTATGCTTTTTTCAAGCCCAGCTAGTAACCTTATAATCATTGTTTTAAATTCTAGTTCAGACATCTTATATCCATACTGATTAAATCCCTGGCTGTGAGTACTACCTCCTGTTCTTTCTTTTGGGGTGAATTCTGCATCTCTTCCTTTTGTCCAGGAAAGAAAGGAAGAAAGGAAAAGAAAAAGCAACAACAACAACAATTAGATCCTGGGTGTGTTTTGGTCTGCTTATTAAAAGAAACTAGTTCCCAAAATAAGAAAGAATGAAAAAGATATATACATATAAAAATAAAATAAAATACAATGAAAGGAAACCAAAAATAATATGTATATGTATATGTGTGTGTGTGTATATATATATATATATAAATTTAAAAAGCATTGAAAAAATTATAAAATAACTGAAAAAATAGTAATAATAAACTAAAGAATAAAAGTTCCTGTTCCTCCCAGGGTCTCGCCAGGCTTCTGCCTTCTGCTGGACTGGTCCCAGGACAGCAGTCGCACAACCGCACAGCGGTTCACAGTTTACGGCAGAAAGCCAGCGTCTACACTCACTGTCCTCAGCTGGCTTCCATGCCCCTATGCCTGGGAAGAGTGCAACATTTATGCACCACCGGTTTTTCTTGTGACCCAGGGGATCCTCAGATCATGGTGTCACATCTGGGGTCCCGCCCTGCTTTGCCCCCTGAACACTTTATGCCAGGCACGTCCCCCACTGCAGCAGACTTCTAGAAGTTCCGATTTTGCACTCCTTTACTTACAATACTTTGTGGTAGCCTCCTTAAACAGGCTCCCTCCCCACCACCTATACTCCGCTATATCACACTGGATTCAAGTCTCTGCACCTCCTACCTTCCAAAAGGTGGTCACTTTTCTACTTAGAGACTTGCAGTATTTGTTTTCTCAGAACCTCCAATTGATTTCTCGGGTGTTCAGAATGATTTCATAAGTATCTAGTTGTATTCGAGGGACGAGACAAACTTAGGGTCCCCCTACTCCTCCACCATCTTAACTCCTCCCCCCAAAAAGATCCTTCACCTATACTTATAGAGGCCTAAACAACCCTCAGAGATACTATCTCTATCCAGGGCATCAGGGAGGCGATTTTCATTACAATTCATAAAAAATCCCACCAGTGCCTTCCACATACTAGTGTATCTATCTTCTTGGTTATACTCAGCTCATTCCAAATTCAGAAGTCCTTCTCTGTGTCACCATGTTATTTAGGATTTTTCATCTCTTTTCAGGGTTATCCTCCTTTCTTCTGTTGTACCTCCAGTGTTCTCCCCTAATAATTCATGCTTTCTTTGTTGCCAGAGATTCTAGATCGTTTCAAGAAAAACACTTGATGTTGGGCAAGGGCTTTGCTCTTCCTCTGTAAGTTCCATAGAACTGGGGGCTTTTGCTTCCCTATCTACCTTTTTATTCTTCTTCTGTACAAGCAGAAAAGGGGAACTAACTAGATTCCAGAGAATCTGCAGTTCACCATGCCACATTTCACATTGTAAAGCGCTTTCTCTTTGCTGGTCCCACATCCATTTCATTTCCTGTTCTCAGGGATGGCCAGCACCTCTTGTTCTCAGGGATGGCACACTTGGGTAGAGTCATCTCTAGGCACCTTGGCTTCAGACCAAGGCAGCATTCTTTAACATGGATACTGGAAACCCTGCATCTGCGGACTTATTTGTCCCTGGGAACCCTCATTTGACTGTAATCTTTATGTATGTGGATGTGGCATTGGTCATGAAAAAATAGAACTGTGCACCTTAAACCCCTAAGCCTTGACAGGACACTTTTTGACCAGAAAATATTGGTATATGCTATGGAAAGTTTATTGATGTGTGTGTGTGTGTGTGTGTGTATGTATATTTGTGTGTGTATATATGTATTTACATATATATATTTATATGTGTAATTTTTATGTTAAATTATGTGGTTTTTAAAATATATATTAAAAAAAATACATTAAGTATTTCTAAGCAACCAATATCTCACACTCCTCTGACTATAGATTATCCATGACACTACACTTTCTTTCCATTCCAGCATTCAACCCAGGAATTCAGACAAAACATTGAACACATTTTAGCAAATTTACAGTAACAGATTTTTCTTGATGTTACAATATTATTTTTTTATTCAAGTATAATTAACATGCAGTGTTATATTAGTTTCAGGTGTATAATATAATGATTTAACGATTCTATACATTTCTCAGTGCTCATCACGATACGTGTACTCTTAATCCCCATCACCTATTTCACCCATCCTCCCTCCCACCTCCCCTCTGGTAACCACCAATTTGTTCTCTGTATTTAAGAGTCTGTCTTTTTGTCTGTCTCTTTTTTTCTTTGCTTGTTTTGTTTCTTAAATCCCACATATGGGTGAAATCATATGGTATTTGTCTTTCTCTGATTGACTTATTTAGCTTAGCATAATACCCTCTAGTTCCATCCACGTCGTTGCAAATGGCGAGATTTCATTCTTTCTGATGGCTTAGTAATATTCCACTGTATATATATATGCCACATCTTCTTTATCCATTCATCTGTCGATGGACATCTGGGCTCTTTCCATAGTTTGGCTATTGTGGACATTGCTGCTATAAACATTGGGGTGCAGGTGCCTCTTCAAAGCACTACGTTTATATCCTTTGTATAAATGCCTAGTAGTGCAATTGCTGGGTCATAGGGTAGTTCTATTTTTAACGTTTTGAGGACCCTCCATACTGTTTTCCAGAGTGGCTGCACCAGTTTGCATTCCCACCAGCGGTGCACGAGTGTTCCTTTTTCTCTACATCCTCGCCAGGCCTTGTTATTTTTTGTGTTTTTGATACTAGCCATTCTGACTGGTGTAAAGTGGTATCTCACTGTAGTTTTCATTTGAATTTACCTGATAATTAGTGATGTTGAGCATCTTTTCGTGTGTCTCTGGACAGATGTGTCTCAGCAGATTCTGGAGGGGAAAAATCTATTTACTGAGAGTTCTTCCCTCAAGAGAAGTGAGCACCATGTACAAGGTGCTCCTCATGAGAACTTGGGGAGTGCTCGTTTTCCCAAGGAGACTCTTCAGATTTGAATAATTCTTTTAAGTGAAGGCGGATTTTCATAAGGATCCAAACTCTGGTCACTCAGAACAGGTCATGGGGAATTTTGAAAAGGAAACCTCTTCTGCGGGCTTTGGAGGCTTTTGTGTCCACTTTCAGTACTTCAGAGGGAAAAGTCTTCAAGAATTGGCAAACAACTCTTTATCACAGCAAACGGATCTCTCATTCCAAGAAACTTAGCAGCACATTTTTTTAATCTCTCAAGGAAATTCAGGACTAAATAAAATGCTTTAAATTCTTGACTTTAGGAGACCAGCATTTTTTTATAAAGCTGTCAAATGCTCCTCATAGTTTGAGAAAGGAAAAAAAAAATCTACCTAAAGACTCCCAGTGTAAGAACTGTATGGTATGAAAGGGAGCTACTTAATTCTGCCTTGCAGTAGAAGGTGCGTGGCACACAAAGGATGGGGCGCTGGGCTATGTGCCATGAACTGATGGGTTCCTGGGCCCCTGGATCCAGGCAAAACAAAACAAAGCAAAGCAAAAACAAAACTAGTAGCATGTAGTTCATTCAGGAGGGCAAGCACACAAGCCACATCCCATCTTGGTAACGACCCTCAGTTATGAAATTCTATATGTGCGAATGTTTCCTAAGCAGAAAACTCAAATAACAAATAGTTCATTCAAAATTAAGATATACGGCAAGACTAAAGTCTGACTTTGTCACCCCCTGCTTAAAACTTTTCTGGCTCCCCACAGTCTTTTGGACACAAAACCAAGCGCCTTAGAACATATACAATGTTCTCTGTGATCCACCCCCCACCCCCCGCCATTGCAGCTTGATTGCCAGTTTCTACTTCTACCTCTTTTCTGTTTCTTTGCTATGCTCTCCGATGCAGAACCATTTGTAGCATTTGAATACACTGGGTGGTTTTGCACCTCTGTGCCTTCATTGTAGAATGCCTTCTTCTGTCTTTGTGCATTTTCTTATGCACACTGTAGGATTCAGTTTGGGTGTCACGTCCTCTAGGAAGCCCTGCTCTCACCAGGCTGAGCTAAGAACCCCAGTTTCATTCTGCCCAGCACTCTTCATCCCGTCACTGCATTCAACACATTATTTCAATATGATCTCTCTTTATGTCTGTCCACCCACTGCAGTGCAAGTTCTTTGAAAGTATTCTTTTTGTAACCTTCAAATCACTACGGCATACGGCACACCGTAGGTTCTCTAGTGGTAGCTTCACTAAACCAAAGCGAGATCATTCTGACGTTCTGAAAGCTCTGACCTCAGGAGGGCTAGGGGCCAGTCACTGCCATGTGGCTGAATGTGCCCACTTTCTACAGCCAGGACACATCTCAGCCAGCACCACTGATCTCAGTCACTTCAGGGCTTTTGTCGTTGCTGTATGCTACAGCAGAGCTCGGAAAACTTTTGAAAGGGACTTGCCAAGAAACTGCTCCCTTTCACAATGACATACAAGCGTGGAGGGGTTTGGAGGGCAGGAGATGGGGACTGTTTTTGCTTATAAGCCACGGATGGGTAAGAGGCGAAAGGTTGTGGAGGTAGAAACCCTTGAGGGGCACTGCACTGGCTGCTACCCTCAGGCTCTCACTTCAACCGAGGACTCACATCCATAGAGGTTGTTGAAGAGGCCGTGGGTGAGACATGAAGGCGGCAACCAGTCCACAGGCCAGCTACTTGCGGGCATTTTCACCAACGCCTGGGCGAGGAGTTACTATCCCCAAGCTCAAGAGAACCACACACGAGTAAAAGCTACATATACCAAATAGAGACATTAGGATTAGGAGTGGACATTAGACATTAGGATTAGACAGCTGGGGGGCTTGGAGGACCCAGGTCATGGGGAGGATGGAGCATGAGCAGCTAAAAATGTGCTCAGACTCTGTCTGCTGTGTCTGCTCCCTTCTTCCCCACTGTGTCTGAGCCTCAATTTCTTCTAGTCTAAAAGGCAACAAATCAATATAGTAGGTAGAAAATACCACTGCTACGAGCCCTCTGCAACCTCCATCCCTCTCGGTGTACACCAATTTCTCAACAGCCAGCTCAGGGTCTGCAATTCCTAGTATCAAGCAAGGTAATGAGTGAGGGCAGAATGCAGAGGATCCAGGCCTGGCTTCATCGATTCACATGGAAGGACCAGAGTGTAGGAGAGAAGAGCACAAAGGATAATGGTCAAGATGAGCTCGAGGATTTGGAGAGTTAAGCACACACAGATTTGGGGTTAGCCATCATTTATTTGAGCTCTTGAGGAACATATGAAAAGAAGGTTCTAAGGATTTGTTGTTGTTGTTATTGTGAGTGCAATCCTCTTCGGCAGTTCTGGAGAAACTTCCACACGTGCAGGGACAAGGCCACGGGTTACACTGGCTGGGGCGGCATTTTATAATCAAGGCCATCCTTTCGTCATCTTGCACAAGGGCATTTTTTTTAATGTCTTCTCTGAGGAGGTGTCTCCATGCTTGACATGAAAACTGGAGGGAAAAGGCCAAGACACCCTACTGAGTACAGCAAATGGGGTGGGGGTGCTGATGATTTTGGAGCCAGGCTCCCCAACAGTCTCCCATGTTGCACAGACTCTCCCTGAGTCCTGTCATCTGCCGTGGCTGTGCTGGAGTACCACCTTCCTTTTCAATAGAACTTTGGATCATTCCACGGCATGTTTATGTACCTTGTTATCTGATCCTTGGAACAGCTCTGTGAGGAAAGCAGAAAAGGCATTTTTCCCCCCTCTATTTTACATATGGGAAAATCAAGACCACAAAGAAGGGGAATGACTTTCATGAATTGATTTTTAAAAAAAAGACAACAGTGACACTGGAGCTGGCACCCAAATGTCCTGAATCCTGCTTCATTGCTCCTCAAGACACACAATTCCTGCTTGTATACAAGTGTAGAGATTGTGGGAACGCATATTCAAAAGGGAGATGAAATGAAAAGGAAACATAAACTGAAGACCCTGGGAATGGTGAGTGCCCATTAACACAGCTCGAGAGGGCGACTGCCAACTTGCTTGGGATGCTGGGAGGATCTGCAGGTCCTGATCCTAGGCTAGGTAGTGGGCAGGTCCAGAATCAAATCCCAAGAGAGATCTATGGATTGAGGCAATGGGCCAAATCTAACAAAATAAAATTAGAAGGGAAAAATGCAAAGTCTTAAATGTTGATCTGAAAGGTAATTGCACAGACATGAGATGGGGAGATATTGCTTAGAATCGTTTTATTCAATTTACTTTTTTAAAAAAGATCTTATTCATTTGAGAGAGTGAGAAAGAGAGTGCGCTTGAGAGAGCACCAGTGGGGGGTAGGGGGGTGGGGAGAGGGGCTAAGGGAGAGGGAGCAGCAGTCTCTCTGCTGATAAGGGATCCCAATATGGGGCTCTATGTGGGCTCGATCCCAGGACCCTGGGACCACGGCCTGGACCAAAGGCAGAACTTAACCGATTGAGCCACCCAGGCGCCCCTCCATTTACTTTTAAAAGGATTGTTTGGGCACCTACCATGTCTATACAATATTCTTGGCCCTGAGGTTGTAACCTCGGTAAACAAGAGCAAGACAAATAGAGCCCCTGACTTCATGGAACTCAGATTCCAGTGAGGGAAACAACCAATAAAAAACAAATAAATGATCTCATGCATTATGAAGAAAATGAAGCAGAGTTATAGCCACTGATGGCTAAGAGGTGGGACAGTTTTAGAAGGGAGGTTGGAGAAGGTCTCTCAAATGAAGAGACTGTTCACACTGCTACCTGGGAATTAAGAAGGAACCCAGATGTGAGGATCATCGGGCAGTGTTCCAGGCAGAGGGAGAGTGAGCACAAAGGGTTTAAGGTAGGAATGACTTCAGGATGTTTGAGGAGTAGAAAAGAAGCCACCACAGCTCATAATTAGTGAACTAGGAAAGATGTAGGAGATGATGTTGCAGGAGCTGCAGGGGGGTCAAATAAGCCTTGAAGGCCACATTAAGTACAGCACACTGCTAGTCATCCTCCCAAAATCTATTTTCCTTTTCTTCCTTGGTAAAAGATTTTTACCTGGGCACTTAGCCAGACACTAAGCATCCCAGTCTTCTTGGTTGTGAGGTGTGGCCATACCACCAAAGTTATTGCCAATGGAATACGAGCAAAGGAGATGTGTACAACACCCACCTCATTTGGTTGAAGGGAAAATGCTTGTCTTTAACTTCCTCTCTTTTCCCTTCCCTTGGGTGACCAACCTTGCAAATGAAAACAATACACTAGCCTATGGGAGGGTGGGGTGAGAAGATGGAAGGAAACTGGATCTCGGAATACGCTCATGGGGCAGAATTGTCTGTTATGTGAAGGAGAAATAAACTTCTATTTGAGATCTTTATTACAGTGATGTCATCTTTCCTATAATTATGAGATACTTGGATTTTTTCTAGGTGAGAAAGCACTAGAAAGTTTTAAACAGATGAATAACATGACCTCTCTTTTAAGAAGATCATTCTGAGTTCTGCATGGATAACAGATTATAGGAAGGCCAGCAAGTGAGAAGGGAAACCAGTTAGAAGGCTATTGCGGATTTTATGTGAGAGGCAATGGAATAAGATGATGGCATTGGAGACGGAGGTAGAGAATGGATGATGGAGATATTTTGGAGGTTAGAGTGAACAGGCTTTCTAATTGATTAAGTTCTGGAGATGATGCAGAAGTAAAAACATATCTGATTCCCAGGTCTCTGACTTGAATAACTGATGTGACAGTGATAGATTTCCTGAGGTGGGCAAGACTGAAGTACAGGGCGGAGTGGGACATTTTGACAAGAAAAAAAAAAAAAAACCAAAACCAAAACAACAGAACAACAACAACAAAACCAGAAATCTTGACACACACTGGTAAAAAACGATGGACAAATTTATTAGTCAACAAAATGTAGAACAGGTCACAATAATTGGTTGTTTCCATGGCTTAAATTTATGTTATCAATGATCTCTTTCTAACTCTGCTCTTTGCCAACCAAGTTGAAGCTTCATACTAAAGCTGATTCCTTTTGTGGTCAGCAACCAGGACAATGGAATTTTCTGCTCACACCCCACCGGAAAGGAAGAGAAGCCATTCCTTTTAGGATTTATTACAAGCCCTTTCTGCTAGCCTGAATTTGTCGTCTTAGGTCTGCCATTGGCTTAAATGAATAAGTGCTAGAGTTGAAGTCACTGTCCTCTGAGTCATGACTGCTGCAGGGCGGGTAGTGGATGGCCTGGTGAGGGGGTGGGCAGGGGTCAAGTTCCCTTGGGAAGGATAGGAGGAAGGACCGATTAAGAGTTTATGTTCATGCGCTTCAGCTCTTGTTCCTTTCTCCAATCTGTGAAATGGGGGAAAGATATATGGCAGCCTTAGCAT
The DNA here is from genome assembly GCF_964656455.1 of Halichoerus grypus. NCBI lineage: Eukaryota > Metazoa > Chordata > Mammalia > Carnivora > Phocidae > Halichoerus > Halichoerus grypus. The sequence continues at coordinate 97,273,725 of NC_135718.1, read as the reverse complement.
AGAGGAGAAGAGATTTTTGCATCTACCAGAAGAAAGAAAACTAGAGCTACAGTCTCTCTGGCACCAATAGGAAAAGCCCATTCTAATATCAAAAGGACCCACAGAACAAAACTGGTGTATGAATGATGTCATGTGAGTATCAGTGACTTTATTATGGTGACACAAATGCGCTGTCTGAGACTGATGGGTCCAGTCGCCCTGTAGGGGAGCCAGGCAGGAGGCAGCAAAATAAAACCCCTTTTGGCCCTGGTTTCTGGGTCATAGAAAGCCAGTCTTTTGGTCTGGCGAATGATCACAAAGGATTCTAAAACTGTCTTTCTTTTGTAAGCCAGGCCTGTACCATTTTCAGGCCTTGAATATAAAAAACAAACTGGGATTGTGCCATAGAGGTCAAAAGGAGCCTCAGTCCAGAACGAGGGCGGTGTGAGGCGAGAACTGGCAAGAAGAATGCAAGAAGAATGCAGTATTATAAGCTACACCTGCTCTCCAGGGAGGCCCAACCTGGGTGGGCTGCTTTCATGGTTATCATTCTATGAAGAAGAATCTTGTCCAAAAGCTGTTCACAGTTGACTATGAAGAGGAACTGTTAGGAGGTCTTAGTTAACCTTTGTGATAACCAATGACTGTCATATTGATGTGGGTTGGGGCCATCTGTTTTTCCCCGAGAGGAAGAGAGCAGGGTTTATCCCCTATCATAGGTATCGCTGCCGAGAACCTAACAGACTCAGGGCATGTGAAGCAGCTGGGCACCACCCAGTTAGTTTGCATCGGGGACACAGAGTCTGAACCCTCTTTAGCCCCGGAGTGTACCCCAAGCCATCAACCCCAACTGCTAAGGACGGAAGCAGCTGAAGAAACCAGGCAAAACTGTGAAGCTGTCAGTGCTTCGTTTTTGAATTTGAATCTTCTTTGGGCATGCTCCACCTATCATTTTATATTTCTTCAGGAAGATTTTGGCATATCGAATTCTAAAAATGAGAGTTAACAGTTGAACAAAGAAGGTAGGAAAATGGAAAACAAGCAACTTTTATATTTAGCCTTAAGAATAAACTGGGAGTTTTAACATGGAGGAACAGTAACTTAGCATTACCCATAGCACTCCCCGAACCAAAGGCCTGTTCTTTCACCTATTTTTCCTGGCTGTGTCGATGACCTCACCAATCCCAGTTAGCTCACCTGAGCCCACAGTCACACTTCTTCCGCTCAAATCCCAACTTTGCCACTTTATAGCCCTGTGAATTTAGACAGCATAGAGGGCCTCTCTGAGCCTTGGTTTCCCCACTTTTGAGGGAGAATAAGAGCACTATCTGCTTCACAGAGTGGCACAGGCCGTGACACACGGTAAGAATGAAATAAATGTCAGAGAATGTTATGACTGATTCCTGTTGATTTCACCTTTTAAATATCTCCTGCAGTTACCCTCCATGGCCATCTTAAAGGACGTGCAGTGAGACAAAAGGCTTTGTTTGTACTGAGCAGGCTGCTCGTTGTGGCAGGAGAGATCAGAGGGAAATCGGCTCACCAGTGGGCAGGGGGGAAGGGGCAGACATGGCCAGCTCAGGCTTTTTGAAGGGGGGCTTTGTGAGGCAGCACTGGGGTGGAGGCCATGAAAGGACAACAACAGAAAGAAGAGAAGCTGAGGGTGGTAGGTATGTGGAACTTTGCTGCAAGAGATGAGACATTTTTAAGAATTTTTCTTTCTGTTAATTTTTCGTATAAACATCTGTATTGTGACTTCCAGAAAACCTAGAGTGAAGATCAACATTTTTTTCCTCTGGTAATTTTTAAATTAAATTAAATTAAGTTTACATTCAATTAATTGACATGTAGTGTATTATTAGCTTCAGAGGTAGAGTTCAGTGATTTATCAGTTGTATATAACACCCAGTGCTCATGATTTTTAAAGTCATTTGGAGCAATATTTGGATTTCTTTTACATATGGCATAGTTCAAGATGGTCCTTAATGGACCTACTTTACTTGGACCACACGCAGTGCCCAGAATGGAACACAGCACCCTGGGGATGTTCTCAGCAGCACAGGACAGTGGAAGACCGTCATCTTCCCTGAGCCAGAGACCAGACTTCTGCCAGCAGAGTCTAGGACCACGTGGACTTCTGTGGCAGTCACATCACACTCCTGACATACTGTCAACTAAAATCCTCCAAGCTTTTTCGCATATGCTGCTACTGTTGTCCTCCATCATTCATTTCTCACATGGGAGCTTCAAAAAATCTATTCCAGCCACACTGGCCTCCTTTCAGTTTCTTGAACTACCCTATTCTTGGCTCCTCCTCATTTTTACTGCCTCAACTTTAAATGTCCCTTCCTTGGAGAAGCCTTCCCTGTCAGCCTATATGGTACCTCTCTCCATTACCCTATTTCCTTTATGGTGTGTGGTGCTATCTCATTAGCTTGAGTATTTATTTGTTACTTCTTTATTGCCTCTCTTCTCCAGTGGCATGTAATACGAGCTTACATGGAATACAAGCTCCATGAGGGCAGGAATCTTATTATTTTGTTCATCACTGTATTCCAACACCTTGCTGAGAATTGTGTCCTGGTCAGATATTTGCTTAATTAATCAATGTAAAAACAGAAAACCATAAGGATTAAAAGATTTTAAAAGATTACTTTAAAAAAAATAAGTACTCGAGAGTGTTTTCTTCATTTGTCTTATTCTGCATAGTGATAGAGCTCGCAAGTAAAAAACTCTTGGAGTCACAAAATATTAGTGCTATAGTTAAAGAGATCTCATAGATGAGAAACCTGAGGCTCAGGGGTCCTGTCCAGGGCCACACAGCTTGCTGGGTCCATAGTGTATTGACTGATGGCTCCCCCCAGAATTTGTGTCCTAACCACAAGAATCTGTGAATGTAACTTTATTTGAGAAAAAAAAAATCTTGGAAGGTATAATGAAGTTAAAGATCTCAAGATGAGATCATCCTGGACTATCTGGGTGCACCCTAAATCCAATGACAAATGTCCTTACAAGAGATAGAAGAGAAGACACAGAGAGATGGAGAAGGCCACCTGAAGACAAGAGACAGAGACTGGAGTTATGTAGCCTAAAGCCAAGGAACACGGAGAGCCACCAGAAATGGAAGAGTCAAGGAAGGTTCTTCCCTAGAACTTTCAGAGTGAGCACATCCTGCAGAATGAAACTCAGACTGAGTTTCAACTTCTGTCCTCTGGAACTGTGAGAGAATAAATTTCTGGTGTTTTAAGTCTTCAAACTGTGGTGGTGAATTAGTGCAGCCACAGGAAATTAATACAGGGGCACAGCAGGAACTATAACCCATGTTTCTTTATCAGTGCACTTTCCGTGAGCTCCTGGTTCCCCAGAGTGACTAAATAATTACAACATAATCAAGTCCCAAGTAGCAAACCAAACCATTAGCACCCAAGTCTGAAGGCACTTAATTCAAAAGAAGGTACGCATCTAAATCCCAGGCAAAACCATTAAGAGCTGAAACCCAAAGAAAGAAAATCTGAATTCTGAACCCAGGGAAAGTTGCTTTCTTAAGCCACTAAAGGAGGGGATACGTTGGGCTCTAAAACAGTCCTGACATTCAGGTAGTGATGGGTGGATCTTGTTGCTCATCGGACCACGTTTCTTCCCCAAACTCCATTCTAAGAAACTGAAGCATCAAGAAACTGAGTTCACTTTGCTCAGGGCCACCGTGAATGCACAGCCCATCTTTGTACAGTTGAGCTGAGCAAAGATCCCTCTTTCAAGATTCTTCTCTATTTCTAAGGTGGGAGAAGCTTGAGCCAGAGGTAGATTCTTCTCTCCAGCGGCTCATTAAAAATGCTCACCACAACACGAAGAGTCTTTACCAAGCAGTCAGTGTTTACAATGGAATTGAATTTTAATTTCCCTGGCATAATAATGACATTTCACAAAACTCCACATGAAATTCTCTGAGCAGGGCTTCTCAAACTTTATTGTGCATTTGAATCACCTAGTGATCTTGTTAAAAATTCAGATTCTGGGTGTGCCTGGCTGGCTCAGTCTGTGGAGCCTGTGATTCTTGATTTCAGGGTTATGAGTTCAAGCCCCATGTTGGGTGTAGAGATTACTTAAAAATAAAATCTTAAAAAAAAAAAGTTCAGATTCTGACTCAGTAGGTCTTCGTAGGGCCTGAGACTCTGCATTTCTAACAAAGCTCCCAGGTAATATTAATCCTGCTGAGTTTTGAACAGTCCAAAGCAGCAAGGGACTAGAGCTGATTCTTGCATCATCCTTTGACCTAAGTGGTGATCTCTGGAACTCCTACAGATCTGTTTGCATTATGCTTCTAAGGAGCTTGTCCCAGAATAACTTTTTCTTTCCCTAGACCACTTGTCCGTATTCACAGTAATGCCAGAGCAAGGGGAAAGGGGGTTGGGTATGGAAAAGCTAGTGTAGATAGATGATAGATAGATAGATAGATAGATAGATAGATAGATAGACAGATAGATAGATAGGACATAAAAATGCTAAACAAACAAACAAAAGAAATAAATGTTTGGTGTCAATTGAAAAACCAAAAACGAAGAAATATTTAATTTTCTGAAATCCAGCTTATTCTATGGACAAATGCTTGAGAAGACAGCAAAAAAGTCCATGACTCATCTTGAATATACTAACACTTGTCAGCTTATAAAATGGATTTATATTAGATAACTTCCTCAAATATAATTTATACATAATCACATAGTCAAAAGAATTTGGTTAGCATGTGTTTGAATTCCCTCAGACTACATGTAAACTCCTTGAACATAGCAACCATGCCTTTTCATCTTTATATCTTTAACACTAAGCACATACTCAGTGCTCAAATACTTGTTTGGAAAAAAATATGAATGCCTTTGGCATTTAAAATAATGAACTATCTCATCATGTTATATACTGTACAAGTGAGAAGCCAAACTTAACCATGCAAAGGTTCAAAATTGTGCCCTCCCCATCCAGAGGAACAGGTGAAAAAGGCAAGAGTCAGGGAGGCAGATTATCAGATGGAAATCGGAGACAGCAGGCGTGAGCTGCATGCAGGGTGTGGAGGGTGTGCTTAGAGCCACCTGGTTATCTACCCTCTCCAGATCATTGGCTCAATACTTGGGCAGGAAGACAGTTTTAAGGGTCACCTCAGGCCAGAGTGGGAAGAGTGTGAAAAGGAAGGAATAACTTGGGTGGAGTTTTGATAGAAAAGGCAAAGGTACAGGAAAATCTGTTTAGCCGGGGGGCAGTGGATGGAAGGAGCAAGGGCTTGAGAGGACACAAAGGCAGAAAAATTCCTATTTCAACATCCTGAATATGGGGCACTCCTAAATCTTCTACTGTGGCCCAGATTCTTTCCTGAACTCCAACTGTGTAGCTTCCTAGACATCTCAACCCTGAAGACAATAGACTCCTCAAAGTTGACAGGAATAGCACTCAATCCATCCTCCCCTGCTCTGACTCAGACCTGCATCTCCTATTGAGTTCCCTTTATGTTTAATTTAGAAATTGTGGAGTCATCCTCAACCTGTTCTCTTTCACCCTGCAATGCAACCCTGACACTAGCTTAACAGAATTACGTTAAATTTCACAGGTTAAGGGCACATCTCCCCCAAGACTGCTCTCAGTTCAGATGCCAACCACACTGGCTAAAAATCGAGGGGTTTTCCATAACCCCTTCAGGTTTGATAATTCATTAGAATGACTCACAGAACTTGGGAAAGTGTTATACCTCTGATTACATTTATTATATAGGATACAAATCAGGAAAAGTCCCCAAAAGAGACCATAGTACAAGGTCTGGGAGGGTCCCAAATGTGAAGTTTCTGTGTCCTCAGGACGCAACACCCTTCCAGCCCATCAGTGTGCAGGAAGATCCCTCAAGCCTCAGTGTCCAGAGTTTTTATTAGGGCTTTATTATACGGGCATGATTGCTTGAATCACTGGCCATGTGACTGACCTCTCTCTCTAACCCCTCCATCCCTCCCCAAGGTTAGGAGGTCTGGCTGCTATCTCTTAGCTCAAAGCCCCAACCCCCCAATCATGTGGTTGGTCTTTCTGGCATGGCCAGCCCCCATCCTGAAACTATCTAGGGGCCCACTGTGAGTCACCTCATTGGCATAACTCAGGTGTGGTCCAAGGGGTCCACCATGAATACCAAAGATACTCCTATCACTTGGGAGATTCCCAGGGTTTTGAGGTTACCTCCCAGGAATGGAGGAACAAAAGTTTAATTCTTTATTGTACAACACACCCCCAGGGCCATTACTAAGCCATTCCAACTTCCCTTCCTAAATGTATTTTCAATATAGCCCCCCTCCCCATTCCAGCCCTACTACCTCATTTAGGTCCTTATTGGCTCTTAAGTGAACTATAGCAATAGCCTTCTCATTGGTTAGTCACCTTACTCCTGGGTGCACTCTCCCACCAAGCCATCCTTTACTCCCCTTGTAATTATAAAACCCCAACTCGATCACATTCTTTTCTCTGCACAAAAACTCTCAATGGCTCCCATCTGTCTATAGCAGCACTGTCCAAAATAAATTTTACATGAGCTGAATATGTAATTTTAAAGGTTCTAGTAGCCTCATTTAAAAAAAAAAAAAAGATTTATTTATTTATTTATTTATTTATTTGAGACCGGGGGTGTGGGGGGCAGAGGGAGAGGGAGAGGGAGAGAAAGTCCTAAGCAGACACTGCGCTGAGGAAGGAGCCTGACTCAGGGCTTGGCCTCATGATAACTGAGATCGTGATCTGAGCCGAAATCATGAGTTAGAGGCTCAACCGATGGAGCTACCGGGCACGCCCAGCCTCATTTTTTTTTTTTTTTAAAGATTTTATTTATTTATTTGAGAGAGAGAGAATGAGAGACAGAGAGCATGAGAGGGAGGAGGGTCAGAGGGAGAAGCAGACTCCCTGCCGAGCAGGGAGCCCGATGCGGGACTCGATCCCGGGACTCCAGGATCATGACCTGAGCCGAAGGCAGTTGCTTAACCAACTGAGCCACCCAGGCGCCCCCAGCCTCATTTTTAAAAGTAAAAAGAAATAGGTGAAACTAATTTCAATAATGTATTTTATTTAAACCACCATATCTAAAATATGATCAATGTGTAATCTACCTCTATTTATTTTAGACTATTTTCATATTTAAATTTAAAAAATTCTGCCCCTCAGTTGCTCTAGCCACATTTCATATACTCAAGAGCCATGTATGGTCAGTGCCTATCCTACTGGACAGCACAGGCCTACTGTACAAGGTCAATTTCCTGCCCATGATGTGAAAGTCCTTCACATGCTGCCCCCTTAATCCTTTCTCTGACCACCACCCCCCCACCAACACAGACGCCTTTTCCTCTGGCCACCCTGAACCACTTTTTCTTCCTCCGAACAGACCATACTCTTTCCCCCTTCCACACCTTTGCACATACTGACCTGTCTGCTTTAAAAGCTGTGCTAGGAAAAGTCACATATATGGTTGAATTATTTTGCCTCCTGTGTGAAGACTTCTCAGACCCTCCAGGCTGAGTCAGTCATGCTCACCCCTGAACTTTTTTTTTTTTTAATGTTATGTTAGTCACCATACATCATTATTTTTTTATGTAGTGTTCCATGATTCATTGTTTGCATATAACACCCAGTGCTCCATTCAATACGTGCCCTCCTTAATACCCATCACCAGGCTAACCCATCCCCCCACCCCCTCCCCTCTAAAACCCTCAGTTTGTTTCTCAGAGTCTAGAGTCTCTCATGGTTTGTCTCCCCCTCCGATTTCCCCCCCTTCATTTTTCCCTTCCTACTATCTTGTTTCAGAGGTACAGGCCTGTGATTCATCAGTCTTACACAATTCACAGCGCTCACCATAGCACATACCCTCCCCAATGTCTCTCATCCAGCCACCCCATCCCTCCCACCCCCCCTCCACTCCAGCAACCCTCAGTTTGTTTCCTGAGATTAAGAATTCCTCATATCAGTGAGATCATATGATACTTGTCTTTCTCTGATTGACTTATTTCGCTTAGCGTAATACCCTCTAGTTCCATTCACGTCGTTGCAAATGGCAAGATTTCATTTTTTTCTGATGGCTGCATAATATTCCATTGTGTGTGTGTATATATATATATATATATACCACTTCTTCTTTATCCATTCATCTGTCGATGGACATCTTGGCTCTTTCCATAGTTTGGCTATTGTGGACATTGCTGCTATAAACATTGGGGTGCACGTACCCCTTCGGATCCCTACATTTGTATCTTTGGGTAAATACCCAGTAGTGCAATTGCTAGGTCGTATGGTAGCTCTATTTTCAACTTTTTGAGGAACCTCCATACTGTTTTCCAGAGTGGCTGCACCAGCTTGCATTCCCACCAACAGTGTAGGAGGGTTCCCCTTTCTCCACATCCCCGCCAACATCTGTCATTTTCTGACTTGTTAATTTTAGCCATTCTGGTTTCACCACTGAACTTTTGTGGTGTTTTTATTCCTCTGTTAGTGCAAACCATGTTTTCTGCATCAAAGAGGGCAACACATGATTTGACACATCAATTGACAACTAAGCAGACTATTTGAAAATCAACGACAAATGGTTTTTGCAATTATAGTATTTATCATGTTGTATTGAAATTGCTTGTACATGCCTGGGTGGTGAGCTGCACAAGGACACAGACCGCCCCGTTCACTGCTGTATCCTCCATTCTAGTCCAGTGCCTGGTGACTGTTAGCTCCTTCCCCACTTACTAAATAGGACAGATATCTCTCCCTGGATGCGGCAAACATTCCTAGGAGAGGAAGAATACGGACCAGTTATAGATACTGTTCTTCCCCTTAACCTCCACTCCATTTTGCTTTATCAAAACACTTTCAGAATGTTTATTCCTATTCAAGGTATATCTAATTGATGACAATGAAAATTGTCACCGATCATATAGGGTTTTGCATTTTGACAGAGTTCAAAGTCTCAAACTAAGAAGATGAAACATAAGGGCAGAGGGAGAGACATCTTCATTTAAAGGTAAAACATTCATCAAGCAGGAAAGTTTTCTGGAGTCTCTGAAAGCATACCTCATATGGGTACTACTCAGGGTGAGACTAAGTTATTTCAAAAAGACACTGTACTATACCACTTTTGAAGTTTGGTGGTTTCTTACGAAACTAAACATAATCTTACCATATAATCCAGCAATTGTACTCTTTGGTATTTACCCAAAGGAGTTGAAAACTTATGCTCACACAAAAATCTACACACACATATTTCCAGCAGCTTTATTCATGACTCCAGCAGCAACTTTCCTGCTTGATGAATGTTTTACCTTTAAATGAAGATGTCTCTCCCTCTGCCCTTATGTTTCATCTTCTTAGTTTGAGACTTTGAACTCTGTCAAAACTTGGAAACAGCCAAGATGTACTTCAGTAAGGGAATGGATAAATAAACCATGGCACACCCAGACAATGGAATATTATTCAGAGCTAAAAAAGAAATGAGCTATCAAGCCATGAAAAGACATTCAGAGAACTTAAATGTATATTTCTAAATGAAAGAAGCCAATCTAAAAAGGCTACATACTGTATATCCCAATTATATAACATTCTGGAAAAGGCAAAATTATGAAGACAGTAAAAAGATCAGTGGTTACCGGGTATTAGGAGGTAGGGAGGGGATGAACTGGCAGTGCACAGAGGATTTTTAAGGCAATGAAACTATTCTGTATAGTACCATAATGATGGATACGTGTCATTATGCATTTCTCAAAACCCACAGAATGTACAACACTAAGAGTGAACCCTAATGTAAACTATGGACCTTGGCTGATAAGGGCAAGTACAATGATTGTTACAAATGTACCTCTCTAATGCAGGATGTTGATGGGGGGGGTGGGACATTATGTACATATGGGGGCAAGGGGTATTTGGAAACAGTATATTCTGCTTAGTTTTGCTGTGAAGTAAGACTGCTGTAATAAATAAAGTCTACTTAAACAAACATACACACACTAGAATGAAGACAATTCTGTCCATGCACTTCTGAGGTGCTTGAGGGAAACACAGACCTCTACACTCTCCCAGGCTCAGAAGTCCCCTGAATACCAAGGTGGGTGAGGTATTGCACTCATTGCACTGATCACCCTGACCACAGGCATTTACTCATTCATCTCCTCTGGGACTGTGTTTGGTTCAATGTTGCCTCCTCATTTGCCTGGCACAAGGCCTGGCATCTGTCTGGTGTTTAGTGCACATGTGCTCAATCAATGAATCAGAGAGTGTGGGCAGCTACTTAGCTATGAAATTTTATGCAGTATGTCTTTACATGGAAGGATGTGAATGACATATAAATTAAGAAAAGCAAATTGCAGAACTATATAAATCCCATTTTTGTAAGAACAAAACACTGTAATTGTGCATATGCAAAAATGCATATTTGTATCTTTCTTGTCTGCATATAGAAAAAAAACTGAATGTAAAAAGTATCCCTGGGCATTGCAGTTGGAGAAGTAGAGAAAAGGAAACTCCTGCTGTCAGTTTTTTAAATGTCATATATGAAACATGTATAAGATGGAAAATTTATCAAGTAAAATATATAAAATGAAAGTGAAAGTTTCTTTCCTTTTCTTCACACCAGCTCACATCCCACTGATAACTGTTTCCTGTAATTTATTGCCAAAAATATTTTAATGCACATATTCATGTCATATATACATCTGTGTATTCTTGTAAAAATGTTACACACTGTCCTGCAACTTGCTGTTTTGACCCTTGAGGATATAGAACTATTTTATTCTTTTCTCAGGGCCATCCTTATTCATCATATGGGTTTACTGTAATTTAGTTAACTTGATGCCTATTTTTGAATACTGAATGTTTCCAATCATCTGCTGCTTCAAAACAATGTACCAATAAACATTCTAGTACATACATTTTCCTAAACATTTGCAATGATATATATTGGGTAAATTTAAAGCAGAGGGATTAATGATAAAAGAAGATAGGCATTTTTAGTTCTGACAGATATTGTCAAATTATCCTCCAGAAAGAATGCACCAATGTACACTTTCACCAACAATTTATGAGAGTGCTCATTTTCTCCTCAGTCTTGCAGAAGTAGTCATCAGTAAACATCGATACTTGCCAATCAGATCAGTGAAACAACAATCTCATCTCTTTACTCACTGTAGCTTATTTGCATTTATTTAATTATGAGTGAGGTTGTACATCTTGTCATTTGCCTTCTGGACTATTGTTCCTTTTTTTCTGCAAACATTAGTTTCTTTTGACCATTTTCCTCCTGGCTTGGTCATCTTTTTCATACTGATTCATATAAACTCCTTGATAATTAAGGAAGTTCAACTTTTTACCATTTTCTTTGTAAATACATTCCCCAGTTTTTCATTAGTCTTTTGGCTTTATTTATGACATTTTCCCCCATGCAGCTTTAGAAATGTTTACATGGTCCAATATATTTATTTTGTTTCTTGATGGCTTCTGGAATTTGCTCTTGAAATGATCTTGCTTATCACAGATTATAAATTCTTCTAGAACTTTTATAGTTTTTTTATGTTTAAATCATTGACCCAGCCAGAATTTATTTTGTAAGGAGAGGAATGTTTACTTTAACTTTGTAGGCATCTATATTGTTTGAGTGGTCTAAAATGAGGATGTGTTTGCTTTGGCAATTTAAACCTTCCAGTAAAGGAAAAAAAAAAGAAGATAAAGCATAAAACCCCACAGGACAGAGCCTGGAGATGGAAATATCAGGTAAGAGCTATTTTAATACATTGACCACCTATTATTTGTCAGGCCCAGTGCTAGGTACTGAAGACATAGTAAGGGCCTGGATTGCAGAATTGACAACAGTAATAGGAAGGAAGGGAAGGATTGATGGAAGTGTTTAGCTCATAGAATGATCACCATGGCAACAGGAGCCTGAATCATCACTATGGAGACAAAGTGCTTGAAATTATGACTAGAGGGATAGTGTGACTCTGTTGGCGAGGATTTTGAAAAACGTAAATAGGTGGTATGTTACAGATGTTTCAAAATGACACCGTTTCTCTCAGTAGAGGTTATTGACTTCTTTTCCCCCAGTGTTTTATTTCAGGGAGGCTAGAGACAAAATATTCAAAGATAACATGGATTATGACAAGCACAAGCTTTATTTGGTCATTACTAGTCATGAATGCACCAGCCAGGGAACAGCCTTTTATTCAAGGAAGTTACTATCTAATATATGATGTTTTACATATAAAGTGTCCTGATGTCTTAGAGCTCTGGTCCCCAGGATACCTTGTTGGGAGAGAATGCTCATGCACTTTCTTCCCTGCAGCAACCAGAAAGATGTCTAGCCAACACTTAAGGCCAAAGAGCAACTTATGTATGGTTGGGAGCGGGGCTTTGTTTTAATGGGAAATTGGAGTAGGGCTTGAGGTATACTCCTGAATTATTGGATGATACCAGTATGTGGCAGGCTTCACCTGCTCCTCAGTACAGGCTATTGTCAATGCCCAAATAATAATGCCTCTTTGCCCATCTCTCCGCCCCCGGCCCTTCATATAGAACTTCCAGCCTCACTTTCAGTGGTGATGGGGACTTGGGAAGTCTCCAGGGCAGAGGAATTCATGCAGGTGCTAGTCAGTCTCTGACTCCACTAGATTTCTGCCACTTCTGGCTCTGGACCCTGCTGCTTGCCCTGCCTGTGATCTCTGTTCATGCTAGTGCGGACTCTCCTGCAGTATCCAGCCACCTTATCATCCTGAACAAGGCTCTTGCTCGTCTTCTACCAGTCCAGCCTTAGACTCTTCCCTGATCCCCATAGCACAGCCCAAACCAGATGTTCGCTTTGGGTGTGCATTTACTTTTCTTTTCATTGTGTTGAGTTAGTCACCATACATCATTAGTTTTTGATGTAGTGTTCCATGATTCATTGTTTGCATATAACACCCAGTGTGTATTTTCTTAAAGTTCAAGGACAACCAAAAGGCAGCTTATAGCTGGTTATCAGATGAGACTACTTTTGGGGCCAAGGCCCAGGCTCAACCTCCATCATGTGACAGAGGACAATTTACCTCCATCCTGGAATGCCCTCAACACGTCTATATTCCTCTGTATAAAGTGATCCTACAAAATTGATATCTGATTTGATCTGTAGCAAACATATTGGAACTTGCCTCTTTTAATTCAGTCAGATCAGCACACTCTCTCCAGAACATCTGAGGTTCCCAGCCCACAGGCCTCTGCCCTAAGAGGTGCTGTAGGTGCCCTGTACTGTAAGTCACTTTTAAGAGGAAAACTATGAAGAATGGATGCACACTGACATTACCTGGTTGGGGGGGTGAGGGGCTTTCAAAAATACTGATACCTGGGTTACATTTCCCAGACCTTCTAACGTAATCAGTCTGGAGTGTGGCTTGGGTGTGGAGTTATTGAAAATGTCCCCAGGTGGTTCTAACACCAAAGTTGAGAAACTACTTTTATCAAAGCTATATTGGGACAAATTAAATAGAAATAATTCTCTGTTAGAGAAAGCAAATTCCAGTAATCTTTGGCCATATCAGGTCCCAGAAATGGAGGGTAGATACCCTTCATGTCTTCCGTGGGCGCCCATTGGGCTCCCCAGAGTAATCAACTGGAATTAATTCCATTACCCTGGCCTGGTTGGTTCCTAGGAATCCCCTACATGACATGGAAGCCACTGGACTAGATTGGATATTAGAGTAATTTGTGTGGACATATTAAGTGCTTGGTAAATGTTTATAAACATTATTATCTGATCAGAAGCTGGCTGTGCTGGCCATGGAACACACAGATAGTGCCCTCCCGTCCTCCCGGCCGCCCAGCAATACAATAGGTACTTTGGGGTGTGAAGCTGCTCAGCCGTCCCTCATAGCTAGTAAAGAAGTGACCTCCAGTTACTGTCCATTTGGTATTAGACAGACATCCCTCAAAGTCACTGGCAGCCAAATTTTATGAATCTGGTTTACACTGGCTATAACCTTCTCCACACACAAATTTAAAGTCATAGGGTCCCTACAGATCATAATGATGGAGAAGTAGCAAAAGGCACACTTCTGGCATTTTTTGTTTGTTTTAGTTTTTGGTTTTTGGTTTTGAAGTCCCAAGCCTCAAGAACCCTACTGGGGAACAGTAAGAGTAAAGCCGGCTGGGTCAGGCTGTACCATACAGATTCAATACCACGATGTTTATTTCAAACAACACAGAGAAATGGTGGCAGTCCTACTTCCACGTGGGAGAAGCCTGGGTGGGACCTGCCTCATGTTCCCAGACTGCAGTCAGCCATTCAGATATTATTTTCTAGGTTCGGACTCTTCAGTACACTTGGTAACAGGGGTGGGAGGTGTAGGCAATAAACTCAGGCATCAGACATTTGTGCAAAACAGAGAGAATGAAAAGACTATTCTGCCTAAATCTCTTAACCTAGCTGTGTGTGCATATGATGAGGCCAGTGCAGTGTGTAGAGGGGTCTCTTGTAACATGGATACAGGATATGCATGACGTCTGTCCCCACAGTGCACAGGAATCATGGGGTTACAGGGAATTGTAGTATAATGTATAATGCAGATGGTTGAAAGGATGGCATCAGCTATAGTGGTTGGAGGGCATGAGGGCATCAGGAATTTTCACTCTTCCTTAGCTTATCTCACATGAAATCCTTGGGAAGAGTTGGCCTGAGGCATCTGTAACAGGGTGAGCACTAGAACATGGTAGCTAGTTTACGTATGCACTTTGGTGTGGGACTGCCTGGGCTCAACTCCAACTATACCAGTGATTAGCCATGTAACTCTAAGCAAGTTTCTTAGCCCTTTATGACAATTTATCTCCCTGTAAAATAACAGTGATGATAATAGTACCTACCTCACTAGTATCCAAAATCTATAAAGAACTTCTTAAACTCAACACCCAAAAAACAAAAAATTCAGGCAAGAAATGGGCAGAAGACATGAACAGACACTTCTCCAAAGAAGATATCCAAATGACTAACAGACACATGAAAAAATGCTCAACATCACTCAGCATCAGGGAAATACAAATCAAAATCACAATGAGATACCACCTCACACCAGTCAGAATGGCTACAATCAACAAGTCAAGAAACAACAGATGTTGGCGAGGTTGTGGAGAAAGGGGAACCCTCCTACACTGTTGGTGGGAATGCAAGCTGGTGCAGCCACTCTGGAAAAATAGTATGGAGGTTTCTCAAAAAGTTAAAAATAGAGCTACCCTATAACCCAGCAATTGTATTACTAGGCATTTATCCAAAGGATACAAACATAGTGATCACAAGGGCTACCTGCATCCCAATGTTTATGGCAGTATTGCCCACGATAGCCAAACTATGGAAAGAGCCCAGATGTCCATTGACAGTGGAATGGATAAAGAAGATGTGGTATGTATATATATATATATACACACACACACACACACTCACACACACACACACACACAATAGGATATTACTCAGCCATCAGAAAGAATGAAATCTTGCCATTTGCAATGACGTGGGTGGAACTAGAGGGTATTATGCTAAGTGAAATAAGTCAGACAGAGAAAGACAAATACCACATGATTTTACTCATATGTGGAATTTCAGAAACAAAACAGATGAACATAGGGAAAGGGAAGGGAAAATAAGATAAAAACAGAGAAGAAGGCAAACCATAAGAGATGCTGAACTCTAGGAAACAAACCGAGGAGAGGTCGGTGGGAGGACATGGGGTAACTGGGTGATAGGCAGTAAGGAGGACACTTGACGTAATGAGCACTGGGTGTTCTATGCAACTGATGAATCATTGAGTTCTACCCCTGAAACTAATAATACAGTGTGTGTTAAATTGAATTTAAATAAAAGATTAAAAAAATAATAGCACCTACCTTATAGGGTTGTTGTGAGGATTAAATAAAGCACTACAAGGGGTGCCTGGGTGGCTCAGTGGATTAAGCGTCTGACTCTTGATTTCCGCTCTGGTCATGATCTCAGGGCGGAGAGATCGAGCTCATGCTGGCTCTGGGCTCAGTGGGGAATCTGCTTGAGATTCTCTCTCCCTCTACCTCTGTGCCCCCCCCAACTCTCTCCCTCTCACTAAATTAATCTTTAAACAAAAAAGCATTACAAACACATTCCACTCAGTGCTTGGCAGACATTAAATGCTCAGTGGAATTAACTTTTATTATGATTATCACAGCAAGGGGATAAGCACATGGACTAGTATCAGTCAGACTTTGGTTCCAATCTTAACTCTACTGCTTATTTTATATCCTAGGGCAACTTAACTTTCCTGGCCCTCAGTTTCCTCACCTATGACATGAAGAGACAGTAGCAGTTTGTACCTCACTGGGTTATGGTCCGGACTAAAGGGGGTAATGTCAGTAGCTTTGCCTGGCTCCTAGTAGGAGCTAGCTATCATTACTGATTAGGGTCTGATGAGAAAGGCATCTCAAATGGACTTTCTGCTCTCTCTCTCCTTCGGGGCCCAAGCTCTCAGGGTTGGGTAAGCTCTGCAGGCCTTCACCACCCCAACTGCTCTAAGGCCCCTTTGGTCTTCAGCTCCCAGATTGCTCTTAAATGTGGCGATTCGATTTCTTCCTGTAGGTGGCCACCTTGTGTGGAATTTGGCAATGATTTTGAGCCCATCGCTGGCAGGGGCTTCCTAGGGGCCTGCTGCACACTGCCGACCATTAAACCTGAACACTCCCGCGGGCAGTGTCCTCCAACATTCTTGGAGCCCACCTTTGGACTGCCAAGATGTGTGAGTCGAAAGGCTTCTAAGCCGTAGGAGGAAAGCGGCCACCTTTCAAGTGGCCACCTGAGCCCCGCTAGTGGCCAATCGCAGCTTCCGGAGGGGCGGGGAGAGGGGTGCGGCGCTCTGGGCTGGGATGCCCTAAGACCCAAAGTCCTCGCTGGCCGCCGCGGCATCGGGGAAGAAGGATTAGGGCACACCACCCCCTCGTGGCCGGCCAGCAGACACCAGCCGGGCGAGGCTCCGGTGGGAAAGACAGGCTGAGCTGCTGCGGGACCCTCGGCCACGGCGGGGACCAGCTCTGAATCTTCGCTTTGCTTCTCGGGGCCAGGTGCTCTGATGCTGTGCCCAGCACTGCCCCTCTCGGGCAGAAAGAGTACCCCGCCCAAAGCCACCTACAGGCTCCACCCACACTTGCCGGAGGCGGGAATTGAAATCCGAGGGGCGTGTGCCCGGCGCAGGGACCCTGAGTTCGCCAACGGTCGCCCCCGGGAGTTGGGCGACTGCACAGTTGGGTTCCCGCGGGACTAGGGCCGCCCGCGCCGCCCCAGCAGGTGGATTCTTGAACTGGACAGAGCCCAGCACCCACCTGCGTGGCTGCCCGCGACATTCAACCTAGGTCAAGGGGACCGGGACCGAGGCCAGCAGGCGGGCCGGCCCGGGCGGAAGGCTGTTCACTGCTCTAGGCTACCCAAACCTGCGCGATGTCACTTCGCGTCCACGCGCCGTCTGGTCACCACTGGACCACCACCTCCTCGGGGAGAGGCAGGACCGGCCCGGACCTGGGAGGGCTTTCCGTTCCCTCCGCGCAGAAATTCTTTGAGGCTGCTCTAGGGCGGCCTCGGTGGGGTACCCTTGGGTGGGGCTGAACGAAGACTTCCCAGGCCAGCGATAGCTCCAGTTGCCCGAAGGCAATTAATATTACTCAGAAGTATTATCCATAGATACAAAGATCCTAAACAAAATATTATGAAGTCAGATACCACAGTGTACTTTAAAAATGTATCACAGTCGAGGATTTATCTCAGAAATACAAGAGTGGTTTTACATCAGAAAAAAATCAATCAGTATAAATCACCACACCAAAAAAGTAAAGGAGAAAAATAATACAATCCTTTGAATAGATGCAGAGACACACTTATGTGTTCAATGATAATGCATGGTAAAACTTTCAGCAAACTAGGAATAAAGGGTATTTTTTCCAAGCGTAGAGCAAATATCACAGCTACGGGTGAAATGTGAAGAGTGCCATGAAAGCCAGGTGCAAAGCAAAGACACCCACTATTAAAGCACGGGTTCCACACCGTAAGGGAGGGTCTGGCCTTGAGCTGTTCAATGACTACCACTAACCACAGGTGGTTTTTCAAATTTAAATGTAACAGATGAAAAAGATGTCTCTACAAAAGCAACAAAAATTTTTAAAGAAATTAGGCATGAAGCTAAGAAAAGGTATGCAAGCCTAAGCTCCTGACTTTGGAGGAAGCACTGACTCCCAGCAGGCTTACGGTTTCCCACAGAGAGTGGACTCAGGACTCCAGCAGGTGGATGGGATTGCCGCTAGAACTCGGGGCAGCAAATCACCTCCTGGATTTCAAACAATAAGCACTGGCCAAATCTTCCAAAAATTTACTTATCAAGTTCCTTTCCTAGGGTCAGGCTTTTCAGGGCAACTGCAGACGACAATTCATCTTTCTGGGTCAGCCCTTGAGGCTGTCCCTCTTTCCAGAGGGTGAGGTGTATAGTCTGGTCTCCGTCCAGCATAGGCTGGATGTCATGAGCAAATCCATGCCAATGTGTCAGTTTGGAATCTCCCCAAGTGGCCCCAGTGCCAAAGATCTCTCTAATGTTTGACCTCCATCACTACACAAAAATATTTTTTACCACCCGGAGAAGCTCTTATCCGCATTCTGAGGGGTGGCCAAAGGCTTCAGCCACGTTTTCCAAATTTCAGTTTGGCTAGCCGCTGACAAGGTTTGAAGGGGTGGTTTTCCAACATATGCAGTTTAATAATTTGTGTTTTAGAAAGTTTAAAGGATGGTCCCACAAACACCACTGATATGCCCAAATTAACTTCATCCCTAATAGGAGCTCTTTGAGCCATCTGCTGTCTCATTACAGTCTGTCTGTAGTGTTCTTACTATCATCACAGAAACAAAACCAAGGGGTCTTGCTGTCAGGCTGTCAGAGTGAGAAAGGGCAAAAGAATGAAGAGCTGCTTCTGAGATTCCCTTCAAGGCACAGAAATGTCCTGGGGAGACCTAAGGGGCTGTGCCCAAGGTTGGCTGCCTCTCTGTCCTCAGAAGCTAATCTGTGGTCCAGGTCTGCCCCCTATTCTGCCCTTTTAGCTGAATAATAAACTCTATTGGGCCTCTCTTCTCAGTTGATTGTCCTACCTCGAGCCATCACCACCTACAGTCCTCTGCTCTACCAACTGAGCTACAGAACGGCTCTCTGATTGTCCTAGTTCTAAATCTTCTTTCAGTCTTTTACAATACTTATATTTTTACTCACACTCCCCTAACTGGGGGAAGGAAAACTGTTACAGGATAATATTAAAAATAGATTTTAAAAACTAGAGTAGGTAATGTTTGTAGAGTTATTTACATTTTATAATGTATAAGTATTGTACAGTTAGTTGACTGGCTCTTAATTATTGTCCATCTATGTCACAGATCATGCTTCTTCCTTCTATCCCTTCACTTCTGAGACTATTCTGAGACTAACTCCAGCAAAAATGCTTTGATCAAGTCAACCATGATAGTATCAAAATATATGTAAAAACAGTGTTTACTTTTCAGTATTCTTAGGGTTGCTTAGGTGTCTTTCATTTACTAGAATCCCTAGATGTTTTCTGTTTCTCAGAGTCCTAGAACTTTAATCTCCAAGAACTTCCAAGAAAGAGAATGGAAAACTATTGTTCACTTCCTGTAGTACTGTTTTGGCATGGATATTTGCATCCCCCCTCAGATTCGTATTTTGAAGCCCTAACTCCCAGGGTGACTGTGTTTGGAGATGGAGCCTCTAAGGAGGTAATTAAGGTGAAGGGCGGTCATAAGGGTGGGGCCCTGACCCAATAGGATTAGTGTCCTTACAAGCAGAGACACCAGAAAGCTCCCATGCTTGTGCTCTCTCCCTCTCTCTCTCCCTACACACACACACACACACACACACACACACACACACACACTCACTGAAGAAGGCCTTATGAGGATACAGAAAGATGGTGGCCATCTACAAGCCAGGAACAGAGCCCTCACAAGAAACCAAATTTGCTGGCACCTTAATCATGACTTCTAGCTTCCAGAACTGTGAGAAAATAAATTTCTGTTGTTTAAACCACCTAGTCTGTGATATTTTGTCATAGCAGCCTGAGCAAATTAAGTATCTGTAAAGCTTCAGAGGGTTTTAATCTGGGACTCAAGGATAGAACAGTTCCAATAAAACTGTTTAAAATGTAACCCTGTGTAGTTTATGCATTTAGAAAGATTATTCTGAGAAGGGCTGCAAAGGCTTTTCCAGACTGCCAGTGAAGTCCATGGCATAAAAAAAAAAAAAAAAAAGATTAAGAGCCTCTTCACCTCCTTCTGGCAGACATAAAATAAATATATGTGGTGTCAGGGTGACATGTCTAATTGTTTTCAGCCATAAATTTAACTGGGACCTAATATATTCTAGTCTATGACCTTTAACTATATTAAAATCTGTACCTCAATATAGATATAGATTAGGAAGACCATTATATAGAATTTTCTAGAATATTTTATTCTGACAGACATATATGGTGAGTGTGCACCACTGGGTATCATTGTGTATAATATACATATTATACACCACATGTAGCATAGTGTACCACATAATAAGTATTACAAATTACAGTGAATGTTATAATGGCTAATTCAACAGAGTGACTAAAAATACTATCAATAATACTTTAAGGCTGAACCATACGAGTCCTTTCAGTAAAGCAGAGCTGCTGATGTCTGTATTGGAACAACAGCTCACACATTTGGTGGCAGTGCTCGGGGAAGAAGGTTAATGAGCCAATGTTAATGACTGGAGTAAGAAAGCCAATCAACAAGTATTTGTAAAGGGGGAGTCCGTGGTTTATAAATAGATCTAAAAATCCTAAATATGGTATCTGTGAACAATAATAGCAACAATACCATGATTTCCAGAGCTGAGACATCTCACAACTCCATCAACATCAAATCCTACTGCCAAAAATTTGATGCTTTATAAAATACAGAATGGGGAAGAATTAAGCAAGCAGAGGGCAAGCTTTCATAGATACCTAAAGAAAATTGGTATGAAAATAAGCTTTTTGTGGGGCTCTCCTTTGTACTGTATTTGTACACAGTTATATTTATATTTATATCAGATATTTATGATTATGTCATTACATATTGAAAGAAGTTGCATAAAAACAGGCAATGTATAAATACTATCAACCTTTAACTTCATTTTAATTAAGTGGAAAAAAGATATGGATAATGTAACTAATAGAAACTCTTATTTTATATTGTTTGTTCCCAATATCCTATTGAGTTGACTTTACTAGTTACCCTAAAACTAGCCTGCAACTGGGGAAGAGAAAAGTGCTATGGGAGAGTCCAAAAAATAGATTTTTAAAAACTAAAGTAATATTTGTAGAATTCTTTACACTTTATGAACTACTTTAACTTACATTCTCTGAAGCTATTTAATAGTTGTCTGTATGTGTAATGCATTGTGTAACTATTGCTATCACTAAAAGAAGATTTAGAATTAGTTTCTTTAAAGTAAATTACCAGGGGCGACTGGGTGGCTCAGTCATTAAGCGTCTGCCTTCAGCTTGGGTCATATTATATATATACATATAAATGTATATATATAACATGCCATATATATACGTATATATGTATATATATAATATGCCATATCTTCTTTATCCATTCATCTGTCAATGGACATCTGTGAAATTACAAATGTTTTTGATATTTATTTCTATTAAGTACATTGTTTGGTCAGACTTCTGTGTATGTTATATTGTCTAATGCTACAGTTTAAATGGACATTGAACAATTATACTGAAATTGGTGCTAATAGGTGTACAAAGTGATGAGAGAAAAAGAAATATTTAATTGAACTAGATGTAAAGCATTTCAGGTGTTATCATGCACAGATGTGATGTGATAAGAGTCATATTCTTCTTAGTGGATAGGTAGTGATAGAGATGAGAAACAAGGACTGTTCCTGGAAGATATACCTAAACATTTCCTTGTGCCCTTTCCTAGTGCTGTTGAATTGGCCCTTTAACAGGTTCTTATACTTGTTTGAACCTGCCTGTGAAGAATGTAGGTAGCCACCCATAGGTCTCAAAACCAGCAGAGGGGGAGATATGTGTAAAGGGTATGTACACATCAAGATATGTGTAAATCATGTGGTTTGTTATAGAAAGTCAAATAACTGGAATGCAAATTACATTCTAAGGGGTGATGGGGACAGGCCAGGATGTGTGTGAGTTGGACAGATAGGCAGAGTCCAGGTCATAAGAAAATTTGAAGGCCAGATTGAAGAGTCTAAAATTTGTTCAATACTCAATGGCATTTACTAAAACTGCAGTAGGTGACTGATGTCAACCTTCTGTGACCATCTCAAGTGACCTCAAGGAGAAATCAAGAACAAGAAGAACTGGAAAACCAGTTAAATAGAGGCATTCAAACAATATTTTTGAACAATCAGACATGATAGAAACATAATGTATTAAGATGACTTAAGGGTCTTTCTCACATCTGTGTGGAAATCAGTAAACCTTCATTTTTAGAACTCTAAAAAATTATACCTTGTGACGCACAAGTATTTGGAGATCTGCTTGCAAGCACATGTACCCCTTTCCCCTTATGTACATATAATAATTTTATATACATAATTTGTATACATAATATATAACAAGCTTCAGAGCAGTTCTTTAGAGCAATTTGAAAGACTGTTGAGGGGCTATAGTCCTCAGTAAGACAATGAATAAAGCATTTACTAGCCTACTTGGTGGTTGACTTTCTTTCTTTCTGTCTACAGTGGGGAGCCATGAAAAAGCAGAAGTGGAAAACTACTTTTTAAAAAGTCAAGATTTCTCTGGAGTTTTATGACACAGATAGGAAGACTTTACCTGCCTTGTTCATCTTTGTAAATCCAGCACACAAGAGTTCCCTGCACATAATAGTAGCTGTCTATTCGCTGAACAAATGAAGCAGCTTGAAGAGGCCTCTGTAGAGAAATTACACAAGATTTCAGAGCAATTAGGATTATTTTCAACCTTTGGGAAACAATTTGACAATATACACCAAGATTCTTATAAATATTCTTATAATTTAAACCAATAATTCTATTTGTGGGACTCCATCCTAAAGTAATAATCCAAAATGAAGAAAAGCTTTATGCATAAAGTTTATTACAGTATTGCTTTTAATAGAGAAAAAAAAATGGAACCAATCAAGCTAACAGTTAGGAAACAAGTTATTGTGTACATTTTATCTGTGGGGTATTTAAAAAGCTGTCATTAAAATGACTATAAAGACACTGTAATACCAGAGGAAAATATTTATATTATTATATCAAGCTTTAAAAAACCCACCAAGATGCACAACTGAAGATAAAGCATGATTACAAATTATGGGGAGTGTGGCAGGCGGGGGAGAAATCTCAGTTAAAAATTTGTCCGGAGGTGGTGGTAAAACACTTTTTCTTTCTTTCTTTCTTTTTTTAATCCTTCTGTGTATTTTCCTTATTTTTCACGATTACTTCATTCACTCAGCAAATATTTACTGAGAGCCCAGTATGGGCCAAGCATTGCTCTAGGAACTTGGGGGGAAACAGTGACTAAAACACACAACCCGTTTCCATAGAACTTACATTTTAGCTGGAGGAGGCAGAAAATTAACGAGACGAATCTATTAAGTGGCATAGCACATGATTAGTGCTTGGCGAAAATTAAGGCAACGAAAGAGAACCAAACTGATAACAGTATTTACTTCTTGGTCTGCGGGGGAAATCTAGGTGAAAGGCCGGATTTGGAATTTGCCCAGCAGGTAACAGACTGAAAGAGCTTGGAAGCACCCGCCCTGCAGGCGTCGCTGCAGGCCAGTTTGGCCTCGGGTTTAAGTTGGGCGCGGGAGGGCCCTACGAAACGAATCACGTGACTCGAAGGGGCGGGAGGAGTACGACTGAGAAAACAGCGAATTTGCCTCCTCACTTTCTCTTCAGGAAGGCGGGCGGAGCCGAAAACCAAATAAACGTCTTCTGAGCGACTGGGGGCGGGACAGACCGGAGCCGACCGAGCCTCCAGCGCCGACTCTCGCCGAATTGGTTTTTCGGTTGTTGGTCACTGTGGCAGAGCCGTCTGCGGTCGGGCTGAGACGTGGGGAGCAATGGCGACCTTTGTGAGCGAGCTGGAGGCGGCCAAGAAGAACCTGAGCGAGGCCCTGGGGGACAACGTGAAACAGTAAGAGCTGTTCTGGCGCAGCCTCCAGGTCTCCGCGCCGGTGCTCCCCTGGCTTCGGGCTGCCGACCCGCCCTGGAGACACCCCTCGCCGCCCCGAGGCCTGTGGTGCCTCGCGTCGCGGGCGGCGGGGCCTCCGGGTTTCTCGGGCCAGAGCCGGGCGTGCAACCCGTACTCGCCCAGCTGGAGGGGCCGGGCCTCCCTGGCTCCCTCGGGGCTCGGGCGGGCGCCTTCGCCCGGGACTCTCTGCCCGGGGTGGGGCGGGAGAGGCGCATTCCACGCCCAAGGGCCTACTGAACGGTTGCGGGCCCCTGCGCTGAGTTCGGGACGCGTGAGGCCTGCCCCGGGCCGAGTGACCGGGAGCCCGACGCGCCCCGGCTGGAGCGGGCACCGCGCGGGGCGGCCCGCCCCTGGAGGGCTTCCTGGAGGCGGAAGCTTATTGAGGTCGGGGGAAGTGTAGACCCTGCGCTGTAGAGCACTGACAGCAATTTCGGAAGGCGGACAGACCCTCCGGTAACGTGCCGAGCACCACTGCGGTTACAGTGATGATCTCAGTAGCGGACGTTATTTGAACACCTTTTAAGCGCTCTAAATGTACTGTCTCATCTAAGCCTCACAACAGAGATGTGAGGTAGGTACAGTTGTTGCTCCCGTTTGATGGATGTGAAGACTGAGATCCAGAGAGGTTATGAACTCTTCCAAGAGTCGCTAGGCCTCTCGTGCCTGATTCCTGGCACTGAAACCTTACAAGGGGTTCCAAAGGAACCTGCACCCGGCCAGACGTGGGCTAGAGCGGGGGACCGAGTACGCAGGCAGGGCACATGCTGAATGGCGGGATGTACGAACAATATTCAGCCAAGGCCGAAGCCGAATAATGTATTTCTGAAGTACAAGGACGAGTTTGGAAGTTTTCAGAACATGAATCGTTATTACAATTTTATTTTTTAAAAATATAGGAAGCAAATTTTAAATGTTTAAAATTGTAATGCCTGCGTTGTTGCTGCTAGGTGGCTTCTGTGATATTCCACACATTTGCATTACACAGTAGATGGTCACTCAAAAATGTTGCTGGAGGAGCAAGGCATTTGGGGGACACTTTCTTCTTCTCTTTTTTCTTTATATTCTTTGTTATAACTAGATTGAAGTTACTTGGATGTCATACATCATTTTGGAATTTTTCCTTTCTGTGAAGTTTTGAGGTGGTGGAGTTGACATTCTGCTTTTTATCCTGGCAAGATATGCAGAATTCCCATGTAAGACTTTTTGAAACACTCATGGCCTAAACAGAATAACCAGAAACAAAATATAATTTTTTTAAAGATGTATTTGTTTATTTGAGAGAGAGAGAGAGAGAGCAAGAGCTGGAGGGGGAGAGAGAATGCTAAGCGGACTCCGTGCCTGAACACTGATCCCGATCCTGTCCTGGGGCTCAGTGTCACCCTGAGATCATGACCTGAGCCGAAATCAAGAGTCTAACACTTAACCAACTATGCCACCCTGGCGCCCCAAACAAAATATAATTCTTAAAGATTATTTTAATGTTATGAACGTTAAACTTCTACAGACACTAGCATTAAAATCTAATCTATTATTTTGGCATCATTATTTAATTTTTCTGAACATTTATTGACTCCCAAAGATAAAGTATTCTACCTAAAATTACATTTTAATATTCATGTTTACTGTCAATTTCTTTGCTTAATTAATTGAAAATTAATTATTTTAATAGGTAAAATTAACAGTTTTCACAATTCATTAAATACTATACTTTGTTACTTTTGTAACACTGACTGCTAAAATTTACATTTTTAAGCACAATTGACTTTTTACTGTTATGTCTAGGATGCTTAAAGTATTTGAAAGTATTTCCATACTCTAATAAATTTGCAAGACCTGGCTGTGTGTGATTTACTGATTAGATGTGATGGTGACTTCTGTGATCCCACACATATCACACAGGGTTGCCAGAAATTTGAAGTTAGTATTTCCTATTTGGTCTTTAAAGGCCAATGCTGGTTATCAGATGTTGGTCAAATATAGGTGCTAAAGCTGAATTTGGTGCATCTGTAGCGTGAATCTCCACTAACAATGCAATCAAAATATGCTTCGGTGCCAGGAATAGTTAATGGCACAGTGTTCTGTATTTTTCCATTCTCTCACTGTCTTTTCCCCCTGCTCCTTAAAAAGTGTCTCTTGGTTGAACACTCTATAATATTGCTATACAGTATTTTCTCATATTTCTTCCATGAGTAGTTTGCTTTGGTTTATATAACTTGGCTATTCAAACATGGTCCTTGGTGGTAGGTAGAACAGAGAGAGTGTATAAGGAACCCAGAGAAGAGTTGTTTTCTATTTATCTAGTGGTCCAAGTGCCTTTACGTCAGGTTGCATGCCCACATCAGCTTCTAGAAGGACATGGCCTTTGCTAGTGTACTCACTTTGTGTGGTACCCAGGAGAGTGTCCTGTTCAGAGAGGTGTTGGATTTTTTGGTGACTTGATCACGTTATTTAGTTTTCTCTAAGTATCTTCAGTGCTTCCTAGTCTGACCCACTTACATTTCTCTTCCATCATCCTCACCTTCGTAGAGGTTGACTAATTTTTTCCCCAGCTGTTGAGGAAAACAGTTATTTGTTCATAGCTATACAGCAAGGTAACACAGAGACCAGGATTGGGGAGCAGGTCTTCCAAATCTTGGAAGGGATGCTCGCTATTTGGGCTAGAAAGTTTGCTATTGGAGAAGATAGGTAGTATCATGTTGGTAGAGCTTCCTGATGGAGCCTTGTTTTACTTACAAGTTCACACTCAAAATACAAATACATTTGCATCTTTCTTGTAAAATAGTGACACGGGGCTTTTAAGTAACGAAATTTGTCTCCTGTTACTATCTTTTGTTGGATAGAATGGGCTTGGAAAAGACTTGTTTTTTCTGTGGAGCTTTATTTCATTTCATAATTGTTCCTGTCTTTAAAAAAAAAAAGCATTTAAGTGTCCATTGTTGGGAAGTTATTGACTAACGAGTGTAGGAGTATCAGGTGAAAAGTGGTGCCAAACTCTAAAACTAAACATACTTTGCTGTTGAGTGAAATGGGTCTTGGGCAACTTTGACTCCCTTAAAGCTTATAGTTTTCTCCTGGAAAAAAAGAATGCATGTAAACCCAAAGCTTTGCATGCGGTTACATGCATACATGGCCGGTTAGATACAGAGACACATACTAAGATGACTTGAAGCTAATCTGTGTTCAGGAGAAGCCCTGCCATGGGTATAATAAGGCAGTGAGAGCATTAAACCATCTTTTTTTTTTCTTTTCTGTCAGGAACTCAAGTGAGCATCAGAAAGTAGCTAAGTGTGAATTGAAAGTGATTGTAAGACATGGACTGAGTAATTTTTAATTCTGTTTCATGAGCAGGGAGCAGCTTCCTTAAACACAGAATCAAAGGCTGTGGATGTGAAAAGTCATATTTTGCTCCTATTTCTAATATTAAGGTATAAAGGGTCAATCTTTTTTTTTTTTTTTTCCTGCTAGTTAACTGGTACCTTTTATGATTAGTGGTTGGTTTTCACTTTAAAAACCACTAAGTTTCTCATATCCACAGGTATTTTCTTTGTGGTGAGGTGTTTATGTACTCAATACTTCAGCCAGTTAGATTAAAACTTGAGTTCATTTGAAAGGAAGGAGGTTACCAGGATCAGTATTAATGACCACTTCCAAACCCATAAAACACATACACCTTTTAAAATATAATTTTTTCTTATTGGGGAATGATTGACATATAACATTATATTAGTTTCAGGTATATAACAAGTATTCTAAATATATTGCAAAATGATCATCACAGTAAGGAGTTAAAACTGTCATGATACTACGAAGTTTTTTTCTTACGAACTTTTAAGATCTCTCAGCAACTTCCAAATATACAATACAGTATTATTAACTATAGTTAATAATTAGAAAATTAGTGTATTTGAAATTAATATTTAAAAGTTAATACTTTTAATAATAATACTTTTAAAATATAAATCTTAAATGTAGGATTCTGGAGGGTAGGTCTTTTAGAAAGTTAACAGAGAGGAAGGAAAGGTACAGCTGTGGCTTTTGACTGATTGATTCATGAGCCCAATTATGGGCCTACCTGTCAGTCCCTTTTGGGAAAAACTTTTCTTCCTTCTCCTTCTGTTGGTATTCTGATTCCTAGGGGTATTGGTTTTCAAGGCTGCCATAACAAAATACCACAGTTGGGGTGGCTTAAATAACAGAAATTTGTTTTCTCATCGTTCTGGAGGCTGAAGTCTGACATCAAGGTGTCATCAGGGTTGTTTTTTTCTGAGACCTCTCCCTTTAGCAGGTAGATGGCCACTGTCGTGTGTGTGTGTGTGTGTGTGTGTGTGTGTGTGTGTGTGTGTGTCTCCTAATCTCTGGCCACTCTGTGGTGTGTGTGTGTGTGTGTGTGTGTGTGTGTGTCCGTCCTAATCTCTTCTTACAAGGATACCCATCACATGGGCCTAGGGCCCATCCTGAAGACGCCATTTTAATTTAATTACCTCTTTAAAGGCTTTGTCTCCAAATACAGTCACTTCCTGGGTGCTGGGGGGGCTAGGGCTTCAACATATGAATTTGGGGGGAGGAGCACAACTCAGCTCATTATTCAGTAGGGAATGCAAAATTTCCTTCCCTGGGTTTTGGAGCAGGTAAGGTGAATTTGGGAAAGAAGCAGACCCCTTGGTTCTTAATACTGCCTCTGCCTTTGCAGATACTGGGCTAACTTAAAGTTGTGGTTCAAGCAGAAGATCAGCAAAGAAGAGTTTGACCTTGAAGCTCATAGACTTCTCACACAGGATAATGGTAAAATAATTATCTGGGGAGTTATTTTACTGTTCTGAAGTTTTCCCAGATTTGAATAAGTGGCAAATAAGTAATTGCAATACATTTTGTAGTCTTCTCACTTAAAAAAATAAAATTGGGTTTTTAGTGGTGTGTAAGATTACTTTAATAATATGGATATTTAAAGTGTAAAGAATGGCAGGATAGGGGATAATCCAAAGTCAAATAATGGTTTCCTTATGTTTTAAATATTTTGTATTTGATTTGTGACAATCTTCCCTTTTTCAGTCCATTCTCACAACGATTTCCTCCTGGCTATTCTTACGCGTTGTCAGATTTTGGTGTCTACACCAGGTAAGGGAGTGGAAATATTTCCAGGGATGTCAGTTAGCAAAGCCATGGAGCACTGGGCTTTAGCTTCCTTTAACAGACACATCTGTTGTTTGCAAATGAAATGGTCTTTGAACTGCTCAGAAGAAAACATGTATTATGTAGGTACAGATTGTTTTATAGAACCTTTGTGCAGGTGATTTCCCTGCGCTTATATTGACTTTTGGTCTTCACTGTTCACTCAGCTTGATTTTCAGTTACTTAAATGAAAGACGAGTGAGGAAGAGGGTGGGCGGTCAGGATGGAGAAGCTGAGGCAGCCGGTGTTAGGAGAGAGTTTCCACAATAGAGGGAAGGTGAGGTAGGATTCGGTGGAGGGGCAACCACATGGTGAAAACCTGGACTTTCACCTGTATTCTCAAGTAAGATAGTAGCACCTGGAAGGTTAGAGCTGCAGCTTGTGGGGGAGGTAGGTAGAAGCTAATTCTGCCACTTCACCCTGGATAGGTATAGAGAGAAACAGTGACTGCTTTGCCCCTAATTTTTTGGAGCTTAAGTGGTGCAAGTCACTTCTTTCAACCATCTTATTTTAATCAAGTAGTCAAAAATAAAGAAATACATTAAAAATTTGCCTTACAATTAAACTTGTCCTGAGCTCTTGTTAAAAACTTGGATTTATAGGTACCTCCTGCTGTAGATTAAGTTGAATATTTTTGTTTTTAAAGGACCCATGGTGATTGTGACGGTCATCTTTATGTAGAAGTGACTACTAGTATTTTCTGTTGTTTCTCTCTGCTAAGCTCTACTGTGTGATAAAGAATTCAGACACAATCTCCTCAAGTCCAAGTCCTGCACACTCCAAGAAGTTGTCGTTGGTGTAGAGTGGTGAACAGTGAGCATTTGTTTATGGAGAGTGGGGTTCGTAGGGGCTGCTTCCCTTACCCCACACTGCCCCTTGCTGTACATTGTTACATGTGTCAGATTTCTGATGTTGTGTTTTCTTTAGATAGAGGTGGACTTCAGCTAGTGAGATCGGAAAGATGGTCCACTCCTTTGTGTAAAATGTAATTTGATCAGGAAAGCCAACATTGTGAGAACTAGACCTTGCTTTTTACGTAGGTATATTCTAAAGGGGCATATGTGCAAAAGGTGAGTGGTATGATTGGGAGTAAAAACCCTGGTTGATAGGAGTCAAGAGACTTAGGTTCAAGTTTAGGTTTTGCCGCTAGCTTAGGTGGTATAGTTAATTATTGGGTGTTCTTAGCTTTCACATTTATAAAATACAGTAACATTTGCCCTATAGATAGATATAAAAAAGCGGACGAAAGAACATGTGAAAAAGTGCCCTTGAAATTAAAAAGTGCCGAACAAATACGAAGTGGTGTTAGTAAATGTTAAGTGGCTGATTCTAACTAAATAAAGCCTTTGATATTCAGGAATGTTTGTTAGTGGTGATTTTAAAATAAATGATGAAACATTTGGAATTTGAGAGGTTATTTCTCTGTCCGACACCCAGAATATATTTCCTCAGAATGAAATTAATAGTTGCTGGCAACAAAGAGATGATTTCTATTAAAAGTGAAATAGAGAAATAGTTTTTTGTATGTATAATACTTAGGGATGGGTTTTCTGTTGTTCTAAGCTAGGCAGGAAGGATGATTTTAATAATATTGATCGAGTGACCTCAGTGCAACAGACACTGTGCGCTCTTTTTAAACTTCGCAACAATTCTTTAGGGTAGGGGTTAGCCTCTTTTTGTATGGACTAGGAAACAAACTTCAGAGAAGACAAAAAGAAATGAAAGCAAAACTTAACTGACACCTTATCCAGCCAGTAAGTGGAAGTGTTGGATTCCCACTGAAATCTGCCTGCCGCTGGAAAACTGTCCTTGTTGTCAGTCAGTCCTTCCTCACTGTGCTCTGCCTCCTCGCTTGGAATGTGAACACCCAACAGCCAGGCCATCCAGCACGAGTCGGTTTCTCTGGGAACCTTCTGCGATTGGCTGACCTCATCAGTGAGACATTTGACGAGGTGGGGAGGAGGAACTTGACTTCCCAAGCACTTCTCCCCCCGCCCCTTCTAACTCCTGTCTAGTTTACATGCAGTGTTACATTAGTGTCCGGTGTACAATATAGTGATTCCACACTTCTGTACAGTACTCAGTGCTCATCATGATAAGTGTCCAAACAGCCCTTTTTTTAACTGACAAACTTGGAGTATTTTTTTTTTTTTTTTTTTTTTAAAGATTTTATTTATTTATTTGAGACAGAGAGAATGAGAGAGAGAGAGCACATGAGAGGGGAGAGGGTCAGAGGGAGAAGCAGGCTCCTTGCTGAGCAGGGAGCCCGATGTGGGACTCGACCCAGGGACTCCAGGATCATGACCTGAGCCGAAGGCAGTCGCCCAACCAACTGAGCCACCCAGGCGCCCCTGGAGTATTTTTTTTTAAAGCTTTAAAAACTCATTCTTCAAAAAACATCAAGATGGAAATAATGTCATTGCTTAGATGATGAGTGGTGTTTTTTTTTTTTTCTGTCTTATAAAAGTTTTGGGGGTAATTTTTTCAAGTGTACTGTAATGAGCTTGGATTACTTTGATTTTTTTTTTTCTTTAAACTATATATACATACACTCAGGGTTAGAAAGAAATGATACAGAAGGTCTGATAATGAAAAGTTTCTTCCCACTCCTAGACTTGTTCTCAAAGACAACTACTTTGTTTCTTGCTCTTCTGGTGGGACTTTGATAGCTCCTCACTGGAGCTTAAATCTCTTTCTGGATTTACTGATTTTAGACATCTGTCTTAATGCTTTGTGTTTGTGAGATTTCCTCAACTCTTTCAATCTTTCTGTCCAATGCATTCTTTTTTAATTAATATTTTATTTATTTATTTGAAGGAGAGAGAGAGTACAAGCAGGGGGAGCAGCAGAAGGAGAGGGAAAGGGAGAAGCAGACTCCCTGCTGAGCAGGGAGCCTGATGTGGGACTCAGTCCCAGGACCCTGGGATCATGACCTGAGCTGAAGGCAGACGCTTAACCGACTGAGCCACCCAGCCCCCCCCACCCCCTGCCAATGCATTCTTTAATTCAGCAATTTTTATAATATCTTCTTTTTGTTTTATGGATATACATCTTTTCAAACTTCTCTGAAGATACCAGTTAGAAATTATTTGAGGTCCTTTTTGTTGCCTGAATTCTTTAATCTGGGACCTCTATTTTCTGTTTGTTTAGCTTGGTCTTTCTGATCATGTTACAGATTATCGTCAAATGTCTGCTGATTCATGTTTAAGGATGAAGCATACAATGCCTGGGGATTTTGTTTTAGAGTGAGCTGACGGGAGGCCAGCTAAACTGGTGTCTCTCAAATGCCAGCACGCAGAGAGTTGTGCTCTAGGGTGCCAACATCCCTACCAACTACCTTAGTAAATCCCAGAAATTTTGTTCAGTTTAACTAGAGGAGAGTCTTCATTCTCTTGCCCCCTCTCCCCCTTCCCCCTGCTGTTATAAATACTGCACTATGTATGGACGTGAGCAGGGCTGGCTTCGCGGCCTATGAACTGCCCATGAACTCCGAAGGACCCCATACTTGGCTTAGGGCTCTACTGTGGTTGTTTTAAAATTGTAAATATTTGAACAAAGGACCCTGCATTTTTATTTTGTACTGAGCCCACTGCTAGTGGTGAGGGAAGGGGTTTGTGTAGATGATTTTTGATATAGCCCTTCCATTAATCTTGTTTTTAGCTTTACTGATCCCTCCCTGGTTTCCACTGTACTTACCTTCTCCAAATCCAGATTTTTTGTGGATTTCTGCTACACAGGTTGACTGGTTTCTGCATTTCCCAACCTTACCTAGCCTAGGTTCTGCTGGGTTACGGCTTCCATGTGTCTGCTTGTAATTCAGCACCTTTTTAGCTCATTGTTGAAATTTGTTGAGATCTCATCTTGTTTCACTCATCTTCCTTTTTGTCACCATTGTGGATATGTGCTGTTTACTTTCCACTGTTATCATTTTTAGTGGGGTCTTGGAAGAGAGAGGAGATAAATTCATGTGCTCTGTTTGCCATTTTGAACTAGAAAATTCTGTCCTACTTTTTTGATACTACTGCTACTCATAAGCAAACAAAGCACCCAATCAACATTAATTAAAATATGGAAAACAAATTTGTCTTTATAAAGGAATAATTTTGTTAACAGCTGAAAAAAATGTGATTTGAGAGGATTCATAATTTTGTTTAGAAAGTAGAAAGAGAAGATCTGAATTTAAGCATTTATTATTTATTTTCATTACTTGAGCATTCCGTACTTTTTTAGCCCAAAATGAAAACAAACTTGGCAGTTGACAACTGTCATTATTTTCTCTTATGGTTATGATTTTTCTCTCTCACAGAGGGTGCTGGATCTTTGCCCTGGACGGGGGGTTCTGCAGCTAAACCTGGAAAACCAAAGGGGAAGAAAAAGCTTTCTTCTGTTCGTCAGAAATTTGATGTAGGTTGTTACTCAATAGATCTTGATAACAACTGATTTAAATGCTGGTGTGATGAAACTGGCTTTAGTTTTTAAATAAATCTTAAAATACTGGTAGTAGAGTTGAAAAAAAGGGCATGATTCAAGGAGGAAAAATGTTACTGTATTTGAAGTTGATGAGAGTTTCAAAGACTGTGAGTCCCAAGTGTCTGAATTTTTATAATTCTAGTTTGTTATTACATAAATATTAATGTTTTCGTTAGTACCTAATGATTTTTTAGTGATTCAAAAAGTATGCCTGTATTCTTTCTCCTCTTAAATATTTTTCTGGAATGAATGTTTCTTACATTGAAGACTTCTGTTCCATGGCTCCGGCATGCCTGGAGGCCTCTGGTAGGATCCTGGTGATGCCCAGCTAGGCCCTGAGCCTTTGGGGATCAGCAGAGAAGTCATGAAGGCGTTTGGCTATAAAATTTGTAAACATTTTAGAATAACTTGCTTTTTTGTTTGTATTTGGGGAAGGAAGTTTCTCAAAAGTATTCCTTTTATAGATTTGACTGGTTGTTGATAGGTTTATTGATTAACATCAACAAACATTTGTTTCTACCTTTGCTCTGTGTTTTCTATCAATCATATTCAATCTGGAGGGCATCAGTATCTCCAGAGAGGCATACCTTGGTTTAAAAAGGGATGTTTGCTATACAATACAGTTTTATACTTGGAAAATGGAAAAACAGCCAGTGTTTCTTTTGTAATACAAACTTCCAACAGGGACAGGTCATGTTCGCTACCAACAGCACATCTCCCACTGATGAAGGAGAATACAGATGGGCTATCTGAGTCCACCCGAGGAAGGCAGAGGCTTTATGGGTGGGGAAAGATTGAGAAACACTGGTTTATTTTATTTTTTTTAAGATTGATTTATTTATTTTAGAGAGAGAGAGTGTGCACACGCGCGCTCCTGCAAGCAGGGGGAGGGGCAGAGGGAGAGAGAATCTCAAGCGAACTGCCTGCTGAGCGCAGAGCCCTACTTGGGGCTCAATCTCATGACTCTGAGATCATGACCTGAACCGAAATCAGGAGTCAGACAGGCACTTAACCAACTGAGCCACCCGGGCGCCCTGAGAAAAACTATTTTAAATAATGAGAATGACTGTGTCTTAGTGAGATTGTGTGTTGAGGATTTTAAGTAGAAGATGATATAAAGTAGTTACAGAGTCTGGTGTTCTCTTGGAATACCTGTTATTAGATCTGTCATGTTGGTTGGCTAGGCTTTTTAGAGCATAATTGGAGTATTACTATATATTTCTACTTTCAGAACTTGCTTATTTACGAGTATACTTAAAATGCTCTGACTTGTTTGAAAATAGTTTTATATCTTCTCCTTTCCCCTAATTGTAATTTTTAGCACAGAGCCATATATTCTGTGATTACCAAGGTATTAATTGAATAGAATAAACTGTGCATACTACCATTATTCCCCTTAATTCATGTCTTCATTATTACTATGTAATGGGTGTGAATCTGCGATTATTTGTGCATGAGTTACCTTTTTTTTTAACCCCTGTGGTATGGCTTTGGTGGCATTAATTTGTGGGATCTCAAGTCCAATAAATTGGTTACTTTTGTTTGTCTTATTACTTGCCACTGTGATGAATAATTTTGAAAAGTTTTCTTACCCATAGCATAGATTCCAGCCTCAAAATCCCCTCTCGGGAGCCCAGCAGTTTGTGGCAAAGGATCCCCAAGATGATGATGACTTGAAACTTTGTTCCCACACAATGATGCTTCCCACTCGGGGTCAGCTTGAAGGGAGGATGATAGTGACTGCTTACGAGCACGGGTTGGACAACGTCACCGAGGAGGCGGTCTCAGCGGTTGTCTATGCGGTGGAGGTTGGTTTGCTGGTGGCAGAAACAGTCTTACAGGTTGGATGTAACGAGCTTGTGTGTGTTGTTGAAAGTTGGGACTGCAAGAAAAGAACCAAAATGTCGCCATCTCAGAATTGTCATCCTGAAATTATTTTCTTTTGAGGAGAGAAACACCTCATGGTCCAGGCAGTTGCCTTCAGTGAACAGACTAAGCTCTTCAGAGAGGTTAATTATGGCATAACGCTTCTGCTTGACTTGGTGTTTAATTTAACAGGGGAACAGTTTTTAAGGGGGAAAAAAAAAAAGATTGAGAATCCTAAAGATTAAAATCACTGATGTTTGCTGTGGCACGGCATTTAAAAGCATTAGATTTCGTGCCTAAACAGTGGGATTCTTGCCTCAGCACACTGTTTGATCCATTCACTTTATTCATTTAGTTATTTGACAGAATATATTGGGTTCTATAGTGCACAGGTATGCCAGGTGATACTGGGTAATTCCCAATACTTGGGGCCTCCAATTCCTCACATGTACCTCGAAGATCATAATAGCTATAGATCATGAAGTTGTAAACATTGGATGAATTCTGTGTGTGGAAATGACAGAGTATATCATTAAGTCCTCATCATATGAGATGATCTTACTGGTATAGTTGAAAACTACCCTGTTACTAATAGTGGACTGGGACCAGCTCTGTCTCTTTATTTTCACAGACATTTTCCATTCCTCTCTTATGTACTTGGCTCTTATGAAGAGATATTAAATACCTAATTTTTTGCTTATTTCCTATATATCTGCTGTATATGTGGCTTTTGAGAGAGCCAGCGTTCTTTTCATGCAAGGATTTTAGTAGATTGGGCATTATAACCAATAAATCTTAGATCTTGAAACTTTTTTCCTATTTTAAACCAGATTTCAAGGTAGTTTGCCTCCTTTTAAAAATTTCATGTATTTATTTTTGTACTTCTATTTAAAGCTATCTGAAAATTCTTTTTTGAGAGAGGAGCCAATTTAGAGATATAAATAACTTTTTAAATAAATTTCATGTAGAGCAAGCCCATATTAACTAGAACTAAAGAAAAATAGCACACCTCCCTCTTTCCTATACCCTCCTACTCTGGTGTGGCTCTGTGGCTCTTTGGTAAACCTTCAGTTGGCTCCATCATATGCTAGCCTGTCTCATATCTCCATCCACTAAATGCTAGTAAACATTTTTTGGTCAATGGAAGTTTTATGATTTGCTTTTAAACAGGAGTTCATGCTATTTTTCTTTTCTTTCTTGTTTTTACAGAATCACCTTAAAGATATATTGACATCAGTTGTGTCAAGAAGGAAAGCTTATCGGTTACGTGATGGTCATTTTAAATATGCCTTTGGTAGTAATGTAACCCCACAGCCATACCTGAAGAATAGTGTAGTAGCTTACAACAACTTAATAGAAAGGTATATGAAGTTTCTTGTGATTTCACAACCATTCTTTCTAGTTGCTACACTATTACATGTTAGACCCCTGTTAAATAATTGGTTATTATGTTTCTGTAAAGTCTAAAGTACCTTTGAGAGCAGTGCAGTTTTATTTTCTTAAGTTGCATCCTTGCATGATAACTAGTGAATTATTTGGTGCTGTTTATCCGGAAGTGACGTTGCAGAGGCTGCCACATGTGGTTTAATGTGAGTGCCCCCCATTTTCTGAGGTGGAATGGAATGGTTCTCTGAGGCGGTGCGTTTTGATGGCTCCTAAGGGGCAGCACCTGCCTGGTGGTAGAAGTGGGCCAGCCCTCAGTCAGAAGCATGGCCTGTGATTGTTGGGTCAACGTTGGGTATCTTGATGGCGGGAGGAGGGATGGGAGGTGTTTCTCTACGTCCTTACGTGGCTTCTGTAGCTGTAGCTCAAGAGAGTGGCCTGTGCTGAGTGTCATCAGATTGCTCTTGGCAGACCCGGTCTCGGCCCCAGGCTCTGGGATTCCTCTGTCCACCTTCCACGGAGGGCTCCCAGGACTTGTAATGTCCTGAGTCATCACTTTATGAGATGACCTGGATTACCTTTCTTCTCTTCCATGTGTTGTCTCTTTTCACCCCTCCACCTTCCTTTCTTCCTTCCCTGCAAATAATTTAGTCCAAATTTTAAGGCTTTGGGAAAGAAAAAGCAATGATGTAATTTTTCTTGTGGTAACTGCAGTGACTGAATTTCTTTGAGTGCCAGTTATCTGGTTGGTTAGGGAGATGACAGGGAGGTACAAGTTCAGAGAGAAAAGTGTAACTGGGAAGGCTGGTGGGAGTGATGAGGGTGCAGAACTAACAGGAAGGGCAGGTAGGAGATGTGGTAGGAAAGCGTGAAGGCTGGGAAAGCCGAGAAGAGAGTTGGACATAGCAGAGGCGTTGCCGGCACGCGGAGGGGTTGTACCAGGGCCTCCTTCATGGCCAGAGACCTTTCCGTGGCTCACAAGGCCCAGTTTGAAGAGCACTGTCTTAAATGAGGTTCACTACTTATATTTAGGTTGCCAGATGTGAAGATTTCCATTCTCAGTCTCATTCAGGCCTATCTGTGTAGGGGTATTTGTTCTCTTTTGTCATTCTTTTTTAGAAAAAATAAAACCAAAAAAAGCTGGGGGGGGGCGCTCCTTTTAGTGGCTGAATGCTGGGAGCAATGTCTCTGACCCTGCCTGGCCTCCAGAGCTGCCCTCTCTCCCCCACTGGCCAGTCGGGAGGGCTTCTGCCTCGCTGGCGGCAGCTTGTTTCCCCAACAGGGCTGCCTTTGTCTGATGCCCATACCCACGCTCATACCCCGCCTGGGCTTTTGTCTGAGGTATCTCCTCACTGTTGTTTTACCTCCTGGAAGTTCTTCAGAATTGTATAGGTCGTCTCCTACAGTGTTAGGACATAAAAATTATGCCTGACTTCCCTGCTGATACTATATCTGGGTTCTGTTTTGGGAAATTGGCAAGATTTGGATTTTCTCCATCCTCCATTTTTGCCTGTTGCTTATTCTGTGCTCTGTCTTCTTTTCTTGCATGTTATTTTTCAATCCTGTTGTCTCCAGTTACATTTTATCTTCCTCTCCCAAGTCAGTTTTTCAATTTCGTTTTCCTTTAATTCAGGTCTATTTTTTTTTCCCCTGGACTAGAAGCACTTTAAGGGCAGGAGACCATTTTGGCTCAGTATCCTGAGCTTAGTAAATATTTTTAACATTGTAGAGAGAGGAGTGTAAGTGTAGTTGCTGTACATTTTGTTTCCGGCCTGACAGATGGGCTGCCTTTGAAAATTAAAATTACAGGCTACTCAGGTATATGCTAGCTAAAAAATAATTGGGTTTGTAGTTGGGTTTCTCTTTCATTTTAAGATATTTTTAATAAGATGTATTAAAGCCCATTTCTATTCTAGTTGCTCAGTTGTCTCCTTCCTAGTTCCTGGCTTTGTTTTCAGTCCTCCAGCCTTCTCTGCTCCGTGTGCTGGTCCGAACCCAGCTTCTCACCCGCCCCCGGACGACGCGGAGCAGCAAGCCGCGCTCCTGCTGGCCTGCTCTGGGGACACTCTCCCCGCATCGGTGCCTCCAGTCAACATGTACGACCTGTTCGAAGCTTTGCAGGTAACTCTTGGCCCCTTAAGGCTGACCTAGATTTATGGGTAGGTGCAGAGTTTCTTCGAGTTTACAAAGATATTCAGTAGCTTTTCCTCTTCCTGGTTTTGGTTTTCAGTTTTTAGTTTGTCATTAAAACGATTAATACTACCCTCATTTTTCAAATCCAGGGCCCAGGCCTCCTTCCTAACTTACCTCTCCCAGCCCCCATGTCCCCCGTGAAAGAAAGAAAAGGAAAAACATCCTTTTGTTCCCTTACTCCTATTTCAGAAGCTTGTTCTTTCTTTGTTTTCTTGTTATCTAGTTGGAGCTTCATTAGGCTCTGGCTCATAGTTGATAGGTTTGTGCATCTTTTTTGTGAGTGTTTTGTTGATATAACCCTTACTTCTTAATTTTGTATGTTGGAAAAATAAATATACTGACATGTAATTGGACACATGCGAATATTCTAATCACAGGTACACAGGGAAGTCATTCCTACACATACGGTATATGCTCTCAACATTGAAAGGATCATCATGAAACTGTGGCATCCCAATCATGAAGAACTGCAGCAAGACAAAGTCCACCGCCAGCGCCTGGCGGCCAAGGAAGGCCTGTTGCTCTGCTGAATTAGGGTGATTTGAGGGTATGGGACCCTCAGCAAATTCATTGGTTATTGAGAATTGAATGTTTTTTGGGCCCGCATTTCAAGACTGAAGTGTATAGTGTAAATATAAATTTTCCTATGGAAATGTGACACTGAGTACATTTTGTGTTGCTACTGTGAAGCCATTAATAGAAATCTGACTTTGATAATGACCCATATCTCTGTATGTATATATGTGTTCCCAGTTACGGGAGTAAGCACTGATAAAATTCTGTGCCCGGAATGGAGATGTTTTTAGGCATCTGAGGCTTAGTATCCTGTGGTCTGCATGTGAGGTAGATGACCTCCTAGAACAAAGAAGCTGTTATAACTTAGTCTCCATGATCAGCAGGACATCTGTGTGTTCAGTGACAGCATATATTCTGTATCCAGCAAGCCTAAAATTTCTGCCTTTCTTCTAAATAACTGTGCTCTTGCATTTTGGTTAAAATAATCCACACAGTGTTAAAAATCATATACCTCCTTTAGTGACCAGTTTAATTTTTAACAGATAGAGGTATCTCCCCCAAAGTTCATTACAACTCCATAGAAAATAGGACCTAGAAATGCTGTGCTGTTAGACAAAATAAAGTCCTTTCTTTGCATTAAAAACCAAAATAAAAACCCTGGAATGTAGTTAATTAACCTTACAAAGTTTTTTTCTCATAACTTAAGTTTCTTTTATAGTTAATATGCCCAAAGACTTTGATTGGCAAGTTCATCTGTTGATTATTCCTATAGAACATGTTTTAAAAAGCCCATGTAGACATACTGGATTTATACTTAGAAATTCCCCAATTCCTATGCAATATCTGTTTCTCTCCTTTATCAAATGATAAAGTGAAAATAATTTACATTTGGCAGTGTTACTAATAACAAAGTTTGTTTTTTTAGAGGTGATGCTTTTTACTCAAAAGATAGTATTGGTGGTTATATTAGAATGTACAGATGGGTTGTGTAGGTCTAAGTGGTTTATGTATATATGTGTATACATGGCTCAATATTTGGATCTGTGTATTTGATTTTGTACTTTAAATGTGACAAATAAACCTTTTGGGAGAAAACTTTCCTTTTGTGTATTTATTAAAGTAAACATACAAGGAATACTGCCTCCTACAGAAGTTTGAAAAGCCCTGCTCTATGAGATCTTAGCAGACTTTTCAGAGGAATGTGCTAGATGAGAAAGATTAAAGAACGGGTTCCAACTTAGGTATGTCATTTCTTCCTTTTGTGATGTGTAGACTAAAGAGAAAAATTGAACACCTTAGTTTCAGTTCTTGGCACAAGTCTGAAAAGCCCTTCAGAGTTTTAGATCATTTTTCAGATTTAGAAGAATTTGGACTGATACCTAGCTGAATGTAGTGGTTTTGTTTTGGGCTATTTGTACATCTGGGGACTTAATGCTAAGTGTGTGTGAGATTTCATGGGTTCTTCCATGGAGAGCAGCCGGGAGCCTCAGCCATGTCCTGCTGCCTCTTGCAGTGATAGCTTCCGGGGAAGTCCAGACCCTTGCTGCTCTCTAGCACGTGGCCTACATCTGTAGTCACCTACTCTGGTGGGACCGCAGGATACCAGAGGACTCCCTTTGCCTCATATGTTTTGGGCCTTCATGGAAATCTGCTTTCCATGCCGGTTTTCCTCAAGAATCATTTTGTAAAGTGGAAAGATGGGGTTGAAGGTAGAGGGATACTTAGGATTTTTCAAGAGAGCCCCTGAAAGATTTGAACACCTCTGTTCCACCAAAGGTTGGCTCCAACTCTGTTGCCAACTGTGAGATCCTGAGTGAAGTCGTGACTGCTTATTACCAAGCATTTAGAAAAATAACTCTCCTCATGAGGAAAAAGCTGTTAGAAACCAGGTAATTTCAGACTCAGAAGAAAGCGGATTTTTCCTGCAGGAGTGTCAGTAATTGTCTTTTAGCTCCAGGTGTTATCACTATGTAAAACCAGGTTTGATAAGGCCCACCTTACTTTATACCAGGCACCCAGAGTGCTGGCTCAGCACACATTCTCATCGCTTTGACCGCCCCCTGCTGTGATCAACCAAGCAGCCGGTTCTCAGACACCACCACCCCAACCATCGCCTGAAGCCATCAGGACTCCACGATTAACTTTTTTTTTTTTTTAAGATTTTTTATTTATTTGACAGAGAGAGAGGGAACACAAGCATGGCGGAGCTGGAGAGGGAAAAGCAGGCTCCCCGCTGAGCAGGGAGCCCGATGCGGGGCTCGATCCCAGGACCCCAAGATCATGACCTGAGCCGGAGGCAGACGTTTAACCGACTGAGCCACCCAGGTGCCCCGCCACAATTAACTTCTGAAGGATTACTCTGACCATTAGATAAATGCCTGTGTTCTATCATATTTTTGGCTCTTGCTAAAAGGCCTCCAGGATGTAGAATAAGGGTAAGGAAGCTTGGTTTTAGGGGTCAGACTTATGTGCTGTGGCCAACAAATTGGTTCAGCACTTGATTCTGATGGCTTAAAAAAAGGAAAATGTCTGGATTATTCTTGGATAGTAGACTACTACTTACTTAATTGAATCTATGGGCACAGTAAATTGTCAGGACTAATTTGACTAAAAGCACACCATGAAAGGGCATGTAGGTTCTTCATGCTTTCATTTTTAAAGAAATTTATGAAAACAGGATACTAAGTTTTCTTCTCTGTTCATCAACTTGCTAGCATGCCTTCACTCATTTAAGAGATTAATATCCCTTTATGGATTTCCTTCATGTGATTTGTTAATGTACCATCCCTGAGAGCATCTGAAACATGACTGAGTGAGGAAAAAAGCTATTCATGGGGCACCTCGGTGGCTCAGTTGGTTAAGTGTCTGCCTTTGGCTCGGGTCTTGATCTCAGTCCTGGGATTGAGCCCTGTGTCAGGCTCCCTGCTCAGCGGGGAGTCTGTTTCTCCCTCTCCTTCTCCCCTTGCTTGTGCTCTCTCTCTCTGAAATAAATAAAATCGTTAAAAGAAAGAAAAAAGCCATGCATGCCAGGCCTCCCCCCAGCCCCCCACCCCGGACTTTTAATTCAGTTTAAAACCACGTATATAATTTTTCTTTCCTTTGTCTTCAGACACCAACATTTATATTGCCATCCCATGAACACTTTTTTGATTCAAGGATATTACATACAGACACACACACACACACACACACACACACACACACACCCCCAACGTGAATGGAGAATAAAGCGTAAATGATAGTTTGAGGTGTGACCTTTCACAATGCTAGCAGGTAAATAATAAATAAAACCACCATAGCCTATTGTCTTTATTATCAAAGTTTATTGTTGGGGTCAATTTCTATCTACTAGGGAGTACAACTATGTCTCAGTATGTGCTATAGTAACTCTAGGGTAATAGCCGTTCTGCAAAATAGTTGTACTGGGACTCTGTTAAGCATAGCTCATCATTAAGTCAGTGGAAGAATGAGCCCAGAAAAACCCTGACAGTACAGCCATTACTCTAGGAAAGTTCCAGTGCTATTGCAACCTGTAAGGCATCATCTATCAGCTGATGATGAGACTCAAGAAGGTGTTGCTGGAATGAAATAGGAGTTGAACCCATTTTCTACTCTTCTCTGTAAGAAAACTATGGCTCCAATGCAGGAACCCAAAATTAGGTCTTATAAAATCATTTAAGCTCCCAAAACAAGTAAAACAGGACATGAAGAGGAAGGGCCAGGAACCAGGACAGTGGAGGACAAATTAAATCCAAGTGGAGGGGATAGAAACTTCTGGAATGAAAGGTAGCTGGATTTGGATGCCATTTGAGATAACAATTAGTACAGGTGAAAGCAAATGGGGAAACAATTCAAATACCGAAAAGTTATTCAGATACCAGAAACTAAGTGCAATATCCCCCCCCTGCTTGGAGGAAAACTGGTTTTAAGGTGAATCACTAATAGGAAAATGAGTACCTGAGTAGAAATAGGTGTTTCAAGAGGCTAAGAACAGTATAATATATAAATGAGCTGAGTCTACAGGGAGGAAAAGTGGTTACGGTAGCCTGTTACTCAGATCTGACATTGGAATGACATTTTTAGCAATGGCTTTGTCTATAAGGTCCTGGCATATTTTTTCGTAGTACAGATAGCTTGGAAGGAATGTTTTCATAACAACTTATGTGGGAATGCAAATTACTATAATGTAAAAATTCAAAGACCTTCCATCTATTCCTGCAGGGTAGAAGGAGATTAGAAGTCTTGAAACGGCTGTGGCTAAAGGCCCATGTCCTCTCATACCCTTGTGATAAAAATATTAAAGAAATCAACAAAACAAGTATCAGATGAGTCAATGAGCCTTGTACCATGTAGACAGCAGATAATTTATGGTGACTTGTGCAGGCAGCCTGAGAAAAAGCTCGTGTACTAAATGCTGCCCTGTCATTAAGTATAATGACAAATAGGGCCCTTAAAGAAGGCCCTAAAAAATTCTAGCTGCCAACCAGATTGGGAAGATAAATAAAACAGCACAGTTTATTTTAACCTGTATCTTACTGTAACCTAGTCTGTAGAAAAGCCATCTGCCGGCACCAGGCCAGTCTATCTGAATC
Source organism: Halichoerus grypus (assembly GCF_964656455.1). Taxonomy (NCBI): domain Eukaryota; kingdom Metazoa; phylum Chordata; class Mammalia; order Carnivora; family Phocidae; genus Halichoerus; species Halichoerus grypus. Next base: position 97,229,275 of record NC_135718.1, on the reverse strand, counting down.
TTGTTATCATTAGTATCTCATTTTTCCAAAAGAGGAAATACGTAAGTAGCAGGTACACATAAATGACTCATTTCCACACAGCCTTCTCTGCAGTCCTGACCTGTGTGGGCACAGGTTCTACTCTTGGAAGCATTTTTAAAGGCAAAAGAAAACATTTACTTGAGGTTTGCTCCACAGAAAGGACACCAGTGGAGTTGGGCCCATCTGAGTCTCTTGTTGGTGTTGAACAAACGGTCTCTTCTCCAGGAAATACCTTTGTTCATTCATATTTACATGGATTAACCTCCAAAACAAAAAATGGGGCAGAAGCAGTTTCTTCCCTAATCATGTCTCTGCTGAAATCAAGGGTCCCAGACACCTTTTCTGACACTTTGTGGATGTGGGGCGGGGTTGGGCTATGTCGCAGGATGGGGTACACAGGTGGCTGTCCAGACGTGGGCTTGTTCCGAGCCCTGTGGCCTTTTGCGGCTCCCTGTGCATCCACACTTTGAGCAATCTTCTTGAGGATTTTCCTCCCCACCTGTTTCAAATAGTTCCATTTGCTGGAAAACAGAGAGAACCTAAGTGTGAATTAACCCTTGGATTTTAGAAATCGTACACATTTTAACAAAATTATTCCATTAGTCAGATTTCCAAATAGATGAGGAGAGGCAGTTTTATGCTCATCTGTCCCCTCCCAAGTCTCCTGTTTACTGAGCATCCCTAACTACTTCTATCACTTCTTCCGTTCACAAAAGGGCGGCTATTGTATAGGGAACTGGTGGTCATGATGAGCAAAAGGTCACGGTTGATAGATGTAAATGCCCACCTTCACAGCTGCAGCCTAGCCCTTGTCTTTTTTTCCCCTTTCCTCTCCTGGTAGCAAAGAGCTTAGAAAATAAAAAATGTATAAGGAGGGGGGGAAAAAAAAAGGTAAAATGAGAAAAGAATGAAAAACTCACTATAATCCAAAGTTTGCTTTCCAATGGAGTCAGTATAATGGTTAGCAGAAAAGGGAGGCTGAGTTCGTGGAGGGACAGGGTAGGGGACATGAGGGGCGGGGAAGCAGTTTCGGTGATTTGAATGTAACAGTAAGAACTCCTCCTTGGCGCCACTGTTATCCAGGGGTCTCAGAATTACACTGGAGTCCAGCAGTATGAGTCCACTTTGACTTGGGGGCAGGGAAAGAGACAGAAGTCACTCCTGCACTTACACAGCGAGGAGAGGGATGAAAGACTTCAGTTAGCATTTCCTTTGGAGAAAAAAAGCAAGTAGGATGGAACCATGGAGTTATGCTACAAAAGGAAGAGATGTCAAGATAGTTTTAGGTCCTCTGTAAAGGAAGGAATGACCTTTCATATTAAACACTGTGTCTCTGGGAAACAAATTAACTGACAATTAGGGAAAGGAGAGCGAGAGGGTAAAATGAATTGTTTGCTCCCCCACTGTACCTGGTTGGCTGTTCTCCCATCTCAAGGTGTGTATGTGTGTGTGTGGGGGGGGGGGGAGTAAGGTGGGGGGGGAGTAGGCTCGCCTCCACTGGTGTTGCTGGTTAGTCCCCACTCCCCGCTTCCTCTTGAAGCTGCTCCCCTTCTATAGTCAACTCCAAAAATTCCAGGCCTATTGTCCTAGTCCTCACTGTAGTCCTAGATATGTGCCCTGTTTTCTTTTTTTGGTGCAAAGATTCAATTTAGAAATCCCTCCCTTCAGACCTCAGTGGACTACATGAAATTATTGCAATTGCTCACTCCACCCATGTGAAGGTCATTATGAGACGAAGAGGATGTTCTAAAGCACTTCTGAATTCCTAGGGAAAAGCCAGCCTAAGCTGCAGTTCTCATGTCCTAGCGGGCTTCTGCGACCGCTCAAGGACTGAGCTGAGGCACGGAGCACACGGTGCTCTCGAGACATCACTGTGTTCTCCCTACAGGCCAGTGAAAGGGAGCACCGTGCATCAGGTACACAGCCTGGCCCTAAATGTTCAACATGATTTATAAGGGAAAGAAGAAAGCTGGCTTTTGGGCAAAACTTTGTTTAACTGAGCAATGTCAGGCTAGGCAATTTCAGGCCCAAATAATTTGAGCATGACGGCTCTCAGATTAAATGTTCCGGTAGCTCACTCTTTGTTCGTTTTATGTACTATACAAGCACTCCCGGGGCCAGGCCTCAGAGCAAAACCCCCACAAGCAAGCCAAGCGACACCAGACTGACGTCCAGGAGAAGCCAAGGGCCTGTTACCTGTGGTACTGTACCATAGGCTTGAGAGTTCTTGGAACCGAAGGAAAGGATGGTAAGAGGGCGGGTGTTTGTGGAACACAAACAGGGCTGTCAGTGAAGGCGCCAAGCGTGCACCTGGGCCTGCCTGGTTACCTTAGCTCTCCCCTCGGGTGTCAGTTGCCCTCCCGCGCAGTCTCAGTATCGCAATCTTTGGGGGCCTCCCCTCCCCCTGGAAGCTCGCTCTCAATCTCCCACAGGACATCATCTTCGTCTTCCAGATTGCTGGAGATGTGGCACTTCTTGAAGCCCTGCACGATGGACTCACTGGAGATGCTATTCCAGGCGACCATGACCCACTCCAGGAAGAGGCCCAGGGGCGGCTTCTTGGCGTTGCCGGTGGGGCTGAGCGCCAGGTTGCCGGCCAGAAGCCAGTTGGAGTACTGGGCCCGCACGCTGTCATTGAGTGGCTTGTAGACCACCACATCCAACACCTGCAGCTGCGAGGTCAGGCCCCCCGGGATGATGACCATGTCGGTGTTCATGCTCTCCATGGAGCTCTTCACCGAGTCAGTGGCGTGGCCGCGGAAGCCGTTCAGGATCAGCATCCCGCGCTGCTTGGGCGCCGCGCCCGTCCGCCGCCGCCACACCACTTCCAACCAGTCCTGCATCAGGTCCTCCGTCATCCACCCGTACCGGTGGCAGCGGATTTCCATGCCGCTGGGGAACTTCCCGGGGGGGATGTACGTGCCCCTCAAAATGATGTACGGCGGCAGTTTCCTCCCGTCTGCCAGGACACCCAGCATCGCTGTAATTTTTAGCTTCTCCCTGCCCGGCGTCTTGACCAAGACCGGCTTCTCGCCCTGGTTGTCCACCGTCACCCGTGACGGCACCTCGAGGCAAATGGGCGTCTCGTCGGCGTTGCCCATCTGGGCCACCTGGTAGTCGTGCGCCCTGCGCAGGGCCAGCACGCTGCGCTGGTACGTGACGAGCTTCTCGGTCAGGTCCTCGGGCAGCTGCTGGGGCACGGGCACTTTGTGCCTCAGGGACAAGTCGTACCTTCGCATCATTCTTCGACACCAGCCCAAGCTAGCCTTGAACCCTTTCTCCGGAATGTTCATTTCCTGGGCGATCTCGAGAGCTTTCAGCTGCATCGCCTCCCGGGTGATGGGGTCCCCTTTGGCCTGCATGTACCTGACATACTCGGCCACACGCTGGTCCACCAGGGCAAAGCGCCCATTCTTGGGGCCGCGGAATGCCCGCCGCATGGCGTGGGCGTTCTGGAGCTGTGGCTTCACTTTGCGCCAGTCTCGAACGTTCTTTTCCAGCACTCCAAACTGCTTGGCAGCCTGGCAGTTGTTGGTGCTCTCGGCATATTCCACCACCATTAACTTGAACCCCGCGTCGTAACTGCGCCGCATGCCCCTGCTGAACGGAAACTTCCCTGCAATCTCGTCCGCCGAGAGGTCATACCCTGGGAAGCCCATGGCCATGTAGAAGGGGTACCCCTCACTCCACTCGGGCAGCTCTGTGAGGTCCCGGGGCAGGCGGAGGCCAAACCCGTCCAGGTGCTGGGGCTGAGCAAACTGCGGGGTGGCGTTCATCGGACCCACCCAATCTGGGGGCTTGACATCAGACTCTTCATTTTCTGGGAGACAAACAGGGAGGGGCAAAGAGGTCAGTACTTAAAATGACTTCTGGCCTATTGCCTGATTTGTTGGGTCGAAATGCTAAGAATATCTTAATCTGAGGGTCCACCCAAAGCAGTAACCTTAATAACAGGAAGCATTTCCTAAGAGTCCTTACTCCTGTGCCAATTCCTATGGATCACCGCATCTAATTCCCATAACACCTATGTATCATTACTCCCGCTTTGCAGATAAAGCTACAGAAGTGAAGTGAGGCATCAAGGTAGGTGAGCTAGAAAGTGCCAGAGCTGGGAACTGAACACAGGTACCTGACTCGGATCACACGATTGTTTTGTGGGCCACGTTTGGGTCAAAATATTTTTATGTGGGTGGAAAATCAAATATAACCCATACTACCATATAATAGTACAGAATTTAGATACACCATGGCCCGAATCACATCCCTTAAACCAAGAAAATCTACAGCAAAACCATACTTAGCACAGGTAAGCCTGTAAGGCAGAACACTAGCTCCTCCACACCAATGTCAGAACTGGGTTTCACTGTATGTATGTGTGTATTTAGAAGGCGGTCACAGAAACTGAATAGTACTTGGAGAAATTATCCTTTCTCACCAAAACTAAGATGCCACCAGTTGCAAGATACACCATTTAAAAAAGAAAAAAAAAATGCCATTAATTCTAAGAGGCGTTCTTAACTTCAGAGATGTTAACAAGGTGGGGGGAAAATGTCTTAGAATCAATAAAATATGGCATTTTAAACTCTTAGCTCTAGAGAGAAGGTGAGTAAAACCACTGGCTGCTTGAAACCTGTATTTAGGCAACTGTTATCCTCCTAACTATGATGCTTGATAAAGGACCATGTGCTTCTCAGACATATCTGCTCACATATGTACTACATCTGTTCTTGCTTTTTCTATCCAAGATGAAATGGACAAGAAACCAGGGTAAATAACCCCGGCCACATGCTTCGTCACATTATTTTCCTTGGTTTTCAGAGGTACATGGCGCACTACGGAGGTGGCCTCCTTCACCCACTGGACCAAATGCGATACAAGCTTCAAAGTGCTTCATGCACATCTCAAGGTTGCACCTTGAGATGTATTACCCACAGCTGACAGAGGAAGAAAAGGGGGCTCAGAGAGGTGAATGAAGTGGCCTAAGGTCACAGAGCACTGGAAAGAAGATTCTGAAATTCCAAAGCCCATCATCTTTCCGCCTCATAACCCTGCCTTACTCTTAAATACCCCACACAATGTATGTGGAAACTTAAAATCCAGCTTCCCCATGCTCCCCAGTGGATGGATGCTGGAGTGGTTTAATTGTACCTGCAAAGGTTCCTCCTTGGAGCTGCCATTCGTCAGAATTCTGGGACTCCTCGTCCCCTTCCAACCGAGTGATCATGTCTGGCTTAGGGAATGGGAATTCTGTTTGTAGGAAATAGAACAGGTTACAGCTGTGCGTTACTCGCTTAGAGCACTGCCAAAATGAGTATTTCATAATACTTCAGGAATACCCTCCCGCACACAAGCTACTCTCAATGTGGAGACATACAGAAGACGGGGGAAAGGGCTCAGGGATACTTAAAAGAAAAAATGTGATAGGAAATAAGTCTGTCCAACGGAATTTATGGACCTCTGCTAATGAGGGCTGGTACTAGCAACAACAACAAAAAAGAACTGCATGTAGTAGGGAAGTGGGTAGATGCGGTGACTACCTATTGAACATTCTGAACATTCGTATATGAGCAAACTAGGAAATGCCTCCAAATGGTTACATTCTAATTACGTGGCTTCCTCCCAATGCTGGGAGGGAAGAAAGGATTCTTTCGGGGTATGTTCCCAAGTGTCTGAGGCTTGACAGGGTAATAATGAGGCCTGCCTTCCCTCCTAAGGAACATATGAAACACAGGCCCAGACCTGTGTTGACATTTCTCAGGTTATGGCTTTTTTTTTTTTTTAAGATTTATTTATTTGAGAGAGATGGAGTGCATGCGCATGTGGTGCATAGGGGCAGAGGGACAGGGAGAGAGAGAGAGAGAGAACGTTCTAAGCAGATAACCACACTGAGCGCAGAGCATGACATGGGGCTCTGATCTCACGACACTGAGATCACGACCTGAGCTGAAATCAAGAGTCGGTTGCTTCACCGACTGAGCCCCCCAGGCACCCCAAGTTATGACTTTTTTTATGTGAATGCCTGGGTTGAATAGGGATAGTTCGGAGAACTGGCACAAGTTGCTGGGTAGAAGGACACAATATTTATATCCTGCCTACATCAAAAACAGGAAATTAAATGGGCACAGGCATGGAGGGGACAGAGTCCAAGTTCAGGAGAAAGGGATGTTGGACACACCAGAGAAGAGACATGGAAACAATTCTCTGGGCTCAGAGCTTCCAGGAGACAAAGGAAAACAAAGCTTTACCCAGGGACAGGACAGTTTCATAATTCATCCTCATGACTTCCCGGTACAGGGCCTTTTGTTGCTCCGTCAAAACTTCCCACTCCTCATCGGAAAAATATATGGCCACCTCATCGAATAGGGCGGGCACCTGAAACAGTGAACAGGCCTTTCTCAACGACTAATAGGCACATGCAGACACAGACTCACACATCTTCATTTCACAGGGGAGGGGCCTTGACCGGGGGGACATGCTCTGTCCACATCACTAGGCTACTAGAGGCGAAACGAGCACACAGCACAGGTCTCACGTGCCCTGCTGAGTGTCTATCACTGCACCTTGAGGAGGGAAACTCCCCAGCACTGATCACCAGATCACCAGGCTGGGACACACACTGCAGGGACAGCTGATCTCAGCTCAGCCCCCACTGTGGAGCCAGGAGCAACCACACCCAAGGAAACACCCTAAGACAATCCCCCTACCAATACAACCTGCCCAACCATCCCCTGCCTTCCCCAAGTCGGCAGATCTCTGGCCCAGGAGGAGGTGGGGGGGGGGGGTGTTCCTGGGCACCGTTCTCCATTTCCAGGGGCACCAGCCCTAGTGTTTGACTCAGAACCCAACGCCCAGGGAGGAGCCAGTGAGAGAGAGGGCCTCATTTGGCTTTTTCTAATCTACAAGAGCGTGAGTAGGAGGAGAGAAGAGCTAATTAGAGCTTAAATTTATGTAATGAGATACTGGAGCAAACTAGTTTGCTTTCATGCCTAGACCTTCAGCAGAAAGCCCTAAGGACAGAGAAGGCAGCTCTACTCCTCTCTCCCCACCGCCCCCACGCCCCCCACCCCTGTGGGAATGGCCACTGGCAGCTAGAGACAGCCAGGCCACCCAAACCATCCTCCTCTTGTTTACTCAACTATGTGCTCTTCTCTTTACCATGTTGTTTCTTTCGGTCATTAAAAATCCTCCTCCAAAGTTCATCGTATTCAGCGGTAAGAAATCACTGGGCGAGGGTTTCAGGCTGGATCCTTTGTATTGTCGCTTTCGAAGCTATTCCCCAAGGCTGAATCCAGAGCCTGGGTGGTTAGGAGACCGTTTTTCATCAGCTTAGAAAATCAGTGTCTGCACGGGCATTTAGCTTCCTCAGGTGTCCAGCCGTCAGTCATCTGGACACGGGCATTTCTCCTTATTCCCAAAGTCCACGTCCTCCCTTCCCACTCTCACTCTCCCACTTCCCTCACTCCCAGTCTCACATCTCCCTATATGTAGGGAGCACTTCCTAGGAGAGGCCCTATAACTGCTTCATCTGTTTTCTCCAACAACCCCATTTAATCAAGGAGGAAATGGGTTCAGAGAGGCCATTAAATGGCAGCACTGAGGTCTGGACCTAGCACTCTTTGGGTTGAAGGCTCCAGGCCCCACAAAGCAAAGTGGCCTCCCTGGTGACCAGCCCTCCACTCTCCCCCACCTCCATGCCTGCAGGTCCCCAAGCAAACCTCATGTCCCCGCACATGGCTCTCCCACGGCCTCAGAGGTTCTCCCCATTTCTGGCCTGGCTGACACCCACCCACCTTCCAAGGCTTAGCCTAGATGTCCTGTTCCCTGGGAAGCCCACCCTGACCTGGGTCGTGTGCCCACCTGCATGTTCCCACGGTACCCGGAGGCCAACACTATAGTGGTACTTATCACAATGCAGTATTCTTTTGGTTTACTTGTCTGCTTCTTCCACTGAAATACAGGCTCACTGAGTGCAAAACCTATGCTTACTCCATTTCCCTAAGCTTAGGACACTTCTTGTAGATAGTAATCACCTAACAATGTGTTTTTGATTTAAGCAAACAATATCCGAATTTCCCTTCTCTTGTTCCACTTAGAATGGCTTCAAATAATCATTAAACCATTGTCTGTCACAAAACCAAGCCTCCTCTTTGAAATACGGTGAGATACTAGGAGGTAAAAAGGGATGGATCTCTAGGTTTTCCTCAGGCTTCATCAATCTGGAAAGCCAGGCAGCCAGGAATTTTCCACCCCACCCCTTCCCACTTTCCAGGCTTTTGAACAACTCTCTCTTTGGCCTCTTCTCTCCCTAGGAAATTCCAGATCTAGGCCATACCTATTTATAGTCCTTTTCCCTTTGCTGATAAAATGGGACACAGGCCTGGCTAGGCCTGTCATTTCAGAGGGTCTATCGATACTCACAAAGGTAACATATCCTAGGCCTGGTAAAAATATCAGGAGCCCTGAAGTTATAAGAAGGGTGGCTAGAGGCTGGCTGGTGCCAGATTCATCTCCTCGTATTTATGACTGATCCACAGAGGATCTTCAAACAAGCCCACATTATGCTCCAGAGACACACAGTGCCGTGGCTTAGAAATTCTCTTCACAGCAACCCTCTGTGAGGATCGAGCAAGCCTTCAGCCAGGCCCCGTGGCGCAGGCCTCCCCTCTCTCCACAGAAGCTTTGTATCTGGCTAAGCACAGCAGTAAGGTAAACAGGGCGAGCCCTGGGCAAAACTCCAAAGTCAGGCAGCCTGTGTTCAATCCCCCCAGACACCCTTTCTCGGCCTCCCAGGTAGGGACCCTCAATCCCCGTCCTCTTCCCTTTCCTCAGAAGATCCAGGGCACAGCAGAGAGGCGTTCTTCCCTTCAGCTGTGTGCGGCCTTGCCCTGCCGGCAGGCCGGCATCCGGTGGATCTCCGAGGGAAGTACCCAGACACCCACAGCCTCACTGAGGACGCGGCACGACCACCCAGCGAAGCTGGTAGGGCTCCTGGGGCCAAGGGCTGTGCCCTGCATCCGCAGGGGGCGCCTGCTGGCTGCCAGGCACCGGGCAGGGCAGTCCCTCTTACACGTTTAAAGAGATGATCTTGCAGAATCCTTTCAACAATATAAAGAAATGGGAGTCACTACCCTACTTTTATGCGTGAGGAAACAGCTGCTAAGTAACTTGCCCACAGTCACCGAGTTAGGGAGTCTGACTCCAAAGCCCGTGCTTTTTCAGCAAGGCCACTTGGCTACGGGAGCTGCTCCTAACCCCGCACACAAGCTTTCCTCTCGGGGGCTCTTGCTTATGCTTTCCTCGTGTCTGGAGCGCAAGCCCCCTCCCTTCCCTTGGCCAGTGCCACTCGTGAATGAGACTCAGTTCAAGACACATTTTTCCTTTTCTCTCCTCGAAACTCTTATTTCTACTCCAATTCTCCTATGGAGTATTATCCTAATATATAGCACGGTTCTTACGTCGGAAAGGCTTTTATTGATCACCCTAACACAATTCTCTTACAACCAAAATACCTATTTGAGGAACAGATTCAATTCTTTTCTTTCCCTGGTTCAATACCCTAAAGCAGGGTTTTTCAACCTCAGCACTAATAACGTTTTGAGCCAGATAATCGTTTGCTGTGGGGGCTGTCCTGTGCATTGTAGATGTTTAGCAGTGTCCCTGGCCTCTCCCCAGGAGATGCCTACTAGGATCTCCCACTCCCCAACCCCCACTCAAGTCATGAGAGCCAAACATGTCTTCAGATATTGCCAAATGTCCCCAGGAGTCAACCTACCCACTGCTCGAGACCAGGTCCTTCTGCCCGAAGCCTCTCGAGCTCTCCAGCCTGAATGAGACCCCACTCCTGAGCTACCGCCCCCCACTGCACTCCGAATGACGTACTATGAAGTATGTCCACTTCCCTACCTTCCTCACAAGACTGGCAACTCCAGGGGACTAGGGATCTTGTCTTGAACACCACCACTGTGCTCAATAACTGCAGATGGGTGGCAGACTGCGTGGAGGCCCCCAAAGCCAGCCCTCCCGCCCCAACCCCTGCAGCTACCTCCTTCTTTCCCAGCCAGGCATGGTCTTCGCCTTGCTCTCTCCTCGCTGCTGTCAGGACACGAGGCCAGCACTGCTGCCACATTGCCTGCCACACTGAAGGTCCACCTTCACTCTGCCCATTGTCCAAGGTTTTCCACGCTATCTAGATGTTCTGGGTTGGCCAATACAGCCTTAGAGCCCAAGGTTTCTACTGCCTTGAGGTCTCGTTCCAGGCCAGATGGGACTGACTCCTGTCCTCCAAGGTCTCCCCAGCCGTGGGGGAGCCGAATCGGGGAGGAGGCTGGGATGGCAGAGAACACAGAAACACATTGCCTGCCACACTGCTGCCACATTGCCTGCCACACTGAAGGTCCACCTTCACTCTGCCCATTGTCCAAGGTTTTCCACGCTATCTAGATATTCTGGGTTGGCCAATACAGCCTTAGAGCCCAAGGTTTCTACTGCCTTGAGGTCTCGTTCCAGGCCAGATGGGACTGACTCCTGTCCTCCAAGGTCTCCCCAGCCGTGGGGGAGCCGAATCGGGGAGGAGGCTGGGATGGCAGAGAACACAGAAACACAAGGGCCGTGCAGCCTACAGAGCCAGACTGCAGACCCAGAGCCTGGTGGTGTATTGTTTTTCTTTTCTTCTTCTTCTTTTTTTTTTATTGAGGTATATACACAACAAACTGCACTACTTTTAAGGGTCCAGCTCAATAGGCATTTTTCAGAACAAGTATCAGTGAACATGCATATCCTTGGGGCAAAGTAGATAACCTCTCTGCTCCCCAATTCCCTCGTGTGGGAGGGGAGCTGGACTGGACATCTGGGAGGACCAGGATTCTATGAATACAGATCTCCTATTGGAAACAAAGAATATAATGGGTACTGATAATGTTCACATATAAAACTAAGCAGAGAAAAGGAATGTCAGTTTGTTGCATGTTTAAGATTTTCACCATTCGTGCCCAAATGTCATGATGTCCAGTATGTACTGTGAATAATTATACACAGTTATAACGATAAATATCTATTACACAGATACCTGTTTTCCCCCCTGGAGTGTCCAGAAGCGCCCATGGCACAAGCCCTGCTCACTTCTCGGGGTGAGGCTTCTAGGGAGCTCTGGTCCACATGAGACCTGCCACAGGCGGACCGGCAGGGATTTGCATGTTGCATTTACATTTTCATAAGTTTACTCTGTCACACTCTTCTGTTTGGATATGTCCCACAGTCTCTGCTGCCTACCACCCCAATCCTTCAATTCAGGCCAGCAGGAAATGCAGCTCTCCTATGTGTGCGCGATCCCGAGACGTGTTCACAAAGAACTGGCCTCGTGTCCTGAAGCTCTCCTCGTGTCAGCTCAATGCCCCAAGTCTTATTTAAAATGGGGTCCCTCCAACCAGCAGCAGACCCTCTCCTTCCCAAACCCAGCCAGGTTCCTTGAGCCCTCCTCTCTGCCAGGCCACCCTGTGGGCTCCCCTCCTGTCCTCAGCCTGCCCAGCCCCGTCTTAGCAAGAATCCTGCCAAGTCCGTTTAGAAAGACTCCCCCACTCTTGACATTTGATCACCCTAGCCTGCCTTGAGCAAGAATCTTATTCAGTCAGTTTAGCAAGAATCCCCCCTATTCTTGATGTCTCCGCTTAGTAACTTTCCCTCCACGGACCCCTCCGCTCTGGCTCCTTGGTTAGAAATCCCGACGGGTCTCACTGTATTCAGTGCTGAGCCCCAACTCTCCCCTACCACAATAGTCTTGACACCTGTCTCAACAGTCCTGAACACTCTTCCTTACCACCTTCACAAGCATCAGAACTTTTTTTCTTTGACATAGGTCAGCAAACCCTATAGTTTGGTAGTTGGTGTCTGCAACACGCCGGACACTGAGCAGGGTGTAGGGGACTCAGGGGAACAGCAGAGAGATGAGCTCTCCGCCTCCGGAATTTCCAGCCCGAATGCTGATCAGCACCATGGCTGAAGAGACTGTTCCTAGAACCAGCTCTTCCATTCTTCACAGTGCCTTTTAAAGCCACAGGACTGTTTTCTCAGGAATGCAAACATACCGGGCTGGGCTGGGCTATTTTTACTTCCTATGTCTGCCTGAGGAGGAGACTTAAAACAAGCCTGGCTCCCAGGCCTGCTTCTCTCCTCATAGCTGTGTGGACCCCACATCTTCTTACTTACCCATCCACCCTCTGAGCAGATCCGGACTCTCTGCATATCCGTGGGGCCATCTTCCAGTTCCCGGCTCTGAATCTCTTCCTCCTCTTCTTCCTCTTTTAGGGTCAAATTGAGAGTGTAGGCTGTGGACTCCATCTCTGCAAGCAAGATTCAGTTGAGAAAAATCAGGCGCTAGTGTGAACGCTTCAAAGCCTGGGATGGGGGTGGCTTAGCTTGCACAAACCTCTTAGCCCTGAGCACTGTTGAGGCTGGAATAAGGGAAGGAACGGAGTCGGGCCTGGGGAGGAAGGGATTTAGGAAAAGCACCAGGAAGCTGGAAGGTGACATATTTAATTATGATAAGAGGGGGTGCAGGCAGATAACATACCTGACTGCCTTCAAATATTTAAAAAACTACCTGTGGAAGAGCCCAGACTGGTTCTGTAGAGACCCAGGGGCAGAACAGGCCGGTGGGTAAACATTCCTGGGAGAGGTTCTAAAGAGTGCAGTGAAAGACAACTTGCTCCCAGTCAGTGCCACTCAAACATGAAATCTGCGGCAGGAAAGGGGTGTTGGCTTCCTATCAATGAAGGTGTTTGGATACAGATAGGACACTTGCTCAACTGGGTTGTCCCTACAGGCCAGTTAAGCATCAGGAGGTTGGTAGGACCAGAATAACCATCACCTGGATTTTCCAAAGTCAAAGATTCTGTCCATGAGCTGGTTCAGAAAATAGTCATTCTGCCTTAAGGGATTTTTCCAAACCCGAGACTCAGTGATACATAGTGAGGTGTATGCCTGGATACCCAAGAAGGTGCAGAAATCTGCTAGGGCCCACCCCCGCCGCGAAATGCCTCTGGGCCGCAAATACTCTTCTGCCTGAGCAGTAGGCCCGTACAAAGGGCCGCGTTCCTGCCCTCTAGGGGCGCGGGCAATTACTAGGTGTGAGTGAGTGTGCATCTTGTGGGCCGCATCCTCCCGGGCTTCCGAAGAAAAGATCCCTCCAGAGTTCAAAGTGTGCTTTTTCTAGATTTCCAAAAAGGACTGGCGAATGCGACGGGTCTGGGACGAGCGGAACAGGCTTCAGATCCCTGGGAGCTGGGGCCCGAACTTGGCCGCCGCCTCCCCCGCCCGCTCCTGGGCAAGAGGTGGGGGCAGAGGTGACACCGCCCGGCAGCGATGGTGTCCCCGGCAAGGTGCCCGCAGCCACGGCCGCCGCCGCCCACCCGCCCACGGCCCCGCGCCCCGCCCGCGGCCGCCGCGCCCCCGGGCGCGCTCGGGTTTCTCCAGCCATCTTGTCCCATTTCCCTTTCTCCCGGGTCCCGCGCCGGGAGCGCTCCCGCCGCCCCCGCCTGCCCCCCGCCCCCAGCGGCCCAGCCCTCCTCCCCGCCGGGCCCCCTCCCCGCCCCGGCGCACCTGCCGGGCGGCGGGAGCCGGCACCGCCTGCCACCCGGGCGGGCCCGCAACAAAGGCGGTGGCGGCCGCTGCAGCTGCAGCCTCGCGCCCCCGCCCCCGCCGCCGCCGAGCCGCCCCGGAGCGGCGGGAAGGGCCACGCCACCTCGGGCCTCCGGCTCGCCGCCCGCGCGCACTCACCGAGCGGCCGGGGCGCGGGCCGGGGCCGCGGGGGGAGACGCCGAGGGCTCCGGCCCGGCTGTCACAGCGCCATCCCCGCCGCCTCTCCGGCTTCCCGTGCGCGCGGCCCCTCGGGAGGGAGCGGGGAGGACACGTGGTGGGAGGAGGAGGGTCCGGCCGTGAGCTGAGGGTGTTGGGAGGCGAGGGGGAGGAGCGCGGCTGATGTCAGCGGGCCTCGGCGGCGCCGGGGGACGGCCCCGCTCCAGCTCCGGACCCTCCTCCCGGCGCAGTTTCCGGCAGGTCGGCTCGTCACGTTCCTCCCCGCGGAGCTCCCGACCCTCCTCGCGTCTCCTTCGCACCGGCCTGCGCCGCGGTGCCCTCCGCCCTGTCGGTTCCCCTCCCTACCCCGCCCCCCCCGGGGGCCGTCAGCTTCCGATGCGCTGTGTGCGCCCTCGGCGGGCCGGAGGCAGGAAGAGCCCGGATTTACGCTTTAACGGAGTGTGACCTGGGTGCACTTATCCCTGTGCTCGTTTGCATTCACCAGTGGTTTGCGTTTGCTTGGAGGAGCACCCGAGGCACCCTGTCGAAGCTTCAAGGAATGCGTTATGAAGGGTAGACCAGCAAGGGAGTGTGGAGGGGCCTAAGGAGGGGTCCAGGATCTTTGGGGAAGCATCCTCGGATGCTGGCAAGCATAGGTCCAGAACTTCGGGTTCGTAGTATACATGGGGAAGGAACTTCCTGGTACGCGTAGTTGTTACCTGTTAAAGCTCGAGCATGTAATCTCGTGGAGGAAGTAACTATATAGAGGGATCTTCTCCAAAACGTTCAAAGGACAGCTCTTTGGACAATGAGCAGACAAGCCCCGAAGCCCTTCTCATTCCAGAAAAAGATTCTGGGTTTGGGTTTTTGTTGGGAAGTCGTTCAAGGAAAAAAAAAAAAAATTCTGGCACTTGTGTTAAAATGCAAAGGAAGACTTATTCAGTAATATGGAAGTAGGCGTCGAGACTATCACACGGGGAGAGATACGGACTCCGCTCTGAATACAGCAAAGATAGGTTGGGGAAGTACAGCCCGCAGGCAGAGTAAGGGAATCAGTGGGTAGACATTCCGAGGTGACAGTAGGGGGAGAGGAATTCTTGCTGATGACAGGCCAGGCTGATCAGATATCCAGGGTGGGGGCGAGTTCTCTCTAAACTGACTCAGCAGGATTCTTGCTAGAAGTGGGCTAAGGCTGTGGACTGGAGGGGGATGTGTGGGTGCCCAAGATAGAGGCCTCGTAGAGAAGAGGGTTCAGAGGAGACTGACTAAAATTTGGTCAAGGAGAGAGTTTTGTCAAACTTCTGAGACTGTCCCTGAGATCTAAGTAGCTGCTGGGAAAGATCTCTCCAAATTTTTGTGGCCGTTTCAATTTATTGATAATGTGAATGTTACTTCTCTATGCCATGGAGAGGCTACTGTGGAGCTGTGTAGGTCTTAATGCATAACATAATAGTATGAAAAACACATCTTTGAAGTGTAATTATGGTGGACAACCCAAGAGCAAAGCAGGTCTAACTGATGGAAGAAGAACGCTATTCAAATATCAGGAGAGGTGAGGATGTTAGCATTTCTTGTTTGTTTTAATGAACAGTTCTTTTTATTTATTAATTTTATTTATTTTTTACTCTTAAATTCAATTTAGTTAACATATAGTGTATTATTAGTTTCAAGGGTAGAACTTAGTGATTCATCAGTTGTATATAATAACACCCAGCGCTCATTACATCAAGTGCCCTCTGCTGATGCCCATCACCCAGTTGTGGCATCCCCCCACCCACCGCCCCTCCAGCAAAACTCAGTTTGTTTCCTAGAGTTAAAAGTCTCATGGTTTGCCTCCCTTTCATGAACAGTTCTTTCTGTGTGTAAAGTTAGCATTTTTAGAGCAGGAGTGATGTCTTAGCTCAAGTTGATTGACATTTCCATCTTAACTTTTCTGAGAAATGACTACTGTAAATGGAAAAGTGAGGAGAGTGTCAGGAAAGAGAAGGATACTGGGACATCATTGGCAATTCCCCTGCTTACAAAAAAAAAAAAAAATATTAACACAGGTTATGAGATAACTGAAGAGGAATATTATGTTAGGGTTTTTGACTCTGAGAGCCCTAAAGTTCTTATGCAGCTTTGATTGGGTTTTTCCTGGGAAGAGGCCAACCAAATGGGTCACCTTATCTTTTTTAAGAAAGATTTTCTTTATTTGAGAGAAGGAGAGCACGAATGGGGGAGGGGCAGAGGGCGATGGAGAAGGAGAACACACTCCCCACTGAGCAGGGAGCCCGAAGTGGGGCTCAGTCCCAGCACTCTGGGATCATGACCTGAGCCAAAGGCAGATGCTGAACCGATGGAGCCACCCAGGCGCCCCTACTCACCCGAATTCTTGACTTTGAGCCCACAGCCCCATGATCACAATTATTGTCATGGGGCCCACCTTAGTACAAGTCCGTAACTGCTAACAAAACTTTCTCACAGGAACAGAGTGCTGGGGAAGGCACAATACACTGCAGACATTTGTATTTAAGTGGCTCATAAGTCATGCTCCTTGTCTCTGCCTGCGTTTCCTCATCTTCAGAAAGAGGGAATTGGACCAGCCAGATATTGTCAGAGCTTCCCCTCAGCTCCATCATTCAGCAATTCCGTTCCTGTTAAGACTTCATCTTAGTCTGCATGAGGAGTGACTGAAGCTAGTCTTTGAGACCGTGCATGGCTTTAATGATTGATAGAATGGGTTTCTATCAGTAGGTACTTAAATGTGAGCAGAACACCTATGAAATCAACATAATAGTTTTTTAATTATGCTCTTGGTCTGACTTCGTATTTCCTCCTATTGCATTATTGCAGTATTTAAGTCATAGGGATTCTAAAGAGCCCAAGTCCCACAAAATATTCATACTGAGCTGTGGTGTCTCCTGGTGAATACACATTTCTGACCTCCTTCAGTAGAGGCCCCATGGACCTTAGGTAAGCATCCTACAACTCCTGTGGCTGTATTTTTCAGGGACTGTGGTAGACTGAATTAATGCATCCCTATGGTAGTACACCCTGCTGTTACATCGCAGAACTGCTGAGGCCTCGTGTGTGCAGAATGGACTTCGATGCCCCTTTACTTGGCCTGGCCATATGACATGCTTTGGCCAATTGAATGTGACTATGTGTGAAGTCCTGAGCATAGATACTAAAAGGTCTCACATGTTTCCATCCGCACCTCTGGGAACTTTTGTCCTCTGCCATGATAAAACCATGCCTAGGTAGTCACTGTCCCTCCAGCTTAGGCTCCAGAACGAGACCTTTTCTACACAGCCATCCTGTGAAAATGAGAAGAGATCTTTGTTTTGTCTTAAGCTATTGAGTCCTGGGGTGGCTTGTTATGTAGGATGTTTGTGGCGATGGCTAATTGAGACAGTGTCAGTGGGCAACCTTGGACTTAGAGTTCCCAACGTTGGCTTTCATAGGCTTCTCTGACGGAGAGGAAAGGAGAGTTGCCATTTCATGGTGGAAATCTTCGGCTATTTGGACATGGAAATGCTGGATTGGGAGAGGGAACGGTGTGTCACTGCCAACTGTATCTTTCTCTTCCCTGGGATTCTGGAACCTCAGAAGATCAAGATATGACCTCAACATTAGATATTTCCCAGTAAAGCCTCAAAATATTCCTGAGAGATCTTGATAAATGGTCAGGGAAACCCTGATTTGGACAATTCCTAAAAGGGCTTAGAAAGTTCCTGGACAAGAAGCATGTGGCTAACGCACCTCAAAGGGTTAAGGCACGCTCAGAGGTTTCTCTAGAAAAAGAAGAAAGAGAATTGTAATACCTAGTGTAGTTCTAGCTGCTGTAACAAACAGATCCCAAAGGTATAAAGGCTCAAACAATAGAAATTTATTTTTTTTATGTAACAGTTCTTTGTGGGTATTCTTCGTTTACAGGTGACTTTCTTTCATGCTGCAATTTAGGGACCCAGGATCCTTCCGTCTTGTGGCTCAGCCACACCCTTGGGACCTTGTGGTTTTCTTCATCTACCAGAGTGAAGGGGAAAGAGAAAATGGAGGGCATACCCTTTTCTTGGCCTTAAAGTGACACACGTGTTTTTTGCTTACATTCCATTTGTTAGAACCAGTTATATGGTGACATTTATATGAGAAGGGACAGGGAGATGTAGAGCAGGTCTGAGCAGTCACTTTCCACTCATAGCTCCACACACGGAAAAGGAGAGCTTAGATTTTTGTCTTTACCACAGGGATGCTTTTTCTTTCAACACTTTAAATATTTCACTCTACTTTCTTCTTGTTGGCAAGGTTTCTGGAAAGAAGTCCAATGTAATTCTTATCCTTGTTTCTCTATAGGAAAGGTGTTTTTATTCCTCTGGCTTCTTTTAAGATTTTCTGTTTGTTTTTGATCTTATAGAGCTTGATATGATATTCCTGGGCATAGATTTTTTTTGGTGTTTTCTGAGCTTCAGGGTTCTGTGATTTGGTATCAGTCATTAATTTTGGGAAATTCTCAGCTATTATTACTTCAATATTTCTTCTGTTCTTTTCTCTGTCTCTTCTGGTATTCCCATTATGCTATATTATACTTTTGTAGTTTTCTCATAGTTCTGTGTTTGTTTGTTTCCCTGTTTTTTTTTTTTCCTCTTTGTATTTTAGTCTGGGAAGTTTTACTGACATATTTTCAAGTTCATTGATTCTTTCCTTGGCTGTGTCCAATCTACTGATGAGCCCACCAGAAGCAATCTTCATTTCTATTGCAGTGTTTTTGATTTGTAGAATTTCCTTTTGATTCTTTCTTAGCGTTTCCCTCTCTTTGTTGACATTATCCATCCGTTCTTGCGTATTATACACATTTTCCATTAAGGCCCTCAGCATAATAATCATAGTTATTTTAACTTCCAATTTGATAATTCTAAAATCTCTACCATATCTGAGTCTGACTCTAATACTTATTTTGTCTCTTCAAACTGGGCTTTTTGCCTTTTAGCATACCTTATAATTTTTGTTGGAAGCCAGACATAAGCTACTGGGTAAAAGGAATGTTTTTTGGGCTAGGAATTGGACTGTGTTTACTCTTTGCTATAGGTGAGGCTAGAATTTTTTCCAATGTCCTTGGATTTCCCTAGAGACTCTTTCTCAAATAAGGTCTGAGGCTTGCCGTTCTTTTAGCTCTAAGTCCCTCTTATTATACAGGAGCCACATCGATAGGTTGGCAAACTATTGGGGGAGGAGAAACATCCTATAATCTATGATTAGGTCTCAGTGTTTTAGTGAACCTGTGTCCCTGATTCTCAGCTTCCTCCTCCTTCCCCATTAAATGAGATAGGAAGAGGGGGCCAGAATTGGGTATTTCCCTTTCCCCAGGTCAACTAGGTTTTGGGAAACCAAGTTTGCTTAAGCTCTGGTAGAACAGTTTCCCTTGAAGGCAGACCTTTTTCAAGGAGAACAGAGCACTCTGGGCTTATTTTTAAATCGTTACTTTCCCCCGCCCCTGCAGAATGTACAAGGGAGTTTTTCTTCCATATTCACCCTGAGAACTTGGTGGGGCTCCTGGACATAAAACCCAGTAAAGTGTGTGTGGGTGGGGTGGGGTGGGATCGGGGGCCTACACATGTTTATCTCTCAAGCTAGACTAGGCTCAGTATCGAGTAATTAGTCAATTGTCCTTCATGTGTTCCTACCAGGCTCCAACTGCAGCTTCTGCTCCTGGTAAAATATGATTCTTTGTATGTGCCTGACTCTCCAGTTTTTTGGTGACAATGTTTCCTGTAACTTCAATTTCCTAATGTATCTAAGACTTGATGATTTGGGTTTTTGTTTGTTTGTTTTGGTTTGGTTTTTTGGCTTTTTTTCTTTCTGTGAGGCTAGCAATGATGACTTCCAAGCTCTTTACAAGTCAGACCACCAGAGAGACTTTAAACAGAGTTGGGGATAAGGCTCTGGAAACTCTCCTACTTTACCTTCCTTCTCAGGCCTGGCCCAGGTCAAGAGCTCATTTTCATTTGCACTGGGTTTGGGGATAGCTCAGTAGAGCCCATTCATACTGGTTCTTCCTAATCTCTGTTTATTGTCATGCCTAAAACTCACTCTATTCTTTCTTTTTTTTTTTTTTTTTTTGATTGAAAATGACTGTATTTCTCATTTGCTATTAAGTGAAAGTCTACAAATCCAATTAGATGTATAACAAACTTTATTGTTCACATTTCTTAAGCACTTCCATTTCTTTATATTACACCAATGTAATTTCATTTTTTCTTTGTATTAGTTTCAGAGGTAGAATTTAGTGATTCATCAGTGGCAAATAACACCCAGTGCTCATTACAAAAAGAGACCCTCTTTAATACCCATAACCCAGTTATCCCTTTCCTGACCCACTTCGCCTCCAACAACCCTCAGTTTGTTTCCTAGACTTCAGAGTCTCTTATGGTTTGCCTTCCTTTCTGTTTTTATCTTATTTTATTTTCCCTTCCCCTCCCCCATGTTTATCTGTTTATTTCTTAAATTCAAAATATGAGTAAAATCACATGGTATTTATCTTTCTCCTGACTGACTTGTTTTGCTTAGCATAATACCCTCCAGTTCCATCTATGATGTGGAAAATGGTAAGAATTAATTCTGTCGATGGACAGCTGGGCTCATTTCATAGTTTGGCTACTGGGGACAGTGCTGCTATAAACATTGGGGTGCAGGTGCCCCTTGTGATCGCTATGTTTGTATCCTTTGGGTAAATACTTAGGAGTACAATTGCTGGGTCATAGGGCAGCTCTATTTTCAATTTCCAGAGTGGCTGTACCAGCTTGCATTCCCACCAGCAGTATAAGAGGTACCCATTCTCCCCATCTTTGCCAATATTTGTTGTTTCCTGACTTGTTAATTTTAGCCATTCTGACTGGTGTGAGGTGGTATCTCATTGTGGTTTTGATTTGTGTTTCCCCGATGCCGAGTGATGTTGAGCATTTTCATGTGTCTGTTGGCCATTTGTAAGTCTTCTTTGGAGAAAAAACTGTTCATGTCTTCTGCCCATTTCTTGACTGGATTTTTTGTTTTTTTGGGTGTTGAGTTTGAGAAGTTCTTTAGTACTAGTCCTTTATCTGATATGTCATTTGCAAATACCTTCTCCCATTCCATAGTTTGCCTTTTAGTTTTGTTGTTTCCTTTGCTGTGCAGAAGCTTTTTAACTTGATGAAGTCCCAAGAGTTCATTTTTGCTTTTGTTTCCCTTGCCTTTGGAGACGTGTCTAGCAAGAAGTTGTTACGCCTGAGGTTGAAGACGTTGCTGCCTATGTTCTCCTCTAGGATTTTGATCGATTTCTATCTCACATTTAGATCTTTCATCCATTTTGCGTCTATTTTTGTGTATGGTATAAAAAAATGGTCCAGTTTGATTCTTCTACATGTGGCTGTCCAATTTTCCCAGAACCATTTATTGAAGAAACTGTCCTTTTTCCATTGGATATTCTTTCCTGATTTGTCAAAGATGAGTGGACCTTAGAGTTGAGGGTCCATTTCTTGGTTCTCTATTCTATTCCACTTATCTATGTGTCTGTTTTTGTGCCAGTACATACTGTCTTGATGATCACAGCTTTGTAATAGAGCTTGAAGTCTGGCATTGTGATGCCTCCACCTTTGGTTTTCTCTTTCAACATTCCTCTGGCTATTCGGGGTCCTTTCTTGTTCCATACAAATTTTAAGATTGTTTGTTCCAGCTCTGTGAAAAATGTTGATGGTATTTTAATAGGGGTTGCTCTGGGTAGCATAGGCATTTTAACAATATTTCTTCTTCCAATCCATGAGCATGGGATGTTTTTCCGTTTCTTTGTGTCTTCCTCAATGTCTTTCATGAGTATTCTATAGTTTTCAGAGTACAAATCCTTTACCTCTTCGGTGAGGTTTATTCCTAGGTATCTTATGGTTTTGGGTGCAATTGTAAATGGGATCGACTCCTTAATTTCTCTTTCTGATGTCTCATTTTTATGTACAGAAATGCAACTGATTTCTATGCATTGATTTTATATCCTGCCACATTGCTAAATTCCTGTATGAATTCTTGCAATTTTGGGGTGGAGTTTTTGGGTTTTCCACATAAAGTATCATGTCATCTGCAAGAGTGAGAGTTTGACTTCTTCGTTGCCAATTTGAATGCCTTTTATTTCTTTTTGTTGTCTGATTGCTGAGGCTAGGACTTCCAGTAGTATGTTGAACAACAGTGGTGAGAGTGGACATCCCTATTGTGGTCCTGACATTAGAGGAAAAGCTCTCAGGTTTTCCCTGTTGAGAATGATATTCCCTTTGGGTTTTTCATAGATGACTTTTATGATATTGAGGTATGTACCCTCTATCCCTACACTGTGAGGAGTTTTAATCAAGAAAGGATGTGGTACTTTGTCAAATGCTTTTTCTATATCTATTGAGAGGATCATATGGTTCTTGTCCTTTCTTTTATTTATGTAGTGTATCACATTGATTGATTTGCGGTGTTGAACCAACCTTGCAGCCCAGGAATAAATCCCACTTGGTCGTGGTGAATAATCCTTTTAATGTACTGTTGGATCCTATTGGCTAGTATTTTGGTGAGAATTTTGGCATCCATCTTCATCAGGGATACTGGTCTGTAATTCTCCTTTTTGGTGGGGTCTTTGTCTGGTTTTGGGACCAAGGTAATTCTGGCCTCATAGAGTTTGGAAGGTTTCCTTCCATTTTGATTTTTTGAAACAGCTTCAGAAGAATAGGTGTTAATTCTTTAAATGTTTGGTAGAATTCCCCTGGAAAGCCATCTGGCCCTGGGCTCTTGTTTGTGGGGAGATTTTTGATTACTGCTTCAATTTCCTTGCTGGTTATGGGTCAGTTCAGGTTTTCTATTTCTCCCTAGTTCAGTTTTGGTAGTTTATATGTCTCTAGGAATGCATCCATTTCTTCCAGACTGCCTAATTTGTTGGCATATAGTTGCTCATAATATGTTCTTAAAACTGTTTATATTTCTTTGGTGTTGGTTGTGACCTCTCCTGTTTCATTCATGATTTTATTAAGTTTGGTCCTTTCTCTTTTCCTTTTGATAAGTCTGGCTAGGGGTTTATTGATCTTATTAATTCTTCCAAATAACTAGCTTCTAGTTTTGTTGATCTGTTCCACTGTTCTTTTGATTTCTGCTCTAATCTTTATTATTTCACGTCTCTTGCTTGGTTTAGGCTTTATTTACTGTTCTTTCTCCAACTCCTTTAGATGTAAGGTTAGTTTGTGTATTTGAGACCTTACTTGTTTCTTGAGAAAGGCTTGTGGTGCTATATACTACCATCTTAGGACCGCCTTGGCTGCATCCCAAAGACTTTGAACAGTTGTGTTTTCATTTTCATTTCTTTCCATGAATTTTTAAATTCTTCCTTAATTTCCTGGTTGACCCATTCATTCTTTAGTAGGATGCTCTTTAGCCTCCATGTATTTGAATTCTTTCCAAATTTCCTCTTGTGATTGAGTTCCAAAGTATTGTGGTCTGAAGATATGCAGGGAATGATCCCAGTTTTTTGGTACCAGTTGAGACCTGATTTGTGATGCAGTATGTGATCTATTCCGAAGAATGTTCCATGTGCACTCGAGAAGAATGTGTATTCTGTTGTTTTGGGATGGAATGTTCTGAATATGTCTGTGAAGTCCATCTCATCCAGTGTGTCATTCAAAGCCCTTATTTCCTTGTTGACCCTCTACTTAGATGATCCTCTCCTTAGATGATCTACTTAGGGGGGCTGTTAAAGTCACCTACTATTATGTATTATTATCAATGTGTTTCTTTAATTTTGTTATTAATTGGCTTATATAATTGGCTGCCCCCATGTTAGGGGCATAAATATTTATAATTGTTAGATCTTCTTATTGGATAGACCCTTTAATTATACTATAGTGTCCTTCCTCATCTCTTATTACAGTCTTTGGTTTATTTATTTTTATTTATTTATTTTTATTTGTTTTTTATTATGTTCAATTAGCCAACATAAGGTACATCATTAGTTTTTGATGTAGTGTTCAATGATTCATTAGTTGCGTTTAAAACTCAGAGCTCATCACAACACGTACCTTCCTTAATACCCCTTACTCTGTTACCCATTCCCCTCCCTTCTGTAACCCTCAGTTTGTTCCCCAGACTGATATAAGGATTGCCACCACAGCTTTCTTTTGATGTCCATTAGCATGATAAATGGCTTTCCACCCCCTCACTTTAAATCTGGAGGTGGCTTTGGGTCTAAAATGAGCCTCTTGCAGACAGTATATTGATGGATCTTGCTTTTTTATCCAATCTGATACCCTGTGTCTTTTGATTGGGGTATTTAGCCCATTTACATTCCGAGTAACTATTGAAAGATATGTATTTAGTGCCATTGTATTGCCTGTAAAGTGACTGTTACTGTATATTGTCTCCTTTCCTTTCTGGTCTATGTTACTTTTGGGCTCTCTCTTTGCTTAGAGGACCCCTTTTAATATTTATTGTAGGGCTGGTTTGTTGATCACAAATTCTTTTAGTTTTTGTTTGTCCTGGAAGCTTTATATCACTCCTTCTATTTTGAATGACATCCTAGCTGGATAAAATATTCTTGGCTGCATATTTTTCTCATTTAGCACCCTGAATATATCATGCCAGTCCTTTCTGGCCTGCAGGTCTCCATGGATAGGTCTGCTGCCAATCTAATGTTTCTACCCTTGTAGGTTACAGACCTCTTGTCCTGAGCTGCTTTCAGGATTTTCTCTTTGTCTCTGAGATTTGTAAGTTTCACTATTGTATTGGGTGTTGACCAATTTTTATTGATTTTGAGGGGGTTCTCTTTGCTTCCTGGATTTTGATGCCTGTTTCCTTCCCCAGATTAGGAAAGTTCTCTACTATTATTTGCTCCAGTATACCTTCTGCCCCCTCTCTCTTTCCTTTTCTTCTGGGATACCAATTATTCTAATATTGTTCCACTTTATGGTATCACTTATCTCTTGAATTCTTCCCTCGTGATCCAGTAGTTGTTTACTTGTCTTTTTCTCAGCCTCTTTATTCTCCATCTTGGTCTTCTATATCACTTATCCTTTCTTCTGCCTCACTTATTCTAGCAGTTAGAACCTCCATTTTTATTACATCTCATTAATAGCCTTTTTCTTTTTATTTCAACTTGGTTAGATTTTAGTCCAGAAAGGGATTCTCTAGTGTTTTCTATGCTTTTTTCAAGCCCAGCTAGTATCTTTATAATTGTTATTCTGAACTCTAGTTCCAACATCTTACTAATTTCCATATTGATTAGGTCCCTGGCAGTCAGTACTGCCTCTTATTCTCTTTTTTGAGGTGAGTTTTTCCATCTTGTCATTCTGTCCAGAGAAGAATAGACAAATGAGAGAACAAAATACTAAAATGGCCACAGTGACCCCAGAGAAATATACACTAAACAAGTCAGAAGAGACCTGAAACTGGGGGGAAAAAAGAGAAAAAAAAAAAAAGAAAGAGATATAATCAGAAAGGTGAGCAGAATAGAGCAATACACAGAATTCTGTGTGTAATTGGTCTGTTTTTAGAAAAATAGATCCCAAAATTGTAAAGAAAGAAAAACTTACATATGTACAAAAATAAAATTAAATACAATGAAAGGATAGTATGTAACTGTAAAAATGGAAATTAAAAGACAAGAAAAGACAAAAGAGAAAGGAAAAACAACAACAACAACAACAACAACAAAAAGGAAGGGTTATAAACAGATAAGTGAACAGAACAGAGCAATAAACTATCTCCTGAGTGTATTTTGGTCAGTTTATTAGAGGAAGTCTCAAAAGTGTAAAGAAAGAAAAACTTATATGTACAAAAATAAAATTAAATACATTGAAAGGATAGAATGTAACTGTAAAGTCAAAAATTTAAAAAGGCTTTTACAAAACAAGAAAACAAAACAAAACAAAAAAGGAAGAAGAAGAAGAAAATAAAGAATATGACCATACAGGTGAATAGAAAAGAGCCATACACTAGATTTGGGGGGTATTTTGGTCTGTTAGAAGAAACTGCATCCCAAAATTCTAAAGAAAGAAAAACGTATATATGTATATATATACAAAAATAAGATTAACTACAATGAAGGGATAGAATGTAACTGTAAAAATGAAAATTAAAAAAATATTTTAAAAAGGAGTTGATAAAATAAGAAATTGATTGAAAAAGGAAAGGAAAAAAATTTTTTTAAAAAGAAAAAATAAAGAAAATTAAAAAATTAAAGTTGAAAAACTAAAGAATCATGGGGAAAAAGCCATGAGTTTTATGTGCTGTATTCCCTAGGGCTGGAGTTTCGCAGTTCTCATTGATCAGTAAACTTGGTCTTGGCTGGCTGTTCTTGCTGATCTTCTGCGGGAGGGGCCTGTCACGTGGATTCTCAAGTATATTCGCCCCAGGCGGAATTGTACCGCTCTCGCCAGGGGGCCAGGCTAAGTAATCTGCTCTGGTTTGCTCTATGTGGCTTTTTGTTCCCTGAAGGCTTTCCACACAGCTTTAGAAGATGAGAATGAAAAGGGTGGCCTCGCAGTCTCCTGCCCTGGGGCCAAAAGCTCGGTGGTCCCACTCCTCAGTGAGCCCTCAGAGAAAAGCGGTCAATCACTCTTGTCTCCCTGGTCTCCCGCCACACTCCACACTCCATGCTCAGCTGGCCTGCAACCAAGCATTTCTATTGCAGGCACATGATACCATTTCGAGTCTCCAAACCCTGTAGACTCCTGTGGCTCCTGCACTGCTCCTCCTGGGGAAGGAAGGGGGTTCTCGCTGGTTCTGCTGCTTGGCAGTGGCCCTATTGTGTCCCTACTCCTGGGCTCACTGATTGCATCCAGCTTCCCCGCTCTGATGCCTGGGAGCTCTGCCACACTCAGGCACCCCTGGTCTTCCTGTGACCCCGAGGGTCCTGAGATCACGCTGTCCCAGTGAGGGTTTTGTCCCTGCTGAGCAGTCTGAGCAATGTGCCTCAGCGGAGCAGACTTCTAAAAGTTCTGATTTTGTGCTCCGCTGCTCTACCACATGCTGATATCACTGGCTGATGGAGGCTCCCTCCCCCCGCGGTCTATCTTCCCAAATATCGCCTCGGATTCACTTCTCTGCATGTCCTACCTTCCAGAAAGTGGTCACTTTTCTGTTCGTAGAGTTGCAGCTTTCTTTTCTTTGATCTCTGGTTGAGTTTGCAGGCATTCAGAATGATTTAGTAGCTATTTAGCTGAATTCCTGGACAGACAAAATTAAGGTCTCCTACTCCTCCGCCATCTTGGACTCCTAATCCTGTTTGTATCTTTTGGGTAAATACCCAGTAGTGCAATTGCTGGATTGGAAGGTAGCTCTACTTTTAACTTTTTAAGGAACCTCTATACTGTTTTCCAGAGTGAGGGTACCAGCTTGCATTCTCACCAGCACTGTAAGAGGGTTCCCCTTTCTCTGCATCCTCGTCATCATCTGTTGTTTCCTGGCTTGTTAATTTTAGCCATTCTGATTAGTGTGAGGTGGTATCTCACTGTGGTTTTAATTTGTATTTCATTGATGCTGAGTGATGTTGAGCATTTTTTCATGTGTCTGTTGGCCATTTGTATGTCTTCTTTGGAGAAATAACTGTTCATATCTTCTGCCCATTTCTTGACTGGATTTTTTGTTTTTTTGGGTGTTGAGTTTGAGAAGTTCTTTATAGATCTTAGATACCAGCCCTTTATCTGTAATGTCATTTGCAAATATCTTCTCCCATTCAGTAGGTTGCCTTTTAGTTTTGTTGATTGTTTCCTTTGCTGTGCAGAAGCTTTTTAACTTGATTAAGTCCCAAGAGTTCATTTTTGCTTTTGTTTCCCTTGCCTTTGGAGATGTGTCTAGCAAGAAGTTGCTGCGGCTGAGGTTGAAGAGGTTGCTGCCTATGTTCTCCTCTACGATTTTGATGGATTCCTGTCTCACATTCAGATCTTTCATCCATTTTGAGTTTATCTTTGTATATGGTATAAGAGAATGATCCAGTTTAATTCTTCTACATGTGGCTGTCTAATTTTCCCAACACCATTTGTTGAAGAGACTGTTTTTTTTCCATTGGATATTCTTTCCTGATTTGTCAAAGATTAGTTGACCTTAGAGTTGAAGGTCCATTTCTGGGTTTTCTGTTCTGTTCCATTGATCTATGTGTCTGTTTTTGTGCCAGTACCATACTGTCTTGATGATCACAGCTTTGTAATAGAGCTTGAAGTCTGGCATTGTGATGCCTCCACCTTTGGTTTTGGCCATAGATCTCATGAAATTCAGCTCGAGATCTCATGAGATTTGGGCCAAGATGACACGAGATTTGGCCCAAGAACCTGCAAGAATTACCATGTGCTTTCCTGAGATATGGCAAAGGGAAGAGGTGGCTTGTTTCTGTGAATGGTGAGTCTCAAACGAACTGTCCTGAATTGTTAAAGTTGGGGAAAACACCCAGGGAGCCTTCCCGTGTGTTCAGATAAGCAGCTCCCATGCTGGTTGCCTCTTCCTGCACCTACTGCCGTCCTGTCCCTATCGCCTTGAACAGAGTGTCAATAAGGGACCTAGAGGCCCATTCATCCCTATTTCAGTGCTCTGTTTTGATCCCCACATCACCTAGGATGCTGAATATGGTGGACATATAAACAAGACACCTTGTGTCTTTGTGCTGCTGGCATCTGGGGGTATTTGTAGAATGACAGGTGTCCCCAGGGGTCCCCAATCCAGGAATGTCCCAGCACTACCTATTATGTTGTGTGGGATTTGAGGCTAGGTAGTTCCCATCCCTGCTGAGTTCCCATGAGATTTCTCCCCAGGTCTCCAGAGATCAGCCGAGATTGGCCTGACCTCTCAGGAGATTTTGGCTGATTTCCAGGGTGGCCATTGATCTTGAGAGATTTGTCCTGAAATCTCGTGAAATTTGGTCTGAGATTTCTCCAGAGGTGTCCTGAGAATTCATGATTTTTGCCCCCAAATTACATGAGATCTGGCTAGGGCAAGAGGTGGCTTATCTTTTGGGGGGTGGGAGAGAGACACACATAGACAGTCTTACCATGTTGAAAGCCTGGGAAAGTCCCCAGGGAGTCTGCCTGTGTGTTCAGAGGTACAGTTCCTGGGAATGTGGCATCTTCTTTCTCCTCCTAGCCCCATTTCTAAAAGCCAGAGGGGCCATTCATCCTGAATTCAGTGCTACTTTGTTACCACCTCTTCACCCATGATGCTGAAACACCAAGGATATAAGAGTGAGACTCCTTATGTCTTTTGGCAGGTCACTTCTGGGAGCATTTGTAAAACTACAAATATTGGTAGTTGTACCCAATCCTGAATATGCCATTCCTACCCACCTAACCAGCACAAAGGAGGCTCAACTAGGGACTGCCAGGTCCTCCTGATAGCTCAGGAGGTTTGGCCAGAGATCTCATAAGGTTTGGCTCTAGACCTGGCTGACTGGGCCTGATATCTCATGAGATTTGGATGAGATCTCCCGAGATTTGGACTTAGATCATGTGAGATTTGCCCCCAAGATCACGTGAGATTTGGCAAAGGGAAGAGGTGGCTTATTTCTGCGGCGGACAAATCTCAAACAGACTGTCCTGAAATGCTGACAACCTGGGAAAGCATCCAGGGAGCCTTCCTGTGTGTTGAGATGAGCCAGCTCCCAGCCTCATTGCCTCTTCCTACACGTAATGCCTTTCTGTGCCTATCACTTCTAATGTAGTGAAAATAAGGTACCTGGAGGCCCATTCATCCCTATTTCAATCCTCCCTCTTGACCCCCACATCACATTGGCATCTGGGGATGTTTGTGGTTGCCAGGTGTTCCCAGGGATCTCAAATACAGGAATGTCCCAGTGCTACATATTATGCTGCATAGGAGTCGACTCTAGGAAGTTCCCAACCCTTTGGAGTTCTCAAGCGATTTCTCCCTGGGTCCCTCGAAAGTTGTCCATAGATTTTGTGAGATTCAGCCTGACCTCTCAGAAGATTTTGGCCGAGTTCCAACCACTGGCCTTTGATCTCTTGAGATTTGTCTAGAGGTACTGTGAGATTTGTTTTGAGATATTGTGAGAGGGAGCCTGGGAATTCACGAGATTTGCCCCAAGATTACATGAGATCTGGCTAAGGAAAGAGGTGCCTTATCTCTTTTTACTGGGAGGGGGATGGGGCGACAAACAGAGAGAACCTTATCATGTTGAAAGCCCCCATGGAGACTGCCTGTGTGCTCATATGTCTAGCAGGGGTGGCAAACTGCTTCTGTCTTCTCCTCTTGCCCTCCTGGTTCTATTACTTCCATTTTATGTGAAGAAGAGGCTCCAGGACTATTCATCCTGAATTCAGTGCTACCTTTTTACGCCCACTTCAAAGAAGATGCTGAAACACCAGGGATATAGGAGTGAGACACCTTGTACCTTCCTGCAGGTTTTGTCTGGGGGGAATTTGTGCAAATATTGGAAGTTGTACCCAGTTCCAGAAGGTGCCATCCCTAGCTACTTAAGCAGCCTAAAGCCAGTTCTGCTAGGGAGTGACAGGCCCTCTTGAGACCTAAGGGATCTTTGGCCAGAGGTCTCAGGAGTTTTGGCCCTAGATCTTGATGACTGGGGCTGAGATATATGAGATTTGGATGAGTTCTCCTGAGATTTGGACATGAGATGTGTCCCTGATCTCACCAATTGGGCCCGAAGTCTAACAATATTTGGAGAGGTCTCCTGAGATTTGGACTTATGTCACAAGAGATGTGCCCCTGGATCTCGCTCAATGGCCTGAGATCTCATGAGATGTGGATGAGTTCTACTGAGATTTGGACTAAGATCATACAAAATATGCCTCTGGATCTCACTGGCTGGGCCTGAGATCTCACAAGATTTGGATGAGTTCTCCCAATATTTGGTCTGAAACTTTCCTAATTCTTCCTCTGAAACATTTGAAAACACTTCATGAAAGGAGATGTTAGTTGAAAGATGCTTTCTACAGTCTTGTTTCAGTGAGTTAAGTATGAGGCACTTTCCTTATCCTTACACAAATACACTTGTAAACGTGTCTATGTCCATCAAAAAAGATGTTGGTTGAATGATGCCATGTATACAGTGTTCTTTCTTGTAGTTAAGTATATGGCGCTTTCCTTATGCTTCCACACATACATGTGAATATGCCCCTATCTCCATGAAAGAAGATGTTTGTTGATGGATGGTTTCTACACAGAGTTGATCCACTGAGTTAAGTATATGGCACTTTTCTTATGCTTCCAAACGTATATTTGAATACACCCTGATCTCCATAAACAAGATGTTGGTTGATGGTTTCTACACAGACTTGTTTCACTGAGTTCAGTGTCTGGCACTTTCCTTATACTTCCACACAAACATTTGAAAACACTTCTGTCTTCATGAAAGATATTAGTTGAATGATGTTTTCTATACAGTGTCTTTCTTGGAGTGAAGTATATGGTACTTTCTTTATGCTTCCACACATACATTAGAAAATGCTTGTATCTTCATGAAAGAAGTTATTTGCAAGATGCCTTCTGCACAGACTTGTTTCTCTGTATTTAGTATATAACACTTTCTTTATGCTTCCACAAATACATTTGAAATAGTTTGTATCTCTGTGAAAGATGTTAGTTGAAAGATGGTTTCTACACACTCTTGTTGCACTGAGTTAAGTATAGGGCACTTTCATTGTGCTTCTACACATACATTGAATATACCCCTAACTCCATGAAACAAGATGTTGGTTGATGGATGGTTCCTACACAAACTTATTTTTCTGAGTTAAGTGAATGGCACTTTTCTAATACTTGGACACATACATTTGAAAATGCTTCTATCTTCATGAAAGAAGAAGCTAGTTGAAATATGCTTTCTACACAGACTTCTTTCTCTGAGATAAGTATATGACACTTTCTTAATGCTTCCTTAAACATTTGATAACACTTCTATCTTCACGAAAGAAGATATTAGTTGCAAGATGCTTTCTACACAGTCTTGTTTCACTGGATTAAGTATATGGCACTCCTTGTGCTTCCACACATGCATTTGCAAACACTTCTATCGTCATCAAAGAAAGTGTTAGGTGAAAGATGGTTTCTATACAAACTAGTTTCAGTGAGTAAAGTATATGGTACATTGCTTATACTTCCACATATACATTAGAGAATGCTTCTATATCTAAGAAAGTGTTATTAATTGAAGGACTTTTGCTACAGACTTGTTTTTCTAAGTATATGGCACTTTTCTTATGCTTCCACACACATATTTGAAAATTGTTCTATCTGCATGAAACAATGTGAGTTGAAAGATGGTTTCTAACAGACTTGTTTCACTGACTTAAGTATATGGAACTTCCCTATTGCATCCACACATACATTTGAAACCGCCTGTATCTGCTGTTCTTTCTCCAGCTCCTCTAGGTGTAAGAATAGCTTGTGTATTTGAGACTTTCCTAATTTTCTGAGAGAGACTTGTATTGTTATGTACTTCCCTCTTAGGACCACCTTTGTTGTATCCCAAAGGTTTTGAACGGTTGTGTTTTCATTTTTGTTTGTTTTAATGAATTTCTTTAATTCTTTTTTAATTTCCTGGTTGGCTCTTTCTTTCTTTAGTAGGATGCTCTTTAGCCTCCAATTGTTTGAGTTCCTTCCAAATTTGCTCTTGTGATTGAGTTCAGGTTTCAAAGCTTTGTGGTCTGAAAATATGCAGGGAATAATACCAATCTTTTGCTCTCAGTTGAGATGTGATTTATGAACCAGTATTCTGTTGCTTTAGGATGGAATGCTCTGTATATATCTGTGAAGTCCATCTGGTCTAGTGTGTCAGTCAAAGCCATTGTTTCCTTGTTGATCTTCTGCTTAGAAGATCTGTCCATTGCTGTGACTGGGGTATTGAGATCCCCTACTATCCCCTACTATTATTGTATTATTATCAATGTGTTTCTTTAATTTGGTTACTAATTGGCTTATATAATTGGCTGCTCCCAAGTTAGGAGCATAAATATTTATAATTGTAGATCTTCTTCTTGGATAGACCCTTTAAATATGCTATAGTGTCCCTCTTCATCCCTTACTACAGTCTTTAGATTAAAATCTAATTTGTCTGATATGAGGATTGCTCCCCCAGCTTTCTTTTGAGGTCCATTATCATGATAAATTGTTCTCCACCCCCTCACATTTGATCTGAAGGTGTCTTTGAGTCTAAAATGAGTCCGTTGTAGACAACATATGGATGGATCTTGATTTTTTATCCAATCTGATACCTGTGTCTTTTGTTTGGAGCATTATCCCGTTAACTTTCAGAGAAACTATGGAAAGCCTAAACCAAGCAGCAGAAGGGAAATAATAAAGATTAGTACAGAACTCAATGAAATAGAAACCTGAAGAACAGTAGAACAGATCAATGAATCTTTTTTTTTTTTTTTAAGATTTTATCTATTTATTTGACAGAGAGAGACACAGCGAGAGAGCGAACACAAGCGGGGGAGTGGGAGAAGGAGAAGCAGGCTTCCCGTGGAGCAGGGAGCCCGATGCAGGGCTCAATCCCAGGACCCTGGGAACATGACCTGAGCTGAAGGCAGACGCTTAACGACTGAGCCACCCAGGTGCCCCTGGAAGCTGGTTGTTTGAAAGAATTAATAAGATTGATAAACCCCTAGCCAGACTTATCCAAAAGAAAAGAGAAAGGACCCAAATTAATAAAATCATGAATGAAAGAAGAGAGATCACAACCAACACCAAAGAAATACAGACAATTTTAAGAACATATTATGAGCAACTATATGCCAACCAATTAGGCAATCTGGAAGAAATGAATGCATTCCTGGAAACTTATAAACTACCAAAACTGAACCAGGAAGAAATAGAAAACCTGAACAGATCCATAACCAGTAAGGACATTGAAACATTAATCAAAACTCCCTAAAACAAGACTACAGGGCCGGATGGCTTCCCAGGGGAATTCTACCAAACATTTAAAGAAGAACTAATACCTATTCTACTGAAGCTGTTTCAAAAAATACAAAGGGAAGGAAAACTTCCAAACTCATTCTATGAGGCCAGCATTACCTTGATCCCAAAGCCAGACAAAGACCCCACCAAAAAGAATTACAGACCAATATCCCTGGTGAACATGGATGCCAAAATATTCACCAAGATCCTAGCCAATAGGCTCCAACAGTCCATTAAAAGATTATTCACCACGACCAAGTGGGATTTATTTCTGGGCTACAAGGGTGGTTCAACATTTGCAAATCAATCAATGTGATAGAGCACATTAATAAAAGACAAGAACCTTATGATCCTCTCAATTGATGCAGAAAATGCATTTGACAAAACACAGCATCCTTTCTTGATTATATCTCTCCATAGTATAAGGATAGAGGGAACATACCTCAATATCATAAAAGCCATCTATGAAAATCCCACAGTTAATATCAGTCTCAACAGGGAAAAACAGAGATTTTCCCCCAAGGTCAGGAATCACCACTTTTGTTCAACATAGTACTAGAAATCCTAGTCTCAGCAACCAGACAACAAAAAGAAATAAAAGGCATTCAAATTGGTAAAGAAGAAGTCAAACTTTCACTCTTCCAAGATGACATGATACTTTATGTGGAAAATCCAAAAGACTCCACCCCCAAATTGCTAGAACTCATACAGGAATTCAGCAAAGCGGCAGGATATAAAACCAATGCACAGAAATCAGTTGCATTTCTATACACTAACAATGGGAAAGAAGAAAGAGGAATTAAGGAATCCATCCCATTTACAATTGCAGCAAAAACCATAAGATACCAGGAATAAACCTCACCAAAGAGGTAAAGAATCTATACTCTAGAAACTACAGAACACTTATGAAAGAAATTGAGGAAGACACAAAGAGATGGAAAAACATTCCATGCCCATGGATTGGAAGAATAAACATTGTTAAAATGTCTATACTGCCCAGAGCAATCTATACTTTCAATGCCATCCCTATAAATATACCATTGACATTTTCCAAAGAGGTGGAAAAAATAATCCTAAAATTTGTATGGAACCAGAAAAGGCCCCGAATCGCCAAGGGAATGTTGAAAAAGAAAGACAAAGCTGGGGGCATCATGTTGCCTGATTTTAAGCTCTATTGCAAAGCTGTGATCACCAAGACAGCATAATACTGACATGAAAACAGACATATAGATCAATGGAACAGAATAGAGAACCCAGAAATGGACCCTCAACTCTATGGTCAACTAATCTTTGACAAAGCAGGAAAGGATATCCAATGGAAAAAAAGACAGTCTCTTCAATAAATGGTGCTGGGGAAATTGGACAGCCACATGCAGAAGAATGAAACTGGATCATTCTCTTACACCATACCCAAAAATAGACTCAAAATGGATGAAAGACCTAAATATGAGACAGGAATCCATCAAAATCCTAGAGGAGAACATAGGCATTGGCTGCAGCAACTTCTTGCAGGACATATCTCCAAAGGCAAGGGAAACAAAAGCAAAAATGAACTCTTGGGACTTAATCAAGTTAAAAAGCTTCTGCGTAGCAAAGGAAACAACAAAACTAAAAGGTAACCTACTGAATGGGAGAAGATATTTGCAAATGACATTACTGATAAAGGACTGATATCCAAGATCTATAAAGAACTTCTCAAACTCAACACTCAAAAAACAAAAAATCCAGTCAAGAAATGGGCAGAAGACATGAACAGTTGTTTCTCCAAAGAAGACATACAAATGGCCAAGAGACACATGAAAAAATGCTCAACATCACTCAGCATCAGGGAAATACAAATCAAAACCACAATGAGATACCACCTCACACCAGTCAGAATGGCTAAAATTAACAAGTCAGGAGGCAACAGATGTTGGTGAGGATGCGAGGAAAGGGGAACCATCCTATACTGTTGGTGGGAATGCAAGCTGCTGGTACAGCCACTCTGGAAAACAGTATGGAGGTTCCTTAAGAAGTTGAAAATAAAGCTACCCTATGACCCAGCAATTGCACTACTAGGTATTTACCCCAAGGATACAGATCTAGTGATCTGAATGGGCACCTGCACCCCAATGTTTATAGCAACAATGTCCACTGTAGCCAACCTGTGGAAAGAGCCAAGATATCCATCGACAAATGAATGGTATACACACACACACACACACACACACACACACACACACACACACAATGGAATAATCTTCAGCCATCAGAAAGTATCAATACTTACCATTTACATTGACGTGGATGGAACTGGAGGGTATTATGCTGAGCTAAATAAGTCAAACAGAGAAAGGCAATTACCATATGGTTTCTCTCGTATGTGGCATATAAGGAACAGTGCAGAGGACCATAGGGAAAGGGAGGGAAAACTCAATGTGAAGTCATCAGAGAGGGAGAAAAACCCTGAGAGACTCTTAACTATAGAAAACAAATTGAGGGTTGCTGGAGGGGAGGTGGGTGAGGGGATGGGGTAATTATGTGATGAGCATTAACAGGGGCAAGTGATGTGATGAGCACTGGGTGTTATACACCACTGATGAATTATTGAACACTACATCTGAAATTAATGATGTACTATAAGTTGGCTAATTGAATTTAAATAACAAAAAATAAAGTGGAATAAAAAGAAAGATGGTTTCATTGAGTTAAGTATTTGGTACTTTCTTTAGCTTCCTCAAATACTTATAAACACTTCTGGTATCATGGAAAAAAGATGTTACTGAAAGACGTTTTCTACAAAAATTTGTTTCATTGGTTTACATTATGGTACTTTCCTTATGCTTCCACACAAACTCTTGAAAAAACTTCCAGATTCATGAAAAAAGATCTTAGTTGGAAAATCGTTAATACACAGAATTGTTTCATTCAGTTAATTATATGCCACTCCTTATCCTTCCACACATATATTGAAAACCAACTATTTTCATCACGGAAGACATTAAAGATGGTTTCTACACACATTACTTTCATTGAGTACATGGCTCTTTCTTTATGCGTCTACACATACATTTGAAAACACTTTTACCTCATGAAAGAATTTGTTAGTTGAAATACACATTCCACACAATGGTGTATCATGGAGATAAGCATATGAAACTTTCCTTATGCTTCCACACATGCATTTCAAAATGGTTATACATGAAAGATGTTTGTTGAAAGATGCTTTCTAAAGAGTGTTGTTTCAATGAGTTAAGTATATGGCACTTTCCTTACACTTCCACACATACATTTGAAAACGCAGTCCTTATGTGTCCACACATACATCTGGAAACATTTCTATCTTCGTGAAAGAAGTAGTACAAAGGTACTGCCTACACTGTGTTGTTTCGATGAGTTTAGTATATGGCACTTTCCTTATGCTAACACACGTACAGTTGAAAAGCTTCTATCTTCATGAAAGAAGGGTTATTTGAAAGATGCTTTCTATTGGCCAGTTTTATGTCTTCTTTGCAGAAATGTCTGTTCATGTCTTTTGCCCATTTCTTGACTGGATTATTTATTTTCTGCATGTTGAGTTTGATAGGTTCTTTTTATTTTTTTATTTTTTAATTTTTTATTTTTTTTAAAGATTTTTTATTTATTTATTTGAGAGAGAGAGAATGAGAGAGAGCAAGCACATGAGAGGGGGGAGGGTCAGAGGGAGAAGCAGACTCCCTGCCGAGCAGGGAGCCCGATGCGGGACTCGATCCAGGGACTCCAGGATCATGACCTGAGCCGAACGCAGTCGCTTAATGATAGGTTCTTTTTAGATCTTGCATATTAGCCCTTTATCTGATAAGACATTTGCAAATATCATCTTCCATTCTGTAGATTGTCTTTTGAGTTTGCTGACTTCTTTCTTTGCTGTGCAAAAGCTTTTTATCTTGTTGAAGTCCCAATAGTTTATTTTTGCTTTTGTTTCTCTTGCCTTTGGAGATGTGTCTAAGAAGAAGTTGCTGTGACAGAGGTTGGAGAGGTTGCTGCCTGTGTTCTCTAGGATTATGAAAAATGATCAACATCACAAAAATGGAAATCAAAACCACAATAAGATACCACCTCACACTGGTCAGAATGGCTAAAATGAATAACACAGGAAAAACAGATGTTGGCGAGGATGTTGAGAAAGGAGAACCCTCCTACACTGTTGGTGTAACTCTTGCAGCCACCCTGGAAAACAGTATGGAGGTTCCTCCAAGAATCAAAAATAGAGCTACCCTATGACCTAGGAATTGCACTATTAGGTATTTATTCAAAGGATACACACATTGTGATCTGAAGGGGCACATGCTCCCCAATGTTTGTAGAGGCAATG
Source organism: Halichoerus grypus (assembly GCF_964656455.1). Taxonomy (NCBI): domain Eukaryota; kingdom Metazoa; phylum Chordata; class Mammalia; order Carnivora; family Phocidae; genus Halichoerus; species Halichoerus grypus. The sequence continues at coordinate 97,191,246 of NC_135718.1, read as the reverse complement.
TCCACAATAGCCCGTCTATGGAAAGAGTTCAGATGTCCATCAACAGATGAATGGATTCAGGAAATGTGATTGATATATATATATATATATATTATCCATTATCTACATATATAATTATCTATCTATCTATCATCCATTATCTACATATATAATGGAATATTACTCAGCCATCAAAAAGAATGAAATCTTGCCTTTTGCAATGATGTGGATGGAACTAGAGGGCATTATGCTAAGCGAAATTGGTCAGTCAGGGAAAGACAAACACCATAGGATTTCACTCACATGTGGAATTTAAAAAACAAAACAGATGAACATAGGATAAGGGAAGGAAAAATAAAATAAGATGAAAACAAAGAAGGAGGCAAACCATAAAAGACTCTTAACTCTAGGAAACAAACTGAGGGTTGCTAGAGGGGAGGTGAGTGGGGGTATGGGGTAAATGGGGGATGGACCTTAAGGAGGGCACTGAAATAATGAGCACTGGGTGTTATATGCAACTGATGAATCACTAAATTCTACCCCTGAAACTAATAATACAGTATATGTAAACAAAATTAAATTTAAATAAATGTTTTTAAAAAAAAAAATAAGTATGTTAACATTAGGAGTCCTAAAGCATTTGAAGGTGCCCAGCCAAGAATGTTTATGTGTAGGCTCTGCCACAGGTATTTAGAAGGAGCTGTCCCTATTTCCTGGGTAAAAGAAAATGAATTTTTGTTTTTGTTTTAGATTTTTATTTATTTGTTTGAGAGAGCGAGTGAGAGAGAGAATGAGCAGGGAGAGTGGCAGAGGGAGAGGGAGAAACAGACTCCCTGCTGAACAGGGAACATGATGCGGGGCTCGATCCCAGGACCCTGAGATCATGACCTGAGCCAAAGACAGATGCTTAAAGAACTGAGCCACCCAGGTGCCCCAAAAGAAAATGAAGTTACACATCTCATTCACAGATCTATCCCATTTTCATTTTATTTTTTATTTTTATTTATTTTTATTTATATTCAGTGAGCCATTGTATAGTACATCATTAGTTTTTGATGTAGTGTTTGATTCATTAGTTATGTGTAACGCCCAGTGCTCATTGCAATACATGCCCTCCTTAATACCCACCACTGGGCTAGCCCATCCTCCCACCCACCCCCCTGAAACCCTCAGTTTGTTTCCTGGAGTCCATAGTCTCTCATGGTTCATCTCCCCCTCTGATTTCCCCCCTTCATTTTTCCCTTCCTTCTCTTAATGTCCTCCATGCTATTCCTTATGTTCCACATATAAGTGAAGCCATATGATAATTGTCTTTCTCTGCTTGACCTGCTTCACTTAGCATAATCCCCTCCAGTTCCAATCATGTCGATGCAAATGGTGAGTATTCATCCTTTCTGATGGCTGAGTAATCCATTGTATATATGGACCACATCTTCTTTTTTTTTTTTTTTTTTTAAGATTTTTATTTATTTATTTAACAGAGATAGAGAGAGAGCACAAGTAGGCAGAGCGGCAGACAGAGGGAGAAGGAGAAGCAGGCTCTTCACCGAGCAGGGAGCCCGATGCGGGGCTTGATCCCAGGACCCTGGGATCATGACCCGAGCTGAAGGCAGCCGCTTAACCGACTGAGCCACTCAGGCGCCCCTGGACCACATCTTCTTTATCCATTCGTCTGTTGAAAGGCATCTCAGCTCCTTCCACAGTTTGGATATTGTGGACATTATTGCTATGAACATTGGGGTGCATGTGCCCCTTCTTTTCACTACATCTGTATCTTTGGGGTAAATACCCAGTAGTGCAATTGCTGGGTCATTTTGGCCCTACTTGTAGACATTCTCAACCCCTTGCTGATTTTCTATCTAGGTTTTGTTTTACATTCAAGGGGGAAGGGGCTTTTACTCATATAGCCAGCACCCAGGGATTGTTGGAAAGTTCACATACTCTCCCTGTGCAATGTGAGAAAATCAGTGTCTGATATCCTAAAGGATGATGGCACTATTGCCCCTGAGCTTCTTGTGAGGTCAGGTGACATAAGCATGGTGATAGGTGGCCAGGTTCTATTTTCCCCCTAGCTGATTTAGATGACTTCATTCTGAAGATCAGACAGTTCAGGACAGAAAGAGTCCTTTCGAGGAATACTACACCAAACACCTGATTCTAAACACTTGAACATACCAGGAGAACCAAACTGTTACCCTCAATCACTTCTGTGTCTATCCATCCATGGGAAGGGCAATAAAAAAAAAAGCCAACACCAGGAGATTTCCCTCTTTCTGAAGGGAGAATTCAGACCTCTTGATGACAGGGCTCCCAAGTGTAGGGCATGGAGGTTTACCTTTGCCCAAGCCCACAGGTGTTTGTTTTTCCTGAGGCAGACTGTTTGCTAGGAGACTGTGCTAGTCACTCCTTTCTTAAAAATTATCCCATTCTCGGGGCGCCTGGGTGGCTCAGTCGTTAAGCGTCTGCCTTCGGCTCAGGTCATGATCCCAGGGTCCTGGGATCGAGCCCCACATCGGGCTCCCTGCTCCGCGGGAAGCCTGCTTCTCCCTCTCCCACTCCCCCTGCTTGTGTTCCCTCTCTCGCTGTGTCTCTCTCTGTCAAATAAATAAATAAAATCTTAAAAAAAAAAAAAAATATCCCATTCTCATCTCTAATGAACAACTTTGGCCCTTCATGTATCAATTTCCACCCTTTTGCACTTTTTAAAAACTAGGTTCACCCTGGGAGCCACCCAGATCCAGTGTCTCAGGGTAATGTCCTCTATTTTAAACTAAATGAGATTTGTAGAGATTTGGATGAGATCTTATAAGATGTGCATGAGATCTCACGAGATTTGGACTGAGATCCCGTGAGAATTGGATGAGATCTCACAAGATTTGGACTAAGATCTCTGATGATTTGGATGAGATCTCATGAGATTTGGACCAAGATGTGGATGAGATCTTATGAGATGTGCATGAGATCTCATGAGATTTCTACTGAGTTCCTATGAGAATTGGATAAGATTTCATGAGATTTGGATTGAGATTTGGTGAGATGTGCCTGAGATCTCATGAGATTTGGACTGAGATCCTGTAAGAATTAGATGTGATCTTATGAGATTTGGACTGAGATTTCCAAAGATGTGGAGGAGATCTCACAATATTTGGAATGAGATTTGACAATATTTGGATGAGATATCATGAGATTCACATGAAATCTCATGAAATTTGGATGAGATCTTATGAGATTTGGACTGAGATTTGGTGAGATTTGGTGAGATTTGGATGATATCTCATAAGATGTGCATGAGATCTCATGAGATTTCTACTGAGTTCCCATGAGAATTGGATGAGATTTCATGAGATTTGGACTGAAATTCAGTGAGATTTGGATGAGATATCATGAGATGTGCATGAGAACTCACAAGAATTGGACTGAGATCCTGTGAGAATTACATGTGATCTTACAAGATTTGGACTAGGATCTCCAAAGATGTGGATGAGATCTCACAAGATTTGGAATGAGATTTGGTGATATTTGGATGAGATCTCATAAGATTCACATGCGATCTCATGAGATTTCTACTGAGATCCCATGAGAATTAGATGAGATCTCCTGAGATTTGGGGGAAATCTCATGAGATGTGCATGAGATCTTACGAGATTTAGACTGAGTTCCCACAAGAATTGGATGAGATCTCACCAGATTTAGACTGAGATCCCCAGGATATGGATGAGATCTCATGAGATTTTGACTGAGATTTCTCAAAAGTTGGATGAGATCTCAGGAGATTTGGATGAGATCTCAGGAGATTTGGTCTGAAGTTTGGCGAGATTTGGATGAGATCTCATGAGATATGCATGAAAGCTCATGAGATTTCTACTGAGATCCCATGAGAATTGGATAAGATCTCATGAGATTTGGTGAGATTTGGATGAGATCTCATGATATGTGCATGAGATCTCGTGAGATTTGGACTGAGATCCCTCGAGAATTGGATGAGATCTCATGAGATTTGGACTGAGATCTCTGAAGATTTGGATGAGATCTCACCAGATATTCCCCAAGACAATGAAGCCCTGCTAAGAAAGAGGTAATATTCCTTTTTATCTTGGGGTTTTGAGAGGCTAGTAGAAATAGCCATAAGGTGTGGAAAGCCTGGGAAATTCACCAGGTTCCAGCCTGTGTGCCCACATGTCTCTCTGGGGGCACATGGCTTTGTTCTTCTCCTCTCACCCATCCATTTCTATCACCTCTGGTTGAGTGTGAATAAGAGTCCAACAGCCCATGCATCCTGAATTCAATGCTCCCTTTTTACCTGCTCTTCACCCAGAAAGTTGAAACACCAGGAATTTAGGTGTGAGATACCTTGTGACCTCCTGCACGTTATGTCTGAGAGGAATTATGAAACCAGAAAATTTGGAATTTCTACCAAATCCTGCCATGTGCATTCCCTACCCAAGTAAGCATTGCAAAGCAGACTTGGCCAGGGCTTGCCAGATCCTATCAGTGGCCCAGCAGTTTGGACACAAACCATCGGGCTTTGGCCCTAGATCTCGCTGGCTAGACCCAAGATCTCAGGAGATTGGATGAAATCTCATGAGATTTACAATGAGATCTCATGATATTTGGATTGAGATTTGGCGAGATTTGGATGAGATCTTATGTGATATGCATGAGATCTCACGAGTTTCGGAATGAGATACCATGAGAATTGGATGTGATCTCATGAGATTTAGACTGAGATCTCACCAGATATTCCCCAAGATAATGTGAGGCCCTGCTAAAAAAAGGTAACTACTTTTATTTTAGGGTGTTAGGAGGCTAATAGAAATAGCCTTAATGTGTGGAAAGCCTGGGAAATCACCCAGGGAGTCTGCCTGTGTGCCCAATTGTCCTGCTAGGGGTCACATGGCTTCTTCTTTCCCCTCCTGCCCTTCTGTTTCTATCACCTCTGGTTGAGTGTGAATAAGAGTCCACAGGGCCCATGCATCCAGAATTTAATGCTCCCTTTTTAGCTGTTCTTCACCCAGGATGTTGAAACACCAGGGATTTAGGTGTGAGACACCTTGTGACCTCGTGCAGGTTAATTTCTGAGAACAATTATGAAATTGGGAATTTAGGAAATTTTGTCCACTCCTTCCGTGTGCCCTCCCTACCCAAATAAGCATCACACAACAGCTCCCCTAGAGCTTGCCAGATCTTCCCAGTGGCTGGAGAGTTTGTCCACAACTGATCGGGATTTGGCCCTAGATCTCTGGGTGCTGGGCCCATGATCTCAGACATTGGATGAGAGATCATGAGATTAGAATAAGATCTCAGGAGATTTGGATTGAAAAATCGCCTGATATTCCCCAAGATAATGTGAGGTCCCACTAAGAAGAAGCTAACATGGGGAGAGAGGAAGATGGCGGAGGAGTAGGGGACCCCGTTTCAACTGGTCTCCTGTATTTAGCTGGATATCTACCAAACCATTTTGAACACCCATGAAATCAGCCTGAGATGTAAGAATATATATCTGGATCTCTATAAGCAGAAAAGCAACTGCTTTTTGCGAGGTAGTACGTGTGGAGTCGTGAATCTGTGGGGAGATATTGGAAGATAAACAGAAGGGGGAGGGAGCCTCCATAAGCTGGCTCCTGGAAAGTGATATAAAACCAGAATGCAAAATCAGAACCCTTAGAAAACTGCTCTAGTGAGAAACATCCATCTGGGGCTCTGGAAATGAAAAGGCAGGATTCTAGGTAGGGCACTGTGGTCTCAGGATATGAGGAAAAACAGGGCAAAAGGGGTTTCCTGAACCAGTAGAGAGCCCAAGCAGTGGAGCCAGGAAGAAGGTTATGGTCAGCAAGTCCAGGAAGGGATGCTCAGCTCAGATCGCCATAAACTGTGAGCCAGGCTGGTCAATAATCACTCTTCTAGTAGGCAGCCTGAAAAAATCTGGAACTTGTGCCTGCAACCAGGCAAAAACTCGCAGAGAGGTAACAGCCTGGAAAGGGCTTTAGAGTGGCAAACAGACATGAGCCAGGAGCTTCAGGTGTGTGGCCTGGAAAGGGCTTTATGGTGGCAAACAGACATGAGCCAGGAGCTTCAGGTGCATGGCCTGGAAAGGGCTTTAGAGTGACAAACAGACTTGAGCCAGGAGCTTCAGGTGCGCGTGCAAGCCTGCCGCCTCTCCAGGTTTTAGAGTCACAAAGGACAGTGGCACTCCCGGGCCCGAGACTGCCTCTGAGAGAGTTGCTGTGGGCGCGCACCAAGGGAGGTTGTGGTTTTCGTTGGCGCATTCAGAAGTGAAGACTGTTTGTCCTGGAGGACTTATTAAAGGGCAGACTGTGAATTTTCTGCTCTGGGCCAGAGGTTTAGCTATGGCCACTTTTGCTCTGATTCTCGGAAGAGGTATGGAAAGCCCCCAGGGAACAAAGCCACACAGAAGACCTGTTTCCACTGAGCCTATCCCCCTGACAGGGTGCGGGCAACTCTGCACAGGCAGAGTTACCTGAGAAACAGCACACCAGCCCCTCCCCCAGAAGACAGGCTGGAAGAATAGCTGGATGACAAACCTGTGGATCCCATAAGACTGTAAAATCCCAACGCCAGGGGAAAATTATATATTGAGCTCCAGGTGTGGCCTCACGACTTGTTTATTTTTCAGATAAAATTTTCCTTTTCTTTTTTTTTCTGTTTTTCTTCTTATTATTCTTTTTCTCTTTTTTTTTCTTCTTACCTTCTCATTTCAACTAGATGTTTATTATATCAACTGATATTTCATAATAGCTTTTTAACTTGTATTTTTTCACACCTATATTTTTTATAGACATATGCTTTATTGTAGTCCTTTTTTCACTATTCAATTTTACCTTTATATATACACAAAGTTTTACTTATAATTTTGGGATGTAGTGTCCTCTAACACACAGGCCAAAATACACCCAGGAACAACTGAAACATCCTGGTTTGTCCACACTGAGAGATTATAGCCCCGCTTCCCCTCCCTCCTTTTTAAAAATTTTTAACTTTTTAAAATTTTATTCTTGTGTTTCATTTTGGCTTTGATTTTTTGGTGGTGGCTTCTGACCACTCCGGAATTTGCTAGGGTGCATCTTGCTTGGGTCGTGGTTTATATTTTGGACTCTGCTCATTTACTCAACCATCCCTTGACAGAATGACTAGGAGGAGGAACTCTCAACAAAGGAAAGAACCAGAGACAATGTCCTCTGCCAATGTCCTCCTCTGTCCTCTGCCTCTGATATAAGCAAGATATCAGAGATAGAATTCAGGATAGAAATCATAAAGTCAATAGCTTATGCTTGTAAAAAGCATTAGTGACAATATAGAATCTCTAAGAGCAGAAATGAGATCTAATCAGGCTGAACTAAAAAATGCTATGAATGAGATGCAGTCTAAACTGGATACTCTAATAGCCAGGGTAAATGAGGCAGAAGAGAGAATTAGTGATTTGGAAGATGAGCTGATGGAAAGGAAGGAAGTCGAGGAGGTCTGTGATAAACAGCTTAAAGCACATGAAAACAGACTTAGAGAGATCAGTGACACCATGAAACATTCCAATGTTAGAATTATTGGAATCCCTGAGTGGGTGGAGAGAGAGAGAGGACTAGAAGGTATATTTGAGCAAATCATAGCTGAGAACTTCCTTAATCTGGGAAAGGAAACAAGCATTCGAGTCCAAGAGGCAGAGAGGACCCCTCCCAAAATAAAAAAAAATAGATCAACACCCCGACATGTAATAGTGAAGCTTGCAGATTTCACAGCCAAAATAGCTATCCTGAAAATAGCTAGGGAGAGGAGGTGCCTTCCATATGGAGGGAGGAACATCAGAATAACATCAGACCTGTCCACGGAAACCTGGCAAGTCAGAAAGGGCTGGCAAGACATATTCAGAGTATTAAATGAGAAGAACATGAAGCCAAGAATACTTTATCCAGCAAGGCTGTCATTCAGAATGGGTGAAGAGACAAAGAGCTTTCAGGACAGGCAGAAACTGAAAGAATATGTGACCACCAAGCCAGCCCTGCAATAAATATTAAGGGGGATTCTGTAAGCAAAGAGAGACCCCAAGAGTCACATAGATCAGGAAGAAACAGAGACAATCAATAGAAAAGGGACTTTACAGGCAATACAATGGCACTAAATTAATATCTTTCTATAGTTACTCTGAATGTAAATGGGCTGAATGCTCCCATGAAAAGACACAGGGTTTCAGATTTAATAAAAAAGCAGGACCCATTCAGATGCTGTCTACAAGAGACTCATTTTGATACTAAACACACCACCACATTGAAAATGAGGGGTTGGAGAACCATTTACCACGCTAATGGACCTCAAAAGAAAGCTGGGGTAGCAATCTTAATATCAGGCAAATTAGATTTTAAACCAAAGTCCATAGTCAGAAATGTAGAGGGACATAACTTGAGAAATCTAGGTAAAAAATCTCATCAGGCCTCATTCCAAATTTGAGATCTCATTCAATCTCCTGAGATTTTGGGTCTACCCAGAGAAATCTTGGGCCAAAACCCATTGGTTGTGGCTGAGCTTCCAGGACCTTGGTAGGATCTGGGAAGCCCCAGCAGAGCTGCTTTGAGATACTTATTTGGGTTGCACATGGCAGGATTGGGCAGGATTTCTAAAATTACCGATTTCATAATTGCTCTCAGACATGTCCTCCAGGAGTTCACAAGTTGTCTCAGACCTATGTACCTCGTATTTCAAAATCCCAGGTGAAGACAGGGAAAAAGAGAGAATTGAATTCAGGATGAATGGGCCCTGTGGACTCTTATCCACACTCCACCAGAGGTAGTAGAAACAGAAGGGCTAGAAGAGAAGGAAGAAGTCATGTGCCCCCTAGCAGGACAATTGGCCCAAAGGTAGGCTCTCTGGGGGATTTCCCAGGCTTTCCACACATTAATGCTCTTTCTATTATCCTCAGAAAACCCCACAAAAAAAGAAATGTTATCTCTTTCTTAGAGGGACCTCATTATCTTGGGATATACCTTGTGAGATTGCAGTCCAAATCTTGTGATATCCCATCTTATGCTTGGGAGTTCTAGGTACGAATCTCGTGAGATCTCATCCACATCTCATGAGATCTCATTCAAATTTCACGAAATCTCATTCCAAATTTTGTGATATCTCATCCAAATCTTCGGAGATCTCAGTCCAAATCTCGTGAGATCTCATCCAATTCTCATGGGATCTCAGTCCAAAACTCATGAGATCTCATGCACATCTCATGAGATCTCATCTAAATCTCGCCAAATCTCAGCCCAAATCTCATGAGATCTCTTCCAACTCCTGAGTGATCTCGGTCAAAATCTCATGAGATCTCATTCCAAATCTCGCCAGAACTAACCCAATCTCTTGTGTCGGCTCCAGCCATGAGATCCAGGGCCAACACTCATTGGTTTGTGGCCAAACTGCTGGGCCCTTGGTAGGATCTGGCAAGCCATGGAAGATTCTGCTTTACAATGCATATTTGGGTAGGGAGCGTGCATGGCAGGATTCAACAGAAATTCCAAAATTTCAGATTTCATATATGCTCTCAGACATGACCTCCAGGAGGTCACAAGTTGTCTCACACCTAAATCTCTGGTGTTTCAACATCCTGGAGGAAGAGCAGGTAAAAAGGGAGCATTGAATTCATGATGCATGGGCCGTGTGGACTCTTATTCACACTCAAACAGCAGTGATAGAACCAGAAGGGTAGGAGGGGGGAAAAAAGAAGCCATGTGCCCTCTAGCAGAGACATCGGCACACAGGCAGGCTCCCTAGGGGATTTCCCATGCTTTCCACATAGTAAGGCTATTCTATTAGCCTCAGCAAACCCCCCCCCCCCCGCCAAAGGAATTTTACCTCTTTCACAGCAGAACTTCATTATCTTGGGGAATACTTGCTGAGACATCAGTCCAAATCTTGAGAGATCTCATATATATCCTGGGAGACCTAGGCCAAAGTCTCGTGAGATCTCATCCAGTTCTTGCAGGATCTCAGTCCAAATCTCATGGTATCTCATGCACATCTCAAAAGATCTCATTCAAATCTCACCAAATCTCATTCCAAATATCATGAAATTCATCCAAATCTTCAGAGATCTCAGTCCAAATATCAGGAAATCTCATCCAATTTTCGAGGGATCTCAGGCAAATATTGTGAGGTCTTATGCACATCTCATGATATCAAATCCAAATCTCACCAAAACTCAGTCCAATTTCTGACATCTCTTCCAAATCTTTGGAGATCTCAGTCCAATCTTGTGAGATCTCATCCAATTCTCATGGGATCTCAGTGGATCTATGGAAAAAGCATCTTTCAACTAACATCTTCTTTCATGAAGATAGTAGTGCTTTCATATGTATATGTGGACACATATGGAAAGTGCCATATACGTAACTCAATGAAACAGCACCATGTAGAAAGCAACTTTCAACTAGCATCCTTCATGAAGATAGAAATGCTTTCCAGTATATCTGTGGAAACATAGGAAATGTGCCATTCTTTAACTCATCCAAATAACACTATGTAGAAAAGTATCTTACTACTAATGTCAGTCATGAAGAGAGTAGCCTTATCAAATGTATGTGTAGTAGCATAGGGAAAGTGCCATATACCCAACTCATTGAAACACTGTGTAGAGAGCATCTTTCAAATAACATCTTCATGAAGAAAGGTTAAGCCTGCTGTGGCTCACAGCCCAAAGGGGCAGCCAGGTTATCCATAATCTGCTCCAGTCTCTGCATGCTCAGTTCAACCCAGAAAAGTGGCCAGTCGGTGAGCACACAGCATTTTGAGCCTACTGTGGCTCACACTGAAAAGTTAAGAGGTTTTCTGCCCTCTGAGCACCCCGCTGACCCTGTTGCTGAGTTCTGCTCAATGACTCCCAGGCTGGCCTTTTGCCTTTGGTGAGGTTAAATACACTCTTCCAAATGCCCCCCAGGAAGGGGGGCAAACTCTCCCTGAGCGACTCAAGTGATCTCCTTCCTGCAACTGATTGAGCGGTCACAACCTGCTGTGCTTTTTCCAACTTTCTCCCTCTTCCTGACTTTGTTTGGTGAACTGGGTTTCCATGCATTCCTGGCCACATGGTTTCCCAATCCCCCAATTCAGAGCTCTGAACCCCGCCTCTGCCAAATGCTCTCCCTCCAACTGTGCAGATTGTTTTCTTACTCTTCCAATCCTCTTCCTAGTTGTTCAAAAATGTTGAATGTTGATCTCGTTGTATTCAAAGGACAAGGCAAGTTCTGGATCCCCTGACTACTCTGCCATCTTGGAAACCTAGCACCAAAAAACACTTATGTCTTAATGAAAGGAAGATGTTACTTTAGGGACACTTTCAACACAATGTAGTTTCAAGGAGTTAAGCATATGCCTTTTCCCTAGGATTTATACACATAAGTTTAAAAACTCTTATATCTTAGTGAAAAAGACATGTTCCTTAAAGGATGATTTAAGCGGTATAGTTGCAAGTAGATAAGCACATGCCTTTTCCTAATGCTTATACATATAATTTAAAATTAAAAAAAAAAGAACATATATATCTTCATGAAAGGAAGATGTTCCTTGACAAGTGGTTTAAACACAGTGTTGTTACAAGGAGTTCAACAAATGGCTTTTAGTAGTCTTATTCACATAAGTTAAAAAAACACTTATATCCTAAGGAAAGGAAGATGTTGCTTGGCGTATGGTTAAAAAACAGTGTAGTTTAAGAAAATAAGTGCAAAGCCATTTCCTTGTGTTAAAACTACAGGTGTGAAAACACTGCTTAACTTTAAGAAACTCTGTTGTTACTTGAAGATGTTTTAAGTATATTGTAGTTTCAAGGAACTAAGTACAAGGACAAATTCTAGGGCTTATACACATAGGTTTATGAACATATATGTGAAAAAGAAAGTTGTTACTTAAACAACGCTTTCAGTACAGAGTAGTTTCAAGATCTTAAGCACATTTTTTTTGCTCATCTATCTTCACATACGGTTCAAATGAAAAAAAAGACGTTAATTGAAGGACACATTAAGCAGAGTGTCATTTCAAGGAGGTAAACTCATGGAATTTTCCTAATTCTATACATTATATTGCATCACAACACTCATATTTTATTGAAGAGAATATGTTACTTGACACATGGTTTTAAGCACAGTGCAGTTTCAACTAGATGCTAAGGCTAGGACTTCCAGGACTAGGTTAAATAACATTCAAAAGAATGAAACTGGACTCTTTCTTACACCATACACAAAAACAAGCTTCAAATGGATGAAAGACCTAAATGTGAGACAGGAATTCATCAAAATCCTAGAGGACAACCGAGGCAGCAACTTCTTTGACCTAGGCTGCAACAATTTCTTGCTAGACACATCTCCAAGGCAAGGGAATGAAAAGCAAAAGTGAACTATTGGGAATTCATCAGGATAAAAAGCTTTGACACAGCAAAGGAAACAGTCAACAAAACTAAGAGGCAAACTACGGAGTGGGAGAAGATATTTGCAGTGAGTTACCAGATCAAGGGCTGATATCCAAAATCTATAAAGAACTTATCAAAACTCAACACCCTAAAAACAAAAACACCAGTCAAGAAATGGGCAGAAGACATGAACAGACATTTCTCCAAAGAAGACATACAAATGGCTAACAGATACATGAAAAAATGCTCTACATCACTTGGCATCAGGGAGATACAAATTAAAACCACAATGAAATACCACCACACACCAGTCAGAATGGCTAAAATGCACAATTCAGGAAACAACAGCTGCTGGCAAGGATGCGGAGAAAGGGGTACCCTCCTACAGTGTTGGTGGGAATGCACACTGGTGCAGCCACTCTGGAAAACAGTATGGAGGTTCCTCAAAAACTTACAAAAACAACCACCATATGACCCAGAGATTGCACTACTAGGTATTTCTCTGGAAGATACAAAAATGCTGATTTGAAGGGGCACATGCACCCTAGTGCTTATAGCAGCCATGTCCACAATAGCCAAACTATGGAAAGATCCCAGATGTCCTTCACCAGATGAATGGATAAAGAAGTATACACACACACACACACACACACACACACACACACACAAAGGACTACCACTCAGCCATCATAAAGAATGATATCTTGCCATTTGCAGTGATGTGGATGGAACTAGAGGGTATTATGCTAAGTGAAATAAGTCAGAGAAAGACAAATACTATTTGATTTCACTCATATGTATAATTTAAGAAATAAAACTGATGAACATAGGGGAAGGGAATGAAAAAAAAATAAGATGAAAACAGAGAGGGAGGCAAAACTAAGAGAACTCTAGGAAACAAAATGAGCGTTTGCTGGAAGGGAGGTAGGTGAGGGGGATAGGATAATTGGGTGATGGGCATTAAGGAAGGCTTACCTCTAGGAAACTCTAGAAAACAAACTAAAGGTTGCTGGAAGGGAGGTGGGTGGGAGGATGGGATAATTGTGTGATGGGCATTAGGGAGGGCGCTTGTTGTAATGAGCGCTGGGTGTTATATGCAACTGAGGAATCACTAAATTCTACCCTGAAACTAAAAAAATAAAATAAAATAAAATCCTAGAGGAGAACATAGGCGGTTACCTCTTTGACATTGGCTGTAGGAAATACTTACTATGTATGTTTCCAGAGGTAAAGGAAACAGAGCAAAAATAAACTATTGGAGCTTCATCAAAACAAAAAGCCTCTGAAAGGGTACCTGCACCCCAATGTTTATAGCAGCAATGTCCACAATACCCATCTATGGAAAGAGCCCAGATGTCCATTGACAGATGAATGGATAAAGAAGATGTGGTATATACATACAATGGAATATTACTCAGCCATAAAAAAAATATGAAATCTTGCCATTTGCAACAATGTGGATGGAACTAGAGGGTATTAAGCTAAGCAAAATAAGTCAATCAGAGAAAGACAATTATCATAAGATCTTACTCATATGTGGAATTTAAGAAACAAAACAGAGGATCATAGGGGAAAGGAGGGAAAAATAAAATAAGACAAAATCAGAGAGGGAGAAAGACCATGAGACACTCTTAACTCTAGGAAACAAACTGAGAGTTGCTGGAGGGGAGGTGGGTGGGAGGATGTGGTATCTGAGTGATGGGCATTAGGGAGGGCACATGATGTAATGAGCACTGGGTGTTATATAAAACTGATGAATCACTGACCTCTACCTCTGAAACCAATAATACACTATATGTTAATTAATTGATTTTAAATTAAATTAAATTTTAAAAAAGGAAAAAAAGAAAGAAACAATGAACAAAACTAAAAAGCAACCTTTGGGATGGGAGAAGATACTTGCAAGTGACATATCTAGTAAAGGGTTAAGATCCAAAATATATAAAGAACGTAAAAAATGAACACTCAAGAAACAAATAACTCAGGTAAAAAATGGGCAAAAAACATGAATAGACATTTTTCCAAAGAAGACATCCAGATGGCCAACAGACACATGAAAAGATGCTCAACATCACTCATCATCAGGGAAATACAAATCAAAACTCTAATCAGATGTCAGCTCTCGCAAGTCACTATGGCTAAAATTAACAACACAGGAAACAATGAGGATTGGCAAGGATGCAGAGAAAGGGGAACCCTCTTACACTTTTGGTGGGAATGCAAACTGGTGCAGCCACTCTGGAAAACAGTGTGTGGAAGTTTCTCAGAAAGATAAACATGGAACTACTCTATGACCCAGCAATTGCACTTCTAAGGTATTTCCCAAAGGACACAAAAATATAGATTCAAAGGGGCACATGCACCCCAGTGTTTATAGCAGGATTATCAACAATAGCCAAACTATAGAAAGAGCTCAATAGTTCATCAGTTGAGGAATGGATAAAGGAGTTATATAATGTCACAACTCCTTGTGACATACATAGATCTTACTTGGCCATCACAAAGAATGAAATCTTGCCATTTGTAAAGACACAGATGCAGCTAGAGTGTTATGCTAATGCAATAAGTCAGTCAGAGAAAGACAAATAACATGATTTCACTCAGGTGTGAATTTAAGAAACAAAACCAGTGAACATGTGGGAACAAAAGAGAGAGGCAAGTAAACCATGAGACTCTCAACAAAAGAGAATAAACAGGGTTGATGGAGGGAGTTGGGTGGGGGATGGTCTAAGTGGGTGATGGGTAGGCACTTGTTATGATGAGCCCTGGGTGTTATATGTAAGTGAAGAATCACTAAATTCTACTCCTGAAACCAATATTACATTAGATGTTACCTGACTAGGAATTTAAATAAAAATTTCAATAAGCAAAAAAAGAAACTCCGGAGTCTGGTCACGTTTTTGTGAGCATGGGACAGGTTAGGTCACAGGACCACTCGTAATTTGGCTTCAGGACTATCTTGACATCGTGAGGCCTAGGGCATTTGCGGTTGCCCAGCAGAGAATGTTTGTGCATAGCCTGGGCCATCCCTTTGGGGAAGATGACTGGCTTCCTTTCTGGGGCAAATGGAAATGAAGTAAGACCTCCCCTCGATATTTCCCATTCCTCTTTGAAATGTAGAACTTTAGCTCTTTTTGTAGTCATTCCCATATTGTTGCATAATTTCTAACAAGGTCTCCCTCACATCCAGGGGTGATGGGGCTCCCATACAGCCAGCACCCAAGGATTGGGGTCAAGTTCCCACTCTGATCCGGTGGTAAGGGAGAGCAATCAGTGTCTCATACCCCAAAAGAACAATGGCTTTCCTGTTCCTGAGCACTTGCTTGGCTGGCTGCTGTAAGCACGGTGGTCACTAACCAGGTTGCCTCGCTCCCCTGGCTGAATCAGATGCCTTCATTCTGAAAAGCAGATGGTCCGTGCCTGTGCAGTATGCTCCAGGACCTGGTCAGGGCAGAAAATGCCCTTTCAAGGCCCCCCTGCACCAAGGCCTCATTCCAAACACTTGAGCATCAGTGGCAAGCACTCAGGTGCTGTCTCTGTGCACCAGGGGGATGGGCAGAAAAACAGCCAAGTCCAGAAGCTTTCCCTCTCTTTCTGAGGGAAGAATGTACATCTCTCGCTGACAGGGTTCCCATATGTAAACCATGGGGATTTCTCTTTGCCCGGGTTCACGGTGTTAGCCATTCTGGAGGTGGCCCACTTGCTAGGAGCTTGGGCAACTCCATTCTCACCGCTATGCCATTCTCATCTCTCATAAAGAACTTTAACCTCCTTTTTTATCCCCTTATTCTTTTTTTTAAGGGTTATGTATTTATTTGAGAGAGAGAGAGAGAAAGAAAGAGAGAGCACACGAGTTGGGGGAGGGGCAGAATGAGGGACTCTTCCAGTAGACTCTCCGCTGAGCATAGAGCTTGACTTGGGGCTCCATCCCACAACCCATGAGGTCGTGACCTCAGCTGCAACCAAGAGTCAGACGCTTAACCCACTGAGCCAGGCAGGTGCCCCTACCCTTTTCTTTTTATCTGAAACTAGATTAACCCAAGGGACCATTCCAAGCCAGTGTCTCAGAGCGATATCCTCTGCTTTAAAGTGGGGCCTTGGGCAGAGTTCTTAGGACTGTGGAATATGTTGTGCCACAGGGCCCCTCCAAATTTGGTTTCCAAACAATTGGGACGTCAGGAAACTTCTGGTGTTTGAAGGGGCTCAGCAGAAAATGTTTGTGTGTAGGCTAAGCTATAGGGTTTGGGGGGGAGATGGCCTCATTCCTGGGGCAAGGGGAAACAAAGTTCTCTCCTTCCCAGGTTTTTTTTTTTCCCCCCACCCCTATTTGAAATGTAGAATGTTGATCCTCTTAGTTGGCTTTCCCATGACCTTCAGTGTTCTAACTAGGTCTTTGCTCACAGTCAGGGGTGATGGCGCTCTCACACTGCCAGCCTGCGAAGGTTTTGATGAGTTCTCGCTTTGTTTCTGTGCTAAGCGAGCGTAACTGGTGTCTGCTAGCCCCCCAGAGCGATGGCTCTCCTGTCCCTGAACACTTGCTGCTCAAGGGACTGTGGTCAGTGCAATGATGAGGAGCCATACAATCGCCACACCCATGCCACTCTCACACCTGCGCACACCACATACAGACGCACACCCCACAGACACCACAGAAACAGCAGACCCTGACCCACTTCCATCACCCAAACAGCACAAACTACACATACACACCACACACAACACACAGACTGCAGACATGACACAAAGACACTGCACACACGGCACACATATACCAAACAAGTATACACCACTCATGTAGCACACCCGTACCAGGCAGACACCATCCCTGCACAACTCATACACAGAACACATACATTTACACCACACTCACACTCCACACACAAAACACATGGAATACGCATACGCCACACACACACCTACACCGCACACGCATAAACACATATACCACACAATCACCATACACACAGTGCACATACACAACATACAGCACGCATATGCCACACTCAAGCCTCTCACACAACACGGGTACCACACACATATGACAGACGTACAGAACACACACCAAATTCACAATGCATGCCACACCCCCATTATACACACAGCCACCAAAAACAGCAAACATATATCACACACACATTTCATTACCTCATGTACAATACAGTCACACCCCAAATGCCCAATACCTTTACCACACATACAACACACACACCGAGCATAGACATCACACGCACACACAGAAGGCACACACAGCACGTATCCTGCAAGAACGCACACACACCACCACCACCACACTCATACCTCACAGACGACACACACACCGCACACACACAACACTGCCAAATACACACCCAACACCCACAGGCATGCACACCACACATACTGAATACACACCACAAATACCGCACACAAAGATGTCACACACGCACCACAATTACACAGACGCTACACACACACATGCATAAGACACACAGACGCCACACAAAGAACTAACACACATACCACAACTAAACCCCAGAAATTGAACACACATTCCACATGATAGTCACACCACACATGTAAATAACACACAGACGGGTACCACACATGTACCACACTCACACATGCAGCATGCGAACACATGAACACTGCACACAACACACATAGTACACACACACCAAAAAGACACCAAACATACACCTCCATCACAGACACACCACACATACAACGCAAACACACACCTCACACCATACACACAATACACAACAAAAACACCACACACAGCCCACACTTAAACCATTTCTGTAACACACACACCCCCCCCAAGTTCATACCACACATAGTTGACCCATTTACCACATGCACATCACAACACATACATGACACATACAACACATAGACCACACACATCACATAAATCACATACACCACACATATACAAAACACAAACACACCACAAATACACTACACACTCCTATACAAAAACATGCCACATATTCCCCTCACACACACCACACCTACATCCACACATTCAACACACCTACACATACCACACATATACCACACAAGCAAGAGACACCTATCAGACTTAGAGCACACTCAAACAACTCCAACTACACACACATTCAGCACACCGCACGCTACACATGTAAGGAACACACACACACACACCTGCTTAGTTCTTTGTTGGCTAGTCTAAGCATGCTGATGGGTAGACAGCTTGTCTCCCTCCTGTGGCTGATTGACAAACCTTCGTTATGAAGAGAAGATAGTTCACCCATGCACAGATCACTTCATGGCATGGCCTGCACAGAAAGAGCCCTTTCATGGAATACTGCCCAGTTAAAAACACTTGAGATTCACCCCCCGCAGCACCCCTGCTATCCCTGAGCCACTGCTACCTGTATTCACTGATGGAAGGTTTGGAAAAACAGCCAAAGCCAGAAGATTTCTCTCTTTCTGTAGGAAGAATTCAGGGCTCTTGCTGACAGGGCTCCCAGGTGTAGCCAGTGGAGGGTCCCTTTGCCCAAGCAAGCCCACAGGTGTTTCTTGCTCCTGATATGGTTAGCTCACTAGGAAATTGTGCTGGTCACTTACTTTTCAACATTATCACATTCCCATCACTATTGAAGAACTCTGGCCCTCTATATCCATTTCCATCCATTGGTTCTTTTTCTGTGCTAGGTTCAGCCTTGAGGCCATTCAGATCCTGTGTGTCAGAGCAATATTCTCTCCTTTAAACTGCAAGTCTGGCTGAGTTCTTGGTCCTGTGCAATGGGTTGGGTCACAGGATCACTTGCAATCTGGTCTCAGAAATATATGGACATTGGGAGGGATGCCTGGGTGGCTCAGTCAGTTAAGCGTCTGCCTTCTGCTCAGGTCATGATCCCAGGGTTCTGGGATCGAGTCCCGTATCACACTCCTTGCTCAGTGGGGAGTCTACTTCTCCCTCTGCCTGCCGCTCCCCCTGCTTGTGTTCTCTTTCTCTGACAAATAACTAAATAAAATCTTTAAAAAAAATATATGGACATTGGGAGCCATAGGGCATTTTCATATGCCAGCATAGGATGTTTGTGTGTAGGCTGCGAGAGAGGTTTTGAGAGGCCACAGGCCACATTTCTGTAGCAAAGGGAAACAAAGCTAATCATCTTTGCAGATTGATTTCATTCCCATTGGAATGTAGAACTTTGGCCCTCCTGGTAGCCATTCTCGTAACCTTGCTGTATTTCCAAATAGATCTTGGTTCACATTCATGGATATGTAGCTGTCACTCACACAGCCACCACCCAGTGGTTGGTGACAAGCTTCCATTCTGGTCCTGTGCTAAGTGAGAACAATCAGTGTCTGATATCCAGAACTGATATCCAACGGAAACTTGCTCTAATGGCTAGCTGCGTCACTGGATGGAGTAAGTGCTGTAATGGGTAGTCAGCTTGCTGATATCCTTTGGCTCACGGAGATGCCTCTATTCCAAAGACCAGATGGTTTGGGCAGGTGGGGTTTTCTCCAGGTCCTGGGCAGTGCAGAGAGAGCCCATCCAATGAATACTGACTGAAGGCCCAGTTCCAAAACACATGAGCGTCAGCAGAGAGCGCTCACCTGCTTCCCCTGAATTACTGCTGTCTCTGTTCACTGACTTGAAGGGCAGGAAAAAATTCCAAGGCCAGAAGCTTTCCCTGTGTTTCCGAAAGAAGAATGGAAGCCTCTTGCTGACTTATTCTCTGGTGTAGCCAGTGGAGGTTTCCCTTTGCCCGAGCGCAAGGGTGTTTCTTATTCCTGAGAAAGCCAACTCGTTAGGAGATTGCGCTAGTAGCTCCATTCTCAACATTATCCCATTTTCACCTGTCATGAAGAACTGTGGCATTTTGTGCCTCCACTTCCATCCCTTCGTTCTTTTTCACAGCTAGACTCAAGTTTGGAGCAAGTGTGAGCCAGTGTCTCAGAGCAATTTCATCTGCTTTCAACTAGGGTGTCTGGGAGGGTCCTTGGAAAATTGGGAAAGGTATGGTCACTGGGCCCCTCAAAGTTTGGTCCTAGAACTATATGGATGTTGCGGGGCCTAGGGCATGTGAAGGTGTCCAGCACAGCATGTTTATGTGCAGGCTAGGCAAGAGGTTTTAGGAAGGTGCTGGCCTCATTTCTGGGGCAATAGAAACAAACTGAGACATCTCATTCCCAGATTTATACCATTCCCGTTTGAAATGTAGAACTTCGGTCCTCCTGTGGCCATTCCCAGCACCTTGCTCTATTTCTAACTAGTTCTTGGTTTACATTCCATAGCAATGGGACTCTGACTCACACAGCCAGGCCTCAGGGGTTGCTGGTGAGCTCCCACTCTGGTCCTGTGCTGTGCAAGTGAATCAGTGATATTTCCCCCCCATGCCAAAACAAACAAACAAACAAACAAACAAACAAAAAACAACTCGCTGAATGCTTGCTGCTTAGCCAACTGTGGCAAAGGTGGTGAGAGGCAGCCAGCTTGCCGACAACCCCTAACTGACCTAGATGCCTGCATTCTGAAAAGCAGAATGTTCACACATGTGAAGTATGCTCTGAGACCTGGTCAATACAGAAAGAGCCCTTCAAACAATACTGCCCCTTTCTTGACTGGATTCTTCGTTTTTTGGGTGTTGAGTTTGAAGTTCTTTATAGATTTTGAATATCAGCCCTTTGTCTGTAATGTCATTTGCAAATAACTCTTCCCATTTCCTGGGTTGCCTCTTTGTTTGCTGTTTCCTTTGTTGTGCAAAAGCTTTTTATCTTGATGAAGTTCCAACGGTTCATTTTTGCTTTGGTTTCCTTTACCTGTAGATGTGTCTTGAAAGAAGTTGTTGTGGCTATTGTTGAAGAGGTTACTGAGTATGTTCTCCTCTAGGATTTTGATGGATTCTTGCCTCGCATTGAGGTCTTTCATCCATTTTGAATTTATCTTTGTGTATCGTGTAAGGGAATGGTCTAGTTTCATTCTTCTGCACGTGTCTGTCCAATTTTCCCAGCACCATTTATTGAAGAGACTCTTTTTTCCATTGGACATGCTTTCCTGATTTGTCGAAGATTAGTTGGTCATAGAATTGAAGGTCCACTTCTGGGCTCTCTATTCTGTTCCACTGATCTGTGTGTCTGTTTTTGTGCCAGTACCATGCTCTTGATGACACAGCTTTGTAATAGCACTTGAAGTCTGGCATTGTGATACCACCACCTTTGGTTTTGTCTTTCAACATTCCTCTGGCTATTTGGGGTCTTTTCTTTCTTTCTTTTTTTTATTCAGGGTCTTTTCTGGTTCCATACAAATTTTAGTATTGTTTGTTCCCCCAGCTCTGTGAAAAATGCTGATGGTATTTTGATAGGGATTACATTGAAAGTGTAGATTGCTCTGGGCAGCATAGACATTTTCACAGTGTTTATTCTTCCCATCCAGGAGCAAGGAATGCTTTTCCATCTCTTTGTATCTTCCTCAAGTTCTTTCCTAAGTGTTCTGTAGTTTCTAGAGTATAGATTCTATACTTTATTGAGTGAGGTTTATTCCTGGGTATCTTATAGTTTTTGGTGCAATTGTAAATGGGATCGATTCCTTAATTTCTCTTTCTTCTGTCTCATTGTTAGTGTATAGAAATGCAACTGATTTCTGTGCATTGATTTTGTATCCTGCCCAGTTGCTGAATTGCTGTATGAATTCTAGTGATTTTGGGGTGGAGTCTTCTGGGTGTTCCCACATAAAGTATCATGTCATCTGTGAAGAGAGGGAGATTGACTTCTTCTTTGCCAATTCGAATGCCTTTTATTTCTTTTTGTTTTCTGATTGTTGAGGCTAGGACTTCTAGTACTATGTTGAGCAATAGTGGTGAGAGCGGGCATCCCTGTCGTGTTCCTTAAGGGACACGGTCTTAAGGGAAAAGCTCTCAGTTTTTCCCCATTGAGAATGATATTTGCTGTGGACTTTTGTAGATGACTTTTATGATATTGAGGTATGTTCCCTCTATTCCTACACTCTGGCAAGTTTTAATCAGTAACAGATGCTCTATTTTGTCAAAGGCTTTTTCTGCATCAAATGAGAGGATCGTATGGTTCTTATCTCTTCTTTTATTAATGTGGTCTATCACATTGATTGTTTTTCGAATGTTGAACACCCCTTGCATCCCAGGAATAAACCCCACCTGGTCATGATGGATAATCCTTTTAATGTACTGTTGGATCCTATTGGCTAGGATCTTGTTGAGTATTTTGGCATTCATGTTTATCAGGGATATTGGTCTGTAATTCTCCTTTTTGATGGGGTCTTTGGGGTAAGGGTAATTCTGGCCTCATAGAACAAGTTTGGAAGTTTTTCTTCTATTTCTATTTTTTGAAACAGCTTCAGAAGAATAGGTATGATTTCTTCTTTAAATGTTTGGTAGAATTCCCCTGGGAGGCCATCTGGCCCTGGACTCTTGTTTTTTTGTGAGGTTTTTGATTACTGCTTCAATTATTTACTGGTTATTGGTCTACTCAGATGGTCTCTTCTTCCTGTTTCAGTCTTGGTAGTTTATAAGTTTCCAGGAAGGCATCCATCTCTTCCAGGTTGCTTAATTTATTGGCATATAGTTGCTGATAATAATTTCTAATACTTGTTTCTATTTCCTTGGTGTTAGTTATGATCTCTCCCCTTTCATTCATGATTTTATTAATTTGGGTCCTTCCTCTTTTCTTTTGGATAAGACTGGCCAGAAGTTTATTGATCTTGTTAATTCTTTCAAAGAACAAGCTTCTAGGTTCGTTGATCTGTTCTACTGTTTTTCTGGTTTCTAATTCATTGATCTCTGCTCTAATCTTTATTATTTCTCTTCTCCTGCTTGATTTAGGCTTTATTGGCTGTTCTTTCTCCAGCTCCTTTAGGTGCATTTGGGATTTTTCTACTTTTTTGAGTGAGGCTTGGATGGCTATGTATTTCCCCCTTAGGACTGCCTTTGCAGTATCCCATAGGTTTTGGACCAATGTGTTTTTATTCTCATTAGTTTCCATGAATTGTTTAAGTTCTTCTGTAATTTCCCGGTTGACCCAATCATTCTTTAGCAGGATGCTCTTTAGCTTCCACGTGTTTGAATTCCTTCCAAATTTTTTCTTGTGACTGAGTTCCAGTTTCAAAGCATTGTGGTCTGATAACATGCAGGGAATAATCTCAATCTTTTGGTATGGTTGAGACCTGATATGTGACCCAGTATGTGGTCTTTTCTGGAGAAAGTTCCATGTGCACTCGAGAAGAATGAGTATTCTGTTGTTTTAGGGTGGAATGTTCTGTATATATTTATGAAGTCCATCTGGTCCAGTGTGTCAGTCAAAGCTCTTGTTTCTTTGTTGATCTTCTTAGATGATCTGTCTATTGCTGAGAGTGGAGTGTTGAGGTCTCCTACTATTAATGTACTATTATCAATATGATTCTTTATTTTGGTTATCAGTTGGCTTATGTAGTTGGCTGCTCCCATGTTGGGGGCATAGATATTTACAATTTTTAGATCTTCTTGTTGGATAGACCCTTTGAGTATGATATAGTGTCCCTCTACATGTCTTCCTATAGTCTTCAGTTTAAAATCTAATTTGTCTGATATGAGAATTGCTACCCCAGCTTTCTTTTGAGGTCCATTGGCATGATAAATTGTTCTCCATCCCCTCACTTTCAACATGGAGGTGTCTTCAGGTTCATAATGAGTCTCTTGTAGACAGACTATGGATGGGTCCTGTCTTTGTACCAATCTGCAACCCTATGCTGTTTCATGGGAGCCTTTAAGCCATTCATGTTGAGAGTGACTATTGAAAGATATGAATTTAGTGCCATTGTATTGCCTGTGAAGTCCCTATTTCTATCAATTGTCTCTATTTCTTTCTGGTCTATGGGACTCTTGGGGGTCACTTTTCACGTACAGAATCCCCCTTAATATTTCTTGCAGGGCTGGCTTGGTGGTCACTTATTCTTTTAGTTTCTGCTGGTCCTGGAAGCTCCTTGTCTCTCCATCCATTCTGAATGACAGCCTTGCTTGCTTGCCAGGTCTTTGTGGACAGGTCTGATGTTATTCTGTTCCTCTCTCCATATGTAAGAAATCTCTTGCTCTTAGGATAACTTCCTTGGCTCTAAGATTTGCAAGTTTTACTATTATATGCTGGGGTGTTGGTCTGTTTTTATTGATTTTGGGAGGGGTCCTCTCTGCCTCTTGGACTCGAATGCTTGTTTCCTTCCCCAGATTAGGGAATTTCTCAGCTATGATTTGCTCAAATATACCTTCTAGTCCTCTCTCTCTCCACCCACTTGGGGGTTCCAATAATTCTGACACTGGAACATTTCATGGTGTCATTGATCTCTCTAAGTCTGTTCTCATGTGCTTCAAGCTGTTTATCCCAGACCTCCTTGGCTTCCTTCCTTTCTATCAGCTTATCTTCTAGATCACTAATTCATTCTTCTGCCTCATTTACCCTGGCTGTTAGAGTATCCAGTTTAGACTGCATCTCATTCATAGCATTTTTTTTTTTTTAAAGATTTTATTTATTTATTTGACAGAGAGAGAGAGCACATGAGAGGGGGGAGGGTCAGAGGGAGAAGCAGACTCCCTGCTGAGCAGGGAGCCCGGTGCGGAACTCGATCCCGGAACTCCAGGATCATGACCTGAGCCGAAGGCAGTCGCTTAACCAACTGAGCCACCCAGGCGCCCCTCATTCATAGCATTTTTAAGTTTGGCCTGATTAGATCTCATTTCTGCCCTTAGAGATTATATGGTGGTTTTCTCAAGCCTAGCTATTGACTTCATAATTGCTATCCTGAAGTCTATCTCTGACATCTTGCTTATATCCATATCTATCAGGTCTGTGGCAAAGGCCATTGTCTCTGGTTCTTTTCTTTGTTGGGAATTCCTTCTCCTAGTCATTCTGTTGAGGGGTGGTTGAGGGAATGTACAGAGTCCAAAGTATCAACCATGACCCAAGCAATATGCACCCCTTTTATGGGGACCCTAGGCATGTCAACTTCTTGTTCTTCCAGCCTGTCTTTTGGGGAGGGGATTGCCATGCTCTTTCTCAGGCAACCCTGCTTGGGCAGGGTTCCTCTGCCCCCTGTCGGGAGGCTCGGCTCAGTGGAAACTGGGTTTTTGAGCTTTTGTTCTCTGGTGGCTTTCCACGCCTCTTCTGAGGGTGAGAGCAAAAATGTCCCAGAGCAGAGAAATCTCAGTCTGCTCTTCACTGAGTCCTCCAGGACACACAGTCTCCATTTCTGTCTGCACTGCTGTAATCCGCAGCCTCCTGTGGTGGTGCTTGCCCATGGGGACTCTTCCAGAGGTTGACCCCAGGGCCTGGCATGTCTCTGCCCTTTGTGCTTCTAAAACCGCGGGTGGCCCCAGGCTTGCGGATGCACCCGTGCGTGAACTGGCAGCTCCTGGATCCTCTCTTAGCACTGCTCTAAAGCCCTTTCCCGGCCACTACCACTCTGAGAGTTTTTGCCTGGTCCCTGGCCCAGGACACTTTTGCACTCCAGTGTTATATCACTTTCCAGGCACCAGCTTATCAACTATATGCTGTCTATAAGAGACTCACTTTAGATCCAAGACACAAATAGGTTGAAAGTGAAAGAATGGAAGAAAGATATTCCACGCCAATAGTGAAGGGAGAGAACTGAAGTGGCTATACTAATCTCAGACAAAATAGACATTAAATTTTAAGTTTACATTAGACAAATAGGACATTATATATTAATACAACTTTCAACAAAGCAGGAAGATATAACAATTATAAACATTTGTGCACCTAATAACAGACCATCAAAATAAATGAAACAAAAACTGATAGAACTGAAAGGACAGGGAATTCTACAATGATAGTTGGAGGCTTCAATACCCCACTCTCAATAATGGACAGAAGAACAACCAGGCAGAAGATAGGTAAAGAAATAGAAGCAGACACATGTAAAGATGCTCAGCATCACTCATCATCAGGGAAATACAAATCAAAACTACAATGAGATACCACCTCACACCTGTCAGAATGGCTAAACTTAACAACACAAGAAACAACAGATGTTGGCAAGGATGTAGAGAAAGGGGAATCCTCTGTACTATTGGTGGAATGCAAACTGGTGCAGCCACTCTGAACAGTTTGGAAGTTCATCAAAAAGTTAAAAAATAGACCTACCCTATGACCCAGCAATTGCACTACTATTTACCCAAAGGATACAAAAATACAGGTTTGAAGGGATACATGCACTCCAATGTTTAGTAGCCAAACTATGGAAAGAGGTGAAATGTCCATCAACTGATGAATGGATAAAGAAGTTTAGTATATGTGTATATACAATGTAATATTACTCAGCCATCAAAAAGAATGAAATCTTGCCATTTGCAACAATGTGGATGGAACTAAAGGGTATTATGCTAAGCGAAATAAGACAGAGAAAGACAAATGCCATATGATTTCACTCATATGTGGAATTTAAGAAACAAAACGGGTGAACATTGGAGAAGAAAGAAAAAGAGGGAAGCAAAACATAACAGAGACTTTTAACTGTAGAGAACTAACTGAGGGTTGCTGGAGAGGAGGCGGGTGGGCTGAAGGACTAAATGGGGATGGGTATTTAGGAGAAAACTTATGATGAGCCCTGGGTATTACATGTAAGTGATGAATCGCTAAATTCTATTCCTGAAACTAATATTACACTAGATGTTAACTAACTAGAATTTAAATAAAAAGTTGAAACATTTAAAAATAAATTAAATAAATAAATAAGGACTAGAATAGAAGGCTTGAACAATACAATAAAACAACTAGATCTAACAAACACATACAGAACACTCTACCCAACAACAAGATAATACACATTCTTCTCAAGTGAACATAGGACATGATCCAGGATACACCAAAGTTTAGGTCAAAAATAGTCTCAACAGATTAAAAAATCTCTGACTATAATAGGATGAAGTTAGAAGTCAATAGCAAAGAAAATGAAAATTCCCAAAGTTGTGGGAATTAAATAACACACTCTTAAACAACCTTTGGGCCAAAGAAACAAATGACAAGAGAAGTCAGAAAATACTCAGAGATGAATGAAAATGAAAACACAACATGCCATGCTGATGTGATGCAGTGAAAGCAGTGTGAAGAGGGAAATTTCGAGCCTTAAATACTTACATTAAATAAGATCTCAGATCAACAGCCTAAATTTACAACTTATGAAACTAGAAAAATAACACCTTAAACCCAACACTAGCAGAAAGAAGGAAATAATGAAGATTAGAGCCAAGATAAATGAAATAGAGAATGGATAAACATTAGAGAAAACCTACAAAACCCAAAGTTGGTTCTTTAAAAAAAATTAATAAAGTTGACAAACTTTTAGCTGGGTTGATGAAGAAAAAAAGAAGATCCAGATTATTAAAATCAGAAATAAAAGAGACATTACTATTAATCATACAGAAATAAAAGGGGTTATAAGACAGTACTACAAACAATCATATGCCAACAAATTGGATAACCTAGGTAAAATAGACAAATCGTAGAAGTAGAAACCCTACAAAGACTGAATGACAAAGAAAATCTGATCAGACCTGTAACTAGTAAGGAGATTGAATAAGTAATCAAAAACCTCCCAACAAAGAAAAGCTCTGAATCTGATGGCTTCACAATGTGAATTCTACCAAATATTTAGAGAGGAACTGACCCCATTCATTTTTAAATTCTTCCAAAAAATCAAAGAGAAGGAAACACTTCCTAACTCATTCTGAGTCTAGCATCAGTCCCGATACCAAAGCCAGACAGAGATACTACGAGAAAAGAAACTACAGACCAATATCCCTTGTAAACATTGATGCAAAAATCCTCAATATATATTGGATCCTTGTCCTATGGGGTGAAATTCACCATAGAAAGGAAAGCCAAATGGGGGCTCAAAAGTATACCCCTGGCCGAGAGTGAATGTTGCTTCAAGGGAAATGGTAGAGATTAGTGCCATCCTCAGGGGTCTAAAGAATGCAGGGATAGCATCCCCATCATGTCTGTTTAACTCACCAATCCGGTCCCCTCAGGACACAGAGGGACCCTGCTGGATGGATAGACTAGGCGTCTGCAAATGATAGATTTCAGGCCCAAACAGGCCAGCACCTGTTTTGGTATATGTGAGAAAAATCAAAGAATAGTAATACTTTGTAACATGTGAAAATTTTGTGAAATTCAAATTCCAACCTTTATGAATAAAGCTTCATCAGCACACAGGGGGGCACTTGCTCGTTTGTGTATCGTCTGGCTGCTTTGGCACATTACAAATCACGGTGACCTGGTTATCTTGCCACAGTGTTTCAAGTGCTGCTTACCGCTACAGTGTGCGGAAAGAATAGTTACATGTCCATTACCGGATGAGGCAGTTATCCCAACATTCTCAATTCACAAGGAAGCAAGGATCGGGAAAACTAGAAGATTTAAGCAGGAATATCTCAACAGAGCCAATTTTCTTCATAAAAATAAAAGGGAAAATAAGGCTGCAACCAAAGTAAGTTGACAAGTGGATCCTTTGTTTGCCAAATGAGGAAAGCCATTTACTGAGGGCGAGTTAGTTCAATCATGTTTGCTCGCACCAGCTAAAGAAATGTGTTCAGAGAACATAAACTTGTTAAAGACTATTAGCTTTTTTGCTTGATAAAGTGAGGACATTGGGAGCAACATCAGTAGTTAATTTCTACAAATGCATAATTGTCCAGCAGAGGGCAGCCTTACTCCACAGAGCCAAAACCTTCACTGGCAGGAAAAGGATTTAGAGGGTCTGAAACATGGATGTGCTCATTTGCCAAGATTTAATAACCAACATATTAGCTGATTTAATCTTCATGAAGCCCCTACAAGATAGGTGTTGGTTTTATCATTATTTTACAAATAAGAAAGCTGAAATGCAGAACGGTTAAATGACTTTTACAAGGTCATCCAGCTACCTGTATTTTTTTTAAGTAAATAATTATAAAGTGCTTGCTCCATTGCAAGCATGATCTAAGTACTTTACATATCTTAACTTCTTTAATACTTATATCAATCCCAGGATTTAGGTACTATTATCAGCATCCCCATTTTACATATGGGGAAACTAATGTACAGAAACGTTAGCAATTATCCTAAGGCAATTCCGCTAATAAGTGGCAGAACTGGGATCTGCACTCAAATTGTCTGGCTCGTGCTCACTTCGGCAGCACATATACTAAAAAAATTGTCTGCTCAAGTTCCTGAAGCCCTTCACAGCCTTGACCCCTGCCTTCTGCTGATGAGCTCATCATTATGGTAGGCCTGGGCTTCTCAAAGTGGAGGTTAGTGTTACCTGGGAACTTTCTAGAATGCAATTTTGAGGCCACATGTCAGACCTCCTGAATCTGAAACTCTGTGGGTAGCACTCAGCAATCTGAGTTTTACAAGCCGTTGAGGGGCGTGCTAAAGTTAGACAGCAGACTTACTGATTCTCACTGTGGTCCTCCCCACTCCAGCACCCTCAACACAAACGCGTAAATATGTAACACACGTGTCAGGATATACATTGAGTAAGACCATACAGACACACATGTTATGGGTTGAGGCAAAAGTGTTTGTATTGAATCCAGCTCTTGGCTTCCTTTTAATTACCAGGAGCAAGTTTTCTGGGCTGGGGCCTTTGGCTATCTATGTACAAATTATTACAACAACAATAACCTTTCTTGGTCCTTCCTCATGTCTGTGTAGCTCTTCTCATTATAAAATTTTTTTTCCTTTCTCCGTATCATTTATTATATCATACACAGAAATGATGGTTTTCAAGCATGTGTAAGACCTTGTAGTCCTCTCTGGGGGAACTCTGTGACTTACTCTGATCTAGCACTGTCAAAAAAAAAAAAAAAAAGAGAGAGAGTGGGGGGGGAGACACTGGCTAGACTTCTACAGAAAAGCTAGGGAATGGTGCTGTTCTGTGTGGCCAGAATCAGGTGAGGCAGGTGAGGCTCCCACTACTCAGGCTTGGCTGGGTAAAATGTAAGACAGCTGCTGGGGTAGGGGGAGACACTGCCTCAGTGAATCCCTAGCCAGGCTTCTGAATGACTTGGCTACTTTGGGTGAGGGGATGAGGATGTGGAACACCAGGGCAGTGGGAAGTGGGGGCTGCAGGAAGCAGAACCTGAACAAACATAAAATAGGAGCCTGTATTTTCCTCCTCCAACCACCCTTGTTTCATTTACAGTGCTTCCTTCCTTTATTTTCTTCTGGCTGTTTACTGTCTCTTATTTGTTTTTCTACCTTCTTTTTCTTTTCCCTCTCCTTTTCTTTTTTCACAAAACAGAAGCTATTTGTACTGTATCAGTAGAGTTTCAGTCAGGAGAGAGGAGACACATACTAATTGGACCAAGGAGGGTTTCACATAAAGAATTATAGTTGCCCCTCCCCCCGCAGCCTCCGCCAAAATTTCACATTCCACAGTTTCAGTTACCTGAAGTCAGCTGAGGTCCAAATGTGGATGATCCTCCTGACATACTGTCAGAAGGTCAGTAGTAGTCTAACACTATGTCACAATGCCTAAGTCATCTGCCTCACTTCATCTCATCACATGGGCATTTTGTCATCTCACATCATCATCATCATCATCATCAGAAGGGTGAGTACAGTACAATAAAATATTGAGAAAGAGATCACATTCACGTAACTTTTCTTACAGTATAGTGTTATAGTTGTTCTATTGTATTATTAGTTATTGTTATGCATCTCCTACTGTGCCTAACTTATAGTTAAACTTTATTCCAATGAATAGGAGGGTCTGGTACCATCCATTGTTTCCAGCATCCACTTGGGACCCTGGAATGTATCCTGTGGTTAATGGTGGATAATGATAGAACTACTGTATTAACAGCTACAGTGGTTGGAATCATAAGGGATTGACTAATAAGAAGGAAAGAGAACTCTGAAGAATATAGAAATAGCAGATATGAGGGACAGTTTCCAATGCTAGGGCTGAGAGAAGGTGCCTAATGAAGGCCTCCCTTCCTGTTTGGAATGTGATCAAAAAGAGGTGAGCTGGACCTGAACACCCGGAGCCTCCTCACCCTCTCCCCTATTCTTAGAATGTGGGTTCCATTTGCCTTTTCTGTTCCTAGAGATGATGATGTGATGTTGAAAACACCTGCATGATACACCTAACCGAGCCCAGTTAGAGCCTCTTTATAAACTTTTAAGATTTGGAGGACAGGTATGGGGATCCATTTGTCTCGCTACCACCCAAGACAAGCCTCCCATGTAAGTTCCCTTCGC
This sequence comes from Halichoerus grypus, assembly GCF_964656455.1. NCBI lineage: Eukaryota > Metazoa > Chordata > Mammalia > Carnivora > Phocidae > Halichoerus > Halichoerus grypus. The sequence goes on along the minus strand of NC_135718.1, from coordinate 97,159,649 downwards.
TGATATTAAAATTGCCACCTGCCACCATGGAGTGGCCTGCCTCTGTCTTCAGTCTCTCCCTGCCTTCTGCCTATGGGGGCTGTTTCCGATTACACCAGGAAAGCTCCTGAGCAGATTGTGAACTTACACCATCCCACCCCAGACCTTGGAAGGGAGAGCACAACCATGGCTCACTGGCTGTGCAGACTTCTGGGGCTGTGGTGCCAAGCGGGAGGAACCTTCTTGGAAATCCACCCTCTATAACTTCTAAATCCACCCTCCTGGGTGCTGGGAAAGCTGAGCCTTACTTTACTTTACTCACCATAACTTTGTTGCATCACTTAAATATATTACCGGTTAAACAATAACAGAATGCAACAACGTTGTTTATTGTGAGACACATCCTGATTTCAGAAATATAATGGAGTATGATAATAAAAACGGATTTGTCTTAGAATTGATGAAATGCACCCTTTCTCAGCAGCCTTGCCCAGCCTCTGGGCTGCTCATTTCCAATATCACTAACCTTGACCTCCCTACTTTCCATCTCAGCCTGCTCCTAAGCCTGGAAGCCACCAGCACAAGGTCATCTTCTCTTCTGCCTTTCTGTCCTGTCCCAAACAGGACAAAGTCAGGGAACCTGGAAACCAGGCCAGTCTGGGCATCAGGGAGGGTGGTCAGGGCGTGGTGCTGATCAGGACAGATTGATAAGGAGCCTGCACCTTGGTGGTTTGGAGACCCTCATGTAGGAAGTGGGCATTCCTGGAGGGCATTAAGCAGGGAAGTGAGATTTCCATGTGGAAATAGGCAGCAGGGATTAGAGAGGCAGCAGGTATTTTCTCTAGGTTTAACCAGCCCTTGGAGAGAAATAAGAGTCAGGTAATACAATGGACTTGAGTCTCTGACAGCATAACCACAGCAACCCCAGCCCCCAACTCTTGCTGTTTCCGCCTAGCTGGGTCCTACTGCTTAAAAAGCTGCAAAAGTGGTTCTTCCTGATGGTTTACAGCTGGAGTGGGACAAGCAGCTTCCTTCCTCCACTTGTCTTGGGCTTTCAGGTGTTGCCCTGGGTGACTTGGAACAAGGCCGGGGGCAGCCTGTCAACTGAGAAAGTCTTAGTGGTCTGTTGTTTCTTGCATAAAAGCTTATGTGCTTTTTTTCAACAAAATGTTTAACTTGATAAGTGAAAGGGGTCATTTCCTAATTTTTTTTTTTTTTTTTTTTTTTCTGGGAGCCAGCACAACCATCCTGGCTGCTGAGAGATGGAGGTTGTCTGTTAGCTTTCATAAGGCCACATCTCTAATTCAGAACTTTGGAACTTGTGCGAAGTTATTATTAGGGTAGAACTAAAAGGCTTACCTTGCTCATGTAAAATTTTAACTTAGATTTAATCTTCCTATTCTTAGACTCATCGTTGGTCATGTCTGCCTTACAGATGCTTCTTCTGAAGCTAATAATAGCATGACTGCTCATCAGGAAAGATTGTAATTTCCTAAAAGTTAAAGACATTTTAGCCACTTAATTGTGAAATGCCTTGCTAGCCAGAATTCTCCCAAAGTGATGGTGGTGTCTAAAGGATATGATTTGCTCTTTTGTGTCCTCAGTGCTGAAAATCGAAAGCGCACTGAGATGGGTATTAAGCAATACCACCAGAATGTAAACATGAAATTCATGTAACTACTTGCTTTTGAAAACCCCCCACTAGCACACAGCAGTCAGCTAGTCAAACATGAGCCCCTCCTGGGGCCTGGCATTGCTCGTGGCAATGGGGGTAAACAAAGTCTCTGCTCTTGAGGATCTTGCCAGGCCAACGCGTAGATAAGCTAATGGCAGATACTGATAAGGGCAATGACAAAGATAAAATAAGAGTAATGTAGTAGAGACTGAGTGGTGCTGAATTAGCTAAGGTGGTTAGGGAATATCTCTCCGAAGAAAGTGATGTTTAGGGGCGCCTGGATGGCGCAGTCAGTTAAGTATCTGCCTTCAGTTCAGGTCATGAGCTCAGGGATCTCTGCTCAGTGAGGGAGTCTGCTTCTCCCTTCCCTCTGCCCCTCCCCCCACCGCTTGTGTTCTCTCTCTCTCTCAAATAAATAAATAACCATGAGAGACGATGGACTCTGAAAAACAAACTGAGGGTTCTAGAGGGGAGGGGCGTGGGAGGATGGGTTAGCCTGGTGATGGGTATTAAAGAGGGCACGCTCTGCATGGAGCACTGGGTGTTATGCACAAACAATGAATCATGGAACACTACATCAAAAACTAATGATGTAATGTATGGTGATTAACATAACAATAATTTAAAAAGTGATGTTTAAGTTAAAACCTGAACAAACATGTTGTCAAAAACTGGCCCAGCCATCAACCATTACCACCATCCCAATCCTCAGAAAACTCCCTTATCCTCAGAAAAACCTGGACTAAGAGGTGGTCTCCCCACCAGCTAGGAAGTTGTCCAGAGCGCTAATAAATAAGAGGAACAAAACATGATTGGAGGAATTCAGCAAAGTGTAAAAAACGTTGGAGAGAACTTCCCAGTGGTAATAGAAACTGCTGGTCAAAGCAAAGGAGTCTCTCTACAGGGCCTTTGCCCAGCTGCTTGCAACCTCAGCGCACCAGCTTGGAAAAGGATGGAACAGTGTTGATTACAAGAAAATAGTTCTTTTACCTAAATATTAATCCCTTTAATATGCCTCTCATGAATGTCATTGCCTCAGCAAAATTACAAAAGAAAACTGAAGAGAGAACATGAGTTTTTACCACCTAGAGTCTCTCCTTTAGGATGGGCCTAATTTTAGGAAAAAAAAATGTGACAACTGGCTTACAAGGCAGTAAGAATTGCCACTTACAGGCCAGTTCCACAGTTTTCTGGAACATCATATGATGACTTCCCTCACTGAGATCCTCTTCCTCATCCCCAGCATAGACATCTCATCGTCTTTTTCTTAGGAAACAAAGACACGGTATGTTATTATTATTATTATTATTATTATTATTATTATTATTATTATTATTGTTTTAAGTGGGCTCCATGCTGGATCCCAATGAGCAGCTTGAACTCACGACCCCGAGATCAAGACCTGGGCTGAGATCAAGAGTCAGACATTTAACCAACAGAAACACCCAGGTGCCACTCTTTCATTATTTTTTTTAATGTGAAAATGCAAATTAAAAAATATGACAACCTAGAGAGAAGGGTAGACAGAAAAAGGCACTTTAAACTTCACATTTTCAACTTTAACAGTGATTACTGCCAGTGGGCACTAGGAAACTGGGGGCTCATCTCCCCATGACTTGACATTTGTTTCCATTTTTCAAAAGCATATACATTTTGTGCAGCACCAGGATGGCTCAGGATGTTGGGCGTCCAACTCTTGATTTCAGCTCAGGTCATGATCTCATGGGTCCTGGGATTGAGCCCCACATCGGGCTCTGCACTCAGCAGGGTGTCTGCTTGAGATTCTCTCCATCTGCCCCTCCCTCCACTTGTGCTCTCTCTCTCTCTCGAATAAATAAATAAATAAATCTTTTTAAAAAAAAGAATATGCATTTTGTGATTAAGTATAAATTTATTTAATAATAAAACTGAATTCTGCCCTTATAAATTCTTTTCAATGAATGTATACCAAAGGCAAAACTATCATGTGGGAAGCAGTCACATAACTAAACACTCATGTGTGCACACACATGCATTAAAAGAAGTCCTTAAGTGGTTGAAAATGACTGACTTACATAGTCACATCACACTAAATGTTCTAGAAAATAGAGCAGGAATTTTCGGGCCTTCATTTCAATATAATAATCTTTCATATTAAGGGAAAACCTTAAGTAGCACAAATTTAACTTTGTAACTTAACTTTATAACTTAAACTTTATAAACTTAAATTTATAGCTTAAATTGTAAGTCAGGATCGAGGTTGGGTCAGCTCTAGCTAAGTCAAAAGCTGCCAATAAGAACATAACAAGATGTACTCCCTGAAGGAAAATGATGCACATACCCCAGGATTACAGTGCAGCAGTGGGAAGAAAATAAATGAATTTAAACCACATAGATATATTAAATTCATACATCATGTTTGGTATCACCTCAGGAGCCCAGAGTTTTTACCTTGTGGTATGACCTGAATTTTCATTCCCATACGTATCCAAGCCTTTTTTGGTGGTCTGATCTTTACTGGGTTGCCACAGTTTCTGACTGACCAGTACTACAGGCTAGGGAGTACTATGAAACACTCAGTGAGTGGACTGGCTTTCAGTCATACTTCTCTTCTCAGGGGGTACCAGTAGCCTAACTTCCATGCTGGTAATCAACATCAATAACCACAGCTTATTTTCTGCTTTTTTCCTTCACAAGTTCTTATTTAAATTCCAGTTAGTTAACATAGAGTATAATATTGGTTTCAGGTATAGAATTTAGTGATTCAACACTTAAATACAACACTGAGGGCTCATCACAACTGCTGTCCTTAATCCCCAACACCTATTTAACCCATCCGCTCAGCAACCTCCCTTTTGGTAACCATCAGTTTGTTCTCTATAGGTAAGAGTCTGTTTCTTGGTTTTCCTCTCTCTTTTCCCCCTCTATGTTCATTTGTTTTGTTTCTTAAATTCCACGTATGAGTGAAGTCATACAGTATTTTGCTTAGCATAATACTTTCTATCTCCCTCCATACCTTTGCAAATGGCAAGGTTTCATTCTTTTTGATGGCTGAGGAATATTACATTATATATGTGTATATATCCCACAACTTCTTTATTCATTCATCAGTTGATGGACATTTCACCTCTTTCCATAATTTGGCTATTGTTGATAATGCTGCTATAAACATTGGGGTGCATGTATCCCTTTGAATTAGTATTTTTGTATCTTTTGGGAAAATGCCCAGTAGTGCAATTGCTGAATCATAGGGTAGTTTTATTTTTAACTTTTTGAGGAACCTCCAAACTGTTCTCCAGAATGGTTAAACCAGTTTGCATTCCTACCAGCAGTGCAATAGGGTTCCCCTTTCTCCTCATCCTCACCAACATCTCTTGTTTCCTGAATTGTTAATTTTAGCCATTCTGACAGGTGTGAGATGGCATCTCATCATACTTTTGATTTGTATTTCCCTGATGTTGAGAGATGTTGAGCATCTTTGTATTGTCTGTTAGCCATCTGGTTGTTGTCTTTGGAAAAGTGTCTACGCATGGCTTCAGTCCATTTCGTAACTGGATTATTTGTTTTATGGGTGTTGAATGTGATCATTCTTTATAGATTCTTTATAGATTTTGGATACTAACCCTTTATCAGATATGTCATTTGCAAATATCTTCTCCTATTCCATAGACTGCCTTTTAGTTTGGTTGATTGTTTCCTTCACTGTGTATAAGTTTTTATCTTGATGAAGTCCCAATAGTTCATTTTTGCTTTTGTTTTCCTTGCCTCTGGAAACATGTCTAGTTAAGAAGTTGCAGTTGAGGTCAAAGAGGTTCTGCCTGTGTTCTCCCCTAGGATTTTGATGGATTCCTGTCTCACATTTACGTCTTTCATCCATTTTGAGTGTATTTTTGTGTGTGGTGTAAGGAAATGGTCCAGTTTCCTTCTTCTGCATGTGGCTGTCCAATTTTCCCAACACCATTTGTTGAAGAGACTGTCTTTTTTCCATTGGACATTCTTTCCTGCTTTGTCAAAGATTAGTTGACCATGGAGTTTTGGGTCCATTTCGGGGTTTTCTATTCTGTTCCATTGATCTGTGTGTCTGTTTTTGTGCCAGTACCATACTGTCTTGATCACTACAGCTTTGTAATATAGTTTGAAACCTGGAATTGTGGTGCCTCCAGCTTTTCTTTTCTTTTTTTTATTATGTTCAGTTAGCCAGCGTATAGTACATCATAAGTTTTTGAAAGATTGCTTTGGCTATTCAGGGTCTTCTGTGGTTCCATACAAATTTTAGGATTGTTTGTTCTAGCTCTGAGAAAAATGCTGATGGTGTTTTGATAGGGATTGCATTAATGTGTAATTTGCTTTTGGGAGTATGACATCGTAACAAGGTTTGTTCTTCCGATCCATAAACATGGAATGTTTTCCATTTCTTTGTGTCATCTTCAATTTCTTTCATCAATGTTTTATAGTTTTCAGAGTACAGATCTTTCGCCACTTTTGTTAGGTTTATTCCTAGGTATCTTATGTTTTTTGGTGAAATTTTAAATGGTCTTGATTCCTTAATTTATTTTTCTGCTGTTTCATTATTGGTGTATAGAAGTGCAACAGATTTCTGTACATTGATTTTATATCCTGTGACTAGTGAATTCATGTATCAGTTCTAGGAATATTTTGGTGGAGTCTTTCAGATTTTCTATATATGAAATGTCATCTGCAAGTTGTGGCAGTTTGACTTCTTCTTTGATGATTTGGATGCCTTTTATTTGTTGTTGCTGTTGTTGTCTGTTGTGACTAGAACTTCCAGTACTCTGTTAAATAACAGTGACCTGTCTTGTTCTTGACCATAGAGGAAAAACTCTCAGTTTATTCCCACTGAGGATGAAATTAGCTGTGGGTTTTTTGTATATGGCCCTTATTATGTTGATGTATATTCCCTCTAAGCCTACTTTGGTGAGGGTTTTTATTTGTTGAATGCTCTTTCTGTATGCATTTAAATAATCATATCGTTCTTATCCTTTCTTTTATTAATGTGGTGTGTTACATTGATTGGTTTGTGAATATTGAACCAGACTTGCAACCCAGGAATAAATCCCAGTTGATCATGGTCAATGATTTTTTTAAATTGTATTACTGAGTTCAGTTTTCTAGGATTTAATTGAGAATTTTTGCATCCAAATTCATCAGGGATATTGACCTGTATTCCCTTCTTTACTGGAGTCTTTATCTGATTTTGGTATCAGGGTAATGTTGGGTTCATAAAATGAATTTGGAAGTTTTCCTTACTTTTCTATTTTTGGAATAGTTTGAGAAGAATAGGTATTAACTCTTCTTTAAATGTTTGGTAGAATTCTCCTGTGAAGCCATCTGGCCCTGAACTTTTTTTGTTGGGAGATTTTTGATTACTGATTCAATTTTTTGCTGGTTATTGGTCTGTTTGAGGTTTCTATTTCTTCCTGTTTCAGTTTTGGTAATTTATATGTTTCTAGGAATTTATCCATTTCTTCGTCCAGTTTGTTGGCATATAGTTTTTCATAATATCCTCTTATAATTGTGTTTCTGTGGTGTTGATTGTTATTTCTCTTCTCTCATTTGTGATTTTATTTATTTGGGTTCTTTCTCTTTTCTTTTTGATAAGTCTGGCTAGGGCTTTATCAATTTTATTTTATTTTTTTCAAAGAACCAGGTCCTGGTTTCGTTGACCAGTTCTATTGTTTGTTTGCTTGTTTTTAGTTTGTATATCATTTATTTCTCCTCTAATCTTTATTATTTCCCTTCTTCTCCTGGATTTAGGCTTTTTAAAAAGATTTTATTTATTTATTTATTTATTTATTTATTTATATATAAAGATATATATATATATATATATATATATATATATCTTTCAAATAAGAGAGCATGAGCAGGGGGAAGGGTAGAGAGAGAGGGAGAAGCAGACTCCCCGCTGAGCAGGGAAGCCTTACGTGGGGCTCGATCCCAGGACCCTGGGATCATGACCTGAGCTGAAGGCAGATGCTTAACGGACTGAGATGCCCAGGTGCCCCTGGATTTAGGTTTTGTTTGTTGTTCTTTTTCTGTCTCCTTTAAGTGTAGGTTAGATTGTTTATTTGTGATTTTTCTTGCTTCTTGAGGTAGGCCTGTATTGCTATATACTTCGGTCTTTGGAGCATTTTTGCTACATCCCAAAGGTTTTGGACTGTTGTATTTTTGTTTCATTTGTTTCCATATACTTTTTTATTATCTTCTTTGATTTCCTGGTTGTTTAGTAGCATGTTGTTTAACGTCCATGTATTTGTGGTCTTTCCAAATTTTTTCCTGTGATTGACTTCAAGTTTCATAGTGTTGTGGTCAGAAAAGATGCATCATATGATCTCAATCTTTATGTACTTGTTGAGGCCTGGTTTGTCAGTACATGATTTCTGGAGATTGTTCCATGTGCACTTGAAAAGAATGTGTATTGTGCTTTAGAATGAACTGCTCTGAAAGTATCTGTTCCATCTGGTCCAGTGTGTCTTTCAAAGCCATTGTTTCCTTGTTGATTTTCTGCTTAGGTGATCTCTCCACTGATGTAAGTGGGGTGTTAAAGTCCCCTATTATTTTTATATTATCATCAATTAGTTCCTTTATATATTACTATTATTTTTTTAATATTTTTTATTGTTATGTTAATCCCCATACATTACATCATTAGTTTTGGATGTAGTGTTCCATGATTCATTGTTTGTGCATAACACCCAGTGCTCCATGCAGAGCGTGCCCTCTTTAATACCCATCACCAGGCTAACCCATCCTCCCATGCCCCTCCCCTCTAGAACCCTCAGTTTGTTTTTCAGAGTCCATCGTCTCTCATGCTTCGTCTCCCCCTCCGATTTCCCCCCCTTCATTCTTCCCCTCCTGCTATCTTCTTCTTTTTTTTTTCCCTTAACATATATTGCATTATTTGTTTCAGAGGTACAGATCTGAGATTCAACAGTCTTGCACAATTCACAGCGCTTACCAGAGCACATACCCTCCCCAGTGTCTATCACCCAGTCACCGCATCCCTCCCACCCCACCCCCCAACTCCAGCAACCCTCAGTTTGTTTCCTGAGATTAAGAATTCCTCATATCAGTGAGGTCAAATGATACATGTCTTTCTCTGTTTGACTCATTTCGCTCAGCATAATACCCTCCAGTTCCAGCCACGTTGTTGCAAATGGCAAGATCTCATTCCTTTTGATGGCTGCATAATATTCCATTGTGTATATATACCACCTCTTCTTTATCCATTCATCTGTCGATGGACATCTTGGCTCTTTCCACAGTTTGGCTACTGTGGACATTGCTTCTATAAACATCGGGGTGCACGTACCCTTTCAGATCCCTACTTTTGTATCTTTGGGGTAAATACCCAGTAGTGCAATTGCTGGATCATATGGTAGCTCTATTTTCAACTTTTTGAGGAACCTCCATACTGTTTTCCAGAGTGGCTGCAACAGCTTGCATTCCCACCAACAGTGTAGGAGGGTTCCCCTTTCTCCGCATCCCTGCCAACATCTGTCATTTCCTGACTTGTTAATTTTAGCCATTCTGACTGGTGTGAGGTGGTATCTCACTGAGGTTTTGATTTGGATTTCCCTGATGCCGAGCGATGTTGAGCACTTTTTCATGTGTCTGTTGGCCATTTGGATGTCTTCTTTGGAAAAATGTCTGTTCATGTCTTCTGCCCATTTCTTGATTGGATTCTTTGTTCTTTGGGTGTTGAGTTTCATAAGTTCTTTATAGATTTTGGATACTAACCCTTTATCTGATATGTCATTTGCAAATATCTTCTCCCATTCTGTCGGTTGTCTTTTGGTTTTGTTGACTGTTTCCTTTGCTTTGCAAAAGCTTTTTATCTTGATGAAGTCCCAATAGTTCATTTTTGCCCTTGCTTCCCTTGCCTTTGGCGATGTGTCTAGGAAGAAGTTGCTGTGGCTGAGGTCGAAGAGGTTGCTGCCTGTGTTCTCCTTTAGGATGTTGATGGACTCCTGTCTCACATTGAGGTCTTTCAACCATTTGGAGTCTATTTTTGTGTGTGGTGTAAGGAAATGGTCCAGTGTCATTCTTCTGCATGTGGCTGTCCAATTTTCCCAACACCATTTGTTGAAGAGACTGTCTTTTTTCCATTGGACATTCTTTCCTGCTTTGTCAAAGATTAGTTGACCATAGAGTTGAGGGTCCATTTCTGGGCTCTCTATTCTGTTCCATTGATCTTTGTGTCTGTTTTTGTGCCAGAACCATACTGTCTTGATGATGACAGCTTTGTAATAGAGCTGGAAGTCTGGAATTGTGATGCCGCCAGCTTTGCTTTTCTTTTTCAACATTCCTCTGGCTATTCAGGGTCTTTTCTGGTTCCATACAAATTTTAGGATTATTTGTTCCATTTCTTTGAAAAAAGTGGATGGTATTTTGATGGGGATTGCATTGAACGTGTAGATTGCTCTAGGTAGCATTGACATCTTCACAATATTTGTTCTTCCAATCCATGAGCATGGAACGTTTTTCCATTTCTTTGTGTCTTCCTTGATTTCTTTCATGAGTATTTTATAGTTTTCTGAGTACAGATCCTTTGCCTCTTTGGTTAGATTTATTCCTAGGTATCTGATGGTTTTGGGTGCAATTATAAATGGGATCGACTCCTTAATTTCTCCTTCTTCTGTCTTGTTGTTGGTGTATAGGAATGCCACTGATTTCTGTGCATTGATTTTATATCCTGCCACTTTACTGAATTCCTGTATGTGTTCTAGCAGTTTTGGGGTGGAGTCTTTTGGGTTTTCCATATAAAGTATCATATCATCTGCAAAGAGTGAGAGTTTGACTTCTTCTTTGCCGATTTGGATGCCTTTGATTTCTTTTTGTTGTCTGATTGCTGTGGCTAGGACTTCTAATACTATGTTGAATAGCAGTGGTGATAGTGGACATCCCTGCCGCGTTCCTGACCTTAGGGGGAAAGCTCTCAGTTTTTCCCCATTGAGAATGATATTCACTGTAGGTTTTTCATAGATGGCTTTTATGATATTCAGGTATGTACCTTCTATCCCTATACTCTGAAGAGTTTTGATCAAGAAAGGATGCTGTACTTTGTCAAATGCTTTTTCTGCATCTATTGAGAGGATCATATGATTCTTGTTCCTTCTTTGGTTAATGTATTGTATCACGTTGATTGATTTGCGGGTGTTGAACCAACCTTGCAGCCCAGGGATAAATCCCACTTGGTCGTGGTGAATAATCCTTTTAATGTACTGTTGGACCCTATTGGCTAGTATTTTGGTGAGAATTTTTGCATCCATGTTCATCAAGGATATTGGTCTGTAATTCTCCTTTTTGATGGAGTCTTTGTCTGGTTTGGGGATCAAGGTAATGGTGGCCTCATAAAACGAGTTTGGAAGTTTTCCTTCCATTTCTATTTTTTGGAACAGTTTCAGAAGAATAGGTATTAATTCTTCTTGAAATGTTTGGTAGAATTCCCCTGGGAAGCCATCTGGCCCTGGGCTTCTGTTTGTTGGGAGATTTTTGATGACTGCTTCAATTTCCTTAGTGGTTATAGGTCTGTTCAGGTTTTCTATTTCTTCCTGGTTCAGTTTTGGTAGTTGATACATCTCTAGGAATGTATCCATTTCTTCCAGATTATCTAATTTGCTGGCATAGAGTTGCTCATAACATGTTCTTATAATTGTTTGTATTTCCTTGGTGTTGGTTGTGATCTCTCCTCTTTCATTCATGATTTTGTTGATTTGGGTCATTTCTCTTTTCTTTTTGGTAAGTCTGGCCAGGGGTTTATCAATCTTGTTAATTCTTTCAAAGAACCAGCTCCTACTTTCGTTGATCTGTTCTACTGTTCTTTTGGTTTCTATTTCATTGATTTCTGCTCTGATCTTTATTATTTCTCTTCTCCTGCTGGGTTTAGGCTTTATTTGCTGTTCTTTCTCCAGCTCCTTTAGGTGTAGGGTTAGGTTGTGTACTTGAGACCTTTCTTGTTTCTTGAGAAAGGCTTGTATTGCTATATACTTTCCTCTTAGGACTGCCTTTGCTGCATCCCAAAGATTTTGAATAGTTGTGTTTTCATTTTCATTGGTTTCCATGGATTTTTAAAATTTTTCTTTAATTTCCTGGTTGACCCATTCATTCTTTAATAGGATGCTCTTTAGCCTCCATGTATTTGAGTTCTTTCCGACTTTCCTCTTGTGATTGAGTTCTAGTTTCAAAGCATTGTGGTCTGAAAATAGGCAGGGAATGATCCCAATCTTTTAGTACCAGTTGAGACCTGATTTGTGACCTAGGATGTGATCGATTCTGGAGAATGTTCCATGGGCACTAGAGAAGAATGTGTATTCTGTTGCTTTGGGATGGAATGTTCTGAATATGTCTGTGAAGTCCATTTGGTCCAGTGTGTCATTTAAAGTCTTTATTTCCTTGTTGATCTTTTGCTTAGATGATCTGTCCATTTCAGTGAGGGAGGTGTTAAAGTCCCCCACTATTATTGTATTGTTGTCGATGTGTTTCTTTGCTCTTGTTATTAATTGCCTTATATAATTGGCTGCTCCCATGTTAGGGGCATAGATATTTACAGTTGTTAGATCTTCTTGTTGGATAGACCCTTTAAGTATGATATAGTATCCTTCCTCATCTCTTATTACAGTCTTTGGTTTAAAATCTAATTTGTCTGATAGAAGGATTGCCACCCCAGCTTTCTTTTGGTGTCCATTAGCATGGTAAATGGTTTTCCACCCCCTCACTTTCAATCTGGGGGTGTCTTTGGGTCTAAAATGAGTCTCTTACAGACAGCATATCGATGGGTCTTGTTTTTTAATCCAATGTGATAGCCTGTGTCTTTTGATGGGGGCATTTAGCCCATTTACATTCAGGGTAACTATTGAAAGATAGGAATTTAGTGCCATTGTATTGCCTGTAAGGTGACTGTTACTGTATATTGTCTGTGTTCCTTTCTGGTCTATGTTGCTTTTAGGCTCTCTCTTTGCTTAGAGGACCCCTTTCAATATTTGTTGTAGGGCTGGTTTCGTGTTTGCAAATTCCTTTAGTTTTTGTTTGTCCTGGAAGCTTTTTATCTCTCCTTCTATTTTCAGTGACAGCCTAGCTGGATATGGTATTCTTTTTTTTTTAAAGATTTATTTATTTATTTATTTGACAGAGAGAGAGAGAGACAGTGAGAGAGGGAACACAAGCGGGGGGGGGGGGAGAGGAGAAGCAGACTCCCCACTGAGCGGGGAGCCCGATGTGGGGCTCGATCCCAGGACTCTGGGATCATGACCTGAGCCAAAGGCAGACGCTTAACGACTGAGCCACCTAGGTGCCCCTGGATATGGTATTCTTGGCTGCATATTTTTCTCATTTAGTGCTCTGAATATATCCTGCCAGTCCTTTCTGGCTTGCCAGGTCTCTGTGGATAGGTCTGTTGCCAATCTAATGTTTCTACCATTGTAGGTTACATATCTCTTCTCCCGAGCTGCTTTCAGGATTTTCTCTTTGTCTCTGAGACTCGTTAAGTTTTACTATTAGATGTTGGGGTGTTGACCTATTTTTATTGATTTTGAGAGGGGTTCTCTGTGCCTCCTGGATTTTGATGCCTGTTTCCTTCCCCAAATTAGGGAAGTTCTCTGCTATAATTTGCTCCATTATACCTTCTGCCCCTCTCTCTCTTCTTCTTCTGGGATCCCAATTATTCTAATGTTGTTTCGTCTTATGGTATCGTTAATCTCTCGAATTCTGCCCTCATGATCCAGTAGTTGTTTATCTCTCTTTTTCTCAGCTTCTTTATTTTCCATCATTTGGTCTTCTATATCACTGATTCTCTCTTCTGCCTCATTTATCTTAGCAGTTAGTGCCCCCATTTTTGATTGCACCTCATTAATAGCCTTTTTGATTTTGACTTGGTTAGATTTTAGTTCTTTTATTTCTCCAGAAAGGGTTTCTCTAATAACTTCCATGCTTTTTTCAAGCCCAGCTAGTATCTTTAAAGTGATGATACTGAACTCTAGATCTGACATCGTACTAACGTCCGTATTGAGTAGGTCCCTGGCAGTCGGTACTATCTCTTGTTCTTTTTGTTGAGGTGATTTTTTCCATCTTGTCATTTTGTCCAGAGGAGAATAGGTGAATGAGAGAACAAAATGCTAACAGGGTAACAATGTCCCCAGAAAATATACTCTAAACAAATCAGAAAAGACCTGAAGCCAGGGGAAAAGAAAGGGAAAGAAAGAAAAAGAAAAAGAAAAAAAAAAAGAAAAAGAAAAAGATAAAAACAAACAAAAACAGAACAAAACAAATAAACCAGAATATGATCAAATATGATCAGCCTGATGCATGGATCAGTGCCACACACTAGATTTTGGGTGTATTTTGGTCTGTTAGAAGAAAGTGCCTCCCAAAATTTTAAAGAAAGAAAACTTATATATGTATAAAAATAAGGGTTAATATGATGAAGGGATGGAATATGACTGTAAAGATGAAAATTATAAAAAATTTTATAAAAGGATTTGATAAGAAGTTGTTTGAAAAAAGAAAGAAGAGGATTTAAAAAAAAGGAAAAAAAAAAGGGAGAGAATGTGATCAGGCAGGAGAGTAGAACAAAACCATACACTAGAGATTTAGGGTATATTTTGATCTGTTAGAAGAAACTATCTCAAAATTTTAAAGAGAGAACAACTTATATATATATGCCAGAAATAAGGGTAACTACTATGAAGGGATAGAATATGACTCTAAAAATGAAAAATAAGAATGTTTTTTAAAAAAGGGATTGAGAAGATGTTGGTTGAAAAAGGGAAAAAGAAAAATTCAAAAAAAAAAAGTTAAAAAAAATTAACTTTGAAAGACTAAAGAATCATGGTAAAAAAGCTGTGAATTCTATGTGCATTATTCCCCTAGCGCTGGAGTTCTGCCATTCTCATTGATCGGTAAACTTGGTCTTGGCCGGCTGTTCTCGCTGATCTTCTGGGGGAGGGGCCTGTTGTCATGGTTCCCAAATGTCTTTGCCAGAGGCGGAATTGCCCCGCCCTTGCTGGTCCGGGCTAAGTAATCTGCTCGGGTTTGCTCTCGGGAACTTTTGTTCCCTGCAAGCTTTCCGTATAGCTTTCGAGGACGAGAGTGAAAATGGCGGCCTCCCAATCTCTGCCCCAGAGGAGCCGAGAACTCGGGGCCCACTCCTCAGTGAGCCCCCAGAGAAAAGCAGTCAGTCACTCCCGTCTCCCTGGTCTCTGGCCGCACTCCATGCTCACCCGGCCTGTGACCGAGCATTTCTATCTCTGGCACCCGACCCCGTGTGGAGTCTCCAAACCCAGCAGATCCCTGCAGTGCACTCCCACGCTGCTCCTCCCGGGGGAGGAAGGGGAGTCTCCCCAGATCTGCCACTTGTTGGGTCCCTGCTGGAGGAGCAGTGGCCTACTGTGCCACGGATCATGGTTTATGGCAACCCCGAGCTGAGAGCCCACTCCTCAGCTCCATCTCTGCAGCCGGCTTCCCTGCTCCCATACCTGGGAGCTCTGCCACACTCAGGCACCCCCGGTCTTTCTGTGACCCCGAAGGTCCTGAGACCACACTGTCCCAGCAAGGGTTCCACCCCTGCTTAGCCACTGGAGTGATGTCCCTCAGCGGAGCAGACTTCTATATGTTCCGATTTTGTGCTCTGCTGCTCTATCACTTGCCAGAAGCGGCCAACGGATGCCCCCTCCCCCGCCGTCTATCCTCCCGAATATTGCCTCAGATTCACTTCTCCACACGTCCTACCTTCCAGAAAGTGGTCGCTTTTCTGTTCAGAGAGTTGTTGCTATTCTTTTCTTCGATCTCCTGTTGAGTTTGTAGGTGTTCAGAATGGTTTGATCCCTATCCAGCTGAATTCCTGAGACCAGATGAAATCCAGGTCTCCTACTCCTCCGCCATCTTGTTCTGCCCCCTAAACTATATCATTCTTAAAAGGTCTATCCAACAAGAAGATCTAACAATTGTAAATATCTATGCCCCCAATATGGGAGCAGCCAACTACATAAACCAACTGGTAACCAAAATGAAGAATCATATTGATAATAATACTTTAATAGTAGGAGACCTCAACACCCCACTCTCAGCAATAGGCAGATCGTCTAAGAAGAAGATCAACAAAGAAACAAGAGCTTTGACTGACACACTGGACCAGATGGACTTCATAAATATATACAGAACATTCCACCCTAAAACAACAGAGTACTCATTCTTCTCGCATGCACATGGAATTTTCTCCAGAATAGACCACATACTGGGTCACAAATCAGATCTCAACCATACCAAAAGATTGAGATTATTCCCTGCATGTTATCAGACCACAATGCTTTGAAACTGGAAGTCAATCACAAGAAAAAGTTTGGAAGGAATTCAAACACGTGGAAGCTAAAGACTATCCTACTAAACAATGTTTGGGTTGACTGGGAAATTAAAGAGGAAGTTAAACAATTTATGGAAACCAATGAGAATGAAAACACATCAGTCCAAACCTATGGGATACTGCAAAGGCGGTCCTAATGAAGAAATACGTAGCCATCCAAGCCTCACTCAAAAATGTAGAAAAATCCCGAATACACAAGCTAACATTACACCTAAAGGAACTCGAGAAAGAACAACAAATAAACCTAAACCAAGCAGGAGAAGAGAAATAATTAAGATTAGAGCAGAGATCAATGAATTAGAAACCAGAAATACATGGGGAGCCTGGGTGGCTTAGTCATTAAGCGTCTGCCTTCAGCTCAGGTCGTGATCCCAGGGTCCTGGGATCAAGCCCCACATCAGGCTCCCTGTTCAGCTAGGAGTCTGCTTCTCCCTCTCCCACTACCCCTGCTTGTGCTCCCTCTCTCGCTGTCTCTCTCTGTCAAATAAATAAATAAAATCTTAAAAAAAAAAATAAACCAGAAATACAGTAGAGCAGATCAACGAAACTAGAAGCTGGTTCTTTGAAAGAATCAATAAGATCGATAAACCTCTGGCCAGACTTATCCAAAAGAAAAGAGAAATTACCCAAATTAATAAAATTATGAATGAAAGGGGAAAGATCACGACTAACACCAAGGAAATAGAAACAATTATTAGAAATTATTATCAGCAACTATATGCCAATAAATTAAGCAACTAGAAGAAATAGATGCTTTCCTGGAAACGTATAAACTACTAAGACTGAAAAAGGAAGAGATTGACAATCTGAATAGACCAATAACTAGTAACAAAATTGAAACAGTAATCAAAAGCCTCCCAAAAAACAAGAGTCCAGGGCCTGATGGCTTCCCAGGGGAATTCTACCAAACATTTAAAGTAGAAACAATACCTATTCTACTGAAGCTGTTCCAAAAAATAGAAACAGAAGGAAAACTTCCAAACTCGTTCTATGAGGCCAGCATTACCTTAATCCCAAAACTTAATCCCAAAACCAGGCAGAGACCCCATCAAAAGGGAGAATTACAGACAAATATCCCTGATGGATATGGATGCCAAAATTCTCAAGATCCTAGCCAATAGGATCCAACAGTACATTAAAAGGATTATCCATCATGACCAGGTGGGATTTATTCCTGGGATGCAAGCATGGTTCAACATTTGCAAATCAATCAATATGATAGAACACATTCATAAAAGAAAAGACAAAAACTATATGATCCTCTCAATTGATGCAGAAAAAGCATTTGAGAAAATACAGCATCCTTTCCTGATTAAAACTCTTCAGAGTGTAGGGATAGAGGGAACATTCCTCAATTTCATAAAAACCATCTATGAAAAGCCCACAGTAAATATTATTCTCAACGGCTCAATTCTCAAAAGCTCTTAGCTTTTCCCTTAAGATCAGGAACATGACAAGGATGACCACTCTCGCCACTCTTGTTCAACATAGTACTGGAAGTCCTAGCCTCAGCAATCAGACAACAAAAAGAAATAAAATCTATTCAAATTGGCAAAGAAGAAGTCAAACTCTCTCTCTTCACAGATGACATGATACTTTATGTGGAAAACCCAAAAGACTCCCTGCCCCAAAATTGCTAGAACTCATACAGCAATTCAGTAATGTGGCAGGATACAAAATCAATGCACAGAAATCAGCTGCATTTCTATACACTAACAATGTAACTGTAGAGAGAGAAATTAGGGACTTGATTCCATTTACAATAGCACAAAAAACTGTAAGATACCTAGGAATAAACCTAACCAAAGAGGTGAAGGATCTATACTCTAGAAACTACAGAACACATATGAGAGAAATTGAAGAAGAAACAAAAAGATGGAAAAACATTCCATGCTCATGGATTGAAAGAATAAACATTGTTAAAATGTCTATACTGCCCAGAGCAATCTATACTTTCAATGCCAGCCCGATCAAAATATGATCGACATTTTTCACAGCTGGAACAAACAATCCTAAAATTTGTATTGAACCAGAAAAGACCCTGACTCGCCAAGGAAATGTTGAAAAAGAAAAACGAAGCTGGGGGCATCACGTTGCCTGATTTCAAGCTATATTACAAAACTGATCACCAAGACAGCATGGTACTGGCACAAAAACAGACACATAGATCAATGGAACAGAATAGAGAACCCAGAAATTGACCTCAACTCTATGGTCAACTAATCTTCGACAAATCAGGAAAGAATATCCAGTGGAAAAAAAGACAGTCTCTTCAGTAAATGGTGCGGGAAAAATTGGACAGCCACATGCAGAAGAATGAAACTGGACCACTCTCTTACACCATACACAAAGATAAATGCAAAATGGATGAAAGACGTCAAAGTGAGACAGGAATCCATCAAAATCCTAGAGGAGAACATAGACAGTAACCTCTTCAACATCGGCCACAGCAACTTCTTTCAAGACACGTCTATAAAGAGAAGGGAAACAAAAGCAAAAATGAACATTTGGGACTTCATCAAGATAAAAAGCTTCTTCACAGCAAAGGAAATAGTCAACAAAACAAAGAGGCAACCCACGGAATGGGAGAAGATATTTGCAAATGACATTACAGATAAAGGGCTGGTATCCAAGTTCTATAAAGAACTTCTCAAACTCAACACCAAAAAAACAAATAAGTCAAAAAATGGGCAGAAGACATGAACAGACACTTCTCCAAAGAAGACATACGAATGGCTAACAGATACATGAAAAAATGTTCAACATCATTAGCCATCAGGGAAATTCAAATCAAAATCACATTAAGATACCACCTTACACCAGTTAGAAAGGCAAAAATTAACAAGGCAGGAAACAACAAATTTTGGAAAGGATATGGAGAAAGGGGAACCATCTTACACTGTTGGTGGGAATGCAAGTTGGTACAGCCACTTTGGAAAACAGTATGGAGGTTCCTCCAGACGTTAAAAATAGAGCTACCCTATGACCCAGCAATTGCACTACTCTGTATTTACCCCAAAGATACAAATGTAGTGAAAGAAGGGGCACATGCACCCCAATGTTCATAGCAGCAAAGTCCACAATAGCCAAACTGTGGAAGGAGCTGAGATGCCCTTCAACAGATGAATGGATAAAGAAGATGTGGTCCATATATACAATGGAATATTACTCAGCCATCAGAAAGGATGAATACCCATCATTTGCATGAGCATGGATGGAACTGAAGGGGATTATGCTAGGTGAAATAAGTCAAGCAGAGAAAGATAATTATCTTGTAGTTTCACTCATATGTGTAACATAAGGAATAGAGCAGAGGATCACAGGGGAAGGGAGTGAAAACTGAATGGGAAGAAATCAGAGAGGGAGATAAACCATGAGAGACTCTGGTCTCTGGGAACCAAATTGAGGGTTACAGAAAGGAGGTGGGTGGGGCAATGGGGTAACTAGGTGATGGCTATTAAGGAGGGCACATGTGGTGATGGGCATTGGGTGTTATATGCAATTAATGAATTGTTGAACACTACATCAAAAACTAATGATGTATTATATGTTGGCTAATTGAACATAAAAAAAAAAAAAAAAAACTGTGAGAAGACACACACACCAAAAAAAAAAGTGCCTTAAGAATTCATAATACTCTGTAATTTTAGAATTTGTCACATTCAGACAATCCCTATGAATTTTGCCAAAATTATCAGCATACTATGAAGCCTAAAAATGACAGTTAAACACTGTCAGCTGAATACAAGCTTTTGCAGCATTGTAAAACAAAACAAAACAAAACAAAGCAAAATAAAACAAAAAAATCAACTAGATACTCCTTTTATAAATTATAACATATATTTTCCAGGAGAGACTATTTCCATTTAAGTCAATATTTTCTTTACAATTCCTTAAGCTCTGAAACTACCTTATAAAGCACACATAAAGAATACACATTCAATATTTTAAGCCTCATAAGCAAATAAATTGGTGGAAGGTAATACTTATCTTCTTTGCTTATCCACTCATATCTGTACATGAGCCTTGAGTTGAGGCTATGAAGAGTGCTCATTTATACTATTCTTTATTGGGAAGATGTATTCCATTAACTATAATGGGCTCTCTTTTACTTTGTTGCTAAAGTATATTTAATATTCCAATGCTGCATTTTATAAATCTAGATGTGTACTGCACTGGTATACAAAATAATTCTAACTTTAAAAGTTCCAGCTCAATTAATAAATTATATATACTTTAAAATTATTATGTGGTATGTAATACCATATTTTCCCTATTCATCAATATAGAAAGTTTTACTTTTGGATATGGGCATTTTAGTAACTGATCTTTAGTAACTCCCTCAACATCCTCCAGCCTATCAATGGCATTAAAAACGAATCCTTATGTTTCTCATTTGCAAACTTTTGTAATTTTTCTTCAGCATTATAAGTTAGTTGATTGCTCTTCTCAAACACTCCTAGCTTCTTTCTCTAAAGAATATACAACACTGATCTTACAAAATCCACATGCACACTTCATTTTTATGCATCCTTGTATGACATGTTCCCCTACCTCATCCCCACTGTTCACCACTCCCCTACCTCTTTAGTCACAGATCACCTGCTCTAACAATTCTGCCCTTCTTTGCTACTTTTTTCTTATCTGAGCCCCTTTCACAGCATCCCCCTGCTTCATACAGATCTGATCCATTTGGCATCTGTGTGCATTTTTGACCCTGCAGCCTCCTACGTGCAGCTTGCTTGCCACTCTGTCCAAGCCCATCTTCTCACTGCATGCTTTGTCTCCATCACCCACTCCCAAACTCCATCCCTTGTTTTTTGTTGACCTTTATTCTCAGAGCTGCCTCCCACGAACATTCATAAACCTCCTCACTATGCTCCCTCAGATCATTTCCCCCAGGAAAGCTTCGTAGTCTGCAAGCATCCCTGCTTTTGTGTCTGCATGTCACACTCTTAGCTGTTCCTGGCTCACTTAGAGCAATTCACTTTTCTTCCCTGAAAGATTTTATATGGAGCCTTAATTTGTACTGGATAGTTTCTTTACAGAAATAATCAGGGAAAGTGCGGTAGTGTATGTTAAATAAAACTGCATAACATTTATTTTTGAGTAAATTATGTAAACACATGGGCAGGAGTAATACTGCCTAATGATCAGATGGAACAATGATGGCAGAATCAAAATAGTGTCTTTTTTTAAGACTTTATTTATTTAGTTGTCAGAGATAGAAAGAGCACAAGCAGAGGAAGTAGCAGGCAAAGACAGAGGGAGAAGCAGGCTCCCTGCTGAGCAAGGAGCCTGATACAGGATTCGATCCCAGGACCCTGGGATCATGACCTGAGCTGAAGGCAGGTGCTTAGCTGACTGAGCCACCCAGGCGTCGCTCAAAATAGTTTCTCACACACCTGAAACTTATATCTCTGCCATAGTATTTTAATAACAACTACTATTAGGAATTTTGAACTTTTTAATAAAAATACCAGGTTGACCTTCTAAAAGGCTTTTTAAAACTGACTTTATTATAGGGACACCTGGGTGGCTCAGTTGATTAAACATCTGCCTTTGGCTCAGGTCATGATCCCAGGGTCCTGGGATCGAGTCCCGTATCGGGCTGCCTGCTCAGCGGAGTCTGCTTCTCCCTCTGCTTGCCGCTCCCCCTGCTTGTGCATGCTCTCTCTCTCTCTCTCTGTCTCTCTCTCTCACTCTACTCTTTCTCTCTCTGACAAATAAAATCTTAAAAAAAAACTGACTTTATTATAGACATAAGAACACCTTATTAGAATCCTCAAGTAGTTTTTTCCCTCAAGTAGTTTTTTTTTTTTTAGGATTTTATTTATTTATTTAAAAGAGAGAGAGAACACAAGCAGGGGGAGTGACAGGGAGAGGGAGAAGCAGGCTTCCTGCTGAGCAGGGAGCCCGATGCGGGGCTCGGTCCCAGGACTCTGGAGTCATGACCTAAGCTGAAGGCAGACGCTTAACGACTGAGCCACCCAGGCACCCTCCCTCAAGTAGTTTTATTCTATATAGTATATAAGTCTTGAACTGAATGAATTTGTATGTAAATTAAATCTCTTTGAAAGCAACTGCTATTATATCCTTTTCAGCTAGAGCAATTACCAAACAAGCTTTAGGAAGAAACATTTGTCATCTATTTGGTTCAATAAAACTTCAGGCAATTTTAAAAACACTGAAATTCTGTATGTGTTAATCCCCTGTGATCATTTATAAACTAATACAAAAATAATAATAAAAATTACAAGCTTTGTGGTGCAGCCACTCTGGGAAACAGTATGGAGGTTCTTCAAAAAGTTGAAAATAGAACTACCCTACAACCCAGCAATTGCACTACTGGGTATTTACCCCAAAGATACAAATGTAGGGATCCGAAGGGGCACATGCACCCCAATGTTTATAGCAGCAGTGTCCATAATAGCCAAACTATGGAAAGAACCTAGATGTCCATCAACAGATGAATGGATAAAGAAGATGTGGTGTATATACACAATGGAATGTTATTCACCATAAAAAAAATGAAATCTTGCCATTTGCAACAATGTGGATGGAACTGGAGGGTATTATGCTAAGCGAAATGAGTCAGAGAAAGACAATTATCATGTGATCTCACTGATATGTGGAATTTGAGAAACAAGGCAGAGGATCATGGGGGAAAGGAGGGAAAAATGAAACAAGATGAAACCAGAGAGGGAGACAAACCATAAGAGACTCTTAATCTCAGGAAACAAACTGGTTGCTGGAGTGGAGGGGGGTTGGGGGAGATGGGGTGGCTGGGTGGATGGACATTGGGGAGGGTATGTGCTATGGTGAGCGCTGTGAATTGTGTAAGACTGATGAATCACAGACCTGTACCCCTGATACAAATAATACATAATATGTTAATAAACAACAACAACAACAACAAAAAATTACAAGCTTTGGACTCATTGCAAACTAAGGCCATAGGGCAGGCTGCCAAACCTCTCTTCAGAATGACAGCTCCCAGTCTAGGAAAAGATTGATGCTAAATAAATAGTTCACCGCTTTGCCCAAAGGCTCAAAAATGCCCTTTGTTCTGAACTGTAAAAGTAGTGAAAAAAAAGTGGAGGTTCAAAGTCTTCATTTGGTCTCCTCCAAACATTCCATCGAGCACAATCCCCCCTCTGCCATGTCATTTATTCTGACAGTTACACATGCAGTCTTTTCTTTCTCCACGTGTTTGTCTTACTGCTGCATTCTTAGGTGGGATTGCTAGAGGCAGAGACTATAGAGTATATTATCTGTGCTTGTCACTTCAGCATTGGTGCAATGCAAATTGAGGTACATGAATTCATTCAGTAAATATTTGTTGCATATTGAGTATACAGCAGGCCCTCCAAGGGGTCCTAGGGATACAGTGATAAGACAAATTCTTGCCCCCAGAAAACTGAAATCTAGTGGGAGTAAAATAGGTAAGTACCATAAAAGGTGGTAAGTCATGTCACTGAAGGGGTTATGAGGGTTAGGGGTTATGAGGCCACATTTGGAGGGATTTGAACTGCTTGTAAAGAATCCAAAACAAGCTCTCAGATGAAGTGATTTCTATCTTGCAATCTGGAGATGAGTATGACTTAGCACAGTAAAGAAGAGTTGGGGGAAGCAGACAGTTTAAACTGAATTGCCAGAGATGAGAAAGAGAGAGCACATTAAAGGAACGATAAATACTTCAGTATATTTGAAATTTACAGTAGAGGGGGGCTATTGAGATGGGGGAAATGGGATAGAAGGTTTAAAGATGAGCAGAGCCCAAGAGACACAAGAAGTTTGGTCTTGCATCTTGAGGGTAATGGAGGGTCAAGTTCTGAGCAGGTGTGTGACATAATCACAGCTGGGCTTTGGAAAGGTCTTTCTGACAGCACCATGGAGAGATGGTTGGAGGAAGTCTCAGTGGCTGTGACAGTGATCCAGGTGAAGGAAGGAGGGCCTGCACTGGGTAATGGTGAAGAATGGAGAGAAGTGGTTGGGCTCACTTCTTATTTGGCACATAGAGTAAATGGACAAGGCATGGTGGATGATTATGTGTGAAGGATGTGAGAGAAGGAGAATCAAGAGGGCACCATGTTTCCAGTTCAGTCAACTGAAAGTAGGCTAATAATTCTAGAGCAGCAGTTCTCAAGGTGTGGATCAGCAAATTCACATCACCTGAGAACGTATGAAAAATAGAAATTCTTGAGCCCTACTCTAGACCAAGTGAATGAGAAACTTTGGGGATGGAGACCAGTGACATGTATTTTAACAAGACTTGCAGGTGATTCTGATGCCTGCTTAAGTTGGAAAACCCATGTTCTAGCTTGTGGTGTTCAAATTATTTTGCTCAGTACCCTAAAAATGTTTTAAAAAAATTGTACCATTCAACATTTTAAATTTGACATCTAAAAGTTTTCTTTACAAGTATAAATAGTTGCAGAGGATATAATTCCCAGCCTATTAAAAAGTATATGTATTTTAAATACATTCAATGGAATCAAAATACTCTAGCAATTTAGTACCCACCATCACACATTGAAAAAAATGAACAAGTTCTTTTTTCGACAGCTAGAAATTTTATAGTGTATTTTTTATGTATTTATTTCATTTTTTATTTTTTATTTATATTTTTATATTTAAAAAAATTTTTAATTAACATATAATGTATTATTTGTTTCAGGGGTACAGGTCTGTGATTCATCAGTCTTACACAATTCACAGTGCTTACCATAGTAGATACCCTCCCCAATGTCCATCACCAGCCACCTCATCCCTCCCACCCCCCTCCACTCCAGCAACCCTTAGTTTGTTTCCTGAGATTAAGAGACTCTTAGGTTTGTCTCCCTCTCTGGTTTCATCTTATTTCACATTTCCCTCCTTTCCCCCATGATCCTCTGCCTTGTCTCTCAAATTCCACATATCAGTGAGATCACATGATAATTGTCTTTCTCTGACTCATTTCGCTTAGCATAATACCCTCTAGTTCCATCCACGTCGTTGCAAATGGCAAGATTTCATTTTTTGATGGCTGCATAATATTCCATTGTATATATATACCACATCTTCTTTATCCATTCATCTGTTGATGGACATCTAGGCTCTTTCCATAGTTTGACTATTGTGGACATTGCTGCTATAAACATTGGGGTGCATGTGCCCCTTAGGATCACTACATTTGTATCTTTGGGGTGTTTTTACATTTTTTAAAATTTGTTTTTAAATAGGCTCCATGCCCAGCATGGAGTCCAATGTGGGGCTTGAACTCGCAACCCTGAGATCAAGGCCAGCTGAGATCAAGAGTTGAATGCTCAACCGACTAAGCCACCCAGGTGCCCTTACAGTGTACTTTTATTCCTTGAACATTTATATCCTTTTAATTTCCTTAACTGAATTTTAGATTATATTCTATTATTCAACCTACCATACTTATCTGCAAGAAAAATATGAATACAATAAAATATTTTCCTCAATTTAGTTCTAATTATTTTAGTCCATAATTGATAAAAATATGTTTTTATAATTTTGAAAACAACTACAAAACATAAAAAATATTTTTGAAATACATCTCCTAATGAGATAAATAGGGCTTTTTAAATTTGTTTTTTCCTTTCAAATTTTTATTTATATTGTAGTTAACATATAGTGTAATATTGGTTTCAGGAGTAGAATTTAGTGATTCATCGCTTATATATAACACCCAGTGCTTGTCATAACAAGTGCCCTCCTTTATACCTCTCACCCATTTAGCCCATCCCCAAACAACATCCTTCCATCAACCCTCAGTTTGTTCTCTATCCTTAAGAGTCTCTTATGGTCTGCTCCCCCCTCTCTCTTTTTTGCCTTCCCATATGTTCATCTGCTTTGTTTCTTAAATTCCTTATATGGGTGAAATCATATGGTATTTGTCTTTGTCTTTCTCTGGCTGACTTACTTAGTTACACTCTAGTTCCATCCACGTCATTGCAAATGGCAAGATTTCCTTCTTTCTGATGGCTGAGTAATGTTCCATTCTATATATACCACAACTTTTTTATCCATTCATCAGTCGATGGACACATGGGCTCTTTCCATAGTTTGGCTATTGTGGATAATGCTAATATAAATATCAGGGTACATGTACCCCTTCAGATCTGTATTTTTATATCCTTTGGGCAAAAATACCTAGTGGTGCAATTGCTGGATCATAGGAATAGTTCTATTTTTAACTTTCTGAAAACCTCCGTACTGTTTTCCAGAGTGGCTGCACCAGTTTGCATGAACACCAACAGTGTAAGAGGAGTCCCCTTTCTCTGCATCCTTGCCAACATTTGATGTTTCCTCTGTTGTTAATTTTAGCCATTCTGACAGGTGTGAAGTGGTATCTCATCATGGTTTTGATTTGTATTTCCCTGATGCTGAGTGATGTGAGCATCTTTTCATGTGTCTGTTAGCTATCTAGATGTCTTCATTAGAAAAATGTCTATTCATGTCTTCTGCCCATTGCTTGACTTGATTTTTTGTTTTTTTGGGGGGGTGTTGAGTTTGATAAGTTCTTTATAAATTTTATATACTAACCCTTTCTCAGGTATGTCATTTGCAAATATCTTCTCCCATTCCATAGGCTGCCTTTTAATTTTGTTGTTTCCTTTGCTGTGCAGAAGCTTTTTATCTTGATGAAGTCCCAATAGTTCATTTTTGCTTTTGTTTCCCTTGCCTTTGGAGACTTGTCTAGCAACAAGTTGCTGTGGCTGAGGTCAAAGAGGTTGCTGCCTGTGTTCTTCCCCAGGATTTTGATGGTTTCCTGTCTCACATTTAGGTCTTTCATCGATTTTGAATTTGTTTTTGTGTATGGTGTAAGAAAGTGCTTCAGTTTCATTCTGCATGTTGCTGTCCAGTTTTCCCAACACCATTTGTTGAAGAGACTTTTTCCCACTGGATATTCTTTCTTGCTTTGTCAAAGATTAGCTGGCCATATTGTTGTGGGTTCATTTCTGGGTTTTCTATCCTGTTCCATTGATCTCTGTGTCTGTTATTATGCCTGTACCATACTGTCTTGATGATTACAGTTTGTAATATAGCTTCAAGTGCAGAATCATGATGTCTCTTGCCCTGCTTTTCTTTTCCAGGATTGCTTTGGCTATTTGGGGTCTTTTGTGATTCCATACAAATTATAGGATTGTTTGTTCTAGTTCTGTGAAAAATGCTGGTGTTACTCTGATAAGGATTGCATTAAATGTGTAGGTTGCTTTGGGTATTATTGACATTTTAACAAGGTTTGTTCTTTCGTCCATGAGAATGGAATGCTTTTCCATTTCTTTGTGTCCCCTTCAATTTCTTTCACAAGTGCTCTATATTTTCAGAGTAAAGATTTTTACTTCTTTGGTTAGGTTTATTCCTAGATATCTTATTGTTTTTGGTGCAACTGTAAATAGGATCAATTCCTTGATTTCTTTTTCTCCTGCTTAATGCAACAGATTTCTGTATGTTGATTTTATATCCTACAACTTACCTGAATTCATGTATTAGTTCTAGCAATTTTTTTGTGGGGTCTTTTGGGCTTTCTACATCGAGTATCATGTCATCTGCGAAGAGTGAAAGTTTGACTTCTTCTTTGCCAATTTGGATGCTTTTAATTCTTTTTGTTGTCTGATTGCTGATGCTAAGACTTCCAATACTATGTTAAATAACAATAGTGAGAGTGTATATTACTGTCTTGTTCCTAACTACAGAGGAAAAGCTCTCAATTTCCCCTCATTGAGGATGATATTAGCTGTGCATCTTTCATATATGGCCTTTATGATGTTGAGGTATGTTCCATCTATCCCTACTTTGTTGAGGGTTTTTATTAAGGAAGGACACTGTATTTTGTCAGATTCTTGTTTCTGCATCTATTGACAGGATCATATGGTTCTTATCCTTTCTTTTATCAATGTGGTATATCACATTGATTTGCTAATATTGAACCACACTTGCATCTCAAGAATAAATCCTACTTGATCATGGTGAATAATTCTTTTAATGTATTGTTGGATTCAGTTTGCTAGTATTTTACTGAGAATTTTTGCATCCATGTTCATTAGGGATATTGGCCTGTAATTCTCCTTTTTAGTGGGGGCTTTGTCTGATTTTAGAATCAAGGTAATCATAGCAGGAGTTTGGAAGTTTTCCTTCCATTTCTATTTTTTGGAAGAGTTTGAGAATAATAGGTACTAACTCTTCTTTATATGTCTGTAGAATTGCCATCTGGCCCTAGACTTTTGTTTTTGGGGGAGATTTTTGATTACTGATTCAATTTCTTTGCTCGTTATGGGTCTGTTCAAATCTTCTATTTCTTCCTGTTTCAGTTTTGGTAGTTTGTAGGTTTCTAGGAATTTGTCCATTATTTCCAGATTGCCCAGTTTGTTGGCATATTATTTTTTATAATATTCTCTTATAATTGTTTGTATTTCTGTGGTGTTGGTTGTGACCTCTCCTCTTTCATTTGTGATTTTATTTATTTATGTCCTTTCCCTTTTCTTTTTGATAAGTCTGGCTAGGGGTTTATCAATCTTATTAATTCTTTCAAAGAACCAGCACTTAATTTCATTAATCTGTTCTACTGGTTTTTTAAATTTCTATATCATTTATTCCTGCTCTAATCTTTATTATTTCCCTTCTGCTGGATTTAGGCTTTATTTGCTGTTCATTTTCTAACTCCTTTAAGTGTAAGGTGTAAAGTGTAAAGTGAGACTTTTCATGCTTCTTGAGGTAAGCCAGTATTGCAATATACTTCCCTCTTAGGACCTCCTCCTTTGCTGCTTCCTAAGGTTTTGGATGTAATTTTGGATGTAATTTTTTCCCCTTAATTTCCTGGTTAACCCCTTCATTCCTTAGTAAGATGTTCTTTAGCCTCCATGTATTTGTGGTCTTTCCAAATTTTTTTCATGTGGTTAACTTCAAGTTTCACAGTGTTGTGGTCTGAAAATATGCACGGTATGATCTCCATCTTTTTGTACTTGTTGAGGGTTAATTTTTAACCCCGGATGTGATTTATTCTGGAGAATGTTCCACGTGCATGCGAAAAGAATGTGTATTTGGCTGCTTTAGGACGAAATGTTCTGTTTTCATCTGTTAAATCCATCTGGTCCAGTGCATTGTTAGAAGCCATTGTTTCCTTGTTGATCTGCTTAGATGATCTGTCATTGCTGAAGGGGAGGGTGTTAAAGTACCCTACTATTATTGTATTGTTATCAATGAGTTTCTTTATGTTTATTATTAATTGATTTATATATTTGGGTGCTCCTAAGTTAGGGCATAAATATTTAAAATTGTTAGATCTTCTTGATGAACAGACCCCTTAACTATGATATAATGCCCTTCTTCATCTCTTGCTATAGTCTTTGGTTTAAAATCTAGTTTGTCTGATATGAGTGTGACTACTCCAGCTTTCTTTAGCATGATGGATAGTTCTACATCCCTTCACTTTCAATCTGCAGGTGTCTTTAGGTCTGAAATGTGTCTTGTAAGCAGCATATCGATGGGTCTTGTTTATTTATCCATTCTGATATCTTTTTTTCTTTTGATTGGAGCATTTAGTCCATTTATATTCAGAGCGATTATTGATAGATATGAATTTAGTGTCATTGTGTTACCTGTAAAGATGGTGTTTCCGGTGATGTTTTCTGTTCCTTTCTAGTCTTTGTTACTTTTGGTCTTTCTTTCCCACTCATCAAGTCCCCTTTAATATTTCTTGCAGGGCTGGTTTAGTGGTCACAAACTCCTTTAGTTTTGTTTGTCTGAGAAACGCTTTGTCTCTCCTTCTATTCTGAATGACAGCCTTGCTGGATAAAGTATTCTTGGCTGCATATTTTTCCCATTCAGCATGTTGAATATATCCTGCCACTCTCTGCTGGCCTGCTAAGTTCTGTGGTCAGATCTGTGAACCTGATTTGTCTTCTGTTGTAGGGTAAGGAATTTTTTTTCCCCTTGTTGCTTTCAGGATTCTTTCCTTGTCTGTGTATTTTGTGAATTTTGTGTATTTTGTTATGCTATGTCTTGGTGTTGGGCAGCTTTTGTTGAATTTGATGGCAGTTCTCTGTGCCTCTTGGATTTCCATATCTGTTTCCTTCCCCAGATCAGGGAAGTTTTCAGCTATAATTTGCTCAAATAAACCTTCTGCCCCCCTTTCCCTCACTTCTTTTACTGGGATTCCTATGATACCTGTGTTGTTACGCATTAAGGAATCACTGAGTTCCCCAAGTGTACACATGCAATCCAATACTTTTCTTTTCTTCTTCTCTTCAGCTTTATTATTTTCCCTAATTTTATCTCATATATCACTGATTTGTCCTGTTCTTCATCCATCCTCATTGCATCCAGTCAGTTTTGCATCTCGGTTTTGACATTTTTTTATTTCAGCCTGACTTGTTTTTAGTTCTTTTATCTCTGCAGTAAGGGATTCTCTAGTGTCTTCTATGCTTTTCTCAAGCCCAGCTAGTATCCTTAGGCTTGTTTTTAAAATCCTGGTTCAAAAAAAAAAAATAAATAAAAAATAAAAATAAAATCCTGGTTCAGGTATTTACTTATATCTGTCCTGATTAAATCCCTGGCCGTGACTTCTTCCTGTTCTTTCTTTTGGGGTGAATTCCTTCACTTTGTCATTTTTTTCTAGGTCACTGGTGTGTGTGTGTGTGTGTGTGTGTGTGTGTGTATGTGTGTGTGTGTGTGTGTTAGGAAAGCCTGTTATATTCCTGCTCCTGACTGTAATGGCTATATTGAGAAAAGTTCCTATACTGTCTTGGGTCTAGTGCTTCAGGAAGTGTTTCAGAGTGTGCACTGTGCTGTTGTGTTTTGGCTGCTCCTTCCCTCAGGTAGGTCCTTTGCTGAGTTTCTACTTGCTTGCAGAGGGGAGTGTTTGGACCTTGTATACTGTGTGGTAAGTTTTAACTAGGTGTGTTTTGATCTGCTTGTTAAAAGAAGCTAGGTCCTATTTCCCCTAGTCTGAAACTTTGCTGTACTCTATGATCAGTAGACTTGGTGCATGTGAGGGGTTTGTGCTGGTCTTCTGGGTAGAGGCCTGCTTTGCAAGTTCTCAGGCTGACTTGCCTTAGTAAAGATGCACATACAGGGTGCAGGGGTGGCTGGGTTTGGTGTAAGCAGCCCCAGCCTCCACTGGGGGCGCTGTGTTGCTCACTGTAGTTGGTCAGTGCTGATGGGCAGGGGAAAAATGGCATCACCCTGCTCTCTCCTCCCCAGAGCAGGGAGTTCACGCCCACCACTCTTCAGGAAACCCTCACAGAAGAGTGAACAATCTCCCCTCTTATATTTGGTTTCTGTCAGATCCCTATCTTTACTCTGTCTGCGTCCAAGCTGTCTGCCTGGCAGGCAACACAGTACTCCTGTGTTTTAAGGGGCTGGGTTTCAAAACTCTAAATTTTAGGGACCGCACCTGGTGAAGACCCACACTGATCCTCTGGGTGAGGGTCTCCCCGCACTGTGGCTGGTGCTGGTTTGTCCCAGAAAAGTAGTTGCACAGCTGCTCAGCCATTCAGAGTTTATGGTAAAGCACAGCAAAAAGCCAGCACCAAAGTTTGCTGCTCTCAGCAGGTGTCTCTCTTCCTATGCTAATGAAAAAGGCAGCCCGGGTAGCCTGCCAGCTCTTTTTTCCCCGTAGAGGCAGTGCCACCTCTCCCAAATGCACTTCAAGAAGGGGAACTGTTTCTCCCCAAGCAACCCAGAGATCCTCAGACCGTGCTGTCCACTCAGACCGTGCTTCCGCCCTCCTTCCCCACAAGAGCACCACTAAGCCCACCAGGCACGACCCTGGCAATGGCACAGACTTCTAAAACTGCAGACTTTGAGCTCCACTGCTTATAAGAACTTGGTGGTAGTCAGCTCCTCTCCTTTTCCCAGACAATGGTTTTGGGGAAGAGTTTTTCTTGTGCAATCCCCTGCATGCTGCTCTCAGTCTTTCTTTCTCTCTCTTTCTCTCTCACACCTCTCTCCCCTCTCTCCCTCCCCTCCACAGCATCTGCAATTCTTTTTTCCCCCAAATCAACCCTCTGCAACTCCTACCTTCTATGATGTGGCCATTTTTCTGCTCTAGATGTGCAGGTTGTTCTCTCAGACCTCAGATCGATTTCTTGGGTGTTCAGAATATTTGATATTTATTTTGCTGTGTTAAGGGTGAGGCAAGCAAATGGTCCCCCTACTACTCCACCATCTTAACTCCTCCTATTAAAGTTTGTTTGGTTTTTTTTAGGATTTTTTTTTAAGAGAGGGAGAGAGAGAGAGAGAGAGAGCATGAGCAGGGAGGGTGTAGAGGGAGAGGGAGAAAATCTTAAGCAGGCTCCATGCTCAGCATAGAGCCTGATGCTGGGCTTGATCTCATGACCCTGAGATCATGACCTGAGCCTAAATCAAGAATCAGACTTAACTGACTGAGCCACTCAGGCACCCCTTTATTGAGGTTTTTAAAAAATAAATATTCAATTTATTAAAGTCACAGATTCAAAACCCTAGTTCTTCACAAAGTTTTTAAGTCCATATTCCCATATTCTTTTTCTATTTTCAGCAATAATTAATTGTCATTTCTAAGGGGGCCAATTCTAAGTCTCACCCTATTTAATACATCCCATTTCCCTTATAAGTATTTTGACCTAATAAATAAAACCTAAACTACTAGATAATTCTCATAAATGTATAAATTGAATTTATAAAAACAGTGAAGGTTAAGGTCACAAAAAGGTTCCAACTCAGGAAGATTTTAACTAAA
The DNA here is from genome assembly GCF_964656455.1 of Halichoerus grypus. Taxonomy (NCBI): domain Eukaryota; kingdom Metazoa; phylum Chordata; class Mammalia; order Carnivora; family Phocidae; genus Halichoerus; species Halichoerus grypus. The sequence goes on along the minus strand of NC_135718.1, from coordinate 97,126,907 downwards.
ATCATAAGTCTAAATCAATTACTCAATCTCACATGTTAGAATTATAAAGCTGAAGTTCTGATAGGACAAATTATTTTACACATTAAAAGTAAATTAGAAATTCCTGCATATCCCTTAACAGAATAATATTAATATTATGGATTTTACTTTTGTAAACATTCAGAATTTTCCTGAAACTGAAAAGATGCTATCCATTAAAGAAAACAGTTAAACATGCCAAAACACAGTTTTTTCAGTTGTAACAAATGTAACACTGGGGAGCAGGATGTCCATAGTAGGGAAGATTATGTGTATGGGAGGACAGAGAGTATATGGGAACACTCTGTACTTTCTACTCAATTTTGCTGTGAACCTAAATGGTTCTTAAAAATGGCTCTTAAAAATATTAATTCATTAAAAGGAAAAAAAAATAAGGAAAGAAAGACATTCACCATCTCTGTTAATAGAAGATTTTAGGTGGAATGCTACATTTTTGTCCACAATCCTCAAACCCATTTGTAGTTGACATGTCAATGACTCCGTAATTTCAAGAGGTAAGGCATGTCCCTGGATTCCAGTTATACCCATCACATAACTCTTGAGTCTTTTACAGAACTTTATAGTCCTTGCAAGTTGATCACTTGATTGGGTTTTGCATGGTTTTGGTTTTTAAGATAGTTCAATGTTTCTTCTTTACATGTAAAGATCTTTGAACCTTACTAAAGCCCTGCATTTTATGTATTTATTTTATATGTTTCATAGGCACACAAAACAGATGTTAAAAGTATATCTCTGAATCTTGTGTATTTCACAAGGGCTTCTCTGATGTTGTAATTTACAAGGTCATTTTAATAACAATGCTCCCCCAACTCTAAGAGCTTATAGAAGATATGTAACTAAATAAGTGTACCATATGGTGAAATATTCAATTATAGAAGCAGCTCACATAAGACAACAATATCAGAAGATAAACTAATTCTTGGTGGGGAGAGGTATCATGTATGTGTTTTCAGAGTACTTGATGACTGGGAAGAGTTTAGAATGTTAAATAGGCAAATGCAAGTTAACTAATAAAGAAATTCCAACAAGGAATGAAGTATGTCCAAATGCATACAGAATAGTTTGACCTAGAACAGTGCCTGACATACTGTATAGTGCTTAATAACAATTTCTCCAGTAAATGAATGAATACATGAATTGTGAATAAATACAGCATAAAGTGCTCATAGAAAAACATTAGTTTGTTGTTGCTAGAGTGTAAAGTACAAGATAGGGTTATGGATTTTGACTTATATTAAAATAAAACCCATTACACCCTAAAACTCCCCTTTGCTGCATTTATTCACCTACTCCCTTCTCCCAGAACCCCTCGCAACCACTGATTTTGCTATCCACATAGTTTTGTATTTTCTAGAATGTTGTATACTTGGGCTAAGTAATATGTAGCTTTTTCATTCTGGCTTCTTTCACCTAGTAATATGCATTTAAGATTCCTCCATGTCTTTTCATGGCTTCTTTTCATCACCAAATTATATCCCATTGTATGGGTGTACCACAGTCAGTTCACCCACTCAGCTATTGAAGGACATTTTGGTTGCTTCCAGTTTTAGGTGACTATGAATAAAGTTGGCACAGACATTTTTTGGGAAGGATTTTGTGTGAATATATATTTTCAAATAAATTGTGTAAATAAGATTTCTAGGTCATATGGTAAGACTACGTTTGGCTTTGTAAGAAACCACCTAACTGTCTTCCAAAGGGGTACACCCTTTGCATTTCCACCAGCAATGAATGAGAGTCCCTACTGCTTCACATGCTTGCTAGCATTTGTTTTTGCCAGTATTTTGGTTAGCCATTCTAACAGATGTGTAGTGGTATCCCACTATTGTTTTAATTTGCAATTCCCACTATTGTTTTAATTTGCAATTGCCTATTTAACACTTTAAACTCTTCCCAGTCATCAAGTACTCTGAAAACATATACATGATACCTCTCCCCACCAAGAACTAGTTTGTCTTCTGATATTGTTGTCTTATGTGAGCCGCTTCCATAATTGAATCATATGACAAATGATGTCAACCATATTTTCATATGTTTACTTGCCATCTTCCTTAGTGAGGTAACTGTTCAGATCTTTTGCCCATTTTTAAATTGGACTGTTTTCTTACTGTTGACTTTGAAGTGTTCTTTGTATTTTTTAAATGAAAGTCCTTTATCAATTCCTTTTTTTCCCCCCCAAAGTAGGCTCCATCCCCAATGTGGGGCTTGAACTCACAACCCTGAGATTAAGAGTTGCATGCTCTACTGACTGAGCCAGCCAGGCACCCCATGAAAGTTCTTTATCAGATATGTGTTTTTGCAAATATTTTCTCACTGCCTGTGGCACAACCTTTGATTATCTTAACGGTCTTTCACAAAAACTTTTTTAATTTTAATAAATTCTAATTTATCATTTTTATCTTTCATGAAATGTACCTTTGGAATTATACCTAAAAACTCATAGCCAAACCCAAGGCCATATAAATTTTCTCCTGTTTTCTTATAGAAGTTTTGCAGTTTTGTGTTTAATATTTAGTTCTATAATTATAAAGTAATAGAAAAAATACTGATTTCTGTCCCTAGGCCCTGGCACAGAGCTCCTAAGATGGTTGTAATTTCCTAAGTGATAGGAACATCTGACACAGAGCTCCCAAATCCCTTGGAATTTCATGGGTGATAAAAACGTGTTTTGTTTTGTTTTTTTGTTTTTTGTTTTTTTGAAAACGTGTTTTGTTCTAATGAGAGAACTATTGTTGGGCTCCTGGATGGGAGCTGATCATCAGAAAGACCAAGCCATAATTAGAACTTTGAAACTTTCAGTCCCACCTCCCATCTCTAGAGAGGGGAAAGGGGCTGGAATTGGAGTTAATAATGGATCGTGCCCATGTGATGGAGTCTCCATAACAATCCCAAAAGCATGGGGTTCAGAGAGCTTCCAGGTTGGTGAATACATCCACATGGCAGGAGGATGGTGCACCTCGACTCTGTGGGGGCAGAAGCTCCTGCATCCAGGACCCTTTTGGACCTTGTTATATGTATCTCTTCATCTGGCTGTTTATCTGTATCCTTTATTATATAATGAACCTGTAATGTAAGAACATGTTTCCCTAAGTTCTCCGAGCTGTTCTAGCAAATGATTGATCTGATGAGGGGATTGTAGAAACTTCTGATTTATAACTAGTAGGTCAGAAGCGCATATATTACTCAGTGCTCATCATGGTAAGTGTACTTTTAATCCCCCCCACCTATTTCATTCATCCCCCCCCACTTCCCCTCTGGCAACTACCAGTTTGTTCTCTATATTTAAGAGTCTAGGATTTTTGTTTGCTTCTTTTTTCTTTGTTAGTTTTGTTTCTTAAATTCCACATGAGTGAAATCATACGGTATTTGTCTTTTTCATGTGGTCTGCAAATAGTAAAATTTGACTTCTTCCTTACCAATTACGATTCCTTTTATTTCTTTTTTTCCCTCTCCTCTTCTTTTATTTATTTTTGTTGTCTGATTGCTGGAGTTAGAACTTCCAGTACTATGTTGAATAAAAGTGGTGAGAATGGACATCTTTGTCTTGTTCCTGAACTTAGGGGGGAAAGCTCTCAGTTTTTCACTACTGAGGATGACATTAGCTGTGTGTTTTTCATATATGGCCTTTATTATATTGAGGTATGTTCCTTCTAAACATACTTTGTTGAGGGTTCTTGTCATGAATAGATGTACTTTGTCAAATGTTTTTTTCTGAATGTATTGAAATGATCATATAGTTCTTATCCTTTCTTTTATTGCTACGATGTATCACATTTCTGAATGTGATTAATTTGCAAATATTGAACCACCCTTTCAACCCAGGAATAAATCCCTCTTGATCATGGTAAATGATTTTTTAACTGTATTATTGAATTCACTTTCCTACTATTTTTATTGAGGATTTTTGCATCTATGGTCATTAGAGATATTGGCCTGTAGTTCTTTCAGTGTTGTCTTTATCTGGTTTTGATATCAAGATAATGCTGGCATTATAGAAGAATTTTGGAAGTTTTACTCCCTCCCTTCAATTTCTTTACAGTCTGTTCAAATTTTCTAGTTCTTCCTGTTGTAGTTTTGGTAGTTTATATGCTTCTAGGAATTTATCCATTTCTTCTAGGTGTCCAATTTGTTGGCATATAGTTTTTCATAACATTCTCTTAAAATTGTTTGTATTTATGTGGTGTTGGTTGTTCTATCTCCTGTCTCATTTGTGATTTTATTTTTTTGAGTCATTTCCCTTTTTTTCTTTATAAGTTTGGCTAGGGGGTTATCAATTTTGTTGATTTTTAGAGGAGAACCAGCTTCTGGTTTCATTGATTTCTTGTATTGTTGTTGTTGTTTTTAGTTTTGATATCATTTATTTTTGCTCTAATGTTTATTCCTTCCTTCCCTATGCTGGTTTTAGGTTTTGTTTTTGCTCTTTTTCTGATTCCTTTAACTGAATAATTAGGTTGTTCATTTGAGACTTTTCTTTCTTCTTGTGGTAGGCTTATACTGCTATAAATTTCCCTCTTAGAATCACTTTGCCACATCCCAAAGGTTTTAGACTATGTGTTTTTATTTTTATTTGTTTTCATGTAATTTTTTAATTTCTTCTTTTATTTCCTGGTTGATACATTCATTGTTTAGTAGCATGTTGTTTAACCTCCATGTATTTGTGGTCTTTCCAGATTTTGTCCTGTGGTTGACTTTCAGTCTCATTGCATCATGGTCAGAAAAGATGCATGGTATGACTTCAACATTTTTGAATTTGTTGAGGCTGGTTGTGTGGGCTAGTACGTGATCTAGTCTGGTTATGTGGGCTAGTATGTGATCTATTCGTGCTCCATGTACACTTGAAAAGAATGAGTATTCTTATGTTTTAGGATGGAATGTTCTGAATATGTCTGTTAAATCAATCCGTTCCTGTGTGTCATTCAAAGCCACTGTTTTCTTGTTGAGTTTCTGTTTGGATGATCTGTCCATCAATGTATGTGGGGTGTTAAAGTCCCCTGCTATTATTGTATTACTATCTATTAGTTCCTTTATGTTGGTTATTAATTGTGTCATGTATTTGGGTGCTTCCATGTTGGGGGCATAAATATTTACAATTGTTATATCTTCCTGTTGGATTGTCCCCTTTATTATTATATAGGGTCCTTTTTTGTCTCTTGTTACAGTGTTTGTTTTAAAGTCTATTTTGTCTCAAATAAGTATTGCAGTGTTTGTTTTAAAGTCTATTTTGTCCAAAATAAATATTGCTACTCTGACTTTCTTTTGACATCTATATGCATGATAGATGTTTCTCCGTCACCTCACTGTGTCTTCAGATCTAAAATGAGTCCTTTGTAGGCAGCATATAGATGGATCTTGTTTTTTTAATACATTTTGTCACCCTATGTATGTCTTTTGAGTTGTGTGTTTGGTCCATTTACGCTCAAATTAATTATTGATTAATTATGTATATGTATTTATTGCCATTTTATTACTTGTTTTGTTGTTTCTGAAGTTTTTCTGATTCTTTCTTGTCTTCTCTTTTTCATGTTTTGCTGATTTTCTTTAGTGATATATTTGGATTACTTTAGCTTTTTTCTTTGCATGTTAATTAGTGCTTCTTGATATATAGTTACCATTAGGTTTGTATATAACCTCTTCTGCATATAGCAGTCTATATTAAGTTGATGGTCTTTTAAGGTTGAATCCATTCTTTTCTCCTCTTTTCTCCATGTTTAGGTATATGGATATATTCCTTGACTGATGTTTATAGGAATATTAATTTTTTTCTGTTTTTGTGTTTCCTACCTTTATACTTTCACCTTTGGTCTCTCTTTTCCACTCGAAAGAGTCCCCTTTAATATTTCTTGCAAGGCTTGTTTAGTGGTCATGTTTAGTTTTTGTCGGGCTGGGAAACTCTTAATCTCTCCTTCTATTCTGAGTGATAGCCTTGCTGGATAGAGTGTTCTTGGCTGCAAATTTTTCCCATTCAGCACCTTGAATATATCATGCCTCTCTCTTCTGGTCTGCCAAGTTTCTGTTGAAAAATCTCCTGTTAGCCTTATGCATTTTCCCTTGTAAGTTAAGGGTTTCTTTTGTCTTGGTGATTTTAAGATTTTGTGTTTATCACTATTATTTTGCAAGTTTAATTACAATACGTCTTGGTGGGGATCTGCTCTTGTTGATTTTGATTGGGAATTCTCTGTGTCTCCTGGATCTGGATATCTGTTTCCTTCCCTAGATTAGAAAATTTTTTAGTCATTATTTCTTCAAATAAATTTTCTGCCCCCTTTTCTCTCTTCTTCTTCTGCAAGTCCTATACTATGAATGTTATTATGTTTGATATAGTCACTGAGTTCCCTAAGTCTATTCTCATTTAGTGTAATTCTTTTTTCTCTCTTTTGTTCAGCTTGATTACTTTCCATTACTCTGTCTTCTAGGTCACTAATTTGTTCCTCTGCTTCTTCCATCTGTTTTCATTCCATCAAGCATATTTCTCATTTTGTTTGTTGAGCCCTTTATCTTGGCAATATTATTCCTTATCTCTGTGTTGAGGGTCTCACTCATGTCTTCCACTCTTTTCTCAACACCAGTGAGTATCCCTATGATCATTGCTTCAAATTCTCTCTCAGGCATTTCACTTCTATCTGTTTGCTGAGCTCTCTGGCCTTGCCATGTTCTTTTATTTGGGATAAATCTCTCTGTCTCTTCATTTTGTCTGCCTCTCTGTGTCTGTTTCTGTGTGTTAAGTAGTCAGCTATGTCTTCTGCTTTTGAAAGTAGTGACTTTATGAAGAGGAGGTACAGGGGACTGCCCTGCAGTGCAGTGTCCCCTGCTCACTAGAACCTGGCTCTTCAGGAGAGTATCCTATGTGTGTTTCTTAAGCTCTGCTCTGGTGTCTGCATCATTTCCTTTCACTGCAGCCATCTGCACTGGCTCTGCCTGCTGTGGGCTGTACTTATTCTCTGTGGTGTTAGTGGGACCCAGGTAGCCCAGCTCTGAGGGGGCTTGCTCACCAGAGAATTTGGAAGTGGGGCAGTGATATTAGCAAAATTTGCATTGGGTCACTAATCCTAGGTCAGATCTCCTGAAGTGCTGTAGTGGCTGGGGCTGCATGTGTGAGTGACTAGGGGCTTATGGCCAGATACAGTGCATGATCATGCCTGGGCACAGCTGGGCTCAGCACACTATGGTGGATGAGGGCCCACAGCTGGGCATGGTACAGCAGCTGGGTGTTGTGTGTGGTGGTAGCTCTATACCCAATGGCTGGGTGGGGTGTGCAGGTAGCTTTAACAAATTTTCTTTAAGCAGAGGCTACAAGTGTCTGTGAGCCTCCCTCAGGTGGCTCTGTGTTTATGCTGGGGGGCAGGGGAGGTAAATGGTGCCTACTAGCTCCTGATTTTCAAAGAAGTCCCCCAAAGCACTCCAAAATCAATCTGACAGGTCTGCCTCCTGTTTGCCCCCAGAACTGTGTAAACTGCCATTTTTATGTTGGCTCTTGGTGCACGCTGCTGTCTTTTTAAGGGAAGGGACCTGGCTATCCTTTACTCTCCTGGCTCACACAGTGCTGAGTTAGGTAACTTTTAAAGTTCTTGGCCCACTGGTTTTAAAACCTCATGGAATTCAACCCCTCTGGTTTTTAAAACCAAACATTATGGAGATTAGTCTTCCTGTACGAGCTCCTTGGTGCAAGGGTCTATTTCTCTTCTCTCCCCTCCCACACACATCCCTCGCTCCTGTGGCAGCCTCCCTCCACCTTTCTGAACTTCCCTAACATTTCAGATGCAGCTTCATCTCTATATTTAGTTGTGGAGTTTGTTGTACCAGTCTTTGAATCGCTCTCAGTCTTATTGACTTGGGTGTGGATGATATCTAGTTATAAACATGGGATAGGTAAACTCAGGATCCTCTTACTCTTCCATCTTCCCAAGCTCCTCTCCTCTTTCATTTTTGATTTTATTTATTTGAGTCTTCTCTCTCTCTCTCTCTTTAATGAGTCTAGCTAATGGTTGATTAATTTTGTTGATGTTTTGAAGAACCCATTCCTGGTTTCATTGATCTGCTTTATTTTTTTAATCTCTATTTCATTTATTTCTTCTCTAATCTTTATTTTTTCCTTTCTTCTACTGGTTGTGGGCTTTGTTTTTCTTTCTCTAGCTCCTTTAGGTGTAAGGTTAGGTTGTTTATTTGATATTTTCTTTGCTTCTTGCTATAGGCCTGAATTGCTATAATCTTCCATCATAGAACAGCTTTTGCTGCATTCCAGAGATTTTGGAATCTTGTGTTTTCATTTTTATTTGTCTCCACATATATTTTGGTTTACTCTTTGATTTCTTGGTTGACCTATTCATTGTTTAGTAGCATGCTATTTAACCTCCATGTATTTGTGTTCTTTCCAGATTTTTTCTTTTGGCTGTCAACTAGTTGAACACTGTGTGTTCAGAAAAGATGAATGATATGATTTCAATCTTTTTTTAATTTCTTGAGGCTTGTTTTGTAACCAAACATGTGACCTATTCTGGAGAATGTTCCATGTACACTTGAAAAGAATGTGTATTCTGCTGATACGGGATGGAATATTCAGAAAAGATCTGTTAGATGCATCTGGTCCAATGTGTCATTGAAAGCCATTGTTAACTTTTGATTTTCTGTCTGGATGATCTATCCACTGATGTACATGGGGTGTTAAAGTTCTCTACTACTTTTTATTACTATTAATTATTTCCTTTATGTTCATCAATAGTTGCATAAATATTTACATTGTTATATCTTCTTGTTGAATTGTTCCCTTTATTATTATGTAACAATACATAATATCATTGTTCTTTGTCTCTTGTTATAGTCTTTGTTTTAAAGTCTATTTTTTCCAATGTAAGTTTTGGTACCTTGGCTTTCTTTTCACTTCCCTTTGTAAAATAAATGCTTTTCCATCTCTTCCCTTTCAATCTGCATGTGTCATTGGGTCTGAAATGAATCTCTTGTTGGCAGCATATAGATGGAAATTTTTCTTATTCATTCAGTCACTCTATTTCTTTTGATTGAGAGTTTAATCAATTTACATTCAAAGCAATTATTGATAGGTATGTACTTACTGCCATTTTCTTACTTGTTTTATGATTGTTTTTGTAGTTCTTCTATGTTCCTTCTCTTGTCCTCTTCCCTTGTGGTTTGGTGGCTCTTGTTAGTGATATGTTTGGATCCCTTTCTCTTTATTTTTTATATGTCTATTACAAGTTTTTGATTTATGATTACTATCAGGTTTATATATAATATCATACATACATACAAGCTATACATACAGCAGTCTATATTAAATTGATGGTCGCTTAAGTTTGAAATGATTCTAAAAATGCTAAACTCTTACTCCCCACAACACACATTTTATGTATATGGTGTCATACTTTGCATCCTTTTATTTTGTGGGTCCCTTGACTGATTTTTATTGATATGATCAATTTTATTGCTTTTGTGTTTTAAACTCCATACAGATTTTATAAGTGATTAATCTATTACTTTTGTTATGTTTGTATATACCTATGAAATTTTTCCTTTCCTAATTTTGTTACTCCTTGTTATTGCATTTTCTTTCTACTCAAAGAATTCCCTTTAACATTTCTTGTAAGGCTGGTTTCATGTGATGAATTCCTTTAACTTTTGATTTTTCTGGGAAACTCTTTATCCCTCCTTCTATTCTGAATGATAGCCTTGCTAGATAGAATATTCTTGGTTGCAGATTTTTTCCTTTCAGCACTTTGAATATATCATGCCACTTTCTTCTGGCCTGCAAAGTTTCTACTGAAAAATCAGCTCATAGCTTTATTCAGTTTTCCTTGTATGTAAATAGCTTCATTTCTCTTGCTGCTTTAAAATTCTCTCTTTATCACAACTTTTTTCCATTTTTTATTATTATATGCCTTGATGTGACATGGGTTGATTTTTTTGGAGGGCTGTCTGAGCCTCCTGGATCTGGATTTTTGTGTCCTCCCCCAGATTAGGAAAGTTTTCAAATATTACTTCTTCAAATAAATGTTCTGCTTCCTTTTCTCTCTCTTCTCTTTCTGGGATCCCTGTACTGCAAATGTTATTATGCTTAATGATATAACTGAATTTCCTTAACCTATTCTCATTTCTTTATTATTCTTTCTTTTTCTTTTTCTTGTTCTGTAAGATTGGTTTCCATTACTCTGTCTTCCAGCTCACTGATCTGTTCATCTGCTTCCTCTAGTCTACTATTTATTCCCTCCAGTGTATTTTTCTTTGTTACTGAGTTCTTCATCTCTGATTAGTTCTTTTTTATATTTTCTATCTCTTTGTTGATGGTCTCATTGAGATCCTCCACTCTTTTCTCAAGTCCAGTACATATCTTTATGACCATTGCTTTGAATTCTCTATCATAGAATAGGCATATTGCTTATCCCCATTTTGTATAGCTCTTTTGCTGTGATTTTGTCCTATTCTTTCATTTGGGACATATTCTTCTGTCTCCTCATTTTGTCTAACTCTCTATATCAATGAGAAGCTTATAGCACTGCTTTGGATGGATTCCTACCAGGGAGGGGGGGTTGGATGGGACAGACTGGCAGGAGAACTCGAGTGCAGGGTGTGCACTCTTAGTAAGGTTTGCACCCATATGTTTGTGGAAAGTGACCTGGAGCCACCTTGGTGGGACTCCTTCTGAGCAGGTTGGATGGGGTAGATCCCCAAGAGAATATGGAGGCAGGGCACGAGGTGTTAGTAAGCTAGGTGATGAGTGTCTGTGTTGGTTCCTGCAGGTGTCTGGGTATCTGCACTAGAGTATCAGGGAGAGAAATGGCACTTGCCAGCACTTTTGTTCTTAGAGAATTCTCCTAAAAATCCCTGCCCCTCTAGTGTACATTCTGAGATTAGTAAATAAATCTCCTTCCTTTATACTTCAGGTGTTTTCAAAATGCTGTTTCTATGCTGTATATCCATTGGGTTGCTCATTATCCTGTCTCTTTAAGGGTGGGGACTGTTTCTCATCACCCTCCAGCTCTCCCAGAGTGGAACCTGCTGATTTTTAAAGTTCTCAGTGTTAAGCCCCACTGACTGTAAACACTCATGAAGTTAAGCCCTTTTGGTTTTCAAAGCCAAATGTTATGGAAATTCATCTTTCTGCTGCAGGTCCCCCATGTCTGGAGTACCTGGTGTGGGGTCTATTCTTCTTCTTTCTCCATGCTCCTGGTGTTCCTCCCATTTGTGTTTAGTCTCACAGGTTAGTTTGGTTCCTGACTGTATCTCTGTTCTTCCTACCATTTTTGATGTGGCCTTCTCTGTATGATTAACTGTGGACAATCTGTTTTGCCAGTCTTTGGGTCATTTTCTGGGTTAGTTTCACTGATGTCAGTGTTATCTAGGTGTATCCATGGGACATAGAGAGCCTCTGATCCTTCTACTCCACCATCTTCCCCAGAAGTCTCTCTTTACAAGTGTAAGGTCTGTGTCTACATTTTCCTATTTTTTGTTTTGTTTTGTTTTGTTTTGCATATGGAAGTCCAATTGTTCCAGCACAGTTTGTTGAAAAGACTCTCTTTTCTCCACTGAATTGCCTTTGTTCCGTGTCAAAGATCAATTGCCTGTACTTATGTGGATCTATTTCTGGGCTCTCTTTTTTTGTTGTATTAATCTATATGTCTATATGTCTATTCTTTTTAGTAATACCACACTGTCTTAATTACTATAATTTATAGTAAGTTTTTTGCCTTTCATACAAACTTTAGAGTTAGTTTGTCAATATCCACAAAATACCTTGATGGGATTTTGATTAGGGCTGGCTGAATCTACAGACCTATTTGGGAAGAATTGATATCTTAATAATATTGGGTCTTTCAATCCATGAACAGAGTATCTACTTATATAAATCTCAATTTAAATACATTAAATAATGAAAGGAGTTTATTTACTCATGAACTGAAAATTTCCAAAGTAATATAGTCTTTAGGAATAATTTCACATAATGTTCATGTTATTATCCTAGGAGACATGTTTGCCCTGCAGAGGCTAGATTTGCCCTTAGTGGGGCAAAATTGACCCATCATGGTGCTAAATTGACCTCTAGCATTCCAGGCCTCTTATCCATCTACCACCTACACAGAATCTTTGTACAAGAGATTCTAGCCCTGGTCCTAGATCCATTTTGATTTGAACTACCAAAGGTTATGTGCACATTCTTGAAATAGTGTTTCTTTATTAAGTCACATATTCCACTCCACATACCAGATATGGGGCAAGGGTGGAGTCAGCTTCCCTGGAAGCCCATGGATTTCTAAATGGAAACTGGGTACTACTCTACAATGCTATGAAAGCAGTCATATATACAACTATAGCATGAAATTGAAGAGGTAGTGACCAGATTATTTAGGGTAATGTAAAGTAATGGATGGATTTTACACAGGAATGTTAAATGATTAGATTTGCATGTTAGAATTTTTTTCTGTGGTCCACTTGGAATGAATTGAAGTTTACATGCCTTGAGGTAGATTATTGAGGAAGCTGTGACAGTGGTCCTGGATAGAGAAGCTAAGGTCTGAGATTGACTGTGGCTGTGGCAGGGAGGAGAGCAGATTTGAAGAAAGTTTAAGATTTTAAGAACACTCCAAAAAAGCACTTAGAATGACTTTCTGGTTTCTCTGACAACCTCATTGGTCAGGGAATAAATAATATTAGAGCATATGGCTGGGGCAGGGTGGGGTACAGTTGGTTAATTATTTGGGAAATGTTGGGTGTGGAATGTCTTTGAGCCAACCTAAAGGAAATATGAAGTAGGGAAGTGGGTTTGGGGATGTATTATAGTTAGACTGGGGCAGAGACAGAGTAGTTATTACCATATATGGAGACATTAAAGCAAAAGACAGCAGGATTCAAGTAAACTAAATTTTTTAATAAAGAAATGGAAGCAGGCAAGGGAAGCAAAAGCAAAAATGAACTATTGAGATCTCAAGATAAAAAGCTTCTGCACAGTGAAGGAAGCGATCAATGAAACTAAAAAGCAATTGACAGAATGGGAGAAGATATTTGCAAATGATATATCCGATAAAATCTATAAAGGACTTATCAAACTCGGGACGCTTGGGTGGCTCAGTTGGTTAAGTGTTTGCCTTTGGCTCAGGTCATGATCCCAGGGTCCTGGGATCGAGTCCCGCGTTGGACTCCCTGCTCAGCGGGGAGTCTGCTTCTCCCTCTCCCTCTGCCGCTCCCCCTGCTTGTGCGCTCTCTGGCAAATAAAGAAATAAAATCTTTTTTTTAAAAAAAGAATTTATCAAACTCAACACCCAAAAAACAAATAATCCAGTTAAGAAATGGCAGAAGTGAAATAAGTCAATCAAGAGAAAGACAAATACCATATGATTTCACTTATATGTGGAACTTAAGAAACAAAACAGATCAACATGGGGAAGGGAAGGAAAAATAAAATAAGACAAAAACAAAGAGGGAGGCAAACCATAGGAGACTCTTTTTAAAAATTTTTTATTAACATATATTATTTGTTTCAGGGGTACAGGTCTGTGATTCATCAGTCTTACACAATTCACAGCGCTCACTATAGTACATACCCTCCCCAATGTCCATCACCTAGCCACCCCATCCCTCCCACCCCCCTCACTCCAGCAACCCTCAGTTTATTTCCTGAGATTAACTGAGGGTTGCTGGAGGGGAGATGGGTGAGGGGATGGGATAATTGGGTGATGGGCATTAAGGAGCACTTGATGTAATGAGCACTGGGTGTCATATGCAACTGATGAGTCACTAAATTCTACCCCTGAAACTAATAATACACTATATGTTAACTAAGTTGAATATAAATGAATAAAAAAAGAAATGGGCAGAAGACATAAATAGACACTTTTCCAAGGAATACATCCAGATGGCTAACAGACACATGAAAAGATGCTCACCATCACTCGGCATCAGGGAAATACAAATCAAAACCATGATGAGATACCACCTCACACCTGTCAGAATGGCTAAAATTAACAACTCAGGAGAGGAGAGATGTTGGTGAGGATGAGGAGAAAGGGGAACCCTCTTACACTGTTGGTGGGAATGCAAGCTGGTGCAGCCACTCTGGAAAACAGTATAGAGGTTCCTCAAAAAGTTAAAAATAGAACTACCCTATGACCCAGCAATTGCATTACTAGGTATTTATCCAAAGGATACAAAAATGCTGATTTGAAGGGGCACATGCACCCCAGTGTTTATAGCAGCACTATCAACAATAGTCAAATTATGGAATAAGCCCAAATGTCCATTGACTAGTGAATGGATAAAGAACTTATGGTATAGGGGCGTCTGGGTGGCTCAGTTGGTTAAGCCGCTGCCTTCGGCTCAGGTCATGATCCCAGGATCCTGGGATCGAGCCCTGCATCGGGCTCCCTGCTCGGCAGGGAGTCTGCTTCTCCCTCTCCCTCTGCCTGCCGCTTTCCTTGCTTGTGCTCTCTCTGTGTCAAATACATAAATAAAATCTTAAAAAAAAAAAAAACAACAAAAAAAGAACTTATGGTATATATAATGGAATAGTACTCAGTTATCTAAAAATAATGAAATCTTGCCATTTACAACAACATGGATGGAGCTAGAGTGTATTGTGCTAAACAAAATAAGTCAGTCAAAGACAAATGCCGTATGTGGAATTTAAGAAACAAAACAGATGAACATCGGGGAAGGGAAGGAAAAATAACATAAGATAAAAAGAGAAGGAAGCAAACCATAAGAGACCTTAAATATAGAGGACAAACTGAGGCTTGCTGGAGGGCAAGTGGGTGGTGGGATGGGCTAAATGGGTGATGGGCATTAAGGAGGGCACTTGCTGGGATGAGCACTGGGTGCTATATGTAAGTGATGAATCACTAAATTCTATTCCTGAAGCCAATACGACACTATATGTTAACTAACTTATATTTAAATTAAAAAAAATAGAAAAGAAGAACAAAATTGGAAGCTAAATTTAAACCTGTGTATTATTTATTCTTTAAGTTAATTGTTAAGTAAACTAGTTATAGCTCTTATTCTTTAGTGTGGCTTAGTATTGATCAATCCTTGTTATAATTTTAATGTTCTGAATTGAAGAATAATTTCTTGTGTGATTTTATATAGATGTCTGAAGTGGCTGTACTCCAAATTAATAGTTGCAATCAAGATTCTGATACCCAGCACAGGAAGACAAGATAAGCAGCACCTTTTCCTAATAGTCCCTTAATGAGGCTTGTTCCTGTATTTATAGAAGTAAAATTTGTTAATGAGTAAGGCCTGAAGGCTCAATTTTAAATTATCCTGACGGTAATCCATGAAACATGGAGATTCACTTTTTAAACACTGCATTAGTTTTCTAATGCTGCTATAACAAATTACCACAAATTTAGTGGCCTAAAATAATGGCAATGTATTAACTTACAGTTCTGGAGGTCTGAAGTCATAAAATCAGTGTGTCAGCCAGAATGTTCCTCCTAGAGGCTCTAGGAAAGAATTCGTGTCCTTGCCTTTACCAGCTTCTAGAGGCCACTTGCATTCTTTGGCCCAGGCCCATTTCCAAATCACTTTGGCTGATGCTTCTGTCTTCACATCTCTTTCCCTGACCTGTCTCTCCTGTCCCCCTCTTTCACTTATCAGTCACCCTTGTGATTGCACTGGACCCTCCTGGATAATCCAGGATAATCTCCTCTCAAGGACATCTGATTCTATCAGCTTAATTCCATCTACAGCCATAATGTCCCCTCTCCACACAACATATTTACACATTCTGGTAATTAAAACATGCAAATCTTTGGGGCCTGCCATAGTGGGTCTATGTAACCAAGACAGACCTTGTGACTCTTCTCTCCTGGACTCAGCTGGTTGGATCAGGAGAGATGCTGGACATTGGTGGAATAGTCTCTAGTGATGAGTCAAACATTGCTCAGTACTTGAACTGTCAGATTATATGGAACCTAGCCTTGCTTAGCCATTTTAGGCCACATACATGCCATTTAGTAAGCAGAAAAGACAGGAAATTGCAGATATATGGAGAACAATAGAGGCAAGAAATAGTCTGGGGAGACAGATAAAGTAGGTGTGTGATGACTTTTAAACCTGTCTATATGGCCCAGTGTTCTTTGTTTCCAGTCCTTTGAAGTCCAGGCAAATGCCTATCATGTCCTTGAAAGAAAATCTTTTTACCTGGACTGTGAGTGGATGCTGTTTCCTTATACCTACAAGTTCCCTAACTGAAATTATTTATACATATATGAAGCAACAATAATTAATCATTATTGAATACTGATTTGAGGATTGGAATACAAAACTTGGGCTTGAATTTAGTTTTCCATGCTGCCCATTCTTCCCCTTCTTATAATCAACATCTCAAATCAGCGAAGAAGGGAGTTAAAACATTGATTCAGAAGAGTTTCCTTGCTGGGGACTGAGATGTTTGATGGGTCTCTGTCACTCCCACTGGTGATTAATACATTTTCAGCCCATCTTGCAGCTTAGCACTTTAAAATACATTTTATTCTCTTTTACTCATTGATTATTAAAAAGAGACATTACAGTATTCGGGGACTGGCAATATCAAATTCATAATGTGAATGCCAGATGACCTGTTACTGTCAATAAAACACAACAAACCCAGTTAGAGTTCCCTTCTTTACTTAGCTTGTCTAGTGAGAGCCATTCCTCAGCAGCCCCACCCCTCATGACTTTGGAACATTCATTTCTGGAACTCACTTGGAGTTCCTTTTGGACCTGAGAAGTGAGTCATATTTGGGCACCCAGGTCAGCACTGCAGAGCAATGGAACTTAGGTCATTTCTTGTTAGGAAGTCACTGCCTCTAAGCTGAGGCTCAAAGGGAAAACCATTTATTTTTTAAATTAATTTTTTATTAATAGTTTTGTGGAGATATAATTTATGTATGATAAATTCACCTGTTTTAATTCCATGATAACTTAGTATATTTACAGAACTGTATAACCATCACCATGATCTCATTTTAGAACATTTCTACCTCTACCCCCAAATGAAACCCATGCCCATTTATACTCAGTCCCCATTCCTGCCTCAGCCCCAGGCAACCACTTGTCTACTATCTGTCTCTATAGAATTGCCTCTTCTGGACCTTTCTTATAAATAAAATCATAAAAGATGTGGCCATTTTCTATCTAGCACTTTCACTTAGTGTATTTTTTCCCCCTAGTGTAATGTTTCTGAGGTTCATCCATATGATAACATGTATCAGTACTTCCTAACTTATTATTGCTGAATAGTATTCCATTGTATGGATATAGCACATTTTGTTTATCTGTTTTCTAAAATATTAATTTTTACTATTAGATCATGAAAATGTATTCTAGCTCAGAAAATGTACTCAGGAACCTGCCAGATGTAGTCAGATCTAGGGCACCAGGATAAATTTATGTTGGTGTTTCATTACAGTTGTGAATTCTTGGATTAACATTCTTTCCCTTGAAGAGGACTCAAAGTTCAGCTCAGTCTGAATCTTCTGTTTGGGAGGCCTGGATACACTGACTCCGGGCTCATTTTCTCTGAACTCAGATCTCCATATCTGTGGTAGATAAAATCCAGCATTTAGGGGCAGGAAAACTCTAGACCAACAGAAAAACATTTACCCCTTGGCCCTCATCTGAGGGTGGCGTAAGTATAGGATCTTTGTTGGCAGGAAGGCAACAGTTCAGAACACCTAACAACAGAACTTGAGAACATCCAGCTTCTCATGCCTCGCAGGCTTTCTCAGTCTTGGTGAATTAACAATTCTGCCTTTTTGTGTTTCTAGGATTTCTCAGCTGTAAGAGGTCTGGAAATACGTGGATTACATAACTGGCTCTTATTTCCTTTGTTCAACATTTATTGAGCACCTGTTATGTTCTAGGCCATTTGTATACATGGTCAATTAAATCCTTGCAATAATCTTATAAAGTAGCTACTCTTATGCTTATTTTACAGATGGAGAAATTGAACCCCAGAGAGATTAAGTTATTTGCTCCAACTTACCCAGGCCAAATGGTAATCAAAATTTGAACCCACTTGATCTAAGGCCAATCCTCCCTACACACTAATAAGCTGCTTTGAACAAGCAGCTTTAAAAAAAGGAGGTGGAATTTAATTTATTATGGTAGAATAGTGATGGAGGAAGTAGGAGATAGAAAGGGTTTTTCTCAGCGGTTTTAGGGACAGAAAAAGGACAGAGGCTTGATAACTATCAGAATCATGGGGGGAGGGTGGGATCAGGGGAAGAGGTGCTCACCTGTTCAGTTTACATGTGCTCCCAAGGTGATTCTATTAATCTCAGTTCCCCTAGTCCATAGCATTGCTTGGTTCATAGTCTAGTTGCATAAATAATTGTAAGGATCAGATAGTTCCTAAAAGACAGTAAATAATTAATACTTCATTCTGTTGTGATGAAAATAAGTGATAAGTGGAAATATAAAATATTAATATTTCATTCTGATATGATGAAATAGGTGATAAGTGGAAATATAAAATATTAAGAGACTTCCAAGGAACTTAGATGCTATGAAAGTAGGGTCATAGATTCTGAGGCATAGAACTAAAATACTTGGCTTTTTAACTTTGATTCACACTTTTTCCTCCACCCAAATATTTTTCTCACACATTTTGCTTGTTTGAAATCTTCTTAACCTCTATTTCTCATCATGAATATCAGGCCTTTAGAGAAGACTTCCCTGATCACCCACTTTAAAGTTAGTCCCATTCTGATAAAGAAGATGTGGTCTATATATACAATGGAATATTATGCAGCCATCAAAAGGAATGAGATTTTTGTCATTTGCAAATACGTGGATGGAACTGGAGGGTGTTATGCTGAGGGAAATAAGTCAATCAGAGAAAGACATGTATCATATGACCTCACTGATATGAGGAATTCTTAATCTCAGGAAACAAACTGAGGGTTGCTGGAGTGGTGGGGGGTGGGAGGGATGGGGTGGCTGGGTGATAGACATTGGGGAGGGTATGTGCTATGGTGAGTGCTGTGAACTGTGCAAGACTGTTGAATCACAGATCTGTACCTCTGAAACAAATAATACAATATATGTTAAAAAAAAAAAGAAGATAGCAGGAGGGGAAGAATGAAGAGGGGAAATCAGAGTGGGAGATGAACCATGAGAGACGATGGACTCTGAAAAACAAACTGAGGGTTCTAGAGGGAGGAGGGTGGGAGGCTGGGTTAGCTTGGTGATGGGTATTAAAGAGGGCATGCTCTGCGTGGAGCACTGGGTGTTATACACAAACAATGAATCATGGAACACTACATCAAAAACTAATGATGTAATGTATGGTGATTAACATAACAATAAAAAATTAAAAAAAAAGAAGATAGTAGGAAGGGAGAAATGAAGGGGGGGAAATCGATGGGGGAGATGAACCATGAGAGACTATGGACTCTGAGAAACGAACAGGGTTCTAGAGGGGAGGGGGGTGGGGGGTTCTAGAGGGGAGGGGGGTGAACACTACATCAAAAACTAATGATGTAGGGCGCCTAGGTGGCTCAGTTGGTTAAGTGACTGCCTTCGGCTCAGGGCATGATCCTGGAGTCCTGGGATCGAGTCCCACATCGGGCTCCCTGCTCAGCGGGGAGTCTGCTTCTCCCTCTGACCCTCTTCCCTCTAGTGCTATCTCTCATTCTCTCGCACTCAAATAAATAAATGAAATCTTTTAAAAAAAAAAACAACTAAAAAAACTAATGATGTAATGTATGGTGATTAACATAACATAATAAAATAAAAAAAGTAAAAAATAAAGTGAAAAAAATAAAGTTAGTCCCATTCTTAAAGCACCTGCTTTTAATCTCCACGACATGATCACGGTTTGTAATTACTTAGTTTATTGACTTATTCAAGGTCTGCCTTACCTCATCCTTTACACTGTAAATTCCCTGAGGGCAGAGAACAAGACTGTTTAATCACCCCTATGGAACCATCTGCTAGTGTAGTGCTAAGCACTTAAAGAATCTCAGTGAAAAAAATTTGTAACTATATGAAGGATAGATGTTAACTAAACGTATTGTGGTAATCATTTTGCAATATATGTTGTACACAAACTTATATGGCATTGTACGTAATTATATCTCAATAAAACTGGGATTAATTTATTATAAATTAATAAAAATAAATTAACAATATCATTAATGTATTTTTATATAATATAATTAATATATTTATATATTTACATATGTAACATAGTTAATATATCTTAATATAATTTTATAGCATAATTAATAATATAAATTATTATAAAATTTATATTTTATATAAAATATAAAATTAATTTATATTAATTAAAAGTAAAACAAAACACTATCAGTAGTAAAATAAACAGGTCAGGCTTCAAACAATGCCTTTGAAGCCTACTTTCAAGCTCCTTAAATATATATTTTTTAAAGATTTTATTTTTTATTTGAGAGAGAGAGGGAGGGAGAGTGGAGGGGGAGAGAGAATCTGAAGCAGTCTCTGCATTAAGGGCAGAGCCCGACGCAGGGCTCGATCCCACAACTGAGCTGAAACCAAGAGTCCAATGCTCAACTGACTGAGCCACCCAGGCGTTCCAAGCTCCTTAAATATTGAAGGGAGTTACCACTTTGTGGAAGTTAACACATCTTGTAGACCAGCAGGCTGCTGGGTACACAAATTTCCAGTTGCACTCAGCCCACTTCAATCTAGCAGCTGAGACTGATACACTTGGAAGCTTTCTAAGTTGTTATCATTGCCTGAGGCCCATAAAACTATTGTCTCGATGGAGACAAGTTAGCACGCTCTGCACCTTTCTCTCTAGGCCCCTCAGATCTGACAACTCAGGAAAATCCAAAGAGGGGACCTTCTAAATTTTAAAAGAAACCACTCAGCTGCTTAGCAGCTATTTTAATTTTTGTTGTCATTTTTTTGCATGTACATCTGCCTTAAATGAAGTTCCAGTAGTTTTAGTAGGGCAGAGGAAGAAATGTCTAGAAAATGTTTTCTTGGCTAGGAAGCATCTAGAAGACGAGGTGAGCACTAAAGCACCAAATAGCTCTAGCTGTCTTTAATACAATACCACAAGCAAAGAAAGGCGAACTTCAAATCAATTTTCTTTTCTTGCCTCGCTAATCTCTGAGGAAGTACTTAGAGGCTAGTAGTAGAGGGTACCTGGGTGGTTCAGTCAGTTGAGTGTCCGACTCTTGACTTCGGCTCAGGTCATGATCTCAGGGTCCTGGGAAGAGCCCTGTGTTGGGCTCTGCGCCCAGTAGGGAGTCTCCTTGAGGATTCTCTCTCTCCCTGTGCCCCTCTCCCCCACCGCCGCTCGCACACATTCTCTCTCTCTCTCTTTAAAATAAATAAATAAATCTTTAAAAAATTGTAGTAGTAGACCCTGGCAAATTAATTCCCAGTGAGTATTACAATCACTTTGCCCTGAAATTCTGACGACGACCGTTTCTATACTGTTAGCGAAAACCTGGTTATGTTGTTGAGAGTAGCATTTTCCCGTTCCCCAGCCAGCAACCTGAAATCGCGTTTGTACAGCCGAAGCGCTGAAGCTCCAGCACAGGTGAGTGAAATAAAATCTCCCACCAGCCTTTTCCTGCTTTTCTGAGGAAAGTGAAGCTGAGGCAAAGCTCCATGCTGAAACCATTGCGTTGTGTTGCAAAAAAAATAAATTAATTAATAAAAAATCCAGCAACCAGCTATTTTCTAGTGAGGTATAAATTACTTGAGGGTAATTCTCTGGAAAGATCTTCAGTGAGAGACGTGAGTTTCAAACTTCTTTTGGATTATTTGTGATCAGAACGAGTTCCTCTTAATTTCTGCGAAAAAGTGCAAAGGTTTAAGGTATTTGGTTCATAAAGAGCAGGCAAGCCATTGCCCCTAAACTGAAACATATATTTTCTCCTCTTCACCTTTTTTATGGTCTTTTACCTGAAATTTCCGGGTTAGCACTGGGAGGTAATTCATTGATAGACCCCTTCCTTTTTCTTTAGGAGGGTGACTTTGACCAAAACAACACATTCTTTGCTAATAATTTCTTTTTTTTTTTCTGTTCCCTCTCTTCCTTTAAAAACCTTTCCTTTTCTGCAGCTTGATGGAGTTCCTTTCTATTTCCTAGATGAAATACTATCCAGTTCATGAATTGCTGAATAAAGCCAATTTAATCTTTAAATGTAATTCAATGAATTTCATTTAATATCATAATGTGATAATTAGATTGGCTCTTAAATTCGAAGAGAAAATGCTGACACTTAGAATTCAATGTAAAAGCATCTTTTAAAAAATATAGATATAAATTGTGAAGATATTAAGGAGCAGTGTGATTTAAACCAATATTAAGTTCATCATCTGGAATATGCATAGACAAACTAATGCCTATTGGACAAACACATATGTATGCATGCTTTTTGTGGTGTTTTGGCTTAATGAAAATCCATGTGTCTGGCCTAATTTTTGCAGACAGCTCTTATTTTTGTACTAAAGGCAGAGAAAAGATTACCAAAACCAGAGTGCTCAGTGGAATATAGTTTTCTTTCTTCTGTCCATATTTATACTAGAATCTCTCTTTTTATTTTTTTAAAGTAATGTCTAGGCCCAACATGGAGCTTGAACTCACAACCCTGAGATCAAGAGTCTCATGCTCTACTGACTGAGCCCGCCAGGCGCCCCACTAGAATATCTTCCCATATCTGTTCCATGGGTTTTTTACTGTAGTAGTGACAAGCTCTGGCAAGAGCAACGACTTACTCCAATTACATCTCTATGAAACTGAATGGTTAATAAAAGGTTTACATTTTTTCCCATAATATATTAAATAAGAAATGTTATGCTTACATGTGAAAACATATAGTGTTCTACTACCTACATGTCATTTTGAGTCTATCAAAACGTGTAATACTATTTTAAAAAACTCAATCACACAGTTTGGATTAGTGTTTGCAAACTCTAAGAGTTGCTCAAAAAGCTCTGAAAAATCTAAGGCTAAGGCTGCGCTGTCAATAAGAGTGACCTTTTGCCAGAGATGGCTGTTAAGCAATTGAAATCTGACTAGTCTGAATTGAGGTGTTGCCGTTAGTAAAATTCACACCGGATCTCAAAGACTTAGTATGGAAAAAAGGAATGTTATGTATCTCCCTAATAACTTTTATTGATTTCTTATAGAAATATTTGGGATATTTTGGGTTAAATAAAATGTACTCTTCAAATTATGTTGTTTCTTTTAGCCTTTTAAATATGGCTACTAGAATATTTATGTTACCAATGAGGCTTGCATTACATTTTGATTGGAGAGCAGGGCTCTGCAGGCCAAGGATTAGCTGTTTCAATCTTAATTTTTTATTGGCTCTGTCTTTAGAATGCTTTTTGTTGCTTCTTGCTACTGAACAAGGTAAATTATGGGCTTACAGTGGGTTTTCTGTAGATAATTCTGAATAGTTGTTGATTACTCACTTAAGAGTCCCTGGATGGCCCCTTTCAGGTAGAAAGGCCAACTTCACTTAGAAAGGGTACAACTAGAGACTCAATACCAGGACTCTAGCTTTGTAGGCGATTCCTTGTGATATAAGAACAAAATAAATGCTTTCCTTCCTTCCTTCCAAACTTTTTGGCTAATCTATGTTGAAAGCTAAAGTGTACCCAGCTATCTAGGAGGGACGTTTATGTTCCACTTGTAGCAGTGAGAAACCCACGTGATCTAAAATTCATTTCCTTTACTTTCACTCTTCTAAAATAGTAGCGCATTCTGTATTTCTTGGGGAAAGTAATGTTTGACTTTTTCTCAGTTTTGTAAGCACTTAATTTCCAAGTACTGCATTGGTGATAACATGAAAGAGTATGGCAAAAATTGAAAGCCACATAATTCTTGTTTGTGATCCACATAATGATTTCTGTAAAAGAGCTCTGGGGATTCTGTCCTGAAATTTTCTGGTAAGATTAAGGGCTTTTTGTAATGTTAGCAAGTATGTGAAAAATTGGAATATTTATATAGATACATCATTGCATAGAATATGAATGTCTCAGAGAAGAGTTAATGCTCCATATAAGATATGGGTACTATAGACACAGTGGTTAAAATCTTACTTGTCTTGTTAGATTCTGCTTTCAAGTTTCTGATTTGGCTTGATGAACTGGGAAATAATTTTCAAAATAATAATAATTTCCATTCTTTTACTCATTCACTAGACATTTGTTGACCCTCAGCTCTGGTGAGAGGCTTCATGATAAAGCAAGTGCTCAACCACAGCATTATTGGCATTTTGGGCTGGATCATTCTTGGTTGAAGAGAGGGTACTATCCTATGCATAATGTTTAGCAACATTGTTTGTACAAGCAGCATCCATTATGACAACCCAAAATGTCTCCAGACAGGGTCAAATATTCCCTGGGGAGCAAAATCATCTCCTCAGTTGAGAAGCATTGATGACAGCAAGAAAGAGCAGATGGGAGTTGGAGGTGGGAGTGGGAGAAAGACCAGGGAAATGGCAGTTGGGATTGAAGAGATGAGTGGATTTAAGAGACATAAGGAGGAAGAATAGGGAAGTCTCTGTGATTGGTAAATTGTGTGGACTGAGGGAAAGGCAGGAGTTAGCAACAAGTTGGGTTTGGCCAACTGGAGAGATTGTGGTGCTATTACTGAGCAAAAAAAATAATGGAGGATGAAATATGCCAGACAAGAGGAGTCCCATTTCAGATATGGTGGGTTTGAGTGGGGACATGACAATGGAACTGTTGTCCAGAAAGTGGGTCCAGGAGTCTGTAGTATAGGAGTAAAGTCTGGACTGAGAGGCAGATTGAGGAGGCCAAGTCTTAGTAAGTGATATCAGGACAGAGTTGTCTTTCAAGAGAAGGTTATTCACCTGCCAGAGAAAAGAGTGAGTTGGATATTAACATCCAATCTGATCATTTTGTTAGAGATTCTCAAACATTCCACTAAGATGAAGCAGAGAGAAAACTAAAAACACACGTATCAAAACATTTCAGTATTGAGAGATACTGAATTGAGAGAATGATGGAGGAGGAGGAGAGCTGAAAGAAGAGAGAAAAAGAAATGACATGTAACTCAGATAGGTAAAAGTGAAGAGAGGAAGGTTGCTTATTCATTTACTGTTTATTGAGTGCTATTAACCATTATATGATTTTTATTTCAAAGACACTGGGAAATTCACAGATTCTTGCAACCCACTTTCTTATACCACATTTTAGTATGAAAAATTTCAAACATATAGAAGAGTGGAAAAAATTTTACAGCAATAGCATGTATCTATCACCTAAATTATACAATTAAAATTTAAATATACTTGCTTTATTATGTTATCTATCCATATATCCATCCATCCATTAAAGCATCTTAATTTTTTGATGCCTTTTTGAGTAAGTTGCAGAGCTCAGTACATTTATCCCAACTACACTCACATATGCATATTATGAGCTGGAATTCAACATTTGTTTAAAATTTTCCAATCTACTTATATTATTTTTAAAGTCCATATCCAATTGCCTCTATTGGAAAATGGGTAGCGACTAATTTTATATACTTTTTTTTGTGACCTGTTTGGGATGCTAATACTAAAGACTTTTACTAACAGTTACGCTAGATTGGAGTCTTGAATATAGAGGCCATTTCTTTTCTGTATCCTGGTACTTAGTATTTGGCCAGGCACAAGGTAGGATCTCTATTTGTTAAATGCATTTTCTGCAGCTAGAGATAGGATATCCTGTCTTGATCAAATGGAGTTAAGCTTAGGCCATGTCCCAGGCATCTTTGGGATTACTAAGTACTGTTTGCCTTCATGATGCCCTTACCAGTCCGTGAAAGACTAAACTATGTAGTGTTGTTTGTTATAAAGAATTTGGAACCTAAATCTATAGGTTCAAGTATTGTCTTTGCTGCTATGTGACCTTGGACAAATCTCTTAGCCTGAACTTATTCATTTATTAAATTGGATTTGAGGGTACCTACCTACATTTGATGCCCACACTGTGAGTTTCCAACTAGCCTTTGCGTGTAGTAGAACTTAGTTGCCTGTGACCTGCTCCCGAATTGTCATCTGTTATTTCACATTCAAAGGATGTGAAAGCATCAGCAGTCTTCACTCTCCTTTTCCTCTCTCCTGTCCTCCCTCCTTGCCTTCTCTCCTTTTTTTTTTTTTAAATCTCTGGAACTTAAATATATTACAGAAGTAAATAGTAAACAAACAAAAAAACAAACAAAAAACCCCAAATAGTTCAGAGTCAAAGACATCTTATCAAGGAAAGAGCAAAAATAAAAATCCATAGTGCCTCAGTGTTCAAAGAGGCAGAAAATTCTGAAAGCCTTAGGCGAATTGTGCCCTCATAGAAGGATCCTACATTCTAGAAGAGAGCAGTCTTGTGAAAGAGGGGGAAACAAAGGCTTTTTAAGCGCTCCAGAACTGTTGAGAGACAGGGTTGTTACCCTGCTAGAGTTATTAAAGTTGATTTCTCCAAACCATTTACTCAAAAAGACCGCCTGAAGTGACTGGCTGCCTGATTTTAAATTATCTCTTTTTAAGAACATAATTTGAAAAATGCTAGTAATTATTGCTACATAATACTTTTACATCGAAGATTTATAGGACTGTTTTTCTTTGTTGTTTTTTTGTTTGTTTTGTTTTTTAGATAAAAATGGTTAAGGAAAGAGGTTTAAAATGTAGTTCACAATATGCAAGGGAACGTTTTTTGCTTGTTGCATTTAAATTGCATCATATAATATGTAGTACTTTTTCCTCCTTTGGGCTTACTTTAAAATACTAACACGTCCGATAGCTACTCCATATTTTCAAAGTGGTTACTGATGAATTTGCAACTCAAATACTTATAACATTATTGATTGATGCTGCTTTAATCTCTTGGAGCTTCTTTAGATATCTATGATGTTTAAAAATGCTTTTTAAATATGGGTAAATTAATTTCCTAAGTAACAGTGACAAGATTTACAATGAAGGAAATTTTTATATTAATATAGGACCCAGAATGTTAAGAAACTCTGTTATGGTAAACTGTTACAAACTTTTATAACAGAGGCAAGGACAAAGTTTGCCTTGAAGGGTTTGCTTGGGAAGCAGTGGTTTATACCATAACATCTGATTTCATGTGTTTGTGCCAAGAGTGTTTCCTTTTTGTCTTTTTCCTTTTTATATGCAACAACAATAGGAGCATGTTTAATATTGATGAGTTTGACCTCCTGGGAATTATAGTATATGTACCCTTTTGGAATACAAATGCTATTTGATTTATATGGTAAATACATAGAATTTTGGAGATTAGCATTTTAATCAACTCTAATCTCCTAGGATTTTTTTTTTTATTCCCTCACCTTGCCATTTTGTCAAGCAAAGTTTGAAAAATGAATTTTTGAAATGGCAGCTAATGTTCTCTCACGTAGATAGATGCAAGGTCTGCATGAAACATAAAAGCATTACTATATGTAGTAACCTTTCCTAAAGCATGTGCTCAAGCACATTAACACTGTTCAAGATGATCAGTTATTAAAAGAACAATCCATTCATTCAACAAATATTTATTGAAGAGCCATGCTTCTGCAGGCACGTTGGGGGGAGGGGGTGGGTAGTATATATGCCTTCGATATGGTAGCACCTCCAAATTGGAACGTGGCTTCAGTTTCCCCCCATCTAAAATTCTCTTTTTTGTTTAACTTTTTTCATCGCAGGTCCCGGAGCTTTGAAGTTCCTTGTGTATCTTCCAGCTGACGAACTTTTTCCACGGGGACAATGCATTCGATTCACACGGTGGAGATGAAAGTCCCCGAGATTGAGCAAACATTTTTCGCGCCCCGCTTCAGTGAGGGGCCAAGCGAGGGCGGAGGGGTCGGCGGCGGCCATTGGGGGGCCAGGCCGGGACTGCGTTCTGCGCTGCCATTGGCTGGCTCTGGGTGCTGCACTGAGCATGTTCGAGCCCCGCTTGCTCTGGGCTGCAGGCACAGGCACGGCAGCCGCGGGAGCAGGCACGCATTGTGCAAAGAAGCGGCAGATGCGAGCAGGGCCAGCCCCACGCGCGTTGGCCTCCTCGCCCAGAGGCTTGCCGGGCCGCTTGACTGGCCCCCGTGCCTCCCCCTGTGCGGGCTGGGGGCCAAGGAGGGCCGGCATGGCCTGAGTGTTGGAGGCGCCTCGGCTCAGCGGCGGGATTGCAACATGGGGAACCAGGATGGGAAGCTGAAGAGGAGCGCAGGTGATGCCTTGCACGAAGGCGGAAGCAGCGCAGAGGATGCTGTTGGGCCCAGAGATGTGGAAGCCACAAAGAAGGGGAGCGGGGGCAAGAAGGCGCTGGGGAAGCACAGCAAGGGGGGAGGGGGTGGCGGCGGGGGGGAGCCAGGCAAGAAGAAGAGCAAGTCGGAATCTAGAGCCTCAGTGTTTTCCAACCTGCGGATCAGGAAGAACCTGTCCAAGGGGAAAAGCACCGGCGGCTCCCGCGAGGATGTGCTGGACTCCCAGGCCCTGCAGACCGGGGAGCTGGACAGCGCGCATTCTCTGGTCACCAAGACTCCAGACCTCAGCCTCTCGGCAGACGAGACGGGCCTGTCGGATACCGAGTGTGCTGACCCATTCGAGGTAACCCGTCCAAGTGGCCATGGACCCACTGATGCTGGGGTTGGGGGCAGGGTGGTCTTGGAGGATTTGGAAACAGCCGTGGGGATGCAGGATGGACAAAGGACCAGTTCAGGCTCGGACACGGACATCTATAGCTTCCACTCGGCCACGGAGCAAGAGGATTTGCTTTCAGACATTCAGCAGGCGATCCGCCAGCAGCAGCAGCGGCAGCAGCAGCGGGGCTCCGAGGAGCCTGCAGCGCCCTCCGCAGCCGCCTCCCCCCAGCCCGGGGCCTTCTTGGGCCTGGACCAGTACTTGCTGGGGTCCAGCAGCGCAGCCCGAGAGGCCCCTTGCAGTCCTGACCCGGAGCGGGCTCTGTCTGCGCTGTCTGACCTGCCTGGCAGCCTGGCCGCGGAGCCCCAGGTGCCTGAGCAGCCACCGCCCCCCAGCGGCCCTGGAGCCTTGGCGATGCCTGGCCTGCCTGAGGGCCAGCCCGCAGCCGCAGCCTCGCCCTCCTCCCCCGCCTTCCCGTTCCCTGAGGCCCCGCCGGGAGAGGGCTCGGCCAGAGCCGCCGGCCCAGGGGCTGGGGACACTGACGAGGAGGGCGAGGAAGATGCATTTGAGGATGCCCCCCGAGACTCTCCAGGGGAGACGTGGGGCCCGGGGGTGGGAGACATTCCCCCGAGGCTGGGGGCAGAGCCCGAGGGCGAGCCCAGCAGGCCCGGCGCCCCGGCAGCTGCCTCCCTGCCCAGCAGCCCTGCGCCCAGCCCGCGCTGCTTCAAGCCCTACCCGCTCATCACTCCCTGCTACATCAAGACCACCACCCGGCAGCTCAGCTCGCCCAATCACTCTCCCTCTCAGTCCCCCAGCCAGAGCCCCAGGATCAAGAGGCGGCTAGAGCCCTCCCTGAGCCGGGGGCCCAGGGCTGCTCTAGTCTCGGCCGCCGCTCCAGCCAAGAAGCACCGGGCTGAGAGCGGCCTCGCTTGCGGCCTCAGCCGCTCAGCCGACTGGACTGAGGAGCTGGGCAGCCGCGCGCCCCCGGCCGGGGGCTCTGCGCACCTGCTGGAACGCGGGGCGGCCTCGGAGGGGAGCGGTGGGGCGCCACCAGTGCAGGCAGCCAAGGTGTCTGGGGCACAGGCGGCTGCTGATTGTTTCCAGAACGTGTTCACAGGTGAGTGCACCCTGCCGCCGGGTTGCCTGCCAATCAGGGCCTTCCGCCCTCACCTGCTCTCCTTGCTCTGAGACGCCTAGACCTGCTTAGGGCATGTCCTGCCTTCTTAGGGGAGTCCTTTTCAGGTCCTGCACACCAGTTCAGTAAAATTTGTTTCTTCTCTTTTCTTTTCTTTTTCCTTAACTTTCCTTTCCTTTTTTCTTTCTTTATATGCAGAGAGAACAACTTTGTTGTGTCTCTCCTAAGTCATCTCAAGAAAGGGCTCCTCTATTTCTCCAAAACGTGCTGTTCTCTATGTCCAGGGTCCTGCCAGGCAGATCAACTCTTTTTTTTTTTTTTTTTGGCATAGTTAGCTGAGCCATCATTTTCTTTCTGTCCTTATCCCCACAGCATTAAAAAGAACAAAATTGTTAATGATTCTTTGACAAGGGTCAATGTTGGAGAAACAAATAATTTATTCCAGTACTATCCAGAGGCGATCTCTGACAGCTCTAACGTGTGTGTGTATGTATGTATGTATGTAATATGTAGTTTCTATTTTGCAGCAATCTGGGTAGACTACTCATAGAAGTTAAGGGAACATTCCTGTTTGCTGATGCAACCAAATCTGATACATGGTATTAGAAAGTTAATAAATAATGAAATAGAATATTAGAGATAATTTTCATTTGGTTTTATGTCCAATCAAAACAGGGTATAGCTTGGAGATAGTGAAGGTGAGAAACCAAAAGGACATCTAATCCAACTGGTACCTCTCTTTAGCCTTTGTAATAGATTCTGATGGGCACCATAAAAGCCCAGCTAGGGGGTCCACTTACTGTGATTAAAAAGCAAGTAGTATAATGAGTTTATCCCTTCTTATAGGCTTCTAGGTCCCAAGGTCTTACCTGAAGTACCCACTGGTAGAGTGACAGTTTGTTTCATGTTCTCTTACTTCTACTCTTAATTATTAAAGGAAATATTGACTGAAAGAATTTAAGGAGTAGGAAAGAATGAAAATTTATGCAATTACTGGTAGGTTTGTGATAAATAATTGAATGATTAAAAATTTCAAATGTAATTTGGAAAGCTTAACATCCTCTGTTCTATTACTTTAATAAATGCGTTATCGATAAAACATTTCTTAAGTGACATTTCTCAATGGGCATAGCGACTTTGGCTAAATGCCATTAATGTTGTGGTAGTTACGTGTATTACTACATTTTTATTTTCACTTATGGATTACCTTTTATTTTACATTTCTAGATCCTTAAGAGTAGCCTTTTTTATTCACTTTGTTCATTTATTTATTGCTTGCTCCCTTTCCCTCTCTCGCTCTCTTTTTTAACTTCTCCTCCCTTCCCTTTATTGTGTAGGTTAAATTAAAAGTAATGCTTATAGTCTAAAACCCTTCAGATAAATTGTAAAAAAAAAAAAAATAAAAAATTCCTGAAAGACCATTTTTGAAGGAAGAAGACAGGAAAGTTCTTGAGTTAGTTTTGTGAATTTAGTGTTGGTGAGAAATCATGTGTTTCCTCTTTACCTAGGTAATCATTCATTTATAAATATATATGTGTATATATGTATTTTTAAAAAAAGATTTATTTGAGAGTGAGTGCGTGCACAGGGGAAGGGGGAGGGGTGGGGGAGAGAACCTCAAGCAGATTCCCCACTGAGCACAGAGCCCAGACTTGGGGCTAGGTCCCAGGACCCTGAGATCATGATCTGATCGAAA
The DNA here is from genome assembly GCF_964656455.1 of Halichoerus grypus. NCBI lineage: Eukaryota > Metazoa > Chordata > Mammalia > Carnivora > Phocidae > Halichoerus > Halichoerus grypus. The sequence continues at coordinate 97,095,463 of NC_135718.1, read as the reverse complement.
CCAAGAGTCAGACGTTCAACCCACTGAGCCACCCGGGCGCCCCTGTAAATATATATTTTTAAATGAAAATATCACCATGATTCACATTATCATTTATTAATATTAATGGTTGCTCTTTCTAATAGCATTAGACTTTGGATATACATTCATTTCTTAAATTTTACAGATGTATATGTGTATATTCTGGGCACCCATGTTATACCAGGCAATATGTTAGTGGCAGGACCTACAAAGGTCATTAAATCATGGTTCTGCCTCTCCAGGGCTCCCTGAGTACTCAGGGGCAATGGAGAGGTGTAGTGTAGTCCTCTGGGAGTATCAAGGGTAAAGGGACTGATCTCCTTGGCAGGGGTCAGGGAAAAAGACTTCATAGGAAGATTGATCAGAGTCCTGAAGATCATAGGCCCTAAACAGGTTGAAGATTTGTTTTCCTTAAGAGGAGGAAAAAAAAAAGCTTATTCTTGTTACTTGCATTGTATTTTAATTTGCCAAGTATTTCCAAATTTGAAATTTCAGACTCTTAAAGGAGTCTTGTTCAGTAAGCACCTGTTTTCTGTTGGCTGCTCCAGGGAGAATTTTTTACCCTGCAGGGCAAAAGTGCAGTGTGAGTTGTTTTAATATGGACATCACTGACTTTGTCTTTGATGTTTGGATGCAGCTGGTCAGTGATCAGTGGATATTTGTGTAGCCATTTCCATATATTTATCTCACCCACTCACTCTCTTTAAAACAAATCGATAGGTTTAACCTAATCTTGTAATTGGTGGGGAAATGGAGGTAGGTAAAGAGATGAAGTGACTTTTTCAAGGTCACACTGTGACTCATTCAGAGGCAGAGCCAGAAATAGAAGCCGAGTCTACTGATTTAAGTGTGAATGTTTTTGCTTAGTACTCATTTTTGAATGTTTGGTAATGTAAGACAACACAGAGTAAAAACTGTTTATAAAAAATATAGAATTTTAAGTCTTCACTTATGAGATTTTTCAGGTTCTGTTTTTAATAAGGTCAATCCCTTTAATGGTTGAACATCTGGCCTTCCTTGGGCTGGAAGAAGAGTGATTGTTGGTCAGACTGAAGCAGATTCTCTCTGGGCAGCTCTCAGGGAAACTGTTCTTGTGGTGGTATAGTGAATCCAGAAGGACACATGCCCCTGTTTCTCCATTGCCGACTGTTTTCTTGTCATCTGGTATCACATTTGGTTCTTTAACATCCTCTACAGTTTTATGGTGTCTTGGGTATTACCAGAGGCCTGAGGAACAGTGGCATTCTCCTTAGGGAAATTGGTTTTTTTTGGCCTTAATTTTGCATGTCTTTGGATCCATTAATTGCCCACTGCCTTTGAAGCAGGTGATCATTATATCTATAAGCCTCCATAAACATCTTTTATTTTTAAACCATAGAATGAGGGTTGTCAGCTCTGAGGAAAGGAACAGATGTTTTTCGTTTTTTACTGCCTTTCAAATGTAGGGAGAAAATTCAAGTGGAAAGAGATCTTCGTGGCACATGTTTGTATTTGTTTGGTAGATATAAAAACATTTAGTGATGACGGAGACCAAAACTTTATTTTGTTTTAGCTGTTAAAAACTGATGATGTTTTAGGGCATTGCCCTGAAATATTCCCACGGTTAATTTGTTTGACATGCATCTGTTTCAGTGTTGAGTAGAAAAAAATGGCTTCTGAAATTTGAGAGGTTCCTTTGTACATTGAGTCTAGTAGAAGCTTGTTAATAGATTTTTGCAGTTCGTTAAAGTTTGGACATATAAAATGTTAAATTTGTGATGTCAAATCACTTTTCATAGGAATCTTTCCAGAATCAATTATGTGCTGATCTGTGCTTTTTTAAACACATGGAATCAAAGTTTAATCTGTTTTAAGTGGCTTAATGTCATCTTCAGGCCGGTCATTTTTACATGCTGTGAAAACATTGGGGATGCCCTCAACAGCTCATCAAGTGTGCAGGCTGCTGGCTCCCGTCCGTCCTTTCTGAGTTTTTGCATCTTTGTGTCCTGACTCTTTCCTTCCCATCAGCTATTCATTCACAGAGCTTTCTCTCGTTGCCACCCCTCATACTTCTGATTTGATTTTTCTGATCAATTTGTTATCAGTTGGCAAATCCTATAATTAGGATGTCAAGTTATATTTATTACATTTCTACTAAATGCCAGACACTGTGTGGTGCATTCCATAATTACCTGTAATCCTTAGAACCGTCTTGAAGTATAGCTATTTATCTCCATTTTCCCAATGAGCTAAGCAAGGTCCAGACAAGTGAAGTAACTTGCCTAAGGGCATTAAGCTAGTAAAAGCTTCATCTAGGGTATGTACTTAGATAAGCAAATCTGTTGTTAACGTGTATAAAGTAAAATCAAGTGTATCAGTGAGCTTTTAAATGACTTGCTAATTAGTAAATGGCTTGCGCATTAGCATTTGGATTGTATGACTCTCACTTTGGCTTTTCTAAAGCTTATCTTGATTTTTATATCCATAGAGATACTCCACTCTAGGAGTACAGGTTTTCTTATATAGCTTGTTAAATTATTTAACTGTGAATTTGTGAAGGCCAGTTGCTGTCTTATTTCTCGTGTCAGCATCTGACAGAGTATAGATGTCCTTCATGTCTAATACCTGTCCAATACATGAAGGAAAGTCAGAAATCATCTCTGATGTGTATATATAATGCATCTGTCTTTCTATAACAGGAAAGGGGATTATATGAATGCTGTTCTTTTTCCTGTATTTTGACTTACTGGGTTCCATATATCAGAATAGATTTTGGTAACAAAAGCTGGGACTGGAAGCACTGTTCTTAAATCATTTTAGTTTGGTCTGAAACATCCTTTCTCATGATTTCTTTAAGACTATTTTGGATTGAAGTCTAGTACCCCAGTGATGGGTTCTAATGACTGCTTTATGAGCTGAGGACTGGCCTACTTTTAAGCACATTTAGGCACGAGGTTGTAAGCCATGTGTATTTGAAATTGAACAGGTGCTTTTATTTTTTTTTAATTTTTATTTTTTTTAGATTTTATTTATTTGACAGAGAGAGACACAGTGAGAGAGGGAACACAAGCAGGGGGAGTGGGAGAGGGAGAAGCAGGCTTCCCGCCGAGCAGGGAGCCCGGTGCGGGGCTCGATCCCAGGACCCTGGGATCATGACCTGAGCCGAAGGCAGACGCTTAACGACTGAGCCACCCAGGTGCCCCGAACAGGTGCTTTTAGAGCTGTGTTTCCTTCTGATTCTATTAAAAAGGTGCTGAACATATACACTCAGCTGATGGTATAGCAGTTATTCTATTATTCTAGATAAATTGGTATCCTAGCTTTTTAAAGTGACTCTCAAGTAACTTTTCCTTACATATATGAAGCTAGAGGAGTAATTTCAAATTGATAATGTTAAGATTAAATGAAATAGGATATATAAAGCCACTACGACTCTGCCTGGTGTGTAGGAGGCACATAATTGGTGCTATTTGCTTTCCTCTCCTGCTTCATTGCTCAAAGTGGTCCAAAACTGAATTGGTTAAAACAAAACAAGACACCTCTGAAATTGTATGCAGAAGCTTGATTAATATACCTAATCACTGTTTTATTCCCAATCATTTATGCATCATTTTTTCCCCCTTTTATCATTCTCTATGATTATAGGTTTCCTTCCGGGTTTAGATAAGGAAAGCATACGATGGAGGTATGGCTGTGTGATTAGGTGCAGTTGCTAAGTTTTAAAGGAGGGGTGGGGAAGACGAGGCAGCAGGCAGACACCCTTAGTGTTTATATTCTGCACAGCATCTGGGTGGCAACGCTTGACTTTGCAGCCTTAACCTCCCGTAATTTCCTTCATAAGCTCTCAACTCTAGACAAGTTAACCTGCTTACAGTTTTATGAATGTGCATTTCATTTTCCTGACTTGTGCCTTTGTCTTGAAGTTTTTATCCTCTTGGACCATGCTATTTGTCTCTCTTGATTTAGCATCTGGAAGGGCTGATTAAATTCCCATTTTCATTTTTTGTGTCTTTATCAACTACCCCTAACTGGCATCCTTTATTTCAGTATCTCTGCATTTACCGTCTGCCTCATATACTTCTTGGGTTTAGGGATTCATTGGTCTTTTTTCTCACCTGTTTCTGCTTTTCCTTCCTCCTTGTATACACACCTGATTCTGTCCATCATCTAATCTTCTATCAACACATCCACCAGTATCTTTTCTGTGCCTGCTGTGGGCCAGTGAATGTGATGGACACTTAGCATACTGAGGTCTTTATGAATAATTGTTTGCCACTTTAAAAATTTTTACTTATTTTTTTAAATACTTGATTTATTTACTTTAGAGAGAGAATGAGCACGAGTTGGGGGAGGAACAGAGGGAGAGGGAGAGAGAGAATCTCAAACAGACTCCCTGCTGAGCATGGAGCCCTATGCAGGGCTCGATCTCATGACCCTGACATCACGACCTGAGCGGAAACCAAGAGTCGACGCTCAGCCGACTGAGCCACCCAAGCGCCCCTGCCATTTTTTTTGAACAGGCAAGATGGGTATTTAGACTTCCTATTGGTAACTTCCTATTGAATTCAAGCTGAAAAATTACTAACATTTTTGATTAGTCGAAATTAAGTATTTTCATTGAGGTATGATTGTACCTGATGAAAGTAGAATGATACTTTGATAGAACTTGTTTTGAGAGAACATCTTATATTTGTTGGTTGATTTTAAAATAGCAATGATAATACAGTAATTGAGCTTCCAATTATAAATTTTATTGGTAATGAAAGTAGAAGTAAGGAAATAGAGAAAATTTTATTACTCTGTTTATTCCTGCTTTTGCATTGTAAGTAATAACCTGATGTTAATGAAATTTAGCATTAAGGGATCATTAGGAAGAAACAAGTAAGTACTGCTTGTGACTTGATAGTTATTGGATATAATTTTAGTGGCTGAAAACTTTCCCAGGCTTTTTTATATTAAAAATATAGATATATGACAAATATGACTTCCAATCAATTTGAAATGCTATTTAGTAAAGCAAGGTATTATCACCTCAACATTACATGAACAAATAATGACAGTTACTGGATGCTGTAAGAGGACTCTAACCATGCTGGAGAATTGTTACTCTTTGACACTTGCTTCTCTGTGGATGAGAGAAAGGGAAACATGTATGTCTTCCCCCTTTCCAAGGATGTCCTGAGAGGTGTTGATTGGATAGGAAAATAGCTACCACTCTTCTGTGATCCAGTCAGTTTCCATACATCCTGGACCCACTCGAAGCTGTATTTTCTGTTATACCAGAGCCATGATGGGCTGAAGATAGTCTTTTTATTTTCAGGGGGAATGGGATGATTTCTTGAGAAAATTAAGCCTGTACAGTGTTTTAAAATGATGCTTAAACACTACTCAGTTGCATCTCTTTTTATACTTCAAGCAGAAGGGTTCTTTATTGTAGTACACAGGAATATAGTGGATATATATTGGAAATTAATTCTGTGTCATTTAAATTGTTGCTTTGCATACACAGGAGGGGAAAGAAGGATGTTCATTAATAAGTTCATAGCACTGCTGTGACAGTAGTTCAGGCTGAGAAATCTTTCAATTTGCCTGCCTTTTTAAAGTATCTCACCGATTTCCTGGAAGACCCGAGGCAACAATTTCTTACCTCTTCTTGGTACCCTGGTTTCCTAGGTACAAAAACGAAAGCTGCTTCATCCAGGTCTCATCCAACCTTGAATTCTATAGAAGTGACAGTTTCAGCAGTTACCTTTTCTCCTAATAGTGATACTCTTCATGTTTAGTTTTTCTCTATTGTTAGAGATGAAAAAAATCACTGTGACGGAGGATCCATTTATACTGTGGGATAAAGATTGGGTATTGGTAGTAAGTGATGGTGAGAGCAGTTTTGACCAATTGTTGATTGATACTACAGAAGATTTGGATTGGTTGGACTGCCATTACCCAGTGTGAATCTAGGATCTTGTGTTTTTGAACACTAAGGTAGTGACTGTGTATGGTATATGGTTGACATGTTTTATGAAAAGGAAAGCTGTGTTGTATAATATATGATGCAAGGAGTATAATGAGCTTATGTCTGTGGAGTCTTTCTAATATTGACATCAAAATTGAGCAAGTTCTTTTTGGATTTATTATCTACAATATAAGTCATCTCCTATTTTTGGATGGATAGTTGACTTTGCATTTTTTTTGTTGTTGTTTAAACTGCTCAAAAAAAGTAGTACTATTAATTCTCTTGTTTCTTTGTACTTTAACATACAGTTGACCCTTGAACAACACAGGGATTAGAGGCACCAAACCCCCACCCTGTCAAAAATCCATGTATAACTTTTGACTCCCCCAAAACCTAAATACTAATAGCCTACAAAACTTACCAATAACAGTCTATTAAAACATATTTTGTATGTTATATGTATTATTTACTGTATTCTTACAATATGGTAACCTAGGAAAAAGAAAATGTTATTAAAAAAATAAGAAGGAAGTTGGAACACCTGAGTGGCTCAGTCGGTTAAGCGTCTGCCTTTGGCTCAGGTCATGATCTCGGGGTCCTGGGATTGAGCCCCGCAACAGGATCCCTGATCAGCAGGGTGCCTGCCCCTCCCCCTGCTCATGCACTCTCTCTCTCTCTCTCTCAAATAAATAAATAAAATCTTAAAAAAAAATAATAAGGAAGTTAAAATACATTTATAGTACTGTATTGTATTTATAAAAAAAAAATTCCTCGTGTAAGTGCACACCTATGCAGTTCAAACCATCGTTGCTCAAGGTTCAACTATATTGGTTTTGGTATGTTTTCAATTTTCCCTTCTGTGCTATATGCTTACTCATAGTTTTTATTAATCTATGGTATTCCATGTAGAAGTTTTCATTGACTTAAAACCTTTCTTAGAGACTGAGGCTAAAAGATTTTGAGAACTCCTAGGATTTTTACTTTTGTTTTATTGTCCTTAAAGAAGTGCAGCTTGTTTAAGCCCATTAAGAAGCAAATGGACTAGAATAGAACTATTTCAGGATGACAAATGAATTCATTTGAATACTCTGTGGAAAGTTATGTAAACAATGAGTCTCTTCATTATTAACATACAACTCTTATCTTTTAAAAGAATAATGAAAACAATGGGATAACAATAGAGATTATCTTTTGCAACTCATTTTTTAACCTAGGTACTTATAGGTCTTTGGCTCCTCCTCCTTCCATTCCACCCCCTTTTAAATCTGTAGACTAATACTTCTCCTTTGGAGGCATAAGGTATGCAAATTCTTTATGGGAGGTGTTAGATTTTGCAGCTACCTAAGATGTTCTGCAAGACGATTATGTCTTACTGTCCTTGTAGTGCTATTTTGGTTAAATGGCTTTGAGGGTGTTAAATGTTTGGATAGTATCCTGGTAGTTTATTTCAGGATATAGGATTTGATCTGTCTCTTCCAATTTTAGAAAAATCCAAAAGTGTGTTGACTCTGTTGGATCTAGCATATTGCGGGTAGGCATATAAGGTTGAACAAGAACTGCAGTGATTTCTGTAGAGAGATCGTTGTCTGGGCCAAACATGTGATATAAGTGAAAAAGTCATCCTAGAAGACTTTTATCTCTGATTTGGATTATTTCTGTAAGGAGCCTTATTTGATTCTAAATTCACAGATCATTTTCACCACCATCTGCCTTGGGATAGTAAAAGCTGGGCATGCAGATTTAGGTAGGTTTAGGCTAATCCCTAAGGTTGAGCCACGAATTTCCTTTTGGTTTTATTACCAACTCAAGTTACCAATCTCTAGCTCCTATCTCTATCCTGGGCATCAGGCACATCCCACTTAGATAGCACGGCTCTGGCTCATCTCTGATAATTCTCTACAAGACAAGAGAGTGAATTATTAACAGTATAAAGATGAGCTAGCCAGTGTAGTTTAGAAACATTTCAATGATTCCCTACTGCCCTGAGGCTAAAGTTTAAAATCTCTACTATATATGTATTAATAGTTTAATGCTCTGTGGTTTTATCCCCTCCGTGTTGCTCAGTCTGTCTCTTATCCTGTCCTGAATGTTTCAGTTCTTCAGATATCTCATGTTCTCTCTAGTAGTTTTAATTATTATTGACACGCTCTTCCTGATCTTCAGGAAAAAAAAGAGCATTTACTCATATCCCTCAGTACATGACACACCCCATCATTAGTCCATGCAAGACTCTTCATTTTGTCCACATGTATTCCCTGTGTAGGTTTCCTTCGTTATCCAAAAGTACTGCATTCCTATGCAAACTTTTGTAAGCTGAAATGGTGTAAAGCAAAGAGACAATTAACATTAATTTATATGGGAAAAATTTTGAGGGTTCCCAGACTCAAAAAAATAACCTCTCTTAGGCTTTTTCTGATACCTTAGGACACATCTTGCTGATGACTGCACAAAATAAATCAAGATACAGTACAGATGCTCACAGACACTGTTCAAAGCTCTGGTGGCATGCTGCTGACATCCTGAGTGTAGTTCCTCGGGGCGGCGCTGGGCGGCGCCACTCTCACTGCTGGGGACGCGCGCTGCCTCTGTAAAGGCCTGCTAGAAAACAAATGTTGAATGCTGTTTTCGCTTTTTACCTTTTTTCGAAAAAGCTAAAAAGTCCTCTTTAGATTTCTTTTGGTGAGTGAAAATAAGTACTAACATGGATCTTTTGCAAAAACAAATTGGCATTATGTGACTTGAAAAAGCAGGGAATAGCTGTATGTTCATTTCCTCCTTTGCCCTCCCAAAGGGCATAGGGAACTGGTGTTTTTTTGTTTTTGTTTGTTTATTTTTTTTAAGGGAACTGCTTTTGATGTTTGATTGACATCCTTGAAATTGTATGTATTTTTGTAAAGTATGTGATATTTCTATATATATTTTAGTTTATACAAACATTCTGAGTTGGACTTCTGTTGTTTTTTGTTTTTTATTTTTAAAGATTTATTTATGTATTTGAGAGAGAGCAGGGAGGAGCAGAGGGAGAGAGAGTCTTAAGCAGACTTCCCCCTAAGCCCAGAGCCCCATACGGGGCTTGATCTCATAACCCTGAGATCACGACCTGAGCCAAAACTAGGAGTCAGTTGTTTAACCCACTGGGCCACCAAGTGCCCCTTTGTGTTGCTTAAAAAACAAAACAACAACAACAAAAAACTCAGCAGCCTTTGGAAAAAAATTTTTCTGGGTGAATATCTATCAAGTTCATTGCTTCTTATTGCTCTATAATATTCCAAAAAGTGAGGGTTCTGCTGGGTTGTACACACTGCTCACCTTTTATTGTGTGTGACTCATGTACCCTACGGTTGTGCAGTGGGCTTGCTCTGGACGATCCTCATATTTTGTTTCAGTGTTTGCACAGGGATGAACATCTGGACTCTCATTCTTCTCTACAAGCACAGACAACACTGCTGAATCTGCCTGTGTGGGGGCTTGTGTGAGAATTTCTCTGGGATAGTTATTCAGGAATGAGGTTGCTGGGCCATAAAATATTTACTTGATTTGTCTAGGTACTGTCAGATTGTCTTCCGGAATGTTTTCCCCAGTTTTTACTCTATTAAAGCAGTGACTTAGCACTTACCTAATTTTTGAATTTTTACTAATCCAGTGAGGGAAAGCAGTATTTTTATTTATTTTATATTTATCTGATAGCTTATTTTTAGCCATTTGGGTAAACCCATCTGTGACTTGCCTGTTCATATCCTCTTATCTTTTTTCTGTCGTGTTTCCTGATTTTCCTTACTTATTCACAAGGGTTCTTTGTATCTTTGTATATTCTTGGTATTATTTTACCACCAATGTTAAGGATATGAGGGATTGTCACTAAACTCCTGGTTTTCTTTCCTTATATCAGAGGCTAGCATAAACGTGATACTTTTCAGGGTCCCTTGCAGGTTTTGTTTCAAATGTAGCTTAGGTTTGATGAATTGCCACCAGGTTTGGAAGACCCAAATGAAGCCAACGACTGACTTTTATTGTTTGCACTTGCACGTATGGCTGAGGAACTATAGATTCTTCTGGGGCAGTGTCAGCAGAGGTCTAGTGTTCAGATGTTCTTTTCCTGAGATCTAGGCTGGGGCATGGTGTGTCCCTGCCCCCGTGTGGCTGGTAGCTGGGGGAGCACAGTTCTGGGGCTGGCGGCAGAGGTAACATCCAGCCATGAGGCTTCCTAATTCTAGCGGTGGGAGTGTGCTCTTGGAGGCCAGGACTTGAGATCCGAGAGGAGGCAGCCACTTCCCTGGTGGCCTGGTTTTAAGTTGGTTCCTGGTGAGTAGTTCTAAAAAGATGCTAGAATCGTTTTCTTCAACATTTCCAAGATTCTGTACAATAAGAAATGCCCTGTAGTAAGTCTCTTACTATTTAAACTATATGGAGTGGTTTCAGTTGTATGGAATCATTGGAATCTTAACATATAGAATCAGTTTTAGGCATTATATTTTTTCTTCCTCTAATATTTCATACCTCCTTTACATTTGTTGTGTCCTTGCTTGAACAGGAAATACTTAAATTTTGAAATGATTGATTCTAGTTTTCACTTATGTTTTGTGCTATTTTCTTCTCATTTAAGGAATTTTGTCTTATTCCTAGGTTACATTCTCTTCTCCATAGTCTTCTATTAGCTTTATCATTTCACCCCTTACATTTAAGCCTTTGAACTATCTAGCATCCTCTTGAGTGTATGATGTAATGTAGGGCTTCAGGTTTATTCTTCTTAATATGGCAAACCAGTTTGTCAACATCATCTCCTATAGAATTTTTATACATTGATTTTTTTATACCACCTTTATGTGATTCCCATATATAGGTAAGTTTCTTTCTGAGGGTCTATTCCTTTTATGTTTGATTTTCTGTCTTCAGTCAGTATTATACAGTCCTTACTTTGCAATGTCTATATTTATCTGGAAGTGTCCCCTTTTTCAAAGTTGATGGACCTGTTGTCTTCCATATGTGTAGAGTTTCTTAAAAAGTCCTGATGGTGTTTGATTGATATTTTATTTAATTTATAGATTAAATTAAGGATTATTGTCACTTCTGTAATATCATCCATGACTGTAAAAGACCTCTTCATTTATTTAGATCATTTATGTTCTTTTACTAGAGTTCTAGACTTTTCTCCACAGAGGATTTTTGTTTTCTTTGCTGATGCTTCATATGTTTTATTGCTAGGGGTAGTGGTATCTTGCTTTTGTATTATTTCTAGTTACTGTTGGGATAAAGAAATCTTTTCGGTGTCTTTCAGTTGTGTAGTATGATTTCCTTTATAAATATTTTTTAAACCTAAAGGTTAGTTAGTAATATCTAAAGTTTATAGTTAAAAGAATCTGATCCAACTATATGGGTTTTTTTGGGGTTTCTGATCTAATGTATGTGTGTTTTTTCCCTGCAGCACTAAGCAATTCTTTATGATATCAGCTAGGTGTTTTATAATTCAACTTAATTTTGACATTATCTACCTGGAGAGAGCATCAGATCCCACAGATTAAGGGTTCAATCCTACCAGACTGCCCCCTCTTCAAATGCCAACCAAAAGTCCAGGTTGCCACCTGGGCTTCTGACTGACCAGCTATAGGTTCCAACAGCCCTCTCCTTGGGTTCAATTAATTTGCTAGAGCAGTTCACAGAGCTCAGAGAAATATTTTACTTACTAGATTACCATAAAAAGAAATGACTTTATTATAAAAGTTTATTATAAAAGGATATGACTCAGGAACAGTCAGATGAAAGAGCTACATAGAGCAAGGTATGGGGAAGGTGTGGAACTCTAATGTTTTCTTAGCTTGCCACTCTCCCCAAATCTCCATGTGTTCACCAACCTGGAAGTGCTCCTAAGCCAGTCCTTCTGGTTTTTAAGGAGGCTTCATTATATAGGTTTGATTGATTAAATCATTGCCTTTGATGATTGAACTCTATCTCCAACTCCTCACCCCTCCTGGAGGTCAAGAGTGGGACTAGAAGTTCCAGCCCTCTAATCACAAGGTTTTTTTCCCCTGGCAACCTGCCCTCATCCTTAGGTACTTTCCAGAAGTCATCTCATTAACATAAATTCAGCTGTGGTTGAAAGGGGTTTGTTGTGAATACCAAGATGCTTTTATTGTTCTTATCACTTAGGAAATTCCAAGGGTTTTAGGGCCTCTCTGCCAGAACTGGGTGAAAACCAAATATATATTTCTCCTTAATAAATCATAATATCACGGGGAGCCTGGGTTACCCAGTCGGTTAAGCATCTGCCTTCGGCTCAGGTCATGACCCCTCCTGGGGTCCTGACCCCCCCTGGGGTCCTGACTCTTGGTTTCAGCTCAGGTCATGATCTCAGGGTGTAGTAAGATCAAGCCCCATGTCAGGCTCCACACTGGGCGTGAAGCCTGTTTGGGATTCTCTCTCCTTCCCCCTCCGCCACCACCCTGCCCCTCGACTTGCACCAGCCCTCTCTCTCAAAAAAACAAAAAATCATAATATCACAATAGTCATATGGGCTTTTAAAGGCAATACTTTCTTTTCTTTACAGCAAAATAATTGAAATATAATCCTAGATCATGATATGCATTGTGTAGATTCTTTTGAAATTATTGTGGTTGTTGTGGCTTTCTTTTTGTCATTGTGTGTGGTTAGTTTTTGTGTATCTATGGCTCTTTTTGGGGAATTATGATCCTAAAATCCAGAAACATTACTTTAATTTAGTAGGTTGTGTTTTACACTCAACATTAATAAAAATCTCTGATATTTAAAGTGCTTTAAAGGCATCATTTAAACAAATATGTAATATTTTATCCAATCAGAAAAACACCCATCCCTTCGTTTCTGTGACATGTTTCTCCTTGGTTTGCCCACTACATTTTAGGCTAACTTTTCACACCTTCACCTGGTCCTCTTCGTCCACCTTAATTAACGTCTGCCCTCCAGAATCTTTTCCATGCATGTCTCAAATTTCTGGTTCAGTTCTCTCATGAATTCCAGGTGCAGATTTCCCATTGCCTTAAAAATATGTTCGTAGGAATATGGGAGTAGATCCAAACTCAACTTCTCTTTCCTCTAAGCTCAAATTGCTCCCTTATCTATTGCCTGCCCTGGTGGATGGTAATAGTTCTGGCACGGCCCTTTACCTGGCTTCTTAAGTCAAAATCTGGGAGTTGTGCAAGTTAGCCAAGTTCCTCATACGTCCTCTTTATTAAATCCAATCAGTCACTAAATTCTGTTAAAATACATCTCAGAACATACTTCTTAAAATACTCATCCTGTTCTTTCCAGGGGAATGTTTAATGCTCTTCTCACAATTATTCAGTGGCTCTCCATTGACTTCAGAGACAAATTTTAAACTTCGGGTTTATATCTAAGCAGAAAACTGAATGTGTTCAGGATAGAGGAGCTAGATTTGCTAGCAGTTGTATGATTTAACTCAACATAAAGGAGGCTGTTCCTTATAGAATGTCCAGCCTTGGAATGGATGATCTTGAAAGGAGTAATTTCACTGTTCATTGGAGATGTTCAGACAGAGACTGGATGCAGATCTGCTGGGGTACTCTTAACCCTGGAGAGGCTGAACGTGGTAACCACTAACATTCCTTACAACCAGGAAAGACAATGATGTTTGACTTCTAAAATAAGAGCAGCTGTGGTCTGTTTGTCTCATTCTTTTAATTTGAGACTGCTTTAAATATGTAAAAAACTCTTCAATTAGAGGTATTTTGGAAGCTGCCATTTATTAGATTCACTTTTATGGATTTAACTTAATAAACTAAAATTAATTTTTTTCTTTTAAAGTATTTCCCTCTGACATGTCTAATTTTTTCCTTTGAACTTTGATTTGCTTCATGCTCTTAAAAAATTCCCAAATAAATCTATATTCTAACATAGGTCCAAAAAAATGGTTGGTAGTCATTGTTATTTATGTTGTTCTATGATATTCTTTGGCCAATTTTATTAGATTTATTAGATCACATTTCTTGATCTGTTTTTGTCCAATTTCAGCTCTTGATTAATCAAAGTTGCATAGCTTCTTCTTTTTTTTTTTCTTTCTCAGAGAAAAGCCTTGATGGAAGTCAAAAATGAACTTTATACACATTTTAATAGGCTCTGTAGTGACTCTAGTCAGAGGTCTATATACCAAAGTCACATTTTTTGCCTTATTTTTTATGTATGTATGTATGTATGGTTGACATATAATGTTACATTAGTTTCAGGTGTACAACTTAGTTATTTGACAAGTGTTATGCCGTGTTTACCATGTTTACCACAGTGTAGCTAACGTCTGTCAATGTACAATGCTATTATAATATCATTGATTGTATTTTATGCTGTGCCTTTTATTCCTGTGACTTATTCATTCCATAACTGGAAGCCTGTGTCTCCCTTTCCTTTCACCCATGTTGCCCAACACCCTCCGTTCCTCCCCTCTGGCAACCATCAGTTTGTTCTCTGTATTTATAGGTCTGATTCTGCTTTTTGTCTCTTTATTCATTTTTTTTCTTTTTAGATTCCACTTATGAGTAGAATCATATGGTATTTGTCTTTCTCAGTCTTACTTTACTTAGCATAATACCCTTTATGTCCATCCATGTTGTCACAAATGGCATGATAACATCCTTTTTATGGCTGCGTAATATTGCATAGCGTGTGTGTGCGTGCGTGTGCATGTGTGCCATATTTTCCTATCAGTTCATTTATTAATGGACACTTAGGTTACTTCCATATCTTAGCTATTGTAAATAATGCTGCAATAAACATAGAAGTACATATATCTTTTCACATTAGTGTTTTCATTTTCTTTTGAGTAAATACCTAATAGTGGAATTATTGGGTCATATGGTATTTCTATTTTTTAATTTTTTGAGGACTCTCCATACTGTTCTCCACAGTGGCTGCACCAATTTACATTCCCACCAACAGTGTAGGAGGATTCCTTTCTCTCCACATCCTTGCCAACATTTGTTATTTCTTGTCATGTTGATTTTAGCCATTCTGACAGGTGTGAGGTGATATCTCATTGTGGTTTTGATTTGCATTTCCCTGATGATGAATGATGTTGACCATTTTCATGTGTCTATTGGCCATCTGTATGTCTTCTTTAGAAAAATATCTATTCAGGTCCTCTTCTCATTTTTTAATCAGATTGTTTGGTTTTTTTTGGTGTTGAATTGTGTAAGTTCTTTATATATTTTGGATAGTAACCCCTTATTGGATGTGTCATTTGCAAATATCTTCTCCCATTCCCATGACGGTTTCTTTTGCTGTAAAAAAGTTTTTTATTTTGATGTAGTCCCAATAATTTATTTTTGCTTTTGTTTCCCTTGTCCTAAGAGATGTATCTAGAAAAATGTTGCTATGGCTGATGTCAAAGAAATTACTGTCTATGTTTTCTTCTAAGAGTCTTATGGTTTCAGGTCTCACATTTAGGTCTTTAATCCATTTTGAGTTTATTTTTCTGTATGGTGTTAGAAAATAGTCTGGTTTCATTCTTTTAAGTGTAGTTGTCCAGTTTTTCCAGCGCCATTTATTGAAAAGACTTTCTCTTCTCTGTTGTATATTCTTGCCTCCTTTATCATAGATTAATTGACCATATAATCATGGGTTTGTTTCTGGGGTCTCTATTCTGTTCCATTGATTTATGTGTTTGTTTTTGTGCCAGTTCCATACTGTTTTGATTACTACAGCTTTGTGGTATATCTTGAAATCTGGGACTGTGATACCTCCAGCTTTGTTTTTCTTTCTAGGATTGCTTTGGCTATTTGGGGTCTTTGGGGTTCCATACAAATTTTAGGATTATTTGTTCTAGTTTTGTGAAAAGTGCTACTAGTATTTTGATAGGGATTGCATTAAATCTGTAGATTGCTTTGGGTAATATGAACATTTTAACAATATTAATTTTTCCAATCCACGATTATGGAATATCTTTCCATTTGTTTGTGTCATCTTCAATTTGTTTCATCAATGTTTTATAGTTTTCAGAGCACAAGTTGTTCACTTTTTTAGTTAAGTTTATTCTTAGTTATTTTATTCTTTTTGGTGCAATTGTAAATGGGATTGTTTCCTTAATTTCTCTTTCTGCTACTTCATTATTAGTGTATAGAAATAGTACCAATTTCTGGGTATTAATTTTGTATCCTGCCACTTTACTGAATTAATTATTCTAGTAGCTTTTTAATGGAGTTGTTATTTTTTAAATTTTTTTTTTAAATTTGATTTATTTGAGAGAGAGAGAGAGTGATGGGAGGGGCTAAGGAAGAGGGAGAGAGAGAATCTCAGACTCCATGCTGAGCACCAAGCACAACACAGGCCTTAATCTCATGATCCTGAGATCATGACTTGAGCCAAAATCAAGAGTTGGACGCTTGACCAACTGAGCCACCCAGTATAGTATCATATCATCTGCAAATAGTGACGGTTTAACTTCTTTACCTCTTATTTCTTTTTCTTGTCTGATTGCTGTGTCTGGGACTTCCAGTACTATGTTGAATAAAAGTGGTGAGTGGGGACATCCTTGTCTTGTTCCTACCTTACAGGGAAAGCTCTGTTTTTCACCATTGAGTATAATGTTAGCTGTGGGTTTTTCATAAATGGCCTTTGTTATGTTGAGGTATGTTCCTTCCTCTTTTTGTTGAGAGTTTTTTTTTTTATCATGAATGGATGTTGCATTTTGTCAGATGCTTTTTCTGCATCAATTGAGGTGATCATATGATTTTTATTTTTTATTTTGTTGATGTGGTGTATGACATTGATTCCAAAGTCACCTTTTTTTTTTTTTTTTAAGTAGGCTCCATGCCTAGTGTGGAGCCCAACATGGGGCTTGAACGCATGACCCTGTGATCGAGACCTGAACTGAGATCAAGAGTTGGACACTTAATCAACTGAGCCACCCAGGCACCCCCAAATCACTTTTTTAATGCTTTGTTGTAGTGTGACATTTTATTGTAATTGATGTCAAATACATTTATTACTACTCTTTTCCACATTGTCAGTGTTAGGTAACAAAATGCATCATGTGAGTCCCAGTTCACCATGCAGAGCAGTCAACTTCTTCAAAAAAATTATAAAGGTACATAGTATTGAGGACTTGGAAAAACCAGCACATCTGCAGGTCAATCTGCAGGTGTTTTATAAAGTTTAAATATCAAAGTATTTCCTCCTTACCTGAAATTTTGAGCCTGATGATGTGCTCAGAGGAGGGAATTTCCCATAAGAGTGTCTAGTCCATGCTGTCCACAGATGCAGGGAGTTCTGTCCAGGGGGAGCAGAGAGCTACATCCTCATCTGTTCAGATCCCTTCATGAGCTGAGGTCATCTTCCCTGCAGGTTGGGACTGAAGGTTAGTTATCTTCATGTGCCCTATGACTTGTTTTTCCTATGATGTGTCTAGCAGCTTGACCACACATTTGTCTTCTTGCCTTGAGACAAACCTAGATATTTATACTGAGGAGGGTCTTCCTCTTATTGTAAAACTTGCAGCATTGGTATCTGAAACTAGACATGTTAGCTTCTATTTGATCATAATTGGCCTCTCATACCTGTTTTTTTCTTATTTCTCCAGCATAGACCATCAATACATGATGATACACAATATGTGATATCTCTGTGTTCACCAACATCCTAAACTTAAGCGGTTATCATTAATGTCTAACTCTAGATTTGCTTGTCAACAACACATTCCTCTTAACATTTCAATTGATAGATAATATGGGCTTTCAGGGGAAGTTTATTAGATAGATAAGTCTGATCTAGAAGATTAGGAAAAAGCTTAACACAATGAGACTGCTGTTTAATTCTCATTTGCATAAGAAGAAACAGAAACTTATATTGACCCTTTTCAAAATATAGCAGTTATATTCTGTTCCTCTTTCAATCATTAAAAAATACACAAAAGGAAAAAGCCAATGATGTGTTTGTAGGCTCTTAAAGTATAAATATAAAACATATAATTATAAATGAATGACGTTATGGGGCATAAAACAACACCAAACTCACACTTAGCCCGTCCCCATGTGTGACCTGGGATATATTACTCAAATATCTGAGTATATTGTCATAATGTATTATTATTGATAAGGGGCAGGGAGCATGTTTTCATCAAGATTATATCCTCTGGTGGACCTACGATGTTCTTTGGCAAATGATAGACTCTTAAGTGTTTGGTTATATCTTGTCTTTGCTGCTTTTTCTCTCTTTCTCTCTCTTTTTAACTATTTCCACCAAGGATGTTTAGTTAAGGTAGTATATTCTAAATAGACTGCATTTAAAGTATTCCTTCATGAGCTTTGGTCATTGTAACTGTATTGCAGCCGCAGCAGGGTGCAGACCATGTGGTCTATTTCTTTTATATCTTAATAGAGAATGTTGGTCAGAAGCTTTTCCCAGAGTTGCTGGCTTACTCAGAAGTGGAAGATCCCTGGAATAAAAATTAGGAGAGCAGAGTATGCATCCAGGTTTGGCACTGCCACCCTCCAGTCTGTAGGCCGATTCTAGAACCTTTTCATCCCTCAGTTAGTTGCTTTGAAATCATGATGGTAAATCCTTGCTTTGCTTCACAAGCTGGCAGACAGGGGAAGTGCCCTTTATATTGTATCATGCTATCCAAAAAACAGGTTTTCTACTTTTTATAGCATCACTGCTCACTGCCCAACCGAACTCCTGGGCAGGGACTCATGATTTTACTTTTTCCTTGTGCGGGAAGATCACTGCATTTGTCTTGTTTCCATGTTTGCCCAGCCCTGTGAGTTTTGCTTAGCAATGCAAGACGAGTATTTGAGGATAGTGTATGATTTCAAAGCTGTTACCACATGCTAAAGTGAATACTCTTTACTAACCAGGGTGTTTAAGGACATGCAGGAGGAGGGAGAGAGGGTCAGTGCAGAAATAATTGGGGAACATTAGTGATTAATAACTTCCCTGGCATTGGATGAATATTACTTTTAACATGAATTTAACAAATAATTAACAAATAATGCAAGTTTAAAAAAAACGTAAGTTAGGAATTCTAGAAAGCAGAGTCTTAAATATTACCTAGTTGATGTCATTAAGATCTATTGAATGTAAAACAAAAACAAAAACGAAAGTGAAAACTTGGTGGACAAAGATATTTTAATCGGTGGTCCCCTTGCTTATTATTATACTTTTCCTAATGCTTTTAGGTTAGAGGTATATTCTTAGGATACCAGTGATTACTTAGGATTCCCTTCCTTTAGGTTAAACCAAATTTTTATTTATCCTATTTAAGAGTACAGAACCATTGAAATGACTCTTGATAAAAATAATGATAGGTCATATTTATCGGACACTGTGTTAAGCCTGTTACAAAAATTATTTCAACTTTATTCTTACAACAATCCTAGGAGGTAATGATGATGATTATTTCTGGTTATAGATGAGGAAACTGAGGAGGCTTAAGAGATATTGAGTAGCTCATCGAGGCCATAGCTTGAACAATGGTAGCATCAGGAAGGGCACCAAGGCAGTTGGTTTCCATAGCTGAAGGTCATGGCTGCCCTACAATGCTTCTTCCCCTGGATGCATTTTATGAAGTCTAGAGATAGAGTCCATGTACTTTCAGTGGAAAATAATGGGCAGAAAATAGGAAATACTCTCCATTCTATACAAAATGGAAGAATTGTCCATGGGTGTACACTTCTAGATTTCTTTAGGCTATATGTGAGATACGTCATTTGTGTGATCAGTGAGATGAGCCTTCCTTAGATGAAGATAGTGAGACCTTGTACAAAACACCTAACATCCCTGGTCTTGCATTTCCTAGTTTATGAAATGACAGTTAGAGGCTGGGTTTGAAAGAAAGACTGCTCCTCCCACTGGGTTTTTTTATTTGGGCCCAGGGAGGGAGGGAGAACCTGAGAAAATTTGCCCATCTTCTGCCCATGCGCTTAGTCATAAACCCACCAGAAACTACTTCTTATATACCTATAGAGTTTATAGCAGTCTGTGTTGTAGAGAATGAATTTATTGGCCTTTGAGAATTTTCTTAAGTTTTAGCATTACTCAGCCACCCCACCAGCCCCTGTCATTCTCACCTGCAGTTTTTCATGACTTGTTCATTCAGCAAATAGGTTTTTGGCAAGTTGACTTAGAGCTACTTTGCACCTAATAAGAGCTCGGGAAATATTGTTGATTAAATAATGAAAATATGAAGTAAAATGAAGCTTTGAATTGCTGAACACTTAAGGAAAGTTATCCTTATTCATATTCTAGGACCAATTATTTTCATTTTTTTGGTGTGACCAACATGTCTCAGTCTAATATAGGTGCTTTGACCACGGAGTGTGTAAGGGGACCAGGAGTCATGGGACATCCTGAACTGTGTGGGTGGTGGTGGAGTGCATAATAGGGTGCCATAGGGAATCTGGGGTCTCCGTGTCCAGCTCCTAGCCAGCCAGTTTGTACAGTTAAGAAATAAGGTTAAGTTCATAAGGCTTTATGTCAACTCAATCTCCCCAGTTTAGATTCAAGGAATTCCATGTAGTAGGCCAGTGTGTCCCAGTTAAATCTCCAGTCATCAACTGTGAGAAAAAAAAAACAGAAGTTCATGTCTCTGTCTGCTCCCTCCACCCTGGTCACATTATATTCATGGTCAGAAAGGGAGCTGAGTACAGTCCAGCTAGAGTGCAGGTCCTAGAAGAAGTAAAAACTTTTCATGTTCCTACCACAATCATTTGACCCTTTAATAAACTGAATTCATGTCTCTTGTTTTTGTAGAATAAAGAGGGCACCTTGTTAGGTTTGCAGTCTTAGAGTTGCATGTTCCACTGACTGAGCCACTCAGGTGCGCCCTATTTATTTATTTATTTGGACTTGCAATCATTAATCTTTTTAATGGCATAATTTAAGATATTGTGAAGATTTGACCGTACGTACAAGTAGAGGTATGATGAGCCCCATGTACCTATCAGCCAGCTTCAATAATTATCAATGCCATAATAGTTTTATCTGCCTCTCCCAAATACACACTTTCTCATGGAATAACCTGAAACAAATACCAGGCATCATGTTAATTTCAAGTACTTCAGTACGCGTCTCAAAAAAGGACTTTTTAACATGCTACAATGCCATTATTATATTGAATGCAAATCAAATTTGTTTAATACTATCTGATTTAACTAGTCCATTTTCAGAACTCTCTGTATCTTAGATTAGAAGTTAGGTCCAATCTGACACATGATTCAATCCTCTTCTCTTTTTTCCCAGGGGTTTGGGATAGCACATGTGCTAGACGGTCAGTGCTGTATACTTGCTAAACCCACATCAGGAGGCTCACCATGTCTGCCTGTCTCATTTGTATTGAAGCTGTGAATGATTTGTGGGTTTGGGGATGGCTGCTTGATTCCTTCTTTGCAAATTTTTCAGTTGACTTTTTCTCTAATGGGTTTCCCATCCATTAGCTCTTCTGAAGTGAACCATTAGGGACTGCAAAAGGAATTCATTAGGGATTGCAAAAGGGTGATTTTCTAATTTTGTCACTTATTTGCCCCTTTTGGCTAGAACTTTCTGTATTGAAAACTTTTTTTTATTCACTAGGTGTGTTATATTACCCTGAAATCAATTTGTACTGGAAATGCTTCTGTTATTGTCCATTAATTCTCTGTTATCCGTGATGTTTGGTGCCCTAGCATTCTCCAGTGGTATCTATTTTTATTTTTTATTCCTTTTCATATATATTTGATATGTTTAAATTAATTGAGTTATTTTTTCTTTTTTTAATTATGTTCAATTAGCTGACATATACTATATCATTAGTTATTGATGTAGTGTTAAACAATTCATTAGTTGCGTATAATACCCAGTGCCCATCACCACACGTTCCCTCCTTAATATCCATCACCCTGTTATGCCATCCCCCACCCCCCTCCCTTCTGTAACCCTCACTTTGTTTCCCGGAGTCCAGAGTCTTCATGGTTTGTCTCCCTCTCTGATTTCTTCCCATTCAGTTTTCCCTCCCTTCCCCTGTGGTGCTCTGCACTATTCCTTATGTTCCACATATGAGTGAAACCATATGATAATTATCTTTCTCTGCTTGACTTATTTCACTTAGCATAATCCCCTCCAGTTCCATCCATATTGATACAAATGGTGGGTATTCATCCTTTCTGATGGCTGAGTAATATTCCATTGTATATCTGGACCACATCTTCTTTATCCATTCATCTGTTGAAGGGCATCTCAGCTCCTTCCACAGTTTGGCTATTGTGGACTTTGCTGCTATGAACATTGGGGTGCAGGTGGCCCTTCTTTTCACTACATCTGTATCTTTGGGGTAAATACCTAGTAGAGCAATTGCTGGGTCATAGGGTAGCTCTATTTTTAACGTCTTGAGGAACCTCCATACTATTTTCCAGAGTGGCTGTACCAGCTTGCATTCCCACCAACAGTGTAAGAGGGTTCCCCTTTCTCCACATCCTCGCCAACACTTGTTGTTTCCTGCCTTGTTAATTTTTGCCATTCTAACTGGTGTAAGGTGGTATCTCAATGTGGTTTTGATTTGTATTTCCCTGATGGCTAGTGATGTTGAACATTTTTTCATGTGTTTGTTAGTCATTTGTATGTCGTCTTTGGAGAAATGTCTGTTCATGTCTTCTGCCCATTTCTTGACTGGATTAGTTGTTTTTTGGGTGTTGGGTTTGAGAAGTTCTTTATATATTTTGGGTATTAGTCCTTTATCTGTAATGTCATTTGCAAATATCTTCTCCCATTCCATGGGTTGCCTCTTTGTTTTGTTGACTGTTTCCTTTGCTGTGCAAAAGGTTTTTATCTTGATGAAATCCCAAAAGTTCATTTTTGCTTTTGTTTCCCTTGCCTTTGGAGATGGGTCTTGAAAGAAGTCATAGTGGCCAATGTCGAAGAGGTTACTGCCTATGTTCTCCTCTAGGATTTGATGGGATTCTGTCTCATATTGAGGTCTTTCATCCATTTGGAGTTTATCTTTGTGTATAGTATAAGAGAATGGTCCAACTTCATTCTTCTGCATGTGGCTGTCCAATTTTCCCAGCACCATTTATTGAAGAGACTGTCTTTTTTCCATTGGATATTCTTTCCTGATTTGTCAAAGGTTAGTTGACCATAGAATTGAGGGTCTATTTCTGCGTTCTCTATTCCGTTCCATTGATCTATGTGTCTGTATTTGTGCCCGTACCATGCTGTCTTGATGATTACAGCTTTGTAATATAGCTTGAAGTCAGGCATTGTGATGCCCCCAGCTTTGGTTTTCTTTTTCAACAATCTCTTGGCAATTCGGGATCTTTTTGGTTCGATACAAATTTTAGGTTTGTTTTTTCCCACTCTGTGAAAAATGTTGATGATATTTTGATAGGGATTGCATTGAATGTGTAGATTGCTCTGGGCAGCATAGACATTTTCACAATGTCTATTATTCCAATCCATGAGCATGGAATGTTTTTCCATCTCTTGTGTCTTACTCAGTTTCTTTCGTAAGTGTTCTGTAGTTTCTAGATCCTTTACTTCTTTGGTTAGGTTTATTCCTAGGTATCTTACGGGTTTTGGTGCTATTGTAAATAGAATCGATTCCTTAATTTCTCTTTCTTCAGTCAATTGTTTGTGTATAGAAATGCAGCTGATTTCTGTGCATTGATTTTGTATCCTGCCACGTTGCTGAATTGCTGTATGAGTTCTAGTAATTTGGGGTGGAGTCGTTTGGGTTTCCACATAAAGCATGTCATCTGCAAAGAGAGAGAGTTTGACTTCTTCTTTGACAATTTGAATGCCTTTTATTTCTTTTTGTTGTCTGATTGCTGAGGCTAGGACTTCTAGTACTATGTTGAGAAATAGTGGTGAGAGTGGGCATCCCTGTCGTGTTCCTGATCTTAAGGGAAAAGCTCTCAGTTTTTCCCATTGAGAATGATATTCGCTGTGGGCTTTTCTTAGATGGCTTTTATGATATTGAGGTATGTTCCCTTTATCTCTATATTTTGAAGAGTTTTAATCAGGAAAAGATGCTGTATTTTGTCAAATGCTTTTTCTGCATCAACTGAGAGGATCATATGGTCCTTGTCTTTTCTTTTGTTAATGTGATCTATCACGTTCATTGATTTGCGAATGTTGAACCACCCTTGCATCCCAGGAATAAACCCCACCTGGTTGTGGTGAGTAATCCTTTTAATGTACATTGGCTAGGATCTTGTTGGGTATTTTGGCATCCATGTTCATCAGGGATATTGGTCTGTAATTCTCCTTTTTGATAGGGTCTTTGTCTGGTTTTGGGATCAGGGTAGTGCTGGCCTCATAGAGTGAGTTTGGAAGTTTTCCTTCTATTTCTATTTTTTGGAACAGCTTCAGTAGAATAAGTATGATTTCTTCTTTAAATGTTTGGTAGAATTCCCCTGGGAAGCCATCTGGCCCTGGACTCTTGTTTTTTTTGGGAGGTTTTTGATTACTGTTTCAATTTCGTTACTGGCTATTGGTCTTTTCAGATTGTCTATTTCTTCCTGTTTCAGTCTTGGCAGTTTTTAAGTGTCCAGGAATACATCCATTTCTTCCAGATTGCCTAGATTGTTGTCATATAGCTGTTGGTAATAAGTTCTAATAATTGCCTCTATTTCTTTGGTATTGGTCGTGATTTCTCCCCTTTCGTTCATGATTTTATTAATTTGGGTCCTTTCTCTTTTCTTTTGGATAAGTCTGGCCAGAGGTTTATCGATCTTATTAATTATTTCAAGGAACCAGCTTCTAGTTTCATTGATCTGTTCTACTGTTTTTCTGGTTTCTATTTCATTGATTTCTGCCCTAATCTTTATTATTTCTCTTCTCCTGCTTGGTTTAGGCTTTATTGTCTGTTCTTTCTCCAGATGCTTTAGGTATAAAGTTAGCTTGTGCATTTGGAATTTTTCTAATTTTTTGAGAGAGGCTTGGATGGCTATGTACTTTCCTCTTAGAACCGCCTTTGCAGTATCCCATAGGTTTTGAACTGATGTGATTTCATTTTCATTGGTTTGCATGAACTGTTTAAGTTCCTCTTTAATTTCCTGGTTGACCCATTCATTCTTTAACAGGATGCTTTTTAACCTCCCAAGTGTTTGCGTTCCTTCCACATTTTTCCTTGTGGTTGAGTTGCAGTTTCAAAGCATTGTGGTCTGAAAATATGCAGGGAATCATCTCAGTCTTTTGGTATCTGTTGAGACCTGATTGGTAACCCAGTATGTGATCTATTCTGGAGAAAGTTCCATGTGCACAGGAGAAGAATGAGTATTCTGTTGTTTTAGGATGGAATGTTCTGTATATATCTATGAAGTCCATCTGGTCCAATGTGTCCTTCAAAGCTCTTGTTTCTTTGTTGATCTGCTTAGATGATCTATCTATTGCTGTGAGTGGAGTGTTGAGGTCTTCTACTATTAATGTATTATTATCAATATGATTCTTTAATTTTGTTTAAAAGTTGGCTTATGTAGTTGGTTGCTCCCATGTGGGGGGCATATATATTTACATTTGTTAGATGTTCTTGTTTGATAGACCCTTTAAGTATGATATAGTGTCCCTCTACATCTCTTACTACAGTCTTTGGTTTAATATCTAATGTGTCTGATATGAGGATTGCTACCCAGCTTTCTTTTGATGTCTGTTGGCATGATAAATGGTTCTCCATTCCCTCACTTTCAATCTGAAAGGTCTTTGGGTTCAAAATGAGTCTCTTGTAGGCAGCATATGGATTGGTCCTGTCTTTTTTATCCAATCTGCAACCCTGTGCCATTTCATGGGAGCATTTAGGTCTTTTATGTTGAGAGTAACTTTTGAAGGATATGAATTTAGTGCCATCATCATACTGCCTGTAAGCTCTCTGTTTGTATAGATTGTCTCTGTAAATTTCTGGTCTATATTACTTTTGGGGTCTTTCTTCTTTTATAGAATCCCCCTTACTATTTCTTGCAGGGCTGGCTTGGTGGTCACATATTCTTTAAGTTTCTCCTGGTCCTGGAAGATCTTTATCTCTCCATCCATTCTGAATGACAGCCTTGCTGGATAAAGTATTCTTGGCTCCATGTTCTTCTTGTTTAGTACCCTGAGTAAGTGTTACCAGCCCTTTCTGACTTGCTTGGTCTCTGTGGACAGGTCTGATGTTATTCTGATGTTCCTCCCTCCATATGTAAGAGATCTCTTCCCCCTAGCTGCTTGCAGGATAGCTTCCTTGTCTCTACGATTTGCAAGTTTCACTGTTATATGCTGGGGTGTTAGTCCATTTTTATTGACCTTGGGAGGGGTCCTCTCTGCCTCTTGGATGTGAATACTTGTTTCCTTCCCCAGATTAGGGACGTTCACAGCTATAATAGCACGATATTAATGGCCACATGTATAGCCATGTATGTATAAAACCATCTTTTTTTTTTTTTTTTTAACAATGAAAGATGAAGGAGAGTCATTCAAGTATCTTGGAAAGAGTGTTTTAGTACAAAAGGCTCTGAGGTGAGAGTGACCTCTGTGTGTTGAGGAGGAAGAGACCAGTAGGTGAGACTGCCTTCAGGGAGAGCAGAAAGAGGTGACAGGAGTGGCGGCGGGGGCTGGGGGGGTCTTGAGTTGTGGTGAGGAGTTGGGTTTTGCTCTGAGGGTGATGGAAAGCCATGGAGGGCTGGAGTAGAGTTTGAAATTGGTCTTCCGAATGGGTTGCTTGTGTGGGGTAGAAGAAACACTGACTGGAGGCAAGGATTCAAGATCTCAGGTGAGTTATTTCCCTGGGTGTTGGTTTGATCTCCATGTGGATGTCAGAATCACTGAGAGGAGTAAGGTTGGAAAACACAGTGGTTGAGTCAGGAGGCAAGGTGGGGGGATCAGGAATGACAAGAAGTTAGTGGACGGCAGAAAGGAGAAGGATGACATGTGGTCTAGCCAGTGGCAGGACTTACAAAGATGCTGATGGTTTTGAAGGAGAATAAGTCATTTGAAAGTGCTCAGGGGATCAGAGAAGTCACTCACTCCCTTCCTACCCCCAATATATGTGGGATTTGACGCACAATATCTCCATGTAGACTGAGGGGCAGCAAGTTACTGTCCGTGCGAACAGGGGAGGTTCTCTTCAGAGAGGTTGAGGCAGGGAGTCTCAAGCTGGGGGACATTTGGCAATGTCTGGAGATGCCTAGGCTCTTACAATTGGAAGTGCAGGCATCTAGTGTGTAATGGCCAGTGATGCTGCTAACATCCTACAGTGGACAGGACCCACAGAATTATCCATCCCAAGGCATCAGTGGAGTCGTGGTTGGGAAGCCCTGGATGAAGGATTGAGGGGTATTTGTTCATCATAGAGCTAAAGGTCCAGGGGGCTTGTACTTTCCTCTCTTCCACATTATTCCATAACCCTTTCTGACAATTTTTGGCCTGATGTACACATACACATTTAATTGCTCACACTCAGTACTCTCACATATGGAAGATCCTGTCTCCCTTTCTGTCCTACACAATTTCCAAGTTACAGGAAAGTAGTACTTAGTTTTCTGGCTGTTTTCAGTCATAAGATGTGTCAGATGGGTATACTTAACAATAATTATCATTTGACAATTGAGGGATGTGGTTTCCTTGGTGTTTGTTTCCAGCTAAATGAAGGGAAACTTAAGTTCTATAGAAGAAAAATCCTGGGAGACCAAAGAATGTTGTCTAGTGACCTAAAAGAATGAAGAAAATAAAAAGGCCTCTTTTGTTCTGCTTTGTTATCCCACATATCAGAGGTAGATTTTGAAATGAGTTCTGTTGTAAAAACAAAAATAGGAAGAGGCACAAAAATTGCATGACTAATATCCTTACAGACATTTATACATTTGAAATTTAGTTGTTCTAACTGAAATACAGACCTGGTCCTGGTTTTGCAGAACCCCAAGCTAAGAATGCTTTTTACATTGTGAAAGTGATTCGAAACAAAAACGAAGAATATGCAACAGAGACCTTACATGGCCCTCAAAGCCTAAAATATTTACTGTTTGGCCCTTTATAGAAAAAGCTTGCTGATCTCTGGTATAGATGTATCTCCTTTCTAGTTCTGACCATGATATGAATGAGTCTTTGTCACAGAATCATAACATTGCATTTATTCAGAAATCCTAAAACATATTTATTGATACTTCTTATGTGTGAGAGGCCACATTTGCAGGATATATGCTGGCTGTCAGTTTATTTCAGTAAGAAGTGTAGGTATTTTTTTTTAAAGATTTTATTTTGAGAGAGATAGAGAGAGAGACAGCGCGAGTGGGGGGAGGGGCAGAGGGAGAGGGAGAAGCAGGCTCCCCGCTGAGCAAGGAGCCCAATACAACATGGGGCTCAATCCCAGGCCCCTGGGATCATGACCTGAGCCGAAGGCAGACTCTTTTTTAAAAAAATTTTATATTGTTATGTTAATCACCATACATTACATCATTAGTTTTTGATGTAGTGTTCCATGATTCATTGTTTGTGCATAACACCCAGTGCTCCATGCAGAACGTGCCCTCCTCAATACCCATCACCAGGCTAACCCATCCTCCCACCCCCCTCCCCTCTAGAACCCTCAGTTTGTTTTTCAGAGTCCATCGTCTCTCATGGTTTGTCTCCCCCTCCGATTTCCCCCCCTTCATTCTTTCCCTCCTGCTATCTTCTCCTTTTTTTTTTTCTTAACATATATTACATTATTTGTTTCAGAGGTACAGATCTGTGATTCAACAGTCTTGCACAATTCACAGGGCTCACCATAGCACATACCCTCCCTAATGTCTATTACCCAACCACCCCATCCCTCCCACCCCCCACCACTCCAGCAACCCTCAGTTTGTTTCCTGAGATTAAGAATTCCTCATATCAGTGAGGTCATATGATACATGTCTTTCTCTGATTGACTTATTTCGCTCAGCATAATACCCTCCAGTTCCATCCACATCATTGCAAAAGGCAAGATCTCATTCCTTTTGATGGCTGCATAATATTCCATTGCATATATATACCACCTCTTCTCTATCCATTCATCTGTCGATGGACATCTTGGCTCTTTCCACAGTTTGGCTACTGTGGACATTGCTGCTATAAACATCGGGGTGCATGTACCCCTTCGGATCCCTACATTTGTATCTTTGGGGTAAATACCCAGTAGTGCAATTGCTGGATCGTATGGTAGCTCTATTTTCAACCTTTTGTACTTTCCTCCTCCTCTACTTTTGAGGAACTTCCATACTGTTTTCCAGAGTGGTTGCACCAGCTTGCATTCCCACCAACAGAGTAGGAGGGTTCCCCTTTCTTCGCATCCCCGCCAACATCTGTCATTTACTGACTTGTTAATTTTAGCCATTCTTACTGGTGTGAGGTGATATCTCATTGAGGTTTTGATTTGGATTTCCCTGATGCTGAGCGATGTTGAGCACTTTTTCATGTGTCTGTTGGCCATTTGGATGTCTTCTTTGGAAAAATGTCTGTTCATGTCTTCTGCCCATTTCTTGATTGGATTCTTTGTTCTTTGGGTGTTGAGTTTCATAAGTTCTTTATAGATTTTGGATACTAGCCCTTTATCTGATATGTCATTTGCAAATATCTTCTCCCATTCTGTCGGTTGTCTTTTGGTTTTGTTGACTGTTTCTTTTGCTTTTTATCTTGATGAAGTCCCAATAGTTCATTTTTGCCCTTGCTTCCCTTGCCTTTGGCGATGTGTCTAGGAAGAAGTTGCTGCGGCTGAGGTCGAAGAGGTTGCTGCCTGTGTTCTCCTTTAGGATTTTGATGGACTCCTGTCTCACATTGAGGTCTTTCAACCATTTGGAGTCTATTTTTGTGTGTGGTGTAAGGAAATGGTCCAGTTTCATTCTTCTGCATGTGGCTGTCCAATTTTCCCAACACCATTTGTTGAAGAGACTGTCTTTTTTCCATTGGACATTCTTTCCTGCTTTGTCGAAGATTAGTTGACCATAGAGTTGAGGGTCCATTTCTAGGCTCTCTATTCTGTTCCATTGATCTATGTGTCTGTTTTTGTGCCAGTACCATACTGTCTTGATGATGACAGCTTTGTAATAGAGCTGGAAGTCCGGAATTGTGATGCCGCCAGCTTTGCTTTTCTTTTTCAACATTCCTCTGGCTATTCGGGGTCTTTTCTGGTTCCAGACAAATTTTAGGATTATTTGTTCCATATCTTTGAAAAAAGTGGATGGTATTTTGATGGGGATTGCCGAAGGCAGACTCTTAACTGACTAAGCCACCTAGGGGCCCCAAGAGGTGTAGATATTAAGCAAGTATACACATGATTAATTAAAATCACTAATTACACAAAGTACTAAGAAGGGACTTAGTACTTCCAACAAATGGAAGGGGGTGACTGGAGTCTTTTCTGGATAAGTGATTTTAATCTAAATTTGAAGAATGAGGGAGGGGCAGGAGCAGGGCAAGAACTGAGGGAGTAGTTATGGCCCTGAAAGAAGTCCTAGCGATTTTCCATTTCTTCTACCAGAGTTGACTAATGGAGAAATCAGCTAAATCAATTTCTAAAGGATAATAAATTAGAGAGCAAATAGTATCAGAAATGAATTAGGGACTTCTGGTCATTATGTTGTCACAGATGAATCTAAGGTACAGCTAGGATTGAGAACCATCACACTAGGTGGACCCAGGCCCTCTGGGGTCCTCAGCTGGTGGCCTCCTCCTATGCATCTCTTTTCCTGTCTCTTTTAGGGAAATAAAAACTGAAGTTTGCACCTACCCTAGAGCTATGGTTCTGAGGAGTATGTGAGAAAATTTTGAGCCTGTCACGTTCCTCTTCAGGGTGATGAATTGGCTGGCCAACTCTTTCCTCAGGGGTTAGGGCCTTTGCCTGCCTCCTGTCTCCTCATTCCCTGCCCCTCCCCATTGCCATGCCAGAGACTGAATATCAGTCACTGACATTTCTTAGCCCACTTGGTGGTTGGTAACTGCTCCCTCAGAGAGCCATCAGTAGGGTAAACAAAGAGAGGAAGAAGGGCTACCAATGAAATCCAAAAGGTTGGGCACTTCTTCAGGTGGAAAATGTATAGTCCATCCTGTGATCATCCTCTTTTGGGGCAGGACATGTTTTGGGGGTTGGGAGAGCAAACTAGAGCTGCCTTTTCCCATATGGAAACTCAGGCCTCAGACTGCAGATTTTCTCTGTGATTGAGAAGCACCTCAGTAGCCTTGGCAACAGTGATGCTCACGGGTTGTGTTTTCCAGGCCTCACTCCTCCGGGAGGGTTCTGAGCCAGGTGACTTGCCGGTGCTCCTTCCTAATGATTGTTTCATCTGCAGGGCGAACTCTGTTGGAGAAGCTATTCAGCCAGCAGGAGAACGGGCCTCCAGAAGAAGCAGAGAAGTTTTGCTCCCGGATCATTGCCATGGGTCTTCTACTTCCTTTCAGTGACTGCTTCAGGGAACCGTGTGATCGAAATGCCCAATCAAGTTCAGCTCCGTTTGATGTAAGTAGGAACATTGACTTCAGTCTGTGAGGCAGATTGCAGTCGAAATAGCAGCTGTGATATGTGTCTGCCCAATCACCCTACAATTTAAAAACCGACATGTGATGCAAGCCACCATCCTCCCCTCAGCCACTCAGCAACTCAGCATGTCTGTTTCTATGCTTTCCTTCTTGACTAGAGCAATCTGAAGTATATTGGCCAAACCTCCTTTTCTTAACAGATGGCCACTTTGGACAGTTTTCTAGCCTGCTTTAATCAGTGATGATTTTAAAGTGGCTCGAGTCAGGACTACTGACTTTGCTGGTCGAGGACATTACTTCAGAAGCAGTACCATAGGGCCAGAGCTTTGTTCCCAGTGGGCTGCAGGTTTCCATGGATGCCTAGAACACTATTTCAGTGCGTTCTTAGCTCATCTGTGTACTAACCATTGGTATGAAGCAGCATTGTCCGCTTTCTCCCCAGCTCCCATTCACCAGGGGAATTAATACTGCAGGACAGTAATCCAAAAGGCATATTCGTAATTCCTAATGAGTATCAGGACGGCTGGATTATTGTTTTCAAGCCAGGGTATTGCTAATCTTTCTCAGGTATGTGGTACATGTGTGACATGGTAGTTGTGTCGAGTATGCATCTAAAACCCAGATATATCAGAATTCTCCTATATGATTTTCTCATAAGAAAATTGAAGGTTTAATTGGCTCACTTGTGTGGAGCCCAGATATTTGTGAGGCAGAGTAATGGGTTCTCATCCATATGGGTTAGTTACAGTTGTCTTTGCTTCCAACTATATATATCCTTCTATGCCTTCAGTGTATATGCTATTGACCAATGAATGAGATAATAGTGAGTTTTGAAAGACAATGAAAATGAACCCTGACTGAGATCAAGACGTGAGAGTAAATAATAAAATGTCTATATGTCCTGTATTTCTTCTTTCTCTTCTTCATGCATTATAACCTATGTTCTTCCTTGATTCTCCCTTCAGTATTAAGAAAATTAATCATGTAAAATATTGTGAGATCTTCTTGATACTTTCCATGTGAAAGGAGATTCCTCAGGATGTGCTGTGACTTATGAAAGTTCCTTCTTAAGATCTTTTTATTTATTCAATTATTTTTTTAAATGACATATAGCTAATTACTGCTAGGTAGATCTTTTTTTCTATAGGGAGAATTGGATAATTTAAATTTTTTCCTCCCCCCCCCCTTTTTTTGGTGAGAGGTGTGTGTTATTATAGAGACAGAATCTGGGGACAGTGGTGGCTAAAAGTCTTGTAGAGCTGTGTTCTAGAAAATATATCAATTTACCAGTTGGATTTAAAATCAACATGGTACAGAGAAAGGCAAACCCTAGCCATGTCTAAAGCTTACCTTTTGACTGAAACTATTCCCGAGCTGACTGCATTTTCTTCTCTTAAAGTTTAGAAGTAAACAGTCTTATCATTCAAAAAATGTGAAATTGGAATAAACTGAAAAGAATAGGGTAATTCTCTACCTTCTTCTTTTTTTTTTAATCACTGAACTGGCTGCCTCTTATTTCCCGCCTCCTCTCCATCCTTGTGTTAGAGAGTAGTAATTCCTCCCATCATTGTCTATTTGGAGGACAGTTGAGTGTGGCATGCAGAGGGAAAAGCAAACAAAAAATACAATCCCTTAATATGGTGGTGAGTAATTTCCTTATAATGGGGAATTTGTTTCCCCCAACTTTATGCGATTGCATTTTCTCCTTACTTTATTTGTTGGCTCTGTAATACATCTTTACTCCCCCTGCCAAACTAAACCCAAAACAAATATGAAATTAAAGGCACTCTAGTAAGAAATGTTATTCCATATACTTAAACAGCAGGTCAGTCACAGAACTGTGCATTTGCTATATGCACAGTCAAGGATTTTCTTCAAAACTCAGGTGAGGTGGCAATACAAGGAGTTATGTAGACTGAGATATTAGTGGAGGAATGGGGAGAAATGCACTTATCTGTGTGGAGAGAAGTTTCTGATAATTAGTCTCTCTGCTGATTTCCAGAAAATTGGTGTTGGGAGGATTTCTAACCAACAATTCTCTTGAGGACAGTTGCCTTCGAGACATAACACCATGTGGGAATAAACTCATCACTGGCACTCTTCCCACCCCCAAATTTGTTCCCTAAGAGCATCTGATTCCCTCCCCCTTCTCCTCTCTCCATTTATACACATAATTAAAGCAATAAAGAGTTTTGATGTAGGGTCTTACTGATATGGTTTATAGATTAGACTTCTTCATTCAACCCTTCTTAGTCCCATGTTATATTATACATTTTTAGGGCCTAACATTTTGCTTTAGAAATGCTATAGAAAATATGAAAGGACTGACATTTTCTCTTCATCTTTTAATTTGGTTAAAATTTTGAGAACCCTAAAAGGCAAAGAGCTTTGAATGATAAGTTAATTCATTCACAAATGCTTACCAAATACATTCTATAGGCAGTGGTTTAGACTCCGGAGATACATTAGTGAGGAAGAGAAATAAGATTTCTTTCTTTCTTTCTTTTTTTTTTTGAGAAATAAGACTTCTGTTCTCCTGAAATTTAGATCCTTATCACAGTGGGGAGAGACCCATAAAAAACAAAATCCAAAAACCAACAACAAAAAACTGAAACTAGAGCAACAACAAATAAAAGCATAGGTCATGAATTTACATCAGGTTCTAATAAATGCTATAAAGGAAATAAACCCTAGTAATATGATACGGTCAATGAGGGTGGAGTAGGGTGAATGTAAAGGAAGCCTCACTAAGGACCTATGATGGGAGGTCTGAGGGAAGGTCATTCTAGGAAGCTCACCTGGCAAGTACAAAGGGTCTGCGGAGAGCATAGGCATGACCTAAGCAAAGCACAGTCTTAGTGCCTATGAAGCTGAAATTTCATGAGTCGAGGGCAGAAAGGACGTGGGGTCGGAACGTGCAGGGTCTTGAAAGCCATGGAAGGAAAACTTTTTTTTTTTTTTAAATTAGGAGCTTTTTGAAGGTTTTGTGCAGGGGAAGAATGTATTTTACGTGGATCACAGCCTGGTCTCTGGATAATGGAGTAGAGGGGGCAGAAGTAGACGCAGAAACACCAGCTGGGCTATTGCAGTAGTTGAGTCAGGGATGGTGGTGAGGGAGTTAGAGATGAGTCCTTAGGTATGGGATGGATTCTGGAGGCACAGCTGGTGGGACTTCTGCTGGGTTAGACATGGGGGCAATGGAAAAAGGAAGTGAAATATAACTTCTTGGTTTTTTATTTTAAGGAGCTGGGTGGAGGGTTGTGTGATTAATTGAGATGAAGAAGACAGGTCCGGTTTAGGAGGAAAATGTTGTAAGGCCAGAACTAGTGCTTGTTATATACTTTGCTTGAATAAAATTCTGTTAATTTAGAAGGCTAATACCGAGCATGTAAACTGACAAACATAAACTTTTGCTTTTTGCTGGTGGAATGATGTTGACTTTATCAGCCAATCAAAGTTAGGGCCATGATACTCAAAGATATTTCAGCCATCAGAAGGGCTGGGAGCCCTTTGCATAGCCATGTCTTCATAACAGAAATGAAGACTGAGCTCCTTTAAGGGCCTAATAGCATTGTCCATTACCTTTTTCTATTTCCATTACTAATCTGGGGACCCAGAAGCTATCACCTTACTTCTTATTCTCTGAGAGTAGCCTCACATTTGCCTTTTTTGTTTCTTTTTGTTTTGTATCTCAGAATTCTTTTTTTTTTTTTTTTTTAAAGATTTTATTTATTTATTCATGAGAGACAGAGCGAGAGAGAAAGGCAGAGGGAGAAGCAGGCTCCCAAGGAGCAGGGAGCCCGATGCGGGACTCGATCCCAGGACCCTGAGATCATGACCTGAGCCGGAGGCAGATGCTTAACCATCTGAGCCACCCAGGTGCCCTGTATCTCAGAATTCTAAACTAGATCATTTCTTTCTTTTTTTTAAAGATTTTATTTATTTATTTGAGAGAAAGAGAGAGAACAAGCCGTGGGGAGGGGCAGAAGGAGAGAGAGAGAGAGAAGCAGATTCCCTGCTGAGCAGGAAGCCCAGTGTGGGGCTCGATCCCAGGACCCCGGGATCATGACCTGAGCCGAAGGCAGATGCTTAACCGACTGAGCCACCCAGGCAACCCTAAGCTAGATAATTTCTAACAAGGGAAAACACATGCTAATACAACTGCTTAGTAGATTGTCTTGTTTAATTGTAGGTCATGGTATTTTTTTTTTTGTGGTGAGGAAAGACTTTTTTTCTTTGTGGAGTGTTATAGTCATTTCTCAAGTGTGAGAAAAAATATCTCTCCTGAAAATGTTTACTGTAAATCCTTAGAAATAGCAAAACCTTCACTATTATGACACACATTATTATGATACACACAGTTGACCCTTGAACAACATGGGGATTAGGGATGCCAACCCCCTACACAGTTAAAAATCGACATATAACTTTTGACTTCTCCCAAATTTAACTCCTAATGGCCTACTGTTGATTGGAAGCCCTACCAATAACATAACAGTTGATTAACACATTTTGTTAAATGTATTACATACTGTGTTCTTATGATAAAATAAGGTAAAGAAAAGGAAATGTTATTAAGAAAATCATAAGGAAGGTAAATACATTTACTGTACTATAAAAAATCCACATATAAGTGAACCCACCTAGTTCAAACCTTAGTTTTTCAAGAATCAACTATAATTTGCAGTTTTGGGCCCCTGCCTTGCTACCTGTGGACGAGATAAGCCAGTCCTCAGCTTATGGCTGACCACAGGCCCAGGCTCATTGCCTGTTAGGTGTAGATGGAGGTCATTTTGCAAGAATAGGTCCAGTAATATAGTCCCTTAAGATTCCTTTCCTTGGGGCGCCTGGGTGGCTCAGTCAGTTAAATGGCTGCCTTCGGCTCAGGTCATGATCTCAGGGTCCTGGGATCGAGTCCCACATCGGGCTCCCAGCTCGGCGGGGAATCTGATTCTCCCTCTGCCCTCCTCCTTGCTCGTGCTGTCTCTCATGCTCTCTCTCCCAAATAAATAAATAAAAATCTTTTTTCTTTAAAGATTTTATTTATTTATTTGACAGACCAAGAGAGACAGTGAGAGAGGAAACACAAGCAGGGGGAGTGGGAGAGGGAGAAGCAGGCTTCCCGCCAGCAGGAAGCCCGATGCGGGGCTCGATCCCAGGACCCTGGGATCATGACCTGAGCCGAAGGCAGACGCTTAACTGACTGAGCCACCCAGGTTCCCCAATAAATAAAAATCTTAAAAAAAAGTTAAAAAAAGATTTTTATTTATTTGAGAGAGAGAGGGAGAGAGAGAGAGAGAGAGAGAGCATGGGTGGAGGGAGCTGCAGAGGGAGAGGGACAATCAGACTTTCTGCTGAGCAGGGAGCCTGACTTGGGCTTGATCCCAGGACCCTGAGATCGTGACCTGAGCCCAAGTCAGATGCTTAACCAACTCAGCCACTGAGGTGCCCCTTCTTTTGAATACTTTTATTCATATTAGATTTTTCTGAGTCGTATTCATCAGCGGCTGTTTTCCAGCAAATTACAGTTATCTCACATAATTGTTGATTATCCGTTAGCAAGCTCTTTTAGGAGGATTTCTTCAATCATCACTGTGTCAGATATCACAGTATCTCTTTACAACACAAAAAATATAGCCCAAAGATTTTGGCTGGAATAGATGATTATACCTACTTAATCCTTTAGAATTGATTTTATTTATTTATTTATTTGTTTATTTATTTGTTTTTAAAGATTTATGTATTTATTTGAGAGAGTGAGAAAGAGAGAGCATGGGGGGAGGGGCAGTGGGAGAGAGAGTCTCAAGCAGACTCCGTGCTAAGTGCAGAACCCCATGCAGGACTCGATCCACAACCCCGAGATCACAACCTGAGCAGAAACCAAGAGTGGGCCGGTGAACCTACTGTGCCACCCAAGCGCTCCAAGAACTGATTTTAATAGTCTTTGTAGTAGAATATTTTTGGATACTGAGCTTTTTTGGGTTTGGCAGATTTTGCTAATTTTGCCAAATATGTAGTATTTAGTAATCCCTATGTTTACCAGATGGGTGGACGTTTCTTGCTATGTATGTAAATGGACGTATGTTTAGATGACTGTATTAGTGACGCTAGAAGTAAAGGGAAGGAAGACATAAAAATTTAGGCTGAAAAGGAATAAAGGAAACACAATCCTGAACCTGTTGGAAAAATAATTCATTGATCAAAACCAGTAGTGGTCTCTACCAGAAAACTAATGAAATGTACTCTGCTCACTGTCACCAGAAGCCAGAATTGAAGACTTAAGTGAATAAATAGAAATGATCATTTGTATTTGAATCCAGTTTTTTTCAGAGTAGGAAGATGCTTTGATGCTATTTAGTGAAACCCACACACATCTTTTACTGAGAAGCAGTAAAAGCCAACACATCTTTCAGCTCTAGGAGAATGTACACACGCGCACACACACACACTTATATAACACACATATATTATTAATTTACTTTTATTTTGAAACATTGTTTCAAACATAAAGGTTTTATTTTGAAACATTTAAATTATTTTAGCTGAACATTTCTTTTCTTTGCAGACTTCTCTCTAATCTCAACATCGGAGTCAGGAGTAAAATAGATTTCATTTACCGAAATTCATTTTGTAGCCACACTTTACATCTATTCCATACTCAGAAAATCATTGCCTAAACTCATAAGAAGCAGGGTGACAATAGTAGGTTGAAACTATAATCTTTTCCCTCAGTTTTATTCAGTTTAGTTTTTGTTTGTTGGTTTAATTTTAAGGACTTAAAATGTGTCTAAGGTACTCTATTCACCTGGTTAAAGAACAGCTCTGCTCCTCACCCTGGCCCCTCCCACTCCAGTCCTACTCCTGTCTGGTTCTCCTTGTTCTTGTTCTTCTGGTTTTGACTCTGGTATTTTAAGTTTGCTGATTCAGTTTGGTTAGCGACACTGCTATTGCCTTTAGGCTGTCACAGATTAGGATTTAGGTATTTCCCGACACTTCCCTCCCCTCCGTTCCTTCCAGTACAGTTAATACTGCTCTTCTAGCTTCCCTTTAATAATTCTTCCTTGAACTTTAAATAATATGCTCCAGATTATTTTGTTGTTGTCTCACCAACTTCAGATAATGTCTGCTGCAGCCCCAACCACCTCATACAATTAGGCGACCAGTGTCTACCTTTCCCTCCTCCTAGTCTGAACCTGAACTGTTCTAGCTTCTACCAAGAGCACATTTATCCTTAGGGTATATTTT
The DNA here is from genome assembly GCF_964656455.1 of Halichoerus grypus. Classification (NCBI taxonomy): domain Eukaryota; kingdom Metazoa; phylum Chordata; class Mammalia; order Carnivora; family Phocidae; genus Halichoerus; species Halichoerus grypus. The sequence continues at coordinate 97,056,855 of NC_135718.1, read as the reverse complement.
TAAGGTTAATTTTTAATTTTATTTTAAGAGTTGAAAACATTTGGACACTGTAACTATTGCCCTGCAGAGGCAATAGCATGCTCTGATTTCATTTCTTTCTTAATATCCCAGTATCACAGCCCCCAGGCCACTCAAACATGGGTGTTCCTAGGGTTAAGTTCCAATGGATTCTGTTATTTTAATAAACAATCACTTGCTCAAAAGTATCCCATATTTAGTTCAGTTTACATTGGATTTGTCCCTTTTTTTTTAAAGATTTTATTTATTTATTTGACAGAGAGAGAGAGAGAGAGAGGACAAGCAGGGGCAGAGGGAGAGGGAGAAACAGACTCCCCACTGAGCAGGGAGCCCAACGTGGGGCTTGATCTCAGGACCTTGAGATCATGACCTGAGCTGAAGGCAGATGCTTAACCGACTGAGCCACCCAGTGGGAGCCCTCATCTAGTACAACAAAGTTTTATTTTATTTTATTATATTTTGTTTTATTTTATTTTATATATTATATTATATTATAAATTATATTATATTTTGGGAGAAGAAACCTGTATCTATCTATCTATATTCCTCCTTTTCTATCTTCCTCCTTTTCTTTCTTTCTTTCCTTCTTTCTTTCTTTGTCTTTCTTTCTTTGTCTTTCTTTCTTTGTCTGTCTTTCTTTCTTTCTTTCTTTCTTTCTTTCTTTCTTTCTTTCTTTCTTTCTTTCTTTCTTTCTTTCTTCTCTCTTTCTCTGTATTCTCAATATCTTTAAGTTTGTATCCCATTCTTACCATTTAATGGAGTTCTTTCAATTTTTCTTGAAGACTACTGCTGTGGTCTGAATATTTGTGTCCAAAATTCATAAGTTGGAATCCTTATGCCCAATGCGATGGTGTTTGAAGGTGGGGCCTTTGGGAAGTGATTAGGTCATGAGGATGGAGCCCTCATGAATGGGGGATCCCAATAGCTGTCTCTCTTTCCACCATGTCAGGATGCAGTGAGAAGGCACCAGCTATGAACAAGGAAGAGGGCTCTCACCAGATAAGGAGACCATGTTGGTTCCTTTGGATTTCCAGTCTCTAGAACTGTGAGAATTAAATTCTGTTGTTTATAAGCCACCCAAACTGTGATATTTTGTTATAGCAGCCCGAATGGACTAAGGCACCTACTAGCTTCCTCTTCTAATTTAGATCATGTTCTTGATATGTAATTATGACTTCTATTTTTTTTTCAGCTCTTCCCTTTTCTCTTGCCCTGCCCCTAGTTATTGGGGACACACAAATTAAAAGAATACCTCTACTCTCAATTGATTTACAACCACTTTAAAGAAATAAGATATGCAAAGAAATTATTAGACTGTAGTGGTTAAAGAGGGCTCTGTAGTCAGACTGTCCTGGATTTGAGTCCTGGATTTCCCACTTACTGTGTAAACTTAGGTAAATGGCTTAATTTCTTAAAGTTTCTTTCTTCTGTAAAACGAGCAGTGATGTAGTAGTTTCCGAGTAAGAAGAAAGCTTGAATACAAGTAAAGCATTTTATACATTATGGGGCATACAGTAAGTGTTCAGTGTATGCTAACTGTTACCACAGATCATAATCATATTTGGAGTTCATTGGAGACATGTACAATGGGGGAAGCAAAGGAGAGAATTAATTGAGTCTCCTTGGTAACTCAGTAGATAATCCTTGGGGTGAGACTTGAGGGTGGACTTGGAATTTGCTGCAGGGATCAACCAGATCAGGAGAAGTCTATGTATGAGGCATGCAGATGTAGGTGACCATAGTTTATGATTATTTCTGGAGTGTAAATTGGGAGAATGATAGGTGAGAGGAGGCCAGACATGAAAAGAAAGATATTTATGCCACCTTGGAGATGTTTTAGCTTATGTGCTGCTGAAGCAAGCATTCCTTGGGGATGTTTGTAAATAATTTTTTAGTAGTTAAGCTATAAACAGATTGACATTTATAAAAAAATCATTCTGGTGGCAGAGTGGAAAATGAAGAAATTTAAAATTAGTGTCTGGGTGATCAGTAAAAATGTCTAAACTGAAACAGGCAGTGCAGATGAGAGGAGACAGCTATGGGGATTATTTTAAAATTTAGAATTGATGGGACTTGTCATTTGATTAGGTATGGGAAGTGAAGGAGTAGATGATTTCTTTGGTTCCTGATTTGCATGTCTGGGAGGATGATGATACTCTACAAAAAGGCAGAATATACTAAAGAGGGAATAGGTTTCAGGGGAGATGATAATTCTCTCTTGGACATCTAGAATGTGTGGTTGTTTGGGACATGATGGTTGGCAATTCCTAGAGGGCGAAGGAGCTGATGTTACTAACATCACCATTGTTGCCTAAAAGATAAGCAGATGTAGTAAATTAAGATAGAGACTAATAAACTAAGATTAAAATTCTTAAGGACATTAGGGAATAGGTGTACTGAGACTGGATTCATGGAAGGCTGTTGCCAGAAGATACTGGGATTTGAGAATTCAAAGGTGAAGCTGTTCTACTGATTCCAAAGTCCAGTCTGTGGAGTGCAATGCTCATTGTCATTGGAATTGAGGCACTGAGGGTATTGGCTTGGACTTAGTGTCCCACCGAATTGTGGAGGAGTAGGTATTGAGATTCAGACACAGGATGGTGCCAAGCAGTCCTTGAAGAGTATAAGGTGGTGTGGAGGTTAGTCAGTTTCTGCATTAAGAGGGGATGGATGATGACACCACTGCTTGATGTGGGCTTCAAAGGTGCAGAGGATTTTGCACAGGGTGGGCATGGAATATTCTCTAGAAGATTATGGAGGGCTAGATTATGAGGCCATGTTTTACAAGAGGAATCAGGAAAATTCCCTTTTAATTCAGTCCTTATTTCCTTGACTTACCACGTCAGCCTTTTTAATTACCTTCTTGGGTGCTCGCTTTGGCAGCACATATAATTACCTTTTTGGGTCTGCCCATTACTGGTCTCCAATTTAGTCTCCTTATGCTTTCCTAGGGATTCTTGGTTTGGGGCCGTGTTCCCTTCCAGATATATATGTCAATGTCTGAAGCCATTTTTGGTTGCCATGTGGGAGAGGGCTGCAGCTGGCATCTTCCCTCCCCAGTGAAGGATTTTCCAGTACAAAATGCCAATAGTTGAGAAACCCTGCAATGTACATCCTGCATAAAACCTTTAGTGGTTTCTCTCTCAGAATAAAGTACCAGTTCCTTGGACCTCCATGATCTGCCTCCTGCCTTCAGCCATTTCATATTTCTCCAGCTCACAACGCACTTCCTTTCTGTGCCTCCAAACTTTGTCCTTTACCATGCTGAAGGGCTCTCAGTTTCACAACTGTCTATACTTCCTCTCACCTCTGGAGCTCTGCGAGTACTACTGCTTCTGCTCCCAAGCTATTATTACTGTGTTAAGCTCTACTTTTTTTTTTTTTTTTTTTTTTTTGTAGACTGCTATTCAGAGTTCCCTCTGAGATACCTTCTTTAATCATCTAAGTCTGAATTTTCTCCCTTAATAGACATGTATCATAATTTGCTATTTACCCTGTAATGCCCCAATGCAAATTAAATTTTATGGGAAGGTGTCCCTGTGATCAGTGCAATGCTTTGTCCCTGTGTTTGCCATAGAAACACAGATCTATGGTAAATATAGGAATCGGGTCTCCCCAGAGTGGTTAAAAGCAGACCCTAGTCCTAGACTGGATTACAATCTCATCTACTCCGCTTAAGAGGTTAGGACATTTACCCAGGGTCACAGATTAAAATTTTTCATGTGCAATAACAGTGCACATGAAACCTCTGGAGTTATTTTGAATATTAAATGAGATTGATAAAGCATGGCACAATTCCTGGCACATAATAAGTCCCCAGTAAATATTAGCAATTACTATTTTGAATTATTATATTTCAAGTTCCTATCATAGAACCTGGTATAGCCCTTCAATAAATATGCCTTGATTTCATAAAGAAGAGGGCTGTAAGGAAAACCTTAGTGACAGAGAAGAGGAACTAGAGAATCCATTAAGTGAATTGTCTTGAATGATCAAGCATTACCTATATTTAATAATCTGGTAAACACTTGGATGGAGAGCAAATGGAGGATGGGATGGAATATGGATTTGCTCAGAAATAAGTTGGCTTGAGAATTGACTGTGTTGGATCTCTGCTTCTGGGCTTATTGCCATTCTTTCTTAATCCATTTGATACTCATGATTTTACTGCTGTGATTACCATATTTTCCCCCCAAACCTCTCTCCCAACATCTTTCTGGATGGAGTGGAATGGAGATGGAGGAAGTAGGAGAATCTATAGGGGAGGTAACTGCAAACTGTGAAGGGGAGCCATCATGCCCACTTGGTGCTGGGTTCATGACCACTTCATAGTGACTGTATGCTGTCTCTGGTTCTGAGAAGTATTATACTCAAATCTTGGCAGATAACTTACATATTTGCTGCTTTAGCTCTCAGTGTTTATGTGTGTGAATGTCTGGCATACTTTACAGATAATGTGGCATGAATGAATGGCTTTCTGTAACACCTCCCCAAAGAATGAGGACCTCTGTTTCACTCAGCATTCCTAAAACAGAGGAGCCATGGGGCGCCTGGGTGGCTCAGTCGTTAAGCATCTGCCTTCGGCTCAGGTCATGGTCCCAGGGTCCTGGGATCGAGCCCCGCATCGGGCTCTCTGCTCCGCGGGAAGCCTGCTTCTCCCTCTCCCACTCCCCCTGCTTGTTTCCTCTCTCGCTCTGTCTCTCTCTCTGTCAAATAAATAAATAAAATCTTAAAAAAAAAAAAAATAAAACAGAGGAGCCAGGAAGACAGAGATTGGTTTGCTATACAACATTGCTCCTCTCTTTCAAAGAACTCTACCACATGGAATAAGTTTGATTTTCTTGGCTGGATAATTCAATAACATAATTGAAGGGAATAGTCAATAAATATAAACAGGAAAAAATCTGCTTACTATTCTTCATTTTCTCCAAAAGGTATATTTTCTTTTAATTTTATTTTTAGTTATAAAATAGATTTATTTCAAAGAATGTAATAAGCGGATATTATCAAGAAGTTCCTATTTGCTTTCTTTCTTTGCAGGCTGCACATTTGTATGGTTTAAAAAAAAATTGCTTTGCAGTACTAACCTTTCTTTACCACAGGATTGATTGTGTGTTGGGTTAAATTATTAGGTCTGCCATGTTTGTAGTCCATACAGTTCAGTGTGAAGTAGAAGGCTTTTAATATATATTTTAAACATTGTAATATCTCTGGACTCCATTATTTTAAAAAGTGTTCTGTCACATTCTTTTTATCCTGACAATTTATTTTTATTAAAAAAAATTTTTTTAAACATTTTATTTATTTGTCAGAGTGAGAGAGAGAGAGCACGAGCAGGGGGAGGGGCAGAGGGAGAAGCAGGCTCCCCACTGAGCAAGGAGCCCGATGTGTGGCTCGATCTCAGGACCCTGAGATTATGACCTGAGCAGAAGGCAGACACTTAACTGACTGAGCCACGCAGGTGTCCCAATCCTGACAATTTGTAGTGATTTGTCCCTCATTACTGTTCAGTGATGGATGTATGACCGGATCCTATAGTAATCAGTGTCCAAGTTTTATACATTTGGAGTTTAAGCATATATATTTTGAGATTATTTGATTTTTTTGATCTGATATGTAATTTAGTAAATTTCTAACACATGCTGCTTTTGTGTATTTTGTTTAAGAAGGTAAAACAAGGTTTCTTAAAAATAAAAAGGGGGGTTGCCTGGGTTGCTCAGTCGTTAAACGTCTGCCTTCGGCTCAGGTCATGATCCCAGGGTCCTGGGATCGAGCCCCGCATAGGGCTCCCTGCTCGGCGGGAAGCCTGCTTCTCCCTCTCCCACTCCCCCTGCTTGTGTTCCCTCTCTTGCTGTGTCTCTCTCTGTCAAATAAATAAATAAAATCTTTAAAAAAAAAATAAAAAGGGGTCATTAGTTCAAGCCCCACATTGGGGGTAAAGGTTACTTAAAAAATAAATAAAAATAAAAACAATAAATACCACAGATTTAGTGGCTTAAACAGCAGAGACTGTGGCTCCTGGCGGGCTCAGTCAGTAGAGTGTGGTACTCTTGATTTCAGGGTTGTGAGTTCCAGCCCCACATTGGGTGTAGAGATTACTTAACAACAACAAAAAAGAAGGTAACACAGGTGAATCCCCCCACAAATTAGGCTGAATTTGAGAGTGTTGTTACAAAAGTGGTAAGGGCAACTAATTGTTATTCTCTCACCACTAAGTTTTCTGAGCTTAGAGGAACTGTTACCAGTACTTTTGTGGATTTTAGAGTAATCCCCAACCATAAAGCTAATTGAAATTTAGAAAAATCAATTTCTAAAAATAAATTATTGGTAGTCATACTTTTTAAGGCAGTGACATACTTTCTTGTTAATGATTTGCTTTTTTCTCATTTAAGAGTATTAAACTATTAGAGGTATCTGTTTTGGCTTTTCACAACTGGTTCTTTTTATCACCCACTTGGCCAACAGTGCTGAGTGACTCAGAATTCATTTTGAATTTATATGATGGACTTTTATTAAAATGGGTGACTTAGCCCAACTTTTCTGTCATGACTTTCTTTTCTTATCCTTCTCCTAGATATGCACTGAATAATAAGTTCTGCTCATGTGCCTCACATTTCCTGTGGCCTTTCTTATCTTAAGAGCCAGGAGAAGTATAGAATTATGAATCTATGGCAAAGTGAAGGTAACTCGTATTGAGAAAACATCACCCAACCAGAAATTTAGAGGGTTATTATTTTCTCTTTGGATACCTGAAAGAAGATTTATTCCATTTTTATTATCTTTATTGTCTAGATCAAGGGTTGGCAAAGTTTTTCAAAGTTGGCCAGATAGAAGATATTTTAGGCTTTAATAAATATTTACAGTCTTTGTCACAACCACTCAGCTCTGCTGTTGTTGTGTGAAAGCAGCCATAGCCAATGTATAATGAATAAGCGTGGCTGTGTTTCCTAACAAAACTATTTTAAAAAATGGGCACCTGGCCAGATTTGGCCTGTGGTCTGTGGTTTGCTGACCCCCGGTCTATGCTCAGGTAAGATCTAAAAAGTAAATCTGTTGTGTGAGTTTGATTTTTCTGTCTCCAACCATGTGTGGTCACTGGCCAGTTACACAATATTTATTGAATTTTTCCATGAAAAATGCAGATAGTCTCCTGTGTTTGTTTGCTTACTGTCAAAGGGATGAAAAGACTCTTTAATAGGAGAGGTGTTGGTAGAAGAGTTTTGAGGTTTGAGAGGTCAGCATGACTAGAGCATAGAGTCACAGCATGAGGAGACAGGGACAGAGGAGACAACATTAGATGCTGGATGGTATCCAGAGCCATTTATGAAGGCTTCTGAAAGAATGTTTAGGACTTGGAATTCAATCCTGAGAGCACTGAGGGTTTTAGGTAGAGGAACGTGATGTGATCAGATCCATGTTTTAGAAAGAGCATTCTGGGTGTTTGTGGAGTATGGACTGAGAGGTGTTGGATGTGTACGGTTGGAGGCTGGAAGATTCTGAAGAGGTGTTGCAATAATCCAGGAGAGGGGAGATAATTGCCTTCGACTATGTAAGTAGCAGTGGGGATGAACAAAGGGCAATTCTTTTTTCTTTTAAAAATTTTATTCTTTTATCTGAGAGAGAGAGAGAGCACGCATACGCATGTGTGCGGGGAGGGGGAGGAGTAGAAGGAGCAGTACAAGCATAATCTCTGCTGAGCAGGGGGCCTGACATGGGGCTGAGCTGAAGTCAGACGCTTAATCGACTGAGCCACCCAGGCACCCCAGCAAAGGTCAATTCTGATGGTTCTTAGTTCTCAAACTCTAGCAGGCATTGGAATCACCTGGAGGATTTGTTAAAAGATAAATTGCTGGGCTCCACCTCTAGAGTTTCTGATTCCATGGGTCTGAGGATGGGGTTGGAGGATCTGCATTTCTAACAAGTTCCCAGGTGATGCTGATGTTGCTAGTCTGGGGACCACACTTTGAGAAGCAAGGGTTGAAATGCTTTAGAAGGTTGAGATGGTAAGGCTTGGGAATTTGGTTGATTGTATAAAGATGAAGGAGAGGCAGAAATAAGGAAGATGTGCCCAGGTTTCTGGCTTGTGTGATAAGGTAGAGAGTGATGCTATTTCCTAAGTATAAAACAGGAGGAGCGGGTTGGGTGTACAATTTAGGTCTTACTGAATTTGAGGATATCTACTAAAACATATGCAAAATAATCAGTCATTTGTATCTAGGGGTCAGGAGAGTGAGCCTAGGGGGAGAGAGATTGAGGAATCTTTAGTGTGTAGATGACACCCAAAGCCATTATTCATTGAAAAGTGCTTGTAGAGTGAGAAGAGCGAGGGGCCTGATATATAGGTGAACATTTATGCAAAGAGCCGGGTGAAAAAAGATGCTGCAGGGAGACAGATAAGGAGCAGTCATAGAGGTAGGACAGAAAAAAAGATTTTTGAATATTAAGTGATATAAAATGTTGCCAAGAGGTCAAGTAAGATTAAGACTGAAAAGTAGTTACTGAATTTACCAATTATTCTTAATGACCTTCTAGAGAGAATTTGAGTTGGGTGTTGTGGATGCTGCTCAGATTTCAGGAAGCTGAGGTTTAATGGAAGGGTAAGGGTGAGTGAGGAGGTGGGAGGTAGGATTAATGGAGGCATGTGGTTAGCTCCAGGGTAAAGAAAAATAAGGTGGGTTATCAGTTGGGAAGGAAAGCTGCCTTTTTTTTTTTTTTTTTTAAAGGCATAGAAGGGTTTAGAGCATGTGTAGATGCTGATGGGAGGACCCAATAAAGAAGGACACATTGAAGATTAGGGGGAGAAAGAATTGATTGCCCGTGGTCAGGAGAAAGCCAGAGGGATAGGATGCATGGCACGAGTGGGGGGATTGGCCTGGGACAGGAATGGGAGCTTCTGTGTGTGAAAGCAGATGCAGATAGAAGGGCACAGAAGCAGAAGGAAGGGCGTAGAAGCAGGTGGGCTGCTTTGTAGGTTGATGATGGGAAGTTGAGAGAGAGTCTCTTGCTTTAGTGTTTTCTGTCAATTAGGAGTCATAGTCCTCCACATTGGGTGAAGAAGGATGTGTGAGGACAGATGTTTAAAAATGGTATGAAAACAATTGATCTGAAAATCAAAATATGGGACTGAGAACTGAATAGAGGGATGCCTGTGGAGGGCCAGTTGAGGTAGAAGATAATGGGCATGGCAAAGTCAAAACATTGGACTGATCTCAGGTTGGCATTGTACCCTTGGATGCATCCCTATGGATGGGGATGGAAGTCCTGGAAAGAGTGGGTTACAATATTAGAAGACCAGACCAGGGGGACCAATGATAGAAGTTGGGGAGTCAAGATTCTCAAGGTCTGCAGGATGAGGATGTTCAGACAGGATGTCTACATGTATTATTTGACAAGTACAGAGGTTTTTGGTGATGAAGTGGTTGAGGGTATGGCCAGATGAGTGGACTGTTGCTTGAGGTAGGGTGAAAGTGAGATCAAGGTGTAGGGTGGATCATTCACAAGGCAAATGGTGTCACCCAACATTGTGATGAAGGGTAGACTTTATTTTGGAAGCAATTCTAGAAGGGATCCTTTAATTGATGATAACAAATGTATTAGTTTAGGATGATAATTCATATATGGCATGAACTATATGCATTTACAAAGCAAAAAAACAGAATGGATTACATATGCAATAATGACAATTAAAATATAGGTGATCCTATTTTAATCTTAGTGGGAAATTGGGGTAAAAGCCATGGTGAGGTGTGGCTAGGAGATGGAAGTATTCTTGTTCATGTTGTGCTTGCATTTACTTCACTCTTTTCTCTTTTTTGGACAGGAGTTATTTGCTAATCGTGGTTGTATTCCGCTGTCTGACCATCCAGTCTGCAGGAGGGCATTGTCAATTTGGGTGCTTTTATTTATTTTTAAACTTTCAATCTCTAAAAATGACTTATGCTTATTAAGCACTTTACAAATATTAATTCATTTAATCTTTATAATGTCCCTGACGAGATAGGTTTTATTTCCATTTTCTAGAAGAAACTGAAGCACCGGAGTATTATGTTCATTCTTTCTCTTGTTTAAAGTTCAGTTATCAGCACAAAATCTTCAATTGAAAAAAAAACAAAAACAAAAACAAAAAACAACAACCCCACAAAACCTTCAATTGCTTTTGTGTGGTGTTGGCTTTCTTTAGCCACTGCACAGATCCACACACAGGTTTTCCTCCTTTGGGTGAATATTCTGTAAAATCATGGCTGGAGCCTATGGTTTTAATGGGAATGACTTGTCTTCTTGTGCTTTGTTCTTATCTTTTATGATGTTTACAGGATTTTATATGTAGAACAACTGATATACACCAGCTTCCAGGCTAAATGCTTTGGAAAAAGTCTCCCCCACCCAGTAGAAAGTTATTGATTTGTGATATCTCCTGGTTCACATTATCAAACAGGCTACGGGAAAGATTTCCCCCTTTTAGTTGTTTCAAGCCATGTGTCTGTGCAGTGTATATACCTGATTGATTTTCTGTCTTGCAATGAAACAATAAAATACCAAAACTTACAGAGAGAATCTAATGAAGACTTAATTTAGGCCATTTCTCTTAAACTGACAAATGAGGTCACTCAGGATCACAAAGGTGAAGTGACTTACCTGTGCTTGAGATAGTTTTGACAGAGCCAGAATCTTAGTCTTCTGACATTCAGGTCCATTCGCTTTCCCCATGCCATGTTGCCTTCGTTATAGAAGGAAAAACTTCTTCCACTGAAATAGAGTCTAACTTTCTCTATGTTCTTGGTGGTTAACAGTCCCTGTGCATTCATTAAATGTAGTTAGGTAATTACTTTTAACAAAGCAATTGTGTACTTCTTTTTTTTTTAAAGATTTTATTTATTTATTTGACAGAGAGAGACACAGTGAGAGAGGGAACACAAGCAGAGGGAGTGGGAGAGGGAGAAGCAGGCTTCCCGCGGAGTAGGGAGCCCGATGTGGGGCTCGATCCCAGAACCCTGGGATCATGACCTGAGCCGAAGGCAGACGCTTAATGACGGAGCCACCCAGGTGCCCGCAGTTGTGTACTTCTTTGGTTAGGTGAATGTGTTATGAAGATTCTTGGACACTTTTAGAGATCTTTGAAAAAGATGTCAGGGATCTTTGCAAGAAAATACTATGGATTCAAAAATGGAAGAGAACCTGAGAAGAGAGCTTAGTATTAGTAGTCTGAAAAATCTGCATGAAAAATGAGGAGCAGAGAATGTGCTTTAAATGCATTGCAATGAGAACTTTAAAAATGAAAATTTTCCCATGATCCTCTGGGTGAAAACCCTGCCACTAGTTCATTTGGGAGCGGCTGCCTGGGAGGAGGGCAGTTGTGATCAGAGACAGAAGGGATGGATCTTGTGTGCAGATCAGAAATGTGTTAGAGCTTCCTGACATCTTTAAAGTTGGGAGAGAGCTCTCTTTGAAGCCCATAGATAGGAGGAGGGTGCTACATCATCCTCATTGTTTTCTAGGGCTAAGATCTCAAGGTACCATTTAGGCTCTATGGAAGATTCTATGGACCCCATCAGAAGCATGAAAATAGGATATCCTTAGAAAAAACATGTGATGCAAAGCCAAAATATAAGTGAAATTAGATAACTAGCATTAATAGAACTATTTTGAATCTGAAAATTGGCCTCATGTTGTAAATATTGACTGTATATTGTATCTATATTTACCATAAGCGAATGGGGAAGAGGACTTCTGAGCAAGCAGAGAAGAACAATGCCCCTAGAGTCACAGGACGCAGTGGAGAAAAGTGTTTATTTTTAGTATTATATTTAAAATGCAACCAATAGGGGTGCCTGGGTGGCTCAGTCATGAAGCGGCTGCCTTCGGCTCAGGTCATGATCCCAGGGTCCTGGGATCCAGCCCCGCCTCGGGCTCCCTGCTCTGCGGGGAGCCTGCTTCTCCCTCCCCCACTCCCCCTGCTTGTGTTCCCTCTCTAGCTGTGTCTCTCTCTGTCAAATAAATAAATGAAATCTTTTTTTTTTTTTAAAGATTTTATTTACCATAGAATGCTATAGCTCTTACCAAGTACGCTGCAAAAAGGGTGCTCAGTAGACAGATAATGAGATCATGCAAGAAGTATCAAAGGTCTTTGAAGTGCCATCTTTTGGTGCTTATAATCACTCCTTCCTAGGTGTGATTTATGAAATTGAAAGACAGCGGTCTAAGTATATTGTTTTTCAAAGTAATTTGAAAAAAAAGTATACACTGAGGAATATAATGTCTGGTTTGCTATCCAATAAGAAAACATTTACTCTTAATGTAGGTTATATTGACTAGACATATAAGAGCTTGCTCCTGAATTAGCAGACAGCAATCTTTTTTTTTTTTTTAAAGATTTTATTTATTTATCTGAGAGAGAGAGAGCATGAGATGGGGGAGGGTCAGAGGGAGAAGCAGACTCCCCGCCGAGCAGGGAGCCCGATGCGGGACTCGATCCCGGGACTCCAGGATCATGACCTGAGCCGAAGGCAGTCGCTTAACCAACTGAGCCACCCAGGCGCCCAGCAGACAGCAATCTTGATAATCACTATTGTGCCATTTCTGTTAACAACTGCTATAGGGTAAGTCCTTTAAAATGGTATCTTGACAAAGTGAGAATTCCAGACTCATTTTGGACATAGGCAATGAAGACCTAATGTTGGGTGATCTTTTCCTCCATGTAAGCAGGAAAATGGGAGAGGGAGTGATTACATCCTATGGCGAATGCAGATTAGTGAATCCACATGTGTCTATTTGGTTTCTCCAGGCCAGATGGTGGGAATGGAGAAGAGAGTTAGAAACTTGGAACTTATTTCTTCTTTATGCCATGGTGGTCAGTATAAAGTCTGTGGCTTTGAGGATCATCACAACTAAACTAATTGTTTCCATACTTCAGCATTTCTCTTTCTGTTTTTGGAAAAAAAATCCTCAGCAGTAGTGCGAAAGTGGTCTTGGGTTCCCATACTCATTGTCAGGGAGGAAGTTTTTTCCTCCCTTAAAAAAATATACCTTTATTTTCACATTGCCTTGCTCAGAGTAGGCCTCCTGGATTATCTTTTTATAGGAACATCATTAACAACCAAAATGATGGAAAACAGCCAACATTTAGTGCTTACTAAGGGCCAACCACTATGCTAAGTGTTTAACAATTAATCAACACTTCAGTTGATTAATTTCAAATAAATAATTTATTTATTTAATCCGATTTCCACTTTCTAATGTAGAAACTGAGGCTTAGGGTAATTTGCCCAGTCACACAGTTTTGAAAGTGGGAGAGATGGAATTCAAACCCAAGAAAGCTGACTCCATATCTGTGCCTTTTCGTCATCTTCCAGAGCCAATCTATTGCTAACTCCCGTTGATTCAAAGTATATTTGGAAACTTTGGTCTTGTTTGATTTTCCATTGCCCTCACTCTGGTGCAAGCCACCTTTGTCTTGTGTCTGGACCACAAAAGTAGTCTCCTAATTAGTCTGCCTGGTTCCATTCTTGCCCCTTCCAGTTCTTTCTCCCCAAAAGAGTGATCATGGTACACTTGCTAGAGATGCTTTACCTTTAGGATAACACCAGAGCTCTTATTCATGGCCTCTAAGGCCCTCCCTTATCTACATCCTGGCTGGGTCTGCAGCTTCATCTACTTCTCCTCTCTCCCACAGTTCTGTGCTTTCCAGGGAGATTCCTAAAATGCTAACTTTGGGGTTCCACTTTGGCAAAGTCCAGTGGACTAGGTATGAAGATGGACTCTGGATATAAGGGTTTTTGATCAGCCTGGTTTGGGAGAGCTTTGCTCTAGAAAATGTGTTCTTTCAGTATTAGTTATAGCTTAGATGTGGAAGCTGCTCTTGGTCTTTTGTAAACTCCAAGGAGGGCCTACCCTGAATTCTCCAGAGTTTTAGCTCAGCTGATGAGCCCTGCTGTGCTAGAACTAAGCTTAATGAAGGAACATTTTCCCCAACTGCTCATTAAGGCTTTGCTTCCCTTTCTGTAATTGAGAAGCTGCTTAGGTGAGCGAGAAAGAGATCAAGTTGGTTTCTAGGTGGCTTACTGAATCTTCAGCACAACTAATGCCACCTTTAATTTCTTACAGGAACTTCCTCCGTTTAACTTTCATTGCTCTTATTAAAAAAACAAAAAACAAAACAAAACAAAAAACCTTGAGATGTCAAATGCAGATATTCAGACCTGGAAATGTAACTCTGAATAAATCCTTATCTTTAACAAAAAATATATTACACTTAATCTTATTCCATATTTACTGTGGCCCCAGGCCTAACCCTGGGATTTTTCTTCCTTTTGATTTTTCCTTTATAGATTTCTAAGTGTGTTCTTTTGGTTTTTACTTTTGAAGTATTAGAGGTTGTGGAACATTGAAGTTACAGAACATTAAGAATAAAATAATTGCTTAGAAGTTACAGAACATTAAGAATAAAATAGTTGCTTACAAGTTTATCGAAGTTTCAAACAAAGTTTCAAATCCTAGAGAAAAATTTTAAAACCTCTTCAATAGGAGCGCCTGGGTGGCTCAGTCAGTTAAGCGTCTGCCTTCGGCTCAGCTCATGATCGAAGGGTCCTGGGATCGAGCCCAGCATCGGGCTCCTTGCTCAGCCGGGAGCCTACTTCTCCCTCTCCCTCTGCTGTTCCTCCTGCTTGTGCTCTCTCTCTCTCTGTCAAATAAGTAAATAAAATCTTTAAAACAAAACAAAAAAACCCTCTTCAATAATTTTGTCTATAGTGTGTGTATTCCAGATTAAGGAAATATTATGGAATGCATATACAGATATAAATTATATTTATAGATTAAATTTTATATATATTTTTATCTCTACCCTTAGCACATATACCAAGTATTTCTGATTTGATTTGTAAGCTATTTAATTGTACCACATGTGTATGCATAAGATGAACAAAGTACTATTAACGTTACAATATTTCGTTTGTTTATTCTGTTAATTCCAAGCTTTCTTTCTTTCTTTCTTTCTTTTTCTTTCTTTCTTCTTTTATTATTATGTTATGTTAATCACCATACATTACATCATTAGTTTTTGATGTAGTGTTCCATGATTCATTGTTTGCATATAACACCCAGTGCTCCGTGCAGAACGTGCCCTCTTTAATACCCATCACCAGGCTAACCCATCCTCCCACCCCTCTCCCCTCTAGAACCCTCAGTTTGTTTCTCAGAGTCCATAGTCTCTCATGGTTCATCCAAGCACTTCTAACTACAGTTACTTATTCTATTGCAATGTTGATTTTTATTTCCTCATTTGTACCAAAGAGAATTTTATTAGGTTGACATTTCTTCTTGGCATGTCTCTAATTCAGGAAATATAGCAACTGAAGTGTTAAATTTCAGTCAAAAATAGAACTCCTCAGCCTCCTTTTGGAAATTTTTTCTCATTCATGCTCAGGGATGCAAGTAGCAAGTGTTTAGTTCTGCCCTCTGCTGGTCATTTCAAATTATGGAGAGGGAATTGGAAGTCTCAGAATAGTGTTAATTTCCTTCCAAGTTTACAGAGTGGCCGGAAGACATTTTAAAATGTCAGCACTGCAAAATCTGTTCACTAGGAAATTAATTGTAATAGTTTTGATTTTTAAAATATAAAAATTTGTTCATTTAGTAAATTTTTAAAACTGAGAAGTAGAAGTTTCTACTTTTTTTAATTGCTGAAGAAAATAGTGTTTGTGGTTTTCTTCAAGTACAGATGAAAACAAATATGCATATAGTTAAGGTTACAATAACAATAGAGAAAAAATGTCCAATATTTTAAATGCTGATGTTGATAAAGGATTTTTTTTTTTTTTGTACTACTGACACGGCACTTACTCAGTTAAAGCTCTTGATAACTCCCTTGAGTTTTAGGTTAAAACAATATACCTTCTTTTTTAGATAGAACAGATTTTTCAAGTTGAATTTGCTAAATGATTATCTCTTTTAGCTAAAGGATTAACTCTTATTGAAATGTTCTTTCACCTTTAAGGATTTGCACAGAATTTTGTAAAGGAGCTTTTATCAAGATATAAAGATGATGAAAGTTTACAGATAGGATGGGCTGCAAATGCAAATTTGAGGTCAACCATCCATCAGATATAGTCAACACCTATCAACACCTAGAACTGATGGAAACCAGTTAGTCTCTCCTGTGTACCTACCCGTAAAATGACTACTGATTAAACAAGACTTCATTAATTCCGTGTTCTCCTTAGCTATGAGAAGCTGTATCTGTAAGCATGAAGAAGGTTTCCACTGGGTAAGATTAAGCACTATACAATTAAGGCATATCCTGCTCAGAACCTTGTTGGATTATGGCTTTAATTAAGGTCACACTGACATTTAATAATTTGAGACTAAAATCCCGCTAAAGAGTACTGAGCTAGGTGATGAGACTTGCTTTTGTTTTTAAACTATTACTAATTGTGTGACCTTGCTATGAAATGAAGCACAGCTCAGTGATCTCTAATGGTCCTTTTAATAATAATAATATTAACCGTTTTTGTGTGATCTTTGCTAACGATTTTCCACATGTCATTTGATCCTTATAACACCCCTGGGAACTATTATTATGTCCATTTTAAAGAGAGGAAGACTGGACATAGTAATTAGCAGAGGAATGGTTCCCATCTAAGTCTGTTGAACTTTAAATGCTTGCTCTTAATCCTCGTGCCTATTATGCAGGTCTTTGAGTCTATTTTAGAATAATCATTATTGGCTGTGAATACAAACCTGTTAGCACTTCACAAGTCTGTTCAGAAGCAAAGGTGCAAGTTCTAACAGGAGCCTCTCCTTTATCATTAACTTCAGAAAATAAGTAATAGGTAGTAGAAACAAGAGTAAGGTAACAGGGGCGCCTGGGTGGTTCAGTGGGTTAAGCATCTGCCTTCGGCTCAGGTCATGATGCCAGGGTCCTGGGATTGAGTCCCGCATCGAGTCCCGCGTCGGGCTCCCTGCTGCTTCTCCCCCTCTCTTCCCGCTTGTGATCTCTCTTGCTGTCTCTGTCACTATCTCTCTCAAATAAATAAATAAATAAATAAAATCTTAAAAAAAAAAAGAGGTAATAAACTGCCTTCCCAATGGGACTGTACATGGATATATTGATAAATTTGTTGGTTCCTAAGTCCCACCCGTTACATCAGTTTAAGTACTTGTTTTTTAGAAATGGCTTTCAAAGTCTTCTATTTTGTTTAGTTATATTTGAGCTCTGTAGATCAAGACACTGCGTATGAAGGTAGGCCTTGTTTTTCAATGGCGATAATAGCTTTAGCCACAATGGCAATGCATTCTACTAATTACTGAATCATTTTCCCTTCTAAGCACCCTGTAGGCACTCTTGTCTGTAAGCAGCAGAGCTTATTACAGATTTTTATCTCACTTCCAGGTTGCTTCCTCAGCTACACATGGCTGGTGATAAATTTTAAGGCTGAGTCTTTATTTTAGCTTCTCTTTCTGTGAATAGAGGCTCAACAGGCAGCTTTAAAATATGTGCTACTTCTGCTTGGTCTGTGTTTTCCTGGAGCAAATTGTCAAAACTCACCTTCAGCTAACACCTTTGAGAAAATGTTAGCTCTGCTGTATGAAGTCTGCATTCTGAGGGAAGGGAGTCCTAAAAAAAATCAGGAATGTAGTTTCCTGCAATACTTCCTTGTGATGAAGAATGTTCCAGTATAGGCATTTAGATATTCTCCCCCTCCGTTTGAGATTTGTCGGTATTTACTTATAAGGCTGGATTGCTAATGAGCGTGAATCTACCTCTCACTGAGCAGAACCCTGTAGTCCCAGCAAAGGGACTGAGAGCCCCTGCCCTCAGCTGTCCTCTTATTCCCTCATTGGTGCTTACCACCATGGGCTGTGATGCTTACCGTTTACACATCATCTAATTGAGTTCGGACCCTCTCTCTTCTCCAGGCCCAATCTGAGCCTAAGTGTCCTTCTCTGGGCCCTTTTGATACTCGGAGCTCATTTTTAAAAAACAAGCTATTTTTCCCCCCTCAAAAAATTCCCTTTACTTCTTTCTTTAACTCAACATTGGTTTCCTTTTATCAAACCATAGTTTTTGAAATCTGCTTCTTTGTTGGCCTTCCCTTTGGATCTTCTAATCTCATAGTGCCAAGAGGTAGGGCGCACCTGTGTTTGTTCGAGCTGTAGCTTCCTACCACGCTCTCCTCTTCCTGGGCCTGTTCCCATGTCGTTGGGAACCTCAGCACAAGGGCCGTATTGCCCTGCCCACTTCTGGTGTGAGCTGGACGGTGAGGCACCCATAGAAACTAAGTCATGCTGGATACCAATTTAGAAAATTCTGCATCTGGATCCCTGCTCTACTAAGCAGATCTGTGCAGAGATAAACTTACTCCTGAGCATTCCATAGACTTTCGACCTGGAGTTTCTAACTTGCTACCCACCACCTGCTCTCTTGCACAGAGCTGTCGGCAATTACTGGAGAAAACAACAAAATGGTGGCCGTAAAGTCCACTATGCCTTCCAGAGGCTCAGTCTGAGCAGATATTTTATTTCCATTTGAAACATGCCTTCTCTTCTTATCAGCAACCATGTAGTCCACTGACTGTGAGTGGGGACCCTCTAATTTTACCAGGAAGTTTGCATTTTTATGTGATCTTTCTCTTCCTCTTGTATGAAGTAACTCTTGCAAGATTTGTGAAAAGTTATTTCTACTTTTTTACCACTATTTTGTCCTTTATTATCCAATGTCCAGGCCCATCAGTGTATTTAAGATATTTCTGAAAACATGTCTGTTCCCTTAGTTTTGAGAATTCACCTTCCTTTACTACTTTCTAGGAGAATTTGAGGCCATTTATCAGTATTTCCAGAAAACCCCTCTTCACTGGGCTGGCTGCAAAACAGTATTTTTTTTTTCTACTTCCTGCTGCTAAAATGTAGAAGTTTCCCAAAATAAAGCCCTTAGATTTGTCTTCCCACCTTGTCCCCTCCTCTTACTCATACGTATGTGTATGAATCCTGACTTTCGTGCAAATTCCCAGTGCCAGTCAAGTCTGTGAGCTCTAACTGTGTGCATCTGCTTGCCTGCTGGAAACCTCCACTTTGGTGCTCCACTGGCATCTTAGATTCAACATATCTGAAATCAGACTCTTCCGCAAAGTGTCATCAAGTGGTCCTGCTTCCTTAGAGTGGCATTATTCTCTCTTTTTCTCCCAGGTGCAAAGCCTTGACTGCCAGTCTGTACCAATGGCACTGTGGCCTCTCGCCCGTGTCCAGTCAAGCTGTGAGGCGGGTCTGCCTCTTGAGCCTCAAGGTGCCACCACCACTCTGCTCCAGGCCTTTTGCCTGGATCGGTCCCCCTAATTCCAGGCCCCCTACTCATTCTGACTCATTTTTACAATGACTGAGTCTGATTTATTTTACTTTAATTTGCAAACATCACCATGAACTCCCCAGTCCCACCTCACGTAGACCTGCCCCGACTACATTCAAGGCCCTCTTTGCACCTTCTCTTGTTCTTTCCTTTCTTCTCCCCTCGTTGAGTTGGACTCACTGTCCCTGGCACACTCCACGATTCTGTGTCCCTGATTTGCTGATAGCCCCCTTTTCCTGAATGCTCTCCAGCCATTATTTTTGGTTTTCAATACTAATTTTCAGTTATTTTATTTTTTTAAAAAAGATTTTATTTATTTATTTGAGAGAGAGAGAGAGAGAGAGCATGAGAGAGGGATAGATCATGAGCAGAGGGCAGAGGGAGAGGGAGAAGCAAACTCCCCGCTGAGCAGGGAGCCCAATGCGGGGCTGGATTCCAGGGTCCTGGGATCATGAGCTGAGCCGAAGGCAGATGCTTAACCCACTGAGCCATCCAGGCGCCCAATTATTTTATTTTTAAAATGCTTTTTTTTAAACCTTCTGAAAAGCTTTTCCTGGTAACCTCAGCCAGGAGGAATCTGACCTTATTTTGATTACTATAACACAGGTACTTTTCGTACGGTACATATTATTCTTCTCTGTTTTGTAGTATATTTATACCTTTTAGAAAAGTCTATGGGATTTTGACTGAAGCACTTTGAGTTTAGGCACACTTGGGTTTGAATCCGAGCATGTTTACCCTGCAGCTATATGACTTGGGGGCAAGTTATTTACTTGAGCCTCAGTTTCTTCATCTGTAAAATGAGGAAAGTAGAAGGGATTTTGGAGAGCATCAAATAAAATATTGCGCACTTGGGGAAAGTGAAATAACTTCATAGGGCCTACGGTTGAATCCCCAGCTGTTTGAGTTGGCTTTGCCTCATACTTACCATGTGGCCTTGGTCGGCTCACTTGTCCTTCTGTGGGCCTCCGTTCCTAGATGGTAGATGGGGAGGATAGTGGCCACATGTGTTGTAATGGGGATAATGTAATGCACAGCACAGAATGGGTGCTCAGTAGTGCAGAGCCATTGTATATATTGTTATGTTCATTCCAGGACTTTCCCAGGCAATGTTCATATGTCATCTCATTTTATCTTAGTTCTCAAGAAGATCCCTCTCTCCCTGTGAGCTGGTTGTATTACTAATTTATAGGCAAGGAAGCCAAGTTTCCATGGTTGTTTCTAGAAAAATATGGAACTATGATCTATGATTTGAACCCAGAAGGTACCTGGCTTAAATGTCATGTACTTTTTGTTAGATCATGATAAGCTAATATGTAGTAGGAGATTCAGTAAATGCTAATATCCATATCCACATAGTCCATGTCTTAGGAAAGCTTGTGGTCTGGTTGGGGGTGGAGAGCAGACAGACAACATAAGAAAGAGAATTCAATTTAGAGAAAATGCTGCTACAGAAGCTACAAAGTGTTGTGGGAATATGGAAGATGACACAATTAACTCTACCTGGGAAAGGACAGAGGAAGAAGGTCCTCACTTTATAGAGATGACATTTGAATGTCACTTGAAAGTTAAGTATAAGTTTGCTAGGTGGAAAAGCCAAGTTGTTCTTGGGAGAAGAACTAAATTATGTCCCAGGGGCATGGGGCTCTGAAAGATCCTGGCACATTCAGGAAATGGTGAGCATTCCCAGGTGGTAGAAACAAAGGGTGATGGAGAAGGATGGGAGCAGAGAGGGATGGGCCATTGGCCATTTGTAAGGATGGCTTCACAGATCAGAGTAGAATTCTATCTCAGAAGCATTGGAGATCTGAAAGGTATTTAGCAGCAAGAAAAGAACATGTTCATCTTTGCTTTTGATGAAGACTTACTGCATGGTGGAAGGTGAGCTACAGGTGTATGGTGGCTGCATATGACATTATTGAAATCTTTTAAACTGGGTCTGAGTGGTTGGGACAAGGAGAGGCTAATTCTAGAGACACATCTGAGATGGAGATAATTGGTTTGCTGACTTATCGGATTTAGGAGGTACAGGGTTGTCAAAGATAAAGGTTTCTAGTTTAGGAGACTGAATGGGGATGTGTAGTGATTTTTAGTAATTCATACTCTTAAAATTTTTGATGAACAATATGCAATTTGTTAGTCCATAGAAGGACTCCTTAGCTATATCATAAAAAAAAAAAAAAAAAAAGCTGGCCATCTGGTTACTGGCACATCAAACCTAATTAGATGCCTTTTGTTTTTGTTTTTGTTTTTTAGAGTGGCTAAAACTTGGGATTTTTGTAAATGTTTCACTGAAAAGAGTCCCAAGCAGACGTCAACATTCAGCTGGGTTTGAGGCAGATCAAACCATTTGTTTAAATTCCAAACCAGTGACTGCTTGTGAAATTTTATTTTAGGATACTTATATTTTATTGATTACCTACTCAAAAGCTGTAAGTCTCTGCAGAGGGCTTTCTTTTTAATTCATCCATGTTGCTCATGCTGCATTTTCAAAGGAAGTGCTAGGGGGGAAAGCTGAGTCAGGAAACCGGTCCCAGTATGGTGTGGGAGGTGGTAAGAGCAGGTTGAAGTCTGAAACAAAGACCCTGAACTTGCTTCAAAGGAGGGATTTTTTTTTCTTTCTTTTTTTAAACACTTTCAGCAGCTAGAGTAGCGCATGCTAGAGCTGTTAGGCTGGAGATCCTGGTTGGCCCTGGGGATGGTAAGAGAAATAATCCACTTTTGTTGTGGGAAGGCCTCATGCAAAATAGAAAAGGTGTGTCAGGACCTATGTCCAGAAAAGATAAAGCAAAGTGTTTTGACCAGAATGATGGAATTTGAACATCTGCAGGTTAGTATGAATCACTGAGGAAGTCATGTATGTGTCAGATTAATAGACACAGTTATTAATCATCTGAGTCATAATACTAGGAAAATACAAGAAGAAAGAAAAATGAAGTCTAGAAACATACAAAAGATTTATTTTGTTAGTTAAGAAGGCTTCTAAAAGTTTTAGAGTGGCAGAGCAATAGAATTATGCAATTTTAAGCTCATTTACTCTTAATCATACTTGCTGAAATCTAGAAAATGAAAGTTAATTTTTTTTTTTGATGATAGCAGGCATGTAACTATCAGCTTTGTAAACTGTAGATTTACCTAACAGCTTACATTGTTTACTGTGACAAATTATTGTTTACCTTACAGTACTTTGCTATTAGTGATTATAGGATGACCATCTTATGAAGCTGTAGAAATGTAGATAACTTTGTAGCATTTCCCAGTGTATCTGGAATAAAGTAGTTCCTCACCATTAATTACTCCGGAGAACTGAAGTATGTGTGTGGTAGGGAGAAATGTGTGGGAGTGTGTGGCTTCATTAAGATGGTGCTTTCTTAGTCATCATTATATTAGTTTAATGCTTTCCATGAAATGTCAGTTACTGAGAGAGATAATAGCTTTTGTTATGGCTATGCACTGCTTCATACTGTATGATTTATTCCTACTTTTTCCGGAAGAAGTATTACAATAAAACAGTCTCCTTCATGGCTACATTATATGAAAGTAAAAGTAGTAAATGATTATAATATTAACTATTATTAATAATTGTATTTGGTACTATTTATTGAATACTTACTAGAGCTTGAAGCACTGTGATTTGCAAAAATTATATCATAATTTCCTCATTTTACAGAGGAAATATTGAAGTTCAGGGAAATTAAGTAAGTCGTTCAAAATTAAGAGTAGAAACCAAGGTTTAAATTAATTTTTTTAAACTCTAAAAGTATCCTCTTAATTGCCATAAGATCCTACCTCTTCCATTTGTTTTTTATTTCTGTCAGCTGGATAATGCTAGAACCTTTGTTAAATATTGAATCCAACCAGATGCCAAGTTATATTCAACTTGGATTTAAAAAAAAAAACACATTATTTTTCAAGGTCGCAGAATTATAAGCCCTGTGTATTACAGGAGAGCTTACATGCTTAGTTGGATGTAGGAAAATCTTGCTTTCTTTTTTTGGATTTGCTATGACCTTGGGTAAGTCAACTGACCTTCTTGGGTGATATTCAGAGCATTATTAATGTTATATAATGCATTCTTATCAATGCTATAAGCAACATTGGTTAAACATGTTTCCTTCCTAATGTTTGATAAGGAAAGAGACATTTAGACTTAAGTGATGGTTTTTGTTTTTTTTTTCCCCCTCATGGTCAATCAACAATTCAGATGTCAAGTTGAACAGAAATGGACTTCTAAATATAGGTCAAATACTTTTTTTAAAATCACATAACGGTGTCTCCTCCCCCGTGCCCAAATTTGATCCACCTACTAAGAGGATATCTGCAGGTCCTGCCCAGTTCCTCTTGTCAGTACATTACTGACAGACTGACCAGAGCACCTGTCGCATATCTGTGCCTGATTAATTATGAATGCATTTCCTTCTGAGTGCCTAATGCATCCTCTGTTTTGACCACATTCTCTTAAAGTTTCTAGTGGAGACAATGATAGGCTGAATATTGCTAACTTAAGATTTTTAATTCAGATGTAATATCTCTTAAGAATTGAGCTAATTAATAACATGTTTATATGTTTAATATTATATTATTCATTCTTTGGAATATTAATTCTTACTCTTGTCCGCATGTGAATAGCCCTTCTTTCCCACTGTGTTAGTGGTGCCTGGTAAAGAAAATTCATGTGATATTTCCTTTCAACTGGTATCTTAAGTATTTGATTAACAGTAGTCATAGTATGACCAATCACATCCTCTATAAAGATAATCAGAAACAGAAGTTACACTATTTCCAGTTCCTATCTTTAGTTGCTGGGGGAGTAGCTCAAGTGCTGCATGTATTTAAAAACACTCTTTTATCTGGAGCCAACAAAAAGGTTTGAGAAAAGTCATTATAAAAACCATTTCCCCTCTAACCTGACAGCTTTGTTCTGTTTCCTTTAATTCTGTGCTTCTATGTTATTTGCATTATGTTGCTGATGGTAGAAAAATCTTGTTACAATAAAGAGACTCATAAGAAATTGAGAAGTTGGCCTGTGTTCAACCAATACAAAATTATAAAGATTACCTTTTCATGTGGTTTTCGAAATATAACTTACAAAAATTTTTTTTAATATTTGTCTTCCATCTGATACACTGGAGCTTAAAGTAAGTTGGTGTAGCTTCATTAGAAATGAAATGTATATTAGTGTCTTCTAAACAGCCTCTTGTCTTTTGAAAAATATTCTCCTTTATTCCAGGCTCAATATTATTTTTTTCTGTTCTTATTTCTAACTCCTTTGGGTTCTTTATTGGACAGTAACAGCCTCACTCTTTTCAAACCTCAACCATCAATCTCTGTTTTTGGTATGGATTTCAGAATAGTACACCTCACTCTTCTGAGGCAGGTGTTACTTTGTTCTGATTATGGGAAGTGAAAGGCTAGTGTTATAAACTAATAGTATCTTCAAGGTGAAATACACTTTATTCCAAACTCATAGCAAGTCAGAAAGCCCCTCTGCAACATCATTACACAGTCAGGAGAGAGGGTGGGAAGAGATCCCAGTCCATTTATGGACAACTCTGACTGCCATTTATTGTTCTTGGTTCTAGTTACAATAACGCATGTTCACTGAGAGGATTTGAAAAACTTATGAAAGCTCAAGAGAAAGTAAAAACATCCATACTTCCATGACTTTGGGCTTTTATAAATTTTCAAACTCACTGAACAAGAATTATTTGCACTATGTGGACCTATACATATGCGTAGTTCACTTTTAGTATTAAGTTTGCACATACCCCTACCTTTTAAAATGTTTTTGTCATTAATAAAACAAGAAAACCCGGGGCTGAGGTGGCTTCGTTGGTGAGTACCACCAAACCTTAAAAGAAGAAATAATACCAGTCCTGTATAAGCTCCATCCAAAAATAGAGAAGGGGACACTGTCCTACTTATTTATGAGGCTAAACTTTCCCTGATATCAGAACTAGACAAGTCATTGGAAAAATACAGAGAAGTATCCCTGATCAAAACATAACTAGGACATTCCCTAACAAAATATTTGCACATTTAATCCAATAATGTATAAAAAGGATTGTGAGGTTGGTTTAACATTTGAAACTCAACAAAGCATAAAGGAAAAAATTACATAATCTCAATAGACGCAGAGAAAGCATTTAGCAAAATTCAATGCCCATTCATAATAAAAAATCTTGGCAAACTAGGAAGAGAAGGGAAGGGCCTCACCCTGGTAAGTAGAAACCTGTGAAAAGCCTAGAGCTGACATCGAGTTTAATGGTGAAAGACAATATTTTCTCCCAACCAATGGGAACAAGTTAAGGATGCCCATTTTTACCATTTCTACTCAACATTTTGCTGGGGATTCTAGCCATTGAACTAAGGCAAGAAAAATAAATATAAGACATAACCATTAGAAAGGAATAAAACTTTCTCAATGTGCAGATGGCATGATTGTTTATGTAGAAAATTTTGATAACGTACTTTTTTTTGTTTCAAGTTTTTATTTAAATTTTATTTAGTTAACATATTGTGTAATATTAGTTTCAGGAGTAGAATTTAGTGATTCATCACTTACATATAACACTCAGTGCCCATTACAAGTGCCCTCCTAAATACCCATTACCCATTTAACCCATCCACCTGCCCACCTTCCTTCCAGCAACCCTCAGTTTGTTCTCTGTAGTTAAGAGTCTGTTTTATGGTTTCTCTCTCTCTCTTTTTTCCCCTATATTCATCTGTTTCATTTTTTAAATTCCACATATGAGTGAAATCATATGGTATTTGTCTTTCTTTGACTTATTTCATTTAGCATCATACACTCTATCTCCATCCATGTCGTTGCAAATGGCAAGATGTCATTTTTTTTTTTTTATGGCTGAGTGTATTCCATTGTATATATATACCACATCTTTTTTATCCCTTCATCAGTTCTGATGACAATACTAAACAACCATTAGAACTAATATATGAATT
The DNA here is from genome assembly GCF_964656455.1 of Halichoerus grypus. Classification (NCBI taxonomy): domain Eukaryota; kingdom Metazoa; phylum Chordata; class Mammalia; order Carnivora; family Phocidae; genus Halichoerus; species Halichoerus grypus. The sequence continues at coordinate 97,030,538 of NC_135718.1, read as the reverse complement.
TAAGAAGTTTATGAAGCAAAGGCAAACATATGAAAATCAATCATACTTCCATGTCCTGGCAGAGAACAATTGGAATATAAAGTTGAAGAAACAATACCATTTAAAATAGCATGATAACTGGAATTTAAATAAAAATTTGGAGAAAGAAGAAAATAGCATGAAAAACATGAAATATGTAGAGATAAATTTAACAAAATTTAGGCCAGTCTATATGCTGAAAACTACCTAACATTGCTAAGGTTACTTAAAGAACTAAGTAAATAGGAGATTTCTCACCAAGAACTGGAAGATTCAATATTAAGACGTCACTTTAATCCCAGATTGATCCAGAGATTCAACATAATCCCAATTAGCATTCCAGCAGGCATTTTGTAGATATTGACAATTGATTCTAAAATATATGTTGAGGTACAAAAGAACTAGAAAGATAAAAATAGTTTCAGAAAGATAAACAAAGTTGGCAGACTAACAAATACTACCTGATTTCAAGACTGATGGTAAAGCTATATCTATTAGGACAGTGTGCTATGGGCATGAGAATACACTGTAGACCTAGAGATCAACAGAACAGAACAGAGTACATACAAATTAGACCCACATATATGTGGTCAGTTTATTTTTCAACATATATGTCATGGCAATTCAAACTTTTTGAAAAGAGAAAGAGAGAGAGAGCAGGCAGTGAGGGAGGGGCAGAGGGAGAGAGAGAATATTTAGCAGGCTCTGCACCCATTGCGTAGCTGCACACGGGGCTCGATCTTACAACCCTGAGATCATGACCTGAGCCGAAAGCAAGCGTTGGACGCTTAACTGACTGAGCCACCCAGGCAATTCAGCTTTTTAAAAAGCTTTTATGCTGGGAAATACAGCTTACATATAGAAAAGTACAGAAGTGTAGCTCGGTGATTTATCACAGATACATCACCTGTGTTACTGTCTCCTGGGTCAAGAAATAAAACATTGACAGCATCTCAAAAAATTCCTCTCCATTCCCATTCCTTGCTGCCAAAGGTAATTAATGTCCTGACTTGTAATCACAATTTACTTTTCCTTATGATTTTACTACACTAGTTTCAGTTCTAAAATACCGTAGTTTCATTTTATCTGCTTCTAGAACTTTGAATGAATAGCCGAAAGTATGCATTTTTCTATTTTGCTCACATTAAGTTTGTAGTTTGTGCAGAGTTGTAGTTTATTTTCTTTTTTGTATAGTTTCTCCATTGTATGAAGATTTCATATTTTATCTAGCTGTTCTGCTGTTTATGAACATAACTGTTTTCTGTTTTGAGTGATTACAAATAATGCTGTTATTGGACATTCTTGTACATTTCTGTGGATGAACATGTACACATTTCTGTTGGGTATATCCCAAGGAGTAGAATTGCTGGGTTATATGATATGCGTGTATTCAGTTTTATGAGATGTGGCTTAATGCTTTTCGAAAATGGTTTTACCAATTTACAATTTCATCAGCAGCATATGAGAATTCCCATTGTTTTACATTCTTGGCAATTTTGGTATTGTCACTCATTTATTATTGTTATTGCTACTATATTGATGACTTTAACTACTTTGATGGATGTGTAATGTTATGCCACTCTGATTTTAATTTACCTTTCTCTGATCATTAATGTAGGTGATATTTTCATACATTTATTTGTACAGTCTTCTTTGAAGCTTCTTATTCATTTTTTCTATAGGTTGATTATAATTTCTTGGTGACTGTAGCAATCATGGATTTGAATCCTTTGTTTTACTTTATGGTGTCTTTTGGTGATTACTTTAAACGTAGTCCAAATTATTAGCCCTTTCCTTGACAGCTAGTATATCAAATGTTCTGTTTAAAAGTCTTTGCCTACTGTACAAGCAACAAGATATCCTCCTAATATTATCTTTGCAAAGCTTTGTTGTTTTGTCTTTTCTATATTGATCTACAATCACCTTAGACGTTTTAGGTGTGTAAGGTAAAGAGGTCCTATTTTATTATCTGTCTGTATGGGTGAGAGACTGGTATGTGGATCTCTATTCTATTCCATTGTGTGTTTGTGCGTTCTTGTCCAACTATTATCGTGCTTCACTAGTGCTGTATTGTAATAAGTCTTGATGTCTAGAATAGCAAGGCTTTCCACTTTGAGTTTTTTAAAAGACTGTTTTAGGTCCTCTTATAAATTTTAGAAAGAGTTTGTCATATCCACTGAAATACACATGCATACTTGGGATGTTGATTAGAATTGCATTTAAGGGATGCCTGGGTAGCTCATTTGGTTAAGCGTCTGCCTTCGGCTCAGGTCATGGTCCCAGGATCCTGGGATCAAGCCCTGCATTGGGCTCCCTGCTCAGTGGGAAGCCTGCTTCTCTCTCTCCCACTCCCCCCTGCTTGTGTTCCCTCTCTCACTGTGTCTCTCTTTGTCAAATAAATAAATAAAATCTTTTTAAAAAAAGAATTGCTTCTAATTTAACTATCAGTTTGGAGAAAAGTGAAATAACTGAGACTTAAATCCACAAATGTAATAAATCCATTCATATATATTTAAGTCATTTTTATTTTCTCTCATTGCAATTTGATAGGTTTCTTCCTAGAGGCCAGGCATGTTTTTATTTGGTGGCTCCTTAGGGATTTGATTTTTTAAATGCTACTTGAAAGTACTTTGTTAGTTAAGTTGTATTTGATGTATAACACTGTGTATATTTAATGTGTACATGTTAATTTGATACATTTATATTGCAATAAGGTTGCCATGGTAGCATTAGTTAGCACCTCTATCTTGTCACATAATTATCATTTCTTCTAATATTGGGAACAATGAAAATCTGTCCTCTTAGCAGTGTTTAAATATGGTTTTGTTGTCTATAATCACTGTACTGTATTAGGTCTCCAGGACTTATTTTTCTGTTTGCAAGTATGTGCCCTTAAACATCTCTCTCATTCCCTCCCTCCCCTCAATTCCTGGTAACCTCCAATTTATTCTCTGCTTTTACAATTAAATAATTAATTTCCATATATAAGAGATACCATTTCTCTGTCTGACTTATCTCAGCATAATGTCCTCCAGATCCATCCATGTTATTGCAAATGGAGATTTTCCTTTTTTCTCATGGCTGAATAGTATTTCATTGTAGATTTATACCACATCATCTTTGTCCATTTATCTGTTGATGAACACTTAGGTTGTTTCCATATCTTGGCTATTGTGAATAATGCTGCGGTAAACGTGGGAGTGCAGATGATCTCTTCAATACCGTATTTTCATTTCCTTTGGACATGCACCTAGAAGTGGAATTGCTGGATCATATGGCACTTGTATTTTTTTTTTTAATTTAAATTTTAGTTAGTTAACACACAGTGCAATAATTGTTTTCTGGAGTAGAATTCAGTGATTCATCACTTACAAACAACACCTAGTGCTCATCACAAGTGCCCTCTTTAGTACCCATCACCCATCTAGCCCAGCCCCCCACCCACCTCCTTCCATCAGCCCTCAATTTGTTCTCCATCCTCAAGAGTCTCTTATGGCTTATTTCCCTCATCCTTTTTTTCTTTACCTCCTTCCTATGTGTTCATCTGTTTTCTTTCTTAAGTTCCACATGAGTGGGATCATATGGTATTGTCTTTCTCTGACTGACATTTCAATTAGCATAATATACTTTAGCTCCAAACGTGTCATTGCAAATGGCAAGATTTCTTTCTTTTTGATGGCTGAGTATCATTCTAGTGTGTGTGTGTGTGTGTGTGTGTGTGTGTGTGTGTGTGTAAGTCAAAATTTCTTTATCCATTCATCAGTTGATGGACATACATTTGGGCTCTTTCTGTAGTTTGGCTATTGTAGATAATGCTGCTATAAACATTAGGGTACATGTATCTCTTTGAATTAGTAGTTTTGCATTCTTTGGGTAAATATCTATAGTGCCATTGCTGGATTGTGAGGTAGTTCTATTTTTAACTTTTTGAGGAATCTCCATACTGTTTTTCACAGTTGGCATTTCCACCAACAATGGAAAGGGGTCCTTTTTCTCCATGTCCTTGTCAACACCTGTTGTTTCTTGTGTTGTTGTTTTTAGCCACTCTGACAGGAGTAAGGTGATATCTCATTGTGCTTTAGATTTGTATTTTCTCTGAGGATCAGTGATGTTGAACATTTTTCATGTGCCTATTGGTCATCTGTATGTCTTTTTTGGAAAAATGTCTATATATGTCTTCTGCCCATTTTTTCATTGGATTGTTTGTTTTCTTGGTGTTGACTTCTATAAGTTCTTTCTATATTTTGAATTTGGGTGTTGACTTCTATAAGTTCTTTATATATTTTGTTAGATATGTCATTTGCAAATATCTTCTCCCTTTCTGTAGGTTGACTTCTTGTTGGGTTGATTGTTTTCTTCACTGTGCAGAAGCTTTTTATTTTGATGAAGTTCCAATAGTTTATTTTTGATTTTGTTTCCCTTGCCTCAGGACACATCTCTAAAAGGAAATTGCTACAGCTGATGTCAAAGAGGTTATTGCCTGTGTTCTTTTCTAGGATTTTTATCTTTTCTGGTCTCACATGTAGGTCTTAATCCACTTTGAATTTATTTTTGTGTTTGGTTTAAGAAAGTGGTCCAGTTTCATTCTTTTACATGTTGCTGTCCAGTTTTCCCAACACAATTTGTTGAAGAGACTGTCTTTTTCCTGTGGGATATTCTTTTCTGTTTTGTCAAAGATTAATTGAACATATAATTGTGGGCTCACTTCTGGGTTTACTGTTCTGTTCCATCGTTCTAGGTATCTATTTTTGTGCCAGTACCATAATGTTTTGATCACTACTGCTTTGTAATATATCTTGATATCTGGACTTGTGATGCCTCCAGTTTTGCTTTTCTTTTTCAAGACTGCTTTGGTTATTCAGGGTCTTTTGTGGTTCCATAGAAATTTTAGGGCTGTTCTAGCCCTGTGAAAAATGCTGGCAGTATTTTAGTAAGGATCGCATTAAATGTGTAGATTGCTTTGGATAGCGTACACATTTTAACAATATTTGTTCTTCCAGTTGATCAGCATGGAATGTTTTTCTATAGCTAAGAAAATACCCTTTTATATTATCCTGAAACATTTTCAAAGACTTCAGCTCTTTTATAGATTTAGTCTTTTTGATGTTACCATTATTATTCTTTTGTATTTGTCATTTTTATATACCCTTCTAGGTTTATAACTTCTCATTTAAATGCCAACCAGGGATGCTTTGAGCAGTCACATTCATATGTTCTGTTTAGAGTTAAGTGAGTATAATATAATGTTAATTGTGTCAAGACTGTGGCAGAAATATAATTTATAAGTGTGATGATGATGCAATGGTTTAAAAACATCTATAGTAAAGCATGTGCACTATGATTATAGCTACATGAAACATTCAGTATAGACAATAATATACCCAGTGCATGCTGTCATGTGTGGTACTGATTAGATATTATTTTTCTTATCTCCCCTACCCAAGAGCAATTCTATAGAGTTGTGCTATTGGGTTGTTTTTTTGTTTTGTTTTGTTTTGTTTACAATTAAATTGTCAATGCAAACCAAAATTTGCAGACCACAATTTGGTCTACTATCATGGATCTACTTTTTATCCAGAAAGTCATCCAATAAAAAGTTCAAATGAGCTAAAGTAGGCATATAAATAGATCTTTCATCATTCCTCTAATACTAATTATGTGTTTATTGCTGGCTTATTACAAAAAGTACTTACAATGATTAATAAGAAAAGTAAGGTATTATAAAATAAAAAAAAATTAGCTACCAGTGGAAAGAAAAAAAAAGACAAAGAATAAAATAGAGCTCATGAATGAGGCTGATAAAAAACATGTATTCTGGAATTCCAAAACATGTGGCAGATGGGCCATATACTTAAGTTTTTTAATAGCCAAAACAATAAACAAATTTGGTTAACACAGTGGTCCATAAGATGAAAAAAGTACAAATAAACTCAAAATGCCATCTATTTAATTTTTTAGATTAAGCTATAAAATTCTAAGATTAGAAATGAAGTTATCTTCAGAACTCTCCCATAGAAAATATTGTGTGATGGGATGGATATTTTCAGCTGTGTTCTTTTAGTGGACATAGCTGTCTCTTTTTCTTAGTGGTCACACCCAAGCACAGTTCAGGTGAATTTATTCTTCAGACCAGTATGACCAGGTATAGGTAAAAGAGCCCTTGGGTGACCTGAGGTAGATTTTATCTATGCACTCTGTGGGCGAATAGAATATATGTAAAGAAATGGATGAGCTGCATACTTTTTGGATTTTTTTTTTTTAGTTATCTCCTGCAGTCAAACTTAAAAATATTATTTATGGATAGTTGACATACAATGTTATAAAGTTTCAAATGCACAGCATAGTGATTCAATAATTCTATACATTGGGACACCTGGTCTCAGTTGGTTAAGTGGCCAACTCTTGATTTCGACTCAGGTCATGATTTCAGGGTCCTGGAATCGAGCCCCGCATCTGGCTCCATGCTCAGTGGAGAGTCTGCTTGAGGATTCTCTCTCTCTCTCTCCCCCTTTTCCTCTGTCCCTACCCCCACTGTTGATCTCAGTCTCTCTCTAAAATAAATAAATAAATCTTTAAAAAATTGAATACATTTTTCACCACAATAAATATAGTTACCATCTGTCACCGTAAAACATTATTACAATATTATTGACTATAATTCCCTATCCTGTACTTTTCATCTTCCTGACTTACCTGTTTTATAACTGGAAGTTAGTACCTCTTGAATCCCCTTCACCTATTTCTCCTATCCTTTCTGGCAACTACCAGTTCTCTGTATTTATGAGTCTGTATCTCTTGTTTGTTCTTTCTTTTAAAGATTTTATTTATTTATTTGAGAGAGCGAAAGTGAGAGAGAGCACAGAGGGAGAGAGAGACACAGACTTGCCGCAGAGCAGGGAGCCCGACGCAGGGCTTGATCCCAGGACCCTGAGATCATGACCTGAGCTGAAGCTTAACCGACTGAGCCACCCAGGCACCCCTCTTATTTGTTTTTTCATTTGTTTTTCTTTTTAGATTCCACATAGAAGTGAAATCATATAGTATTTGTTTTTCTCTGTCTGATTTATTTCACTTAGTATAATACCCTTTATGGCTATCTATATCACAAATGATAAGATCCCATTCTTTTTCAGGGCCGAGTAATAATCCACTGTGTGTGTGTGTGTGTGTGTACGTACCCCACACCTTCTTTATCCATTCGTCTATTGATGGACACTTCAGCTGCTTCCATATCTTCACTATTGTAAATTATGCTGCAATGAACATAGGGACAGAGGATGCGAATAGACATTTTCCCAAGGAGACATATTGTTGGCCCACAGAAAGAAATGATTCTCAACATCATTAATCATCTGGTAAATGTAAATCAAAACCACAGTGAAATAATACCTCACACAGGTCCGAATGGCTAATATCAAAAAGACAAGAAATAACAAGTGTTGGTGAGGATGTGGAGAAAAGTTTAGCTTTGTATGCTGTGGTGGGAATGTAAATTGGTGCAACCGCTGCTGAAAACAGGGTGGAGTTTCCTCAAAAAATAAAAAAAAAGTAGTATTACCATATGATCCAGAAATTCCACCATGGGTATTTACTTAAAAAAAAACAAAAACAAAAACAAAAACAAAACACCTGAAACACTAATTTGAAAAGATATAGTCACCCTCAGTCAAACGTCTGATATTTGATGGCGGATTGTACTTCCTGGACTATGTGAGATAGGTTCTATATTTCACCGCTCAAATATGGATCTATTAGCCTTGATAGACGCTGGAGCAGGGGCAGTGGTGAGAGTTTCTGAGGACGTGAGGAACCCCAAACTAAGATTTATTCTTATGTATGGACATCCCATCTGATGAGTTATAAGAACACCAATGGGAAGGACAATACTTCCTCTCAGAGGGTAGTTTAGATTCTGCTTTAACATACGGATTAATGGACAATGAAATTTTCTTGCATAAAGCACCATCAGAAAAATGTGAACATGAGACATTTTAAGGTGGTAACCATACCCTCACTTTGGCTTGAAAAATCTAAATGAAGCACTCTTAGAATGCCTACCTCTGAGCATTATATTTTCCAGTGGGTTCTCTAAAATAAACTATTTATGGGTTATAGCTCTGATTTATTTTGGGGTCATTATGAAATATCTGCTATGAGTAACTATTGTTTCTTTTTTGAGATAGTGGGCTTATGGTCTATTTATGTCACTTTTAGTATGTGATTTTAAATCTTCTGATCTGCCTGTGGTAGAAAGCTTCTATTTGTTTTCTTTAACAGGAAGAAATGATCCAGTTCAGCAAAAGTCAAAACAGATTTCAAGAATTTAAAGGAGTGGAGTGGTGTCATGGGAACATAACCCTGTTTTAACCCAGATAATAAAATTATGATTTGATTTGTCAAATCAAATTTTTATTGCTCTTGACCCTTGTAGTTCCTTAATACTCATGGTGTGTCTGCTATGTGTACAGAAAAATATTCTGGGGAAAATGGGGGATATAGGATATGTTAGCTGGAACAAGGGGCTTATAACCCTATTTGGGAAAATAACAAATATATTTCTGAAATGTTAGAAAGAAATACAACAGAAAAAAAGACATTCATGGGTAGTTGAGGAACGACCACAGGGCAATCATCAGTTAAATTGAAAATTTAAGAACAATCAGTGCAAATGCCAAGAAAACTCTGGAGACCAAAATTTGCTGAACTAGCTTCCCATCATAAAGTAAAGATTTAGCATTGGTTCTGTATCTTGATGTGTACATCTGATGATGATTTTGAATTCCTCTGAAAAGGATTTTTTAAATACAAGAAATGTTCTAATCAAACATAGATTTAAAAAAAATCAAAACAAGTAGCACTCATGGTGTGTTATTTTTGAATCACAGCATGTCATTTTCATAGCTCTTTCCACATGGTATTTGCTCCTGCTTCATGCAAGCCCTATAAAAAAGACTGGGGCAGGCGTTTTTCCTGATTTACTGATGAGAACATCAAGACCTCATAAAGTTAAGAGATTTATCTCTGGTGCAGCACTGATAATATCCTAGGAGTTTTATCA